>NC_142513.1:9715000-10327500 GCF_057876585.1 Rhinolophus sinicus
AAACAACCAATATTTATGTCCATGCTCTCTCCCTAGCCTTCTCTGATGGCTCTCTGGCTCCCACCTTCCGTCACAGCTTCTCTTGGGATCAGACTCAAATTCTCATGTCCAAGGTCTCCGAGGGACTGTAGCAATCACACCTTATTACCCGGTCTTGTTGGTCTCATTGTGTAACAGTGGGCAAGTCATGCTCCCACTCTGAGCCTTCTCACCATCCTCTATAAATGAGGGCTGGGGGTGGCATTCGAGTGGTTGAGAGGACAGCTGCTGACCCTTCCTTGTACCTGCTCCATGCAGACAGTGTGCTGAGTGAGAGCCTTAGGCTCACAGCTGCACCTTTCATCACCCGGGAGGTCGTGGTGGACCTGGCCATGCCCATGGCAGATGGGCGGGAATTCAGCCTACGACGTGGTGACCGCCTCCTCCTCTTCCCATTCTTGAGTCCCCAGAAGGACCCAGACATCTACACAGACCCAGAGGTAAATGGCATACCAGGGACTGTGGGGAAAAATCAGTGGCTTCCAGGTCAGCCACATCTGAGTGGCAGCCCAGCTCAGCTCTTTGCTGTGTGACCTTGTCCAGATGACTTCACCTTCTGTGTCTCTTGTTCCTCACCTGTGAAATGAACCTCATAATAGCACCTGCCTAATAGGGTTGCAGGAAGATTAAATGAGATCTTGTAAGAAAGATCTTCATAGTGCCAGCCTCACCATATGAATGCTTTATAAATGATAGCTGAGTGATTTTCCTTTTCTCAGAATATTGTAATGTCAGCTTCTCAAAACTTTTCCCTTTCCTTGGACTTTGAGATGAAGCAAGCTTTCACAATTTCTAACAGATTTAGTTGCTTACTGTGTGCCAGGCCCTGTGCTATATGCTCATCTGTCCATCCATCAGTTTATCCACCCATCTATCCACACCCACCCATCCATCCATCCATCCATCCATCCACCTGTCTGCCTATCCATTCATCCATCCATCAATCCATCCATCCATCCATCCATCCATCCATCCATCCATCCATCCACCCATCCATCCATCCATCCATCCATCCATCCATCCATCCATCCATCCATCCATCCACCCATCCACCCATCCACCCATCCATCCTATTCATCCATCCATCCACCCTTCCATCTATCAGTCTACCCACTGGTCCATTCACCCATCTTTCATTCAGCACCTACTCTGTGCCAAGCCCTGTGTTCAGATATAATCCTCACCTTAATACTCGGCAATGTAACCAAAGGGAATTGGCATTCTCCTTTTTAAACATAATTTTATTTATTATAAATTACAAAAGTAATATATACTTATAAAATAGAAATATACAGATATGCAAGTATATATTTAAAAGTGAAAAGTTTTCTTTATTCCCCTTCCTCTCCAGTTTCACAGAGTTCCCTAACGATGGTTGGGATTGTATCCTTTAAATTATTTATATGCCTTTACAGACATGCACACAACACGCTCACACACATATGAATAGATAGGTGTGTATATAGGATCATATAATGCATGCTATTCTGAAACTTGCTTTTTCTACAAACAACCAGTCTTAAAAATTCTTGACATGTCGGCACACACAGACCAACTCAACCTTTTAAATAGCTGCTATATTTTTTAAACCAATCCTCTATCAATTTACCTTTATGTTATTTCCAGTTTTTCCCTGTTGTAAAGAAGACTGTGATGACTATCCTCATGCCCTTTTCTTCACGTGTGCATGTTATGGGGGTGACGTCAGAAATGGACCCTCTCCCTATTCTAGGTATTTAAATACAACCGATTCCTGAACCCTGATGGATCAGAGAAGAAAGACTTTTACAAGGATGGGAAACGACTGAAGAATTACAGCATGCCATGGGGAGCAGGGCACAATCAGTGCCTGGGTAGGGGTTACGCCATCAGCAGCATCAAACAGTGAGTGTGGGGGAAGGGGAGGCTGGGGGAGGGGAGGCTCCTCCTCTATGTGGATGGCAAACACCCTCCTCTCCCATCAGCCGGGAGAAGGGTTTATGGCAGAGGCTCCAAAAGGATGACCCATGAGCGTCTCCTGCCCACAAATATATTTATTTTTGTTTTGAAAATGTGTGCTATCTTTTAAGAATCAGAAGAACTCACATAAAAAACCAGATTTCTGATTTCTTTTGAAATGATCAGATCTGGCCACAGATTCTTCCCTTCAAGGCTGGTGTCCAAATACCAAATAGCCTGAATACCAAACAGGAGACGTTCCATAGAGCTGACCGTCTGTCTGTAGCTGGTGTGCGTGCTCAGAACCTCTCGGCAGGAACCAGCCAAACATCATGGTCCCGTTTGGTTATTTTAGTGCCTCACGCATTCTCTTCCCTCAACCCCAAGAGCCTCAGCGGCTAGATCACAAACAGATTGGACCAGGGGTTATGACATCTGCCCTGTCCTTCTGTCCAGCCCAGTGTCATCATAAGCTGGGTGACCGTGCGTACCCCTGTCTCCTCAGCTATAAAATGGAGGTGCTGGATGTACTGCATCCCAGGGGTTCAAGACAAAGGAATCGGAAGTTTCTAAGTACTTAATCTACTGCCTGACTCATTGTAGGCACTTAATAAATGTTATTATTGTAATTACTAATATCACTTTTGTTAATGTGTAGGCGTTATGCTAAGTGAATGGGCACATTGCATTAACCTCTTGGCCTCAGGTTTTTCGAACAGTAAAATAGAGATCATAATACAGCCAGCCGCTGCTCTAACGCTTTATGCGGGTGCCTACAAAAATCACTGCGTCATGAGAAATCATGCGATAAAATCCACATGGATTGTGGGAAAAATGGGACCAGGGCTCAACAGTCAAAAACCTCACCAATGACACACTGGAAAAAAAGATAAGCACCTAGGAAAAAATAGTACAGTTCTTTACACATGTTAAATGGTTAAGAAATACCTAAGTGCTGCAGTAAATATGGTGCTTTCCTTTGAAAATGACCTGAAGTTTGCTGTGGAAGTGGACAGTGGATGGAGTTGCTGCTGGGAGCTACTGTGAAACATGAAAGGAGGGTTATCTGAAATGGGGCACCTCATATGAATGATGTGGTACATCACACACACACACACACACACACACACACACACACACACACACACACACTCACCATGAGCTGAGGTCACTGGTGGATAGAGTTTAGGTCAGGATGTGCGTTTTGTGAATTCCTGCTCAGCTCGGTTCAGCTGGGTGCCGGTTTTTACATTTTCCTGTTTCCCTCGCAGATGAAATTGCTCATAAGCTAACTCAAAATTTGCACTACGCTTTATTCGTGCCCTAATATACCGAGCACATTGGAAGAAACTCATGTGTTCAAAACAAGTGCTGTATAGCAGAACCGACTCAGTCTTTGGACAGATAAAGAGAGAGAATGGCCATTAAATGCTTAGCACAGTGTCTGGCACGTCGTGTTTCAATAAATTAGCTAATTTGTTATTATTTTTATCTCAATCGTCACGACAGCCTTGCTAGGTAGGTGACAGTCTAACAGTGACTCAAAAGAGGTCAAGCTGTTTGCCAAGTCATGTACCTGGTGAGTGGAGGTGCCAGGATCTAGATCCAGGTGTGGAGACCCCCACCCACTCTATATAAACTCACCCTCTAGCATCCTACAGATTTGGAAAGGATACATCCCACCTCTTTGATCAGATGGGGAAACGCAAGCCCCGAGTGGGAAAGAAACTTGAGGGTCACGCACCCTTAAGGGTTCGAGCCCAGTTGTGCACCCAGCTCTCCTGTCCAGAGTGTTGACTTCGCTCTAGCCTCGTCTTCCCTCTTTACACACTCAGTAAGATTAAAACTACCTGCATTGGTCCCCTGGGGTGGTGGATGCACGGGAGGTAAAGAGCCAGTCCTGCCCCTTACTGATGCAGGAGGTGCTAAGTAAGGTAAGGCAGGTGGGCAGGAATCAGTTAGCATGAGGTAAAGCTGCCATCACATTTATGGGCACATGGATTACATCATAGAAGCAGTTTGTATACTTAGGAGAGCTTTCCAGAAGATGGCGGTAAAGAGTGCTTGTTCTTGCAAAGTTGGTATATTTTGACAATTTTCCCGTAGACACAGTGAGCTGTCTTGAGGGAAGCATGCCTATTTCTAATCTCACAAAGGCAGCCTGTGGTTAAAGCAGCAGGCCAAGACAGACAGTAAGGGTTCCAGGAGGTTTTTGGGAGGGTGGGATGAGTGTGTGGGGGGAGGGGTCAGGAAGGGTCACAGTCCATACTAATCAGGAGAAGCTAGGCTATGCTGCTATAATAAGTCACCCCCCAGTGTCAGTGGCTTGTCACAACACAGGTTTAGTTCCAACTCACACAAAGTCGGCTGGGTTTAGCGGTTCCTCCCCACCCCATGCAGAGATTCAGGGGCCAGGCGCTTTCCATCTTCCCACCCCACCACCTCAACACGAGGCCCACACAGCTGCCAGGCAGAAGGGAAAGCTGGAGACTTGTGCACTGGCTCTGAAATGCTTTGATGTGGAATTCACACACGTCACTTCTGCTCACATCCCTTCACCCAGAGCTAGACTACGGACCTGTGTAACCACCGAGGGTGGCATGTGGAGGAGTTCATGGGCTTTTGGTGAGCGGTAAACGCCTGTGCTCTGAGTTGGGGTCAGACTCTCAGGAGGAAGCCATTGCTCTCCTGCCTTATCCGGATGTGCCCTCACGCTGCCTCTCCTTCACATCTTCAACACCTCTCTCTGCAGATTTGTGTTCCTCGTGCTGGTGCACTTTGACCTTGAGCTGATCAACCCGGACATGGAGATCCCTGAGTTTGACCTCAGCCGGTATGGCTTTGGGCTGATGCAGCCGGAACACGACGTGCCCATCCGTTACCGCATACGGGCGTGAGCTCTGGGAGCAGACGGAGCTCCGTGTGCTGGCTCCACCCCACCTGCCCCCCGATCACCCAACTTTCTGTGTCTGCATCTGGCCTGGGTGCAGAGCTTTGAATAGCCAACAGTGCCAGCATTAGCACTTTCCTGCGTTTTCCTTAGGAGGTTGGTCCAGGAGAGGAGGGGGAAGGGAAGCTGAGAGAAGGTATAATTCCAAAATGAAGCTCTTTCTGCTCCCGGCTCACCTTGCTCCTCTCACCTCACGATACCCACAAAAGCTGGGGCAGACAGGGCAGAATAGGAGTCCTGACTGCTATGCCCCCAATTCTCAGAGGGGCCAAGGCCTTAACCATTCAAAGCTGATGCTGGCCATAAAAAAACCAATTGGGACCTAGCAATGTGTCCCTTGAAATAAGCTCTGTCTCCAAAGTATTTTAAACTAGCTGAAGCCAAAGGAGTCTCTAGAATATCTGCTTCCCTACATGTCCCATTCCCTCATCTCTCCATTCACACTGATACTTGAGAATATGCAGGAGGGTGTTCCCGAAGCTGGAACACCCAAGGTACACATCGTCACCACCTCCTGACACTGGGCTCTGAGGAGTGCAGCTCTCTGTTCCAGATTCAGAGGCTCTAGATGGGATGAGCTTTGCCAGTACTGAGACTCGGGTCGGGAATAAGGAAGACACAGTCCTCACAGGAGGGCCTCAATGGAAGGAAGCAGCCAGGCTCTTTGGACTGGGCGTGCCAGAAAAAGAGGAGATGTTGGTTTCCTACATTCTAGCTGAGAAGCTCCAGCTGTGGGCATGACCAAGTCTGCAGACCTGTTTTGCTTGGCCTACACTTTTTTTTTAAAATAATACATTAATTGTTTTCATATTATCTTTGAGAGAGTTGATTCAAAAGGTCTAGCTTCTCTTGAAAAGTCAGAAGATCTGGCCATACTGGGCCTATATTCCCAAGGGCAACCATTGACCAGAGCTAAGAAACAGCTACCTCCATTATCTGGGGCATGTGCACTCTGGTTCACCAGGGTTTCTACTTGATGGGAATTTCCCTTTCTGCTTCTCCATTCATAGTAACTCCTGGCCCCTGAAGGCACTCGAGTTTGAGAACCCTGTTCTATCTCTTAGAAGTGATGTTTCGGAGATGACGAGTTCTCAGACCAGTGGTCCATCCTCCTGGGTGCACCACCCTTTGAACAAATAGATCAATGATGAAAACTTGCCTTTCCATCAGCTTAGGAAACACAGACAGCTCAAAGAAAAATTGCCTAGAAAACTATATTATGATGGCAAGTATTATTAGTATTAGGTCCTGTTTTTTGAGGACCCTTTAAATGCCTGTGACAGGCACAGTAGACATAGTATTTCTACTTCTCACGGCATCTCTGCAAGGAGAGGATGGTTATGCCCTTTTTATAGATGAGGAAACAGGCTCAGAGCGGTGAAGTGACTGCCCGGGGTTAGACAGCTCATAAACTCGTAGAATTCGGCAGACTTATGGTCCCAACAGCAAATGCATTCCTCAGGCTCAAGAAGGTGCTGGAAAGGCAGATCTGTTTGATATCAGAGCCAGAGGCACCCATGGGTCGGTGCATCTCATGAGATTCAGACACACATACGCACATAGCTAGGTCCCTTTAGCTTTAGCGGAGACAAAGAGGAGACCTGAGATCTCCTAATGTTTCGGGGATGAGTCTCTTCTCAGAGCAGTGCCAGAGTTTGGGGGCTTCCTTGGCCCTCAGCCTCCAGGTGCTCCCCTTCCCTCACCCCCCCCCCCCCCCCCGCAGGATTCCCAGATAGACACTGTGATTGGCAGGAGGTGGGATATCCCCAGGGAAACCCATCTTCATGCCTGGGTGACCCCCCCAACCCCCCCTCCACTGCTGCCTGCTTCTTAACTCCATAGGAAATCAGGGCTGGCAGCCTCCTGTGGGAGGACGGGGCCGGTTTCCATGACAACCCTCTGCTGCCTTATCCTGGCTTGGAAGGGAAGGAAGAAGGCCCGCAAAAATAGCTGCAGAAGAGCTCTCTGTGAGGCTGCTACCCTGGTGTGCTGGGGAAAAGCCCTTATGACTCCCCTCTTCCAAATCAGGGCTGCTTTGTCACTGAGACAATTCTTACCTATGTTCAAAAAAGAGCCAATGGCCTTTAAAGGCGGTACCTCCTTGGAGCCACAATCATTAAGAAGAGACAGTTCTCCCCTGGTGCCAGAGGTATTGAAGTACAGCATAGGAGAATGATTTAAGCCTTCCCTTGTTTTAATCTTTCTTTTTCTTTCTTCTTTTAAAAAATATAAGTTACAGAGAAAAGAGGGAAAGATGAGTGGGTTAGCTCCTTGCTATAGGTTCGTTAGGAAGGTACCCAGACGTCTTTGTATTTCTTCATAGCTTGCTTTAGAATCACGAAATTGCAAGATGTGTTAGAAACACTCTTAGGTTGACTTAATGAAGTGTTTCCTTACCATCGTCATTATTATTTTTTGCTATATTTTATATGTTGTTTACCAGATATTTTCCTTTAACTAGACTCATTTTTTTAAACTTATATTTGTTCATAAAGGGAACTTTTTTTGATTGCTTCCAGTAATGGACAACATATATCATTTGTTGCCAAAAATAGAAAGTGACTGTGAAAAATAAATTCTCTGGGGAGGGGGTCTCCATGCTGGTGTCACCAAGGCTCAGAGCCTGAGATCTGTGTCTTCTCTGTTACCAAATGAGACGAGCAAGTGTTTGAGTGGCATTAAAGCCAGGCCAGCACCACCCTGAGACTTTCTCCTTGACAGTCACGGGTTGAAAAGGACAGGAGGAGTAAGCTGCTCACCATGTGGGTCACCTGTACATTATGCCTGGTCTGAGTGCCAACCAGGGTCTTTGCCACTGGTGGCCCTCAAGCAAAGTGAGCTGGTGACATGCCACCTGCTCATTTTCCAGGTGGAGAAACAGGCTCTGAGAGTTGAAGTGTCTTGCCAAAAGTCATTGATTTTGATGTTGTTTGTTTTTTAATTTTTTTAACAAGCATAGTGTTTGGTGAGTAGCAGTGATTATTATGCTTTCTGTTTAAATAAAGAGTTCTATTTTCATATAATACTGTTGAGTGGAAATGTGCTGAAATATATTAAACCATTCTTGTATTTGGAACTGCGTCTGAGTGTGATTCAGCTTGAATTGACTATGTCCAGAAAGGCAAGGTTAGCTTCTGGGAAGGGAACACAGAGCACCTACTATGTACCCGGGTCTGGAACAGGTTCTTTAGAATCAAGTCACGCCTCCAGCCACCCTCCAAAGCATATGTTATTGTCTCCATTTTTACAGAGGAAAAAACTGAGGGTCAGAGAAGTGAAGTAACTTGCCCAAGGTCAAGTGGCTAGTAAGAGGTAGACACAGAATTCAAGTGCAGTCTTCTCTGCCTCCTGAGACCGTGTTCAGGATCTTCCCATCAGCAATCCTCCTGGTGGCAGAAGAGGAACAGGGTAGCCACAGAGGACCTTGGGGTGGAGGCTCACAACCCCAAAGCAGAAAAGGTCCTTAAAAATTCACTGGATATTCTCTAGTCTTCACCATGACATATGCATTTATTAAAAAAAAAAAAAAAAAAAGGGGGGAGGCTGAAATGCACTCAATTAGATTTGGAAAAAATTTAAAAGAAAATTGTGGGGTTTTTTTCCTCCCAAATATTTGAGTAAAAAATAACATCCCCAGGCAAATGTCCCTCATATCAGTTTCTTCATCTGTGAGGGGGCCTTGGAGGCACATTTGTTGGGATTCGAGTTGGCTGAGTGATAACCATCTCAACTAACATTAAAATGTTACATTCAACACAGCAGACATTTGTTTCTCTGTCATGCAGATTCAGGAGGCCGGAGGTGATATGGCATCTCCACAGTCACCAGGCCCCTTTCTTCTGGTCCCTCCAGCATCTGTAACCAGTGGTTTCCACCTCAAGGTCCAGTATTGCTACTTGAGTTCCGGCCATTTTGTTCCCATTCCAGACAGCAGGAAGGAGCAAGGAGCAAAGAAGAGAAAATCTTCTGCTTCCATCCCATTGGTCAGAATTTAGTCACATGACACTTCTTGCTGCACAGGAGGCTGGGAAATATAGTCTTTCTCTGTAGAGGGGCACTGTGCCAGGCACTGAGGGAGTGGGGAGAAACAGGGAGTGGCGACTAATGGGTATGGCATTTCTTTTGGGGGTGATGCTATGTTCTAACATTGATTGTGGTGATGGCTGCACAATTCTGTGAATTTACTAAAAACCATTGACTTGTACACTTTAAATGGGTGAATTTTATGGTATATTAATTATATCACAATAAAAGTTGTTGTATATTTTTTAAAGTAAATATTTTGAGCACATCACATGTACTAGGTACTGTTTTAGGCAATGGAGACCCAGCAGTGAGTAAAACAGACCCCCCCACCCCCAAAAAAATCCCTGTCCTCATGGAGTGACATTCTCATGGGGGAGGCGGCAACGGGCTCGGTAAATAAGTAAAATATAAAATATTGCAAATGGTGATAAGGGCCACAGAGAATAAAGGAGAGAAAGGGGATGGGGAAGTGAAATTCTAAATAGGGTGGTCAAGGAAGGCCTCTCTAAGGTGACTTTTGAACAGAGCCTGAAAGGAAGTGAGAGGAGTAAACCATGTGGGTATCTGAGGGAAGAATGTTCTAGAAAGATGAAACAACACGTGCAAAGGCTCTGAGGTAGGTAGCTTTTCAGCAGTTTCCAGGAACAGGAAGGAGGCCAGTATGGTTGGGAGCCAGGGAGGGTCCCGCTTTGAGAAGGGACATGATCTGATTTGTATTCTAGTAGGATCCCTCTTACTGTGTGTGTGTGTGTGTGTGTGTGTGTGTGTGTGTGTGTGTAATGGGTTGTATGGGGGGTGGGCAGGAAGCAGAGAGACAGGCGAGGAAGAGACTGCGATAATCCAGGAAGGTCTCTGCACTCCTAGATTTTATTTTCAGGCAGAAGAGACAACCCAACAAAGAAGCAAGTCAACATAAATGTCAGTTACTGAGAGGGCTCTGAAGACAAGCAAACAGCCCAACGGAATGTGATTGTAACGTGGAGATGGAGATGGCCATGACCATGGAGATGATCAGGAAAGATCTCTCTACAAGGAGATGGCATATGAGCTGAGGTCTGAGTGGAAAGTAGCCAACCTTGCAAAGAACTAGGACAAGACCATTCGGGGGCGGGGGGGGGGGGGAGGGAGGACAGCAAATGTGAGGCCCTAAAGAGGAAAAGGGCTTGGTGTTTGAGAAACAGTGAGAATGCCAGGGAGGCTGAGATGCTGGGGCCGGGTGAGGGGTGGCAGGAGATGTACCTGGAACATGCCTTGGCAGCCATGATGAGGACCCTGGTCTTTATTCTAATTACCCAGGAAGCCATTAGAGAGTTTAAGTAGGAAAGTCAACAACAGCTTTCCTTTAAATGGAATCAATTTAGCTTCATAAGAATTTCATTCCATCGTCTTTATTTTTCTCATTCCATGGTAGAACAGTGAGAACTCAAATTCCTTTAATGCACTGGTGTTTGGGAATCCTGGCCATTTGAGAAGTGATCCAGAGGGGTGTGTCTGTGGGGAAGGAGGATGATGAATGGGCAGCGTGCTATCCTTTTGCCCTGGGACCTCCCCTAGGGCCTCCGAGTGGCCTGGGAGAAACTAGGCTTCTGTACCCACTTTATGCAAGCCTGGGAAGGTGGATCCTTGCAGTGAAGAGGGTCTCTGTGTGCCTTTATTTCAAGTGTTCTGAGAGCTGACCACTGTGGGAAAAACACTGATTGCTTGGCCAAGAGCCAAATCTCCAACCTCTTTGCTAAAAGATCTTAGGCAGCCATGTGCTAAGAGACAATAGGTCCAACCTCTAAATCAAGACCTGAGTTGAGGCCAACCTCTAAATCAAGCCAAATATAGGTATCAGGCACCTCTTGCCAGTAATTGGACTAGTGGTAGTCATGTGACCCAGCACAGGCCGATGAGCTGGTCAGGGAAGTCTGTGGGAAGCTTCAGACATGTGCGAGAAGTTCCTCCTTCCTCCCTATCTTGGAGCTGTCATGTGAGAATGTGGCCACAGCAGCCATCTTGTGATTATGAAAATAAGAGAATGTTGGAGAAATCAGCCAAGAATCCTGAGACCTTTAAGCTGCTTCTATGATAGACCATGGTACCCCCTGCTTCTGGATTTTGTGTTAAATGAGATAATTAATGTCATTACTGTTTAGACTCTACTTAGAGCTTGTAGAGCACGGTGACTAAGAGCACAGGCTCTGCCTGGGTTTGACTCTCTGCTGAACCACCTAATATTACCAGAGTGATTTGGGGCATCTGTCTGTGCCCCAGCTACTTCACCTGTAAGATAGGGATAATGGATAATGATAACATCTCCCTTATAGGGTTTTTGTGAGCTTTAAATGAGTTAATATTGTCAGTCATAGCCAATGGAGGAGACAGAAAAATGAGTCTCTAGGTTAGCTTCATAATAGAGTTTTCCAGACGAAAGCGAAACTAACCCAGACTAAAAAAGTGACACTGGATCTGGGTTTTGAAAGGTGAATAGGAGTCCATTGTGTGGGGAATAATGGTTGAGATTGGGGAAGCATTCTAAACCGTGGAAACAGCATGATCAAAGACTCTGTATCAATTATCTGTAGCTGTGTAACAAACAACCCCAAAATGTAGTGGCTTAAGACAAAATTATTTTACTATTTCTCATGGTTTTGTGGGTTGGCAGGGACTTCGCTGGATGGTTCTTCTGCTGGTGTCACTTGAGTTACCTCTCAGGTAGCTGCACTCAGATGGCAGGTGGGGCTGCAGCATCTAAGATGCTGCCTTGGCAGGGACCACTAACAGGCTGTGCTCAGCTGGGATGTCAGGATGGCTGAGCTGCTCTCTTTCCGGGGCTTCTCACTCTCCATGTGGCCTCTCCATATGTTCTTTTCAGCAGTGTAGCAGGGGTCAGACTTGTGCCTTTATAGCTCTCCCTTGGTTCTTGGGGGAGGTGGGGTTAGAGGAAGGATAAAAGTGGGGGAGGGAGATCAGAGAGGAAACAGATGCGATCAGGAAGGGGTGGACAAGGTTGGTCAAGGGTAGATAGGAGAGACTTTAGTCCCCAAAGGTAGAAGAGCTGGATTTTAATGAAATATTATCTTAGGAGAATCAGTTAATTAGTTCTTGATCTCTGTGGCTTTGATTTCTTCCTTTTGCTGACTCGCTCCTTTTCCAATGCATCTTGGAGTTCCCGAGCCCTGCTGCAGCGAAGACATATTAGTTTACCTCTAATTGCTCTGCTGGAAGCCCGTGCCTCAGTCCATCCTGGCCCTGCATTTCATCATCACTTGGCCACTAATCCTGGGAGTTAATGGCTTTGGCAGAGTCCAAGTCACAAAGGGGCATAATGGAATACATGCAGGTTTACCTATCTCCCTCTGTGGGGACCCTCTGGTGGTGCCCAAATTTCCTCCCAGAGAGGGAACCCAAGAGACCATATCAAGGCTTGGCACAGAACATTACATGTAGTAAACACTCTAAAATGTCAGGTCGCAGATGGGTGGGAATGGTGGAGTGAGTGGGTAGATGCAAGGGTGGGTGGGTAGGTTGTGGGGTGAATGGAGGGATAGATGGATAGGTGAGTGGGAGGGTGAGTGGTGCATATATTTGTGATGGTTAAGTGATTGGGTAGGGGGGATGAATGAATAGGTAGATAGATGCATGGGTGGGTGGGTGGATGAGTGAGTTGAGGGTAAGCATTGGGTGTATGAACAAATGGCTGGGGAAGTGAATGGATAGATGGGCAGGTCAAAAGAAAAATGATGTGTGAATGATGGATGGACAAATGGTGGGTGGGTGGGTGGGTGGGTGAATGAGTGGGTGGAAAGATGAATAGTGGTTAGAATACGTAAATAAACAGAAAGAAAGATGAGTTAATGTGTGAGTGCATGGATCGATGGGTGAGTGGGTAGATAAATGGGTGGATGTGTAGTCGGATAGCTTGGTGGCTGAGTATGGAGGGATGGATGGATGGTTGAGTTGATGGGTGAAAGATGAAAAGAATGGGTAAATATTTAGGGTGGTCAGAAAACCAAGTTCGTCTATTTACCAGGAAACCTAGGACTTGATAAAGGCAACCAAACTAGCATAGAACTGGCATTAGAATCAGACATCTAGTCACTCAAGGATCATCCAACAGCTAATAGATCTTCTTTAGATAGAATATTCAGCCCAAGGGTGAGAGAGCGAGAAAGAATTTTAAATGAGGTCCGACACGTGCAAAGCATTTAGGACAGTGCCTGGTATATACCAGTAGTAACTGCTCAATAAAGTGAGCTGCTATTATTGTGTGTGTTAGTATTGCTGCTGTTATGTTAATGTGTATTTACCAGTGTTAGACATGGTGCTAAGAATTTCCTATGCATTATCCCATTAGCACCGCCCCCAGCAACCCTAGGAGGTAGAGTCTATCATTAGCCCCATTTGCCCCACGATTATGATTAATATTATTAGGTAAGACAAAAGAAAAATGGGCGAGAAGACTGGAGTCCAAGCTGATGGAAAAATCCCTGGGACTGCTAGGTCTTTGGACAAGGCCACAGTGAAGAGCCGTTGTCCTGAGTGACAGTCACTCAGAGATGTCAGTGATTTCCTTTGAGCCTTTGGGTACCCCCATAACCACCCTCATAAAGCAATTATTCCTTCCCAGGGGTTCGTGGGGGAGAGGGAAGTGGGGATTAATTAGTCCTGCTCAGTGCCCAGAAGTGCCAAATAACCTGAGTAGGACACTCAGTGGGATTATAAATAAATGATGGCTGGCATGGAGTCCAAGAAAAAAAAAATCTGACTTCAAATGGACACGTCTCTTGCCAGCACAGTTTAGAGTGGGATTCACTTGTATTTACATGGATGAATCGGGCCAAGTTGACCTCACTCAGCCTTGGGGAAAACTCTCAACACCTCTCAGTGGGAAATCCCAGAGGCCTGAGCAGAAGATAGTTTGTGACTCTATGTTGGTACTCGGCTGCCCACTCACTAGTTGACCACTGGAATGCTGTTCCCCTCAATGAGATTTTTAGTTTTCCATCTGCAATGGTTGTACTTGAACTCTTATTGCAGGGCCCCTTCTCTATAGAACCTTCCGAGTTTTATTGCTTTTTTTCTGTCCTGTTTCCTGTAAGTTCGTTTTCTTTTTGCCCTGTTTCTTGTAAGTACATTATAACATGGTAAACTTCTGGTTAGTGGAGAGAGAATTGTATCAGTTGAGCTCTTTGGGACATAAATGACAAAATCACAGCCCAATCTGGCTTAAGTGAAAAGGAGTATTTACTGACTCACATAACTGAAAAATCCAGAGGCATTGCCATCAGGCATGGCTGGATCCAGGGGCTCTAGTGACATGTTGGGACTTAGTATCTCAATGTCTGGACTCTCCTTTCTCCCATATTGGCTTTCATTCTAGGTAGTCTCTCCAATTATGATGACAGAAAATTCTAAGCAATGAATACCAGCTGCTTTCAATTAACTTATAGTATTTTCATTCAGAACATAAAAATTCTAAATTGGGCACTGTGCAGAGCTGAGAGACCAGAAAGAGGCAAGACTATGAGGCAAGAAGCCTGGGTCAAAGAGCCAATATTTCAAAGAAGACAGAGCAAAAGGATGGAAAAATTCTGAAAATTATTAAAAAATAACACAGTTGAGCTGCTGAATCAGTTCTCATACCACTCTCCTCCTGAATTTTTATGTGAGATAACTAAATATCCTTATTCTTTAAGTCCCTATTAGTTAAGTATGCAGTTACTTGAGATGAGCAAGACCGACCAGCTCCCGCCCTTGGGTAACGTACAATTTGTCAGACAATGAGAGCTATCCATGAGTAAGTGCTTTCTACAAATTCCTCATCATAATCCTATAAAGCTGGAACTCTCTTTATTTCCACCCCCATTTTACAGAGAGAAAAGTTGAGGCCCAGAAAGATTAGACCACTTACCCAAGGTCATTCTGCAAGTAAGTAATGACATCAGTCATTCTACTCTCCAGAACTTGCTCTCTGAACCACTGGATAGGCAACACTGCCTTCCTGAATAAGCTCGTGCTAAATCCTTGTTGAGCAAATGAATGGACAAGTAGTAGCAACAGGGCTGTTTGCTGAAAAGTGACAGAGCTGTTTTCATTGTCTGTACTTCCAAGATCCAGGTATATCTAGATGCTCCTTATCTGACTCTGGAGCCAGACTTTGCAGGAATCAAGCCACGCAGAGGGAAGAATCTGAATGACATGGAATATCTAGCACTAGTCTTGGGCTTGGGGAAGACTCCCCTGGTAGAGCCTTCTGGCTGTGAAATTGCCCAGCTATCCCCACCACCATCATCCCAGTCCAAGCCCTATTACTGCTGTCCTAGACAACTGCAGAAGTCGCATGATGGGTTTCTGCTGTCACTTTTTGTCTCCCAACACTCCATAATGCACACGGCAGCTGGAAGAATCACTTTAAAACATATCAGCACACGGGACTTCTCTGCTTAAAACTCTATCATGGCTTCCCAACAATATTAGAAAAAAACTCAACCTTGAGTATAAAATCCCAATGAAGCTCTTCATGGCTTGGTCTGCCCACCTCTCTAAGATCCCTTCCCAAGTCGATTTCCACCTAGGGCCTTTGCTCTTTTTGCTTCCCCTGCCTGTACCTCTTTTCTCAGAACTTCTCACAGTTGTCTTCTCCCTGCTCTTGGGTTCTCAGCTTAGATATGTCACCTCCTTTAAGAAGCCCTCCCTGCCTGACCACCCTATCTAACTTGCTGACACCTCTCTCAGGCATGCTCTTCCTCTTGTTTACTTTTCTTCGTGGTGTTTATCATAATTCGAATGATGTGGTTTATTTATTTACTTATTTATTCATTGTATTCTCCACCAGAGTATAAATCCACGAGCATAGGACTGTCTGTTTTATTCTTACTGTACCTTCAGTGTCTAGGGTAGTGCTTGGATTATAGTAGGTGTTCACTAATTATTGATTGCAGAATAGCATTTCCAGACCGGGACATTAAATTAATCCAGGGTTTCTCAACCTTGGCACTATTGACATTCAGGGCTGGAGGATTCTTTACTGTGGAGGTCTGTCCTGTACATCGGAGGACGCTTAGCAGCATCTCTGGCGTCTGCTCACAAGACGATGGCACCTCGGACAAGAGTCATGATGATGGAGGTGATGTGAATGAGCAGATTAAAGATATATAATAATATTATGGAAACAAATCCCTTAATTTTAGAAATGAAGAAAAGGGCCAGAAAGGGGAAGGACCTTACCTTGGGACCTGGTGGCTTATTCACGGCTTTTCTCCTCCAGAGCAGGGGGCTCATTACCCGAGCACTTGTTTACTTATCATGCTGTAAATATGTATTTGAAAAAATAAATGAGGAAATGGAAGGCCCACTATGGCATCCTTATGGAAGCCTTGATCACCTCTCCAGGTAAATCCTTTCGTTAAATATTCATTTCTGGGGATTATTTGATTGATTTTGTCTCCTCCACTGGACAGGGAGCTCCATGGGGAGGACATTTCTTTTACTGAGCCTGGCACAGGACCTGGCACACAGGAAATTCTCAATAACCAGCTATCCAACGTAATGTGAATGAATGTTTGAATCACCAGGCTATATAAACTAGCTCACCCCTTACTCTCTGCCCCTCACCTTACTTAATTTTTCTTCTTAGCAGTGATCACCAACTGCCACATTATGTATTTGTTGATGTATTCTTGTCCACCTTCCCCCCTAGAATCAAGAATTCCAATCTGGAATTACATTTTAGAATCTAGAATGGAAGCTCATGAAACCAAGGGACGTTTAAAATTGCAATCTGACCCCATCCCCGCCTCTATCCCTTTCCTTCACTTCATTATTTCCCCAGCACTTATCACTGTCTGACATATTCTTTGACTTGTTTTTGATATGTCTCCAGCCAGTTCCACAAGGGCCGAACGTTTGTGTTTGGGTCACAGCTGTATCTCAGACGTTTATCCTAGTGTCTTGCACACAGCAGGCACTCAACTCAGGTTGTTGACGGGACTGAGAAAGGCGGGGTTGCGAGGAAGTCAGTGGAGGTAGTCAGGTAGAAAGGGTAGGGCTGCCAGGCTCCTCCTCGCCCGAAACCCCCAGCCCATGCCTAACCTCACCAGCAGGCTGGGCCGGGCAGGCAGGAGTTAAATGGCGCGCACGCCCGCGACCCGCAGGTGGCGCCGTCCCTCCTCGGTGCCGGACTCCCGGCGCTCTGAAGTGCGGGACAGAATCGCAGCGAGCGCGGAACCGAAGCTCAGCCCCGACTTGTTGATCTCGCCCAAGCCGCCGCCGCCGCCGCCGCCGCCAGGGCAGGAGGAGGAGGTGGAGCAGGAGGCGCCGCCCGTTCGCGATCCTACCACCCGCGCCCCACAGCGTCCGCCTGCGCCCCCAGCCTCGGAGAGCCCGACCCGGCTTCGCAGCGTCTGCAGCCCCGGCACGTCGCCTGCCCGGCAGGCGTAGGCCGGGCCCGGCCCAGCCCCCGGTCCGCCGCTGCCCGCGGGCGGGGGCGCCCGGGCGGCCGGGGCGATGCGCGGTCTCTGGCCCCGGGAGGCGGCCGCCCTGGGGGTGAGTGTTTGGGTGTGCGGTCCGAGGCGGGGGCGCAGGGGTACAGGAGCTGGAGGCTCGCCTGCCGCGGCTCGGCCTGATGGTCTGTCTACTCAGGCACCACGGCTCCAAGCTGGGCTTGGCGGGGGGTGGGGGGGGAACAAGGGCTGGGGCCTGGGGAGACGCGTGATCTTCTTTCCTGGGCGAGAGGAGAGGGTGTGAGCCTCAGTGCGGGGGGGGGGGCTCAGAGGAGCCCCCCAAATCACCAGTGCGCGGTGGGAGAAGGGCAGCACGTTTTGAAAAGGCCAGAAAATTCAGCTTGTTTCCCCGCCTCCCACCTCCCCCACCCCTTCCCTTCCAAGCCCCGGGAAAGGCGCAGAACACGGAGTTATAAAAAGCCATCACAGGAGAGGAACGAGGAGGTGGAGAAGGAGAAGGAGGAGAAGGGGGCGGGGAAGGAGCTAGGGGAGGACGAAGCAGGTAGATCCCCAGGACTCTGCGCGCCCATCCTGCGGTGGGTTAGGGGGCGCAGAGGGAAGGGTGGGACCCCTCGTAGAGCTTGGCTTTGCTGTCTTCAGGGCTCATCTCGTCGCTGGAGCGACCTCAAGAGACGCTCCCGCGGCTTGGGGAGAAGGGTCGCTCCAGGATGGCGGGGCTGTCGTGACCACCCTGTCTGTTGTGACCTCCGACAGGTGGGCACCTGAAACCCCCCCAGAATTCCCCCCAAATCTTTTAAGTTTTAGCAAAAGCAAACCTGGTGCCACTCAAATCCTAATTATCTCTGAGCGGGGGAAGGAAACGATGTGAAGTCTTTTTTTAAAAAAGTTTTTTCATGCAGCACCCCTCTCTCCCCATTCCCGGGCCAGGTTCGGGACTCGTCGGGGAGACCTAGAGAGAAGCGAGTTTCAGCACTCGACGGGACGGACAGCGCCCCGGGCGGCCGGATCTGGCCAAGGCGGCAGAAACCGGGGTGGGGCTTCCTGGGTGCCTGGGGCGCCTCTTGAGGGCCCTTACCCAGCTCTGAAGGGCGGCCCCTCCCTCCATCCATGGGGTGGGGCGGACTTCAGCACTGGCTGGAGGGACAGCGCCCAGTCTTTCTGCCCCCTTGAGCCACTTAGCATCCGGAAGGTCAAGGCCGGCTGGTGCCCGGGTGGAGAGGTGGGGAGGGGCTGCGCCCAGCTCCCTGTTTGCTGACCTGCTTCCGCTTTCTACCTTGCAGCCGTCGGGATGGAGGTGAGAAGACGGCCGTGACGCCCTTCTGCGCGGCCCCCTGCTCCCGCAGCAGCCCACAGCGCTCCCTGCCCCCCTCCCCCGCAGCGGCCCGCCTTGCTGCCCAGTGACAGCGGCCTGGGGGGGCAGGGGGGGCAGGGGCGGCCGGACCAGCGATGCCGGCGGGCATGATGAAGCATGGCTCCCGCTCCACCAGCTCGTTGCCGCCCGAGCCCATGGAGATCGTGCGCAGCAAGGCGTGCTCGCGGCGCGTCCGCCTCAACGTCGGGGGTCTGGCGCACGAGGTACTTTGGCGTACCCTGGACCGCCTACCCCGCACGCGGCTGGGCAAGCTCCGCGACTGCAACACGCACGATTCGCTGCTCGAGGTATGCGACGACTACAGCCTCGACGACAACGAGTACTTCTTCGACCGCCACCCAGGCGCCTTCACCTCCATCCTCAACTTCTACCGCACTGGGCGGCTGCACATGATGGAGGAGATGTGCGCACTCAGCTTCAGCCAAGAGCTCGACTACTGGGGCATCGACGAAATCTACCTGGAGTCTTGCTGCCAGGCCCGCTACCACCAGAAGAAGGAGCAGATGAATGAGGAGCTCAAGCGTGAGGCCGAGACCCTACGTGAACGTGAGGGCGAGGAATTCGATAATACATGCTGTGCAGAGAAGAGGAAAAAGCTCTGGGACCTACTGGAGAAACCCAATTCCTCCGTGGCTGCCAAGGTAAGCCTGGGATCTGGTGGCGGGGGGGGGGGGGGGGGGGGGGGGGGGGGGGGGCTCTTCCTGTGTCCCCAGATTGAAGACCACAGCTGGAGGACTCTGGCTTAGTTCCCAAATATGAAGACCAGAAAGGCAGAGGGGCCATAGCCGAGACCTCAGAGGCGAGGACCAACCCCTTCAGAGTGTTCCTATGTGGCGTTGATCACCCCATCCTTTTATTATTTAATACTTTATATCCGACTTTGTTGGAGAAAAGGATTTACAGAGACTTATAAAAACCCACAGCAAGAGGATAGACACTGCAAATAAGAAAGAGCACAGAGAGGTGATTAAGCCTTGCCAGAGTGGAGTAGAGTTGAATTTGGTCTACTCTCCTTAATGCTCTCTTGTGGAGTCCCAGACCCAGGCTGGAGGAGGTGTTACCCTACTCTTACTTATCCCTGTATTTTTAACCTCAGTTTGCTCCAAGGATGGAATGAAAGCAACTTACAGATTTGCTTGGACGTTGAGAGACTGTCAGGCAGTTTTAACATAAGAAAAATGAGGCAAAGGGACTTTGAGAGGTGGGTGTGTGCACACATGATGTATGCAGCTGGCTGTGGAGGCTTGTGGGCGAAGGGTCACCCTTGGTTTGTTCTTTATTTATTTGGTGAGTTAAATCTAAGAAAGGTTTGATGCAGCTTGTGAAGATGCTTTGGCTGTTGGAAGAGGATGTAAATTTCAAAATAGGAGAGAAAAATGAAACAATTTGAAAAAATACAGCAGAAGGAGGCAGGAATGAGTTTGATTATACCGAGTGGGCCAGAGAGTCCTTTGTGCTGCTGGGTAAAGGCAGAGGCTGTGAGGGACTGAGAGAGGCTTTGAATGGGGGCCAGGCCAGGCCAGGACATCATTGGTTGATGAGCAACTTCTCTGTGTCAGGCTGGGATGCTGGGATGCGCCTGAGAGATGGGGGCCTGTCTTCATGTGGCCAACATGCTGGGTGTCAGGATAAATGACAACATAGTGTGTTCACTATAAAAGAGGTCATGTGGGGCCCAGGCACAGCGCAAAAAAGAGAGGTGTTAATGTCAAAATCTAGGAAGACCACGTTGGGAAAGAGGTGTTGAAGATAACTTGCTCTCTGACAGTAGGACCAAAAATGGGGGGGGGTGGGGGGAGGAGCAGGGTGAGATAGGTCAATGTATTAATGGAAAAAAGGAACAGGGGAGGAGGAGGTCTACATGTCAGCCATGATGCATTAGCTAGGGCTGCCTCCATCCAGCCTGGCCTCTCATTGTGGAATCCCCTTGGCACAGTTAACTCCTCTCTCAGCTGCAGGACTGGGTCTGAAGGTGACCCTGTGGGGTCCTTTTCCCGGATCTGACTTCCCAAGGAGAGGCCTATGAGAGTGGATGCAGGAGGGGGTGGCTGGTAGAACGGTGGAGGGAGGCCCACAGGTTTTCTCTCTTCCCTGTCAACCCTAAAGAGGACAGAGAGATTTTCTGTTCTGAGGCTGTGGGCTGTCTGGTCATAATCCTGCCCCTAGAAGCCTCTCTTAAGACAGAGTCACTCACCCTCAGCCGGCTTAGGATCAACAGATTTATTTTGCTATTTCCAGGGCTGGTTCGTGCTTTCCACACCCTATTTAGGCCCATCATGATTCTCCTGCCTCCCTGCCCTGTCCCTAAGACTTAAGAGTGAGGGGCGGGAGAGGGGAGGGTCACCCTCTCAGAGAAAAAACAGGCAAAGGGCAGTTTTGGGGTTGACATCTGGCAGCAAGGCAGAGGAGCTCAGGCTTTCAAAAGATGCTGTTTGGGAATAAACAGCCTCATCTCTCCCTGGGGTTAATCTGCTTGCAGGGACGAACTTTGTGACCTCTCTGTGATCCCAGGCTCAGCCGGCACACAGACCTGGCAGACGGCTGGTCGAGGATATTTTGCTTCCAGAGCTGAAATGAGAAGGCAGACAGGCTCGTTGGCCCTCAGTATAGAAATCCTGACTGCCATTGATCAAACATCTACTGTGTATAAAGTGCAATGACCCAACTACGTAGTACTTACACCAATTCTCTATTATTACCCCACCTTTCTCAAATAGGGAGGCTCAGAGAGGTTACGTAACCTGCCTAAGGTCACATAACAGGCAACACAGGAGTTGCCAGAAATTCAAACTCAAGTGTGATTTTGAAGACCCTGTTCTTTCCATAGTGATGAAGTGCCATAGTCTCCTTCCCAGTCTCCCTACTTCCACTTTTGCCCCCTGCAATCTACTGCCCACACAGCAGCCACAGTGAGCTTTTCCAAAAGTAAATTGAATCACATTATTTATCTGCTTAAAATCCTCCAGAGGTTTCCCATCACACTCAGAATAAAATCCAAACCTTCACCACGACATACTAGACCCTGTTAAATCCAGCCCCATGACTCCTCTGAGCTTATCTCTTCTACTCTCCTCTAGTTCACTTGATCCAGCCCCACTGGCCTCCTTGCTGTTCTCTAAACAAGTCAAGCTTTATCCTACCGCAGGACCTTTGCACTTGCTGTTCCTGCTGCCCAGAATGCTCTGCTCAGATTGTCTCATGTCCGGCCGCTTCTCCTTATTCCTCATTTAGCCAGATCTCTGCCCAAATATCCTCTCCTCAGAGAGACCTTTCCTGAGCCATGTGTAAAACAGCCCCTTTCTCTTAGTCTCTGTCATATTGTGCAGCGTCTTTCCTGCCTGATCTTTAAGCACCATCTGAAATGGTGTCTGCTTCCTTTTCTTTCTCTGCTTCTCTCCCACAGGAGTGTGAAGGCCCTGAGTTGTACTCACTGCTCTGTTCCCAGCACCCAGCATGGTGTGTGGCACAGAGGGTCTCAGATAACGACATGTAGAATAAATGAGTGGACCAAGCAGTCAGCCAGTCACTGTATCTCAGGGTTTGAGGATCTGTCACTCCTTCCTCTCTGCCCACCTGCAACTGTTCCCTGTGCCTCTGGCCTCCTTCAATCTGTACTTTGCTACCTCACCCCCCACCTATCCCCCCAACTTGGATGGCTTGCTTGTCACACAGTGAGACCTGTGGAAGCTTCTCAGAGGTCACAGATTGAGGAGGTAAAATGGAGGCTCATCGCTGGGTGACGGTGAGATACAGAAATGGCCATATCTAATATGTTTAAGAGCAAGGACAGACCCAGGTTCCAGACCCAGCTCCACCACCCTCTCCAGTTTCTGGCCTTAGGCAAGTTCTTCAGCTCTGCAAGCCCAGCCTCCCACCTGCAAAATGGAAATGAAAGTCGCACCTTGCAGGGTCTTCATGAAATTGTGTTAGTCACACTTGAGCACAGCGCCTAGCACATAGTAGGTGGGACTTATTATAAATAATAAGGAGCAGAGTCCTTTCTGTATGGCTGGGTGGGCTGAGTTGCGGCCAAGCCTTTCCTGTGATAGCAGTACTGGGAGGCGGAGCTGACAGCTGTTAATAATTGATGGGATGTTCTGGCAACACAGAAACAAACCAAAGCACAGGTCCTCGCCTTCACCATCAGGGGAGTGAAAAAATCAAAATCCATTAGGTGAAAGGCAGTGTGATTGATTTCTGTTTGGAAGCTGGGGTCAGCCCCAACAAAGTGAGAGGGTTTTGATGCTGGGCCACCACTGGGTCTCTGCTTTCTTGGAAAACTCTATAGGCTTTTCTCAATAGGAGAGGGTGGGAACTAATTTGCCAGGCAAGGAGTGTCTACGTTCCCTGGAACGGTCTCAGGGTTCAAGCCCTAAAAGAATTCCCTAATTTCCAGAGTAGCTGCTGTTTATTGTGCCAGGCGCTGATCAGTGGAATTTTGCATCCACTGTCGCATTGAAATCCCTTCAACAATCCAGATAGTCTGCCAGTTTGAGCTACAAGTAACAGAATAGAAAACTCAAAGTGGCTTCTATAAGGAGGAAGATGTATCATCTTACACAACAGGAAGTTCCTTTCGGCTCGATGCCATCAGGATTCTAGATTCTTTTCATCTTTCTGCTTCTCCAACTCCTGCAGGTGGCTTGGTCCTCAGGCTTGATGTCTCATGTCACAAAATGGCTACCCAGTTCCAGTCTTCAAATGTAGACACTTAATATGTGCAACCAATAAAGAGGGGCATTTCTTCCTATACTCCACGTTTTTCCCTGAGAGGCAAAGCTTTCCCAGGAGCGCCGCAGCAGACTTCATTAGAAATCCCATTGGCCAGGATCAGGTCACATGCTCACTCTAGCTTGCAGGCAATCCTTGGAAAGCAGGTATCTGGCAATTTAAGATGACAGAGGGAATGCATTTGATGAGTGGTGTTACAACTCTTACAAAGAGGAAACGGAGGCTCCGAGAGGTGAAGTCACTTGCCAGAGCTCACACAGCTACATGCTCAGTAAATATATGTCAAAGGAATGAAAAGGGCAGACTAGAGTTTGAACCCTGGTCTGGCTCCCAAGCCTGTGTTTCTTAATCCTGAAATCATTCAAGCTCTCTGGGCTTCAGTGAGCTCATCTGCAGAATGGTGATAAAGCAGTGCCCGCGACTTTGGGCTGTTTTGATGATTCAATGAGATTTCAGATATAAATATAATTTGCAAATGGAAAGTACTTTCTAAATGTGGATTATTGTTATTATTATATTCAAAAGAGGGACAGTGGTCAGTATTTGGCCCATCACACATTTGATTAAGAATCAATTCTGAAGTCCAACAGATGTGGTTCATTTTCAGCTCCATCCTTACCAGGAATATGACCTCGGGCAAATTCCTTTCCTTCTCTGAGTCTCAAGTTTCCTCATCTAGAAAGTGGAGTTCACCAAGCAGGGCCATTAGAAAACAATCTGCGTAAGGGACTTAGCCCAGTGCCCAGGCCCATGGTAAGCATTCAATAAAATGACAACAGCCATTCTTAGTGTCATCCCTGAATTCCTCTGTTCTAGCTGCAACCCTGGTTGGCAGCCTTTCCTATTGCAGTGCTGTAGACCGTAGGATCACTGCCTGCCCCTTTCAGATTTCATGCCTAGTGTGATGATGCTTCTGCTTTCTTCGCCTAAGCCAGGGGGTTTCCTGCATTATCATCAAGAAAAAGGAGGGAAACCAACTCGGAATTCATGGGACTCGTTAGTGTTCTGAGTCATCTGGCTGAGGCTTTGCTGGGCCTGACCCAATCACCCAGAATATTTGTATTTATTCCTGGGAGACGATATGCCAGAGATTCAGAATCCTGGCTGTGGTGCCACACAGGACTGGGTTTGAGACCTAGCCCTGCCACTTCCTAGCTCTGGACTTTGGGCGTATCACTTCCCCTCCCGTAGCTTCCATTTCCTAATCTGTTATCGAGAGTGATCATAAAACCCACCTCACAGGGTTGACTGGAGGATCAAGTATGATAGTACCTGTAAAGCGTTGAAGATGGGCTTTGTAAATCTAGTATCCCGATTGATAAAGGGGGATACAGCAGGAACAGCAAGTGCAAAGGTCCTGCGGTAGGATAAAGCTTGACTTGTTTAGAGAACAGCAAGGAGGCCAGTGGGGCTGGATCAAGTGAACTAGAGGAGAGTAGAAGAAATAAGCACAGAGATGCTTCAGGGACAGTTGGTGAAAGATCAGGGACCGTTTCCAGACCTTCCTGACGCCACTGTGACCCTCATCGCGGCTGAGATCTTTCCATTCCTCCAGGATCATACCTTGGCTGCTGGTCTCTCAGGGGGCTTAAAAGGCGATGATAGGTTAGAGAATGTGAAAATGCTTAGGAGGGAAGAATGATGGCCAAAGGAGCAGTTTGGCCAAAGCTTAATTAACTGAAAGAGAACAAGCACGAATTAAGCACCCACCCCATACCTGGCACTGTGTGTACTTCTGAACCTCATAGCATCATGGCTAGGAGCCTTGATTTCAGAGCTGGAATGCCCAAGTTCAAAGTTTGGCTCCTCTACTCACTAAACATGTGATTTGGAGCAAACTACTACTGCAGCTCCGCTCATAAATTGGGAGCAGTAGCAGGGCCTGCCCTATTGAATTGCTACCAGAATTAAATGAGGTAGTGCATGCAAAGCACTTCAAAGAGGGTTTGGCACATAGAAAGCCCCTAGTAACTGTTAGGGTTTTGTTATTGTTGTTTTTAATTGTGATTGTCTCATTTAATCCTCCTGACAATCCTGCCAGATAAAGAAGCTCCTTTTCAAACAATTATTATTCTTATAAAATGATACATGCTCATTATAAGATGAGTTTATATAACTTGCTCAAAGTCACACGGGAAATCGGGATAGAATAGGGACTCAGACATGAGAGAGGAGGTGTGGTCAGTCTCCATCCATGGCCTTTCAGCTCTTACCATTTCAGTGTTGCTAGCCCAACTCCCAGCTCTCCTAGTTCTTTGTCTAGAAGCTTCCTCTGGCCAACTGAATCCAGTAAAGACAGGGAACTAATGGCCCACCCAGAGCAGCCCCCAACTGCCCACTAATGGGAGAAGGTGTATAAATACCCTCACTCCCTCACCCCTGGATGGGGTGTAACTCAGAGGTGCATGGTCTACACTGGCCCCAAGAGTTCTTCAAAATTAAGCCCCAGGGGCCTACAGTGGTTCCTGGCTTGACAATACATCCTGTTTGGCTTCTTTCCTTTCCCTGTCTCACGTCCCCTCTCCCCTACTAGTGTTTTCTGGGATCACTTCCCACATAAGCCACCTGTACTTGGATCCCCGTCTTAGGATCTGGTTCTGGGGGCCCCACCAAAGACTTGTGTCAACATATTAACACAGAGGGCCTCTGACCCTCAGCAACCCAGGGCCATCCTGGGGTGATTGGACTTCCTGTCCCCTCCCTCCCCGTGAGTCTGTCACCCAGGGCAGCAAATGGTGCTGGAAACACTGGACATCCACATGCAAAAGAATGAAGTTGTTCCCTTACCTCACACCACATACAAACATTGACTCAAAGTGGATCGAAGACCTGAAAGTATAAAACTCTTATATGGATGTCTTCATTCATTCAATAAGGTTTATGGAGCACCTACTGTGTGCCAAGCCCTGGGCTGGGTGCTGGGGACAGAGCAGAGAACAACACAAAGGTCCCATCTCTCATGGCGCTGATATTTCAGTAGGGGAGACAGTGAGACCATTCACAAAATAAACTAATACAGATACTGACTGGTGCAAAGCAACTGTGAAAAAGAAATCATGACATCGTCAGGGGAAGATGAATGTTAATTGGATATTTGGTGTGATGGAGGAATTAATGCTATTTTTTTGGTGTGATAATGCTATTGTGATGATGTTTAAAAATATTTATCTTTTAGATATACAGACGGAAGAATTTATAGATGAAATGACAAGATCGAATAAAAATGTACTGTTTTGGTTGGTGACAGGTACCATGAAGAAAGGTTAACAGGTGAGGGATTTAATCAGGATAGTCAGAAAAAGAAGAAGGTGCCAAGTAAGCAGAGACCTGCAGGAAGGGAGAGAGGGAGGCATGTGGACTGTTGGGGGAAGAGTATTCCTGGTGGAGAGAACTGCACATGCTAAGGCCCTGGGGCAGGGGCATGTCTGGGGCAGTCAAGGAACCTCCAGGTGGCCAGTGGGGCCGCAGCAGAGTGTGCCAGTGAAGGAGTTAGGTTGGCAAGGTCAGAGGGGTGACCTTGTCTGTTGTTGCACTTTGGCCTTTCCTCTGAGCCCCTGGGCCTCTGCACTGGCCTTCCCCATCCAGTCCATCCTCTGCAGAACCTGAGCCATCTTTCTCAAGTGGAATCTGTTCATGTTAGTCATCCCCTTCCAAAACTCCTTCCATGGTTCCCACTGTCCCGGGGATACAGTCCAAACTCCTCAGCCTGACTTTCAAGGCCCTAGCCGACCTCTCCACTTTCATCTCCTACGTCCTCTCTCCATGGTGCCGCCTGCTCTCACTCCCACCTTTCTGCGTTCCTCGAAGACTCCATCCTCTCCCAGTCCTGCTCCACACCTTTGCCGAAGCTGAGTCCTCTGCCTTGCACCCCTTCTTCCTCTTGTCTGCCTGCAGCCTCTCTCTCCCCACCCATCAAGGCCCAGCTTCTTCCCTTCACCATCCACACCCCCTTCGGGCAGCACCGATTGCTTCCTCCTCTGTGCCCTGGAAACCTGACGTTCAGGCCTTCCTTGCACAAAACACTGTAAAGATTAGCTTATGAGTTGTTCTGTAGCTGCCAGGACTGGGCCACAGAGAGGCAGTAATGCTTACGACAGGAGGCCCTGCCGCCTGACTTGCCTGGGTTCAAATTTCAGCTCAGTCACTTTTGAGCTGAGTGCCTTTAGGTGAATCACTTAACTTCTCTGATCAATTTCCCGATCCATAATTTGGGGACCCTCACGAAAATCAATTTTATAGGAAGCACTCAGCCCAGTGCCTGACACGCAGCAAATGCTCAGTACAAGTTACTATTGCTGCTGTTGTTATTGTGGTTGTCATTATTAAGTGGTAGTAAACATTTGTTGAGTGAATAAGTTGGCAAATTTGCATGACCTTGTGACCACTGATCAGAGGGGTCCCCCTTGAAAAGCAAAGATCTCCCCAGTATGGCCTTCCGTCTCCTTCCACTGTCCTTGCCTCCACCCGCCCACTTCTCTCCCTGCATTTCCTGGGCCAGGAAGAGGTGACCTCCTGCCTTCCATTCATAGCAAGGAGAAATGATTAAATTAGACACTTGAGGTGTTCCCTCACCCTAACTGCTCCATTTTTGCTCTTCAGCAAGGTTGGTCTCCACCATAATTGCCCACCATGGCCTGGCAGGCAGACACTGTATTTGAGTTACTGTTTGCCAATTCAACATCATCACTCACATCCGCCAGGTAATGGACTTGGAATCAAACAGACTCTAAAAATAGACCACCCTATTTCACTAATTGCTGCCTAGGGCCCATCCCTGAGTCTTTCAAGGCCCATCTGATCCTTGGGGCCCTTGACCTTGGCCAGCATGGCCTCTTAGTATCCTTGCAGACCGAATTGTACCGAAGAGGCAGCCCATGACTACCCCAGGGGCATGTGAAAAGCAAAAAGAAAGGTGCAGATAAGGTGATGATGTCGAAACAGCCTTCCATTAGCTTATCATGCCTGGAATTCCCACTATCTCTTTGAATGGATCAATTTTCTTTTATCTCCTATGCCTTGGATAAGTTTACACATCCTTTATTGTTCCTCGAAAATGCTGACCACAGTTTGATTCAGTTACTCCCTCCTATTCCTGGGACAATCCTGTTGGTTTCAAAGTTAGCTTCCGTTCTAGGCTTCTCTGGTCCTTATATGTGCATATATATTGAGGTCCTGCTTCAATACCACCTACTGTTTGTACACGGACATTTATTGCATGTGACCATATGCCAGGGACCACGCTGGGTGCTTGAGAAGTACTCATGTATCTATTAGGATTCTTTTGGTTGCAGGTGACAAAAATACAGCTCAAATGGACTTAAGCAAAACATTATAATTGAAAAGTCCTTGGTTAGATAAGGATTCAGGTAGGGCTGAGTCCAAGGGCTTAAATAGTTCAAGACTTGGTCTCCAATATCTCTAAGTTGTTTCCTTCTCGGTGTTGGCTTCTCAGCAGGATGTACCAACATGGCTGGAAAGATAGCCTCTAGCAACTCCAGGCTTCCATCTTAGGGAAAAAGCAATTCTCTTTCTCAATACTTCCAGCAAAATCCCAGGGCTGATTTTCATTGGCCCCTCTCTGAGCCTATCATTTAGTTGGGTCTGGATCATATGTCAATGGCTGGAGCTGGAATGAGACTGAAAATGGGAAAAAGATGGTTCCCCAAAGAGAAATTGAAATACTGTTTCTAAGAGAGAGAGAATAAACGTAAGCTGGCAAAAAAGAATCCACAGCCATCATGGAGCTTATGGCCTACCAGAGGAAGTTAGGCATTAAACAAATAAAATGTTGAATGGAAGAATAATCACACAGACTAATATGTATTCTGTGAAGGAAGGAAGCAAGGGGTTTTGATGGCGAGTAACAGGGTGTGGGGCCAGAGCCCCAGAGAGTAGTTTACAGGCCCTTGGCCTCACGTGAAGGGGTGCTGGCTCGGGTGGTGAATGGCCGTCGGCTGTGGCCGGTTAGCCATTGGCTGCTGGTATAACTGCTGCGGCTACGGAGGATTGCCGAGGAGCCGAGCAGAGCCGAAGAGAGCGGAAGAGGAGAGCAGAGAGAGAGGAACAGAGGAGAGAGTGGAGAAGAGTCGTCGGTCGGTCGGTTGGCGGAAAAGCAGACGGCAGGTCGGCGTCCGGTGGGCCCAGCCTCCAGTGAGACCGTGGTGGTATGGCTCCCCTACCTATGGCTCCGTGGGTGTTCCTTTTCGGCCTCACCATATCCTGTGTTCTTGTGTGGGGAGCGGGAGCAGAGACCCCGCAGGCCGCCCCGCGTAAAAGATGGCGTGGCGAGAAGGCCTCCGCGCACGACAAATGGCGCAGCGAGCAGGGTCTCCCGCACGACACAGGGCATGATCAAAGAGGGCCTCCCAATGTAGATGACCCTTTCTGGGAACCTGAACTTGATTTCTGTCCTTCCTGAGCTGCAGAAATGGTCTTCTACAAATTCTCTGTTCCTACTTCTCCTGCACCATTTAGCCTGCTCCCTCTTGTATTGGATTTTCTTACCAACTTGTTTTACCTCCCCAACTAAAGCGGGGTGTTCTCAAAGTCTAGGACGTATTCATTTCTGTGTTCCAAAGCAGGGTGGTTGGGCTGCTGGGTTTACAGATAGTTTTATTGGTACATTCATTTACCTGTTATCTAAGGCTGCTTTTGGTAACAACAGCATTTATGGGAAAAGTTTGCAGACTTGTGTTCTAAAGTTATTTCAGGACCTGATGCAGAGGAGGGGCTCTGTCAGAGGGGTTTGTTGGAGGATGGGAGGAAGGGAGGGATGGCACAAGCTAGCTGTGTGACCTTGAGCAAATAACTTAACTTCTCTGGGCCTCTGGCACCATATCTTGCAATGCCAGCTGCCCCTTCTCATCCTTCAGATCTCAGCTCATATGTCACATCTTCAGAAAGGCCCTCCCTGACATTGAACAATCAGTTTGGACCTGGTGGCATTTACCCTCTTTCTGTGAGAAAATGTCTCTCTGGTTTATTTTGAGATTAGGCTCACTTGGGGCAGGTGTTCTTCCCTTCCTCTTCACCTGTGTTTTCCCTCGTCTCATATGCCATTTTCCTAGTAGGACAAGTGGAAAGAACAATAGTTTGGGACTCTGGAGACCTGAGTTCGTAATCCCAACACTGCCCCCATATGAGCTATGAGACAAACCTTTCGTCTCTATGGGCCTCAGTTTCTAAAGCTGCAAAATGGGCATGGTGAGTTTGCCAAGCAGGAAAGACTGGTGCACCCCCCTGTGCCAGAGTGGCCAACACTGTGCGGCCAAGCACAGATGCTTCGTTCATGTTGTTAGTTTTCCTTCTCCCTTCCTTTTCTCAAGAGGTTGAGAGTAAAGAGCGTCTACCCCAAACCTTGCCTTAATCTGGCCTCTGACGACACCTTGCTTGCTCTTTATGCAATGACTGTGCCAAGGAGTGGCTGGAGAGTGGGGGGCTTAAATACTCCCTCAACCCTCTGCCAGTCTCCATCACACCCCCATAAAGCTCTGTGCAAATGCAATCCAAGGCAAGTCCTCTAGTCCCCTCCTCCTACCCCTCCCTCCAGGTTGCTGCCCCAACACCCCCTCCTGTATAAAAGATTGTAGCCCTTTACTGGCCTCATGACTGGGAGAATAGACCAATCCAAAGAGGTGTTTTCCAGACAGATTGAGAAGTCCATGGTGTGTGTGTGTGTGTGTGTGTGTGTGTGTGTGTGTGAGTGTGTGTGTGTATTGGGTGTCCCTAATTACTGAATGATCCACTGGCAGGGCTGGCTACAGAATTTGTGGGGGTGCAGTACAAAATGAAAATACAGCCCCCTTGTTCAAAAATTTGTAAGAATTTCAAGATGGTGCCAGCAGAGTATTAAACCAAGAATGGGGCCCTTGTACGCACAGGGCCCTGTGTGGCTATGCAGGTTGCACGCTCGTGAAACCGACCCTGCCCTCTGGGAAGAATGGTTCCAAAGGCCTATGGGAGAGGAATAGAAGGTCTCTCCATCTCAGACTCTGTCAAGGACAAAGTGCTTCCTCAAGCTCCCTGCCTAGGGGACATGGGGGCCAGAGCAGGGACCTCAAACTTAGACGGCTACGGGGGCCAGGTAGGTGGTGTGAATAAGTGAAGCAGCTGGGGGGAAGAACTGTGGTAGGGCAAGTTGGCAGTTAACATTCAGCCTTAGTGGCAAGGAGGCAGCAGGGAGCTGTGGACTGTAGTGAGAATGGTGTGTACCCTGACATGGTCACACTCTCCCATCTAAAGAGACAGCTGCTATTCAGCGCTAGGCGGGGCTTTGGGCCTCGTCAGAAATTTTAATGATCATGTACGATGTCCCATTTTTTTCAATGTTAGCAAATACTTTTTAAATAGTAAAAACATTTGAGTGGGCCAAACAGAACGTGTGGGAGGACCACCTTTAGCCCTGAGGGCTCCAGTGTTTGATCCCTGAAATAGAGAGCCATTGGATGGCTGGGAATGGGCGGAGGCATCACTTCTTGCCTCTGAGGCTCTCCCATCTGGAAAGGGGAGCTGAAGAGGGTAGAGCTTGGGTGAGAGAGCCACAGGTCCCCCCTCCCCTCTTCTTACTCCTGGCATCAAGCACAGCACAGGGTGGCAAGTGTTTGTTGAATGAATGACTGTCCCACCCAGCTGGGACTTGGCTCCAAAGCCCAAGGCACAAGTCAGAGAAATTCATGGGTAAACCCTTAACCTATTAGCTAATAGGAGCCAATGTCTCCCTACCCAGTCTCCAACCAGAGCAGGAAATAAAAGCTGCTGTCATAGTTAGAAAAAGCACTGGGTATTGAGTCAGCAAACCAGACGGCTCTGAGCCTCGGGTTCCTCATCTGTAAAATGGGAATAATAAGCTCCCTGGGGTTGTCCAGAAAATTGAATGAGATGAAGATGCAAAGTGTTCAGCAAAGTACCTGACGTGCAACCAATGTTAAGCTGGTATTATTTTTATTGTTATTTGCATCTTCCTCCTCCTCCTCCTCATCTGAACATTTAGCTTATTTCTAGGAACTGTGGGCCTATAGAAGAGACTATTATGTAGAATTAAATGTTATATCCTTGTGAAGTTATATCAGCTCTACAAATTCAGGCTGGAAAGCTTGGGCGTTTAGAAATTCTTGGTAGAGAGTAAGGTGTCTGGGATTGGAATTCTGGTGTTCAAAGTTGGAATTCTGCCACTCATGATCTCTGCTACGATGTTCATTGTTGGAGCTTAACCACTCAAGGTCACAGCTCTGGGGTTCAAGGTCAGAAGACTGCCATCCATTGTCAGAATCCTCAAATCCGTAATTGAACCCAAGGAGTATGAGTCCAGAGCTTCGCTGCTCGTGATCGAAACTCTAGCAGGCAAGGTCAGAATGCTGATATTCCAGGTTGGAACTCATGTTCAGAATCGGAATTCAGAGGTTCAAGGTCAGGACACTTTCGTGGTGTTCAGGATCGGAATTCTGGCCGGCACATTTGGAAGACTGGTGTTTGCAGTCAGAGCCCTTGTTCCCAATTCATTATTTTGTGGGTCGAGTCCCTTCTGTGTTAATGTCCCTTATGTGTTAATGCTTCATCATCCGCCCTCCACGACAACAGTTCCTGAAGAAATGCAAACCACAGAAGGTCGCCCCACCTCTATTTAGCCAGCGGGGGGTTCTCTTCCGTATTCTTTTTTTTTCTTATTGTTTCTGACACCCATCCACTTGGGAGGTACCGGTAGAGGTGTGATCCTCAGGAAGGCAGCTGAAGAATGGCTCCCCCGCCCCACCCTGCCAACGACCCTGGAGGCTATTGTCAGTTCTGTTTAAATCCACTTTTTTTTGCTGGATGACCTGGAGCAGGCCTAGGGTAGCTGCCCCGCCAAGCCCCAGGGGGCACCTGGATAATCTCACCAGCCTATTATACAGAGAAAGGCAAACGGTGTCAGGCAAGGATCCTAACAGAGTGCCAAGGGCTGTGGCTACCCAGCCTGGGAGATGTGTGGCTGGCAGTGACATGTGGGGAAGTGGAACAGTATGCTGGTCACTGCGGTCACCAAATGCATTGTTGGTGCCAACTGGAGGGGGAGCTTCATTGATTGTGGGGTGGAGACGTGCTAAAAAATCATCTTTAAACTCTACTTACAGTGGTACAACTCAGTGGAAAGCGGGTGCCCTATGAGGATATTTGCTGGGTCACGTCCCCTAGGAAATGGTTATAGCAACCCTACCTCCAACCTTCAGGTTCCATTCCTTTACCTTCCTTTATTTTCTTTCATAGCCCTTTTCACCACCTTGTGTATTATATGTTTATCTGGCTCTTGTCTGTCTCATCCCACTCATTATCTCATTATAAGCTCCATCAGAGAGGGACTTGGTCAGGTTTTACATCTATCTTCCCAATGCTAATACTGTGCCAAGCATATAGTAGTTACTAAATAAAAATTTGTTTACTACACGAATGAAAGAATGTTGCCCCTTCAGATACAGTCTTAGAGAGTTTTCCAACCTCTCAAATCACTCCATGCAGCGCTCACCTCAATCTCATCCATTCTATCTGCACAGAGTTTTGGGGTGGGGGTGAGGAGAAGGGGCAGTAGGGAGGGGCATTATCCCCTCATGGCTTCTAATTGTTCTCAGGATAACTTCCAAAACCTTTATCTGGCCACTGAGGGCCTGTAAGAACCACCACCTGCCTTCATATTGCACACACATCACATGACTCCCTGTCTCCTTTCTCAGATCCTCAGGACACCATTCTGGATCTCACCTCAGGGCTTTTGCACGTGCTGTACTGACTAGAACAGTCTTGCAGCCCCTACCCTGGGCCCCTGGGCCTCCTAACTCATCTTTCAGGACTCTGCTTAAATACCCTTTCCTTGACTCCCAAACTTGATGTCATTCCCCGCGTGATGGCCCCTCATTTCTTCCAAGAGTTTATCATTAGACACCCTAGGTCACTGCTTTTGGATTCCAAAGCTCATCACTGTAAGGACAATCTTCCTTGAACTGGAGGTTCCGTACGAGGGAGGTGGCCAGAGCCCCTTCCTTTTCACTCGGACAGATGCAGAACCTGGCTCGCCTCCCAGATGTGAGACATTCTCACTCACGGGAGGAGGAGTTTGGGTCTCCCAGGGAGATTTCCTACCTGCCCTCTAAAGTCTGTCCCTTACTAGTCCAGTACAGTAGGCCTGCTGTCCCCTCAGTTACTTCTCACCCTCCAGCACCCCAGGCTTCCCTGGGAACTCTGAGGAGGTTAGAGGGCACAACCCATCCTGTGTCTCTGATGACACCCACATAGCTAACACTTACATACCACTCTTTACAGGCATTAATTCATTTAGCCCTCATAGTGCCCTATGAGGAAAGTATTGTTATTATCCCCATTTTACAGATGAGGAAACTGAGCCCCATCGAGGTGGAGTAATACCTGCAAGGGTACAGCTAAGAGGTGGCAGGGAGGTGTTTGAAGCCAGGCTGTTACCTCCTGAGCCCAGGAACTGAAGCAACACACCTCCCTTTTCTGTTCTCTGTAGCTTTCCCCTCTCTTGCTTCTTCCTTCTATTCTTAGGCTCTTGCCTTCCTCTTTTTGCTCTTTTCCCTTTTCTCCTTAAGTGACTCAAACTCCTCAAGTTATTAAACAATCCTACTTGTGTGGATGTTTTGTTGTATTTCTCAAATTTGCTGGAAATGGCGTGGGGAGAAAGGGTAAATCTCCTCCCTGGATGGACTGGTCCATACAGCCAGTCCCGCCACTTTTCTAACTTCATCCCCCACCACGATCTCCTGGCTTCCTGTTGACAGCCCAGTGATCTCGTACTTAATAAATCCCTTTCTGCCTCAGGCCTTTGCACATGCTATTCCCTCTGCCTGGAATGCTTTTCCTCTCTTCTTCGCCCGATTAGTGCCTGCTCATCCTGAAGCTCCCCGAGTGAATGTCACCTCCCCTGGGAAGCTTTTTATAATCTCTGAATAGGTCAAATCCCTAGTTATGGTTTTCAAAGTTCTAGATGCCTCTCTTGGAAGGCCCTTGTTCCCATTATAATTTCACATCCATGTAAGCAATTATTGGATTGCTGCCTACCTTCCCCGACCCTGAGTGGACTGTGAGTTCCTGGGTAGCAGGGTTTGTCTGCTGTGCTCTGTGCCTACCTCGGTGTTAGCACTCCATAAAATTGTGCTGAATGAATGGATGGGTGAATGAATTCAGAGGCTAGTCACGGTTGGCAGAAAGCAAACATCACACATTTTTCAGTGGGGAGTGGATTAGATAGTGTGAAATGTCTAGCTGAAACTCCAACCATAATGTTCTTATCACCCCAAACTGAAAGGAACAAGGCACTACATTTTTTTTTACAAAAGCCATATAGCTTCTCTGGTTCTCAGAATGTGTAGAATGATGATTACAGCGTGTTCTATTAGGTTTTGCAAGGTACCTACTTGGGTTATATTTTATAGGATGCTATTGAATCTTCCTTAAGCAAACATCGCATATCAAGATTCTAAACCCAGGAAGCAAAAGTTCTGAGAGAGGTTTTAAAATGAGAGATCCCGGCGAATTCACCAGAAATGTGGTTTACCTGGAAGTTGCACCACGTTTGGGGACAGGTGGACATGGTTCAAATCCCAGCTCCACCCATAGCGCCCATGGCCTCAGATGCCTCTGAACTGACATTTTCTGTAAACTCCAACCTCTGAGCACCAAGGCCAGCGTAAAGAGAGTCCCCTGTTCCTTGTTATGCCAGCAAAAGTCCCAGGATTGGCTCTGATTGGACACATTTGGGTCATATAGTCATCTCTGAACCAATCCCTGTGGCCAGAGGATGACGTAAGTGAGGAGACTGGCTTGAGTCATGAGCTACCACTGGGCCCAGGGGAAATACCTCAAATAGGGATTTGTTTAATATTCTTCTTTAACTTAATTCATTTATTTCACTAAATCAAGTTGTTTTAAGAGGAAATTCGATATCATGAAGAATTGGTACCATTTGCCATGACTCATGTTATGAAATTCTAACCAGATGCTGGAGGCTGATACCTGCTCTCCTTGGGTTAAAAGTAGAGATGTATGTGTGTGAGAGAAGTGTTAAAATCCCATTAGCTTCAAACTGAGACTTTCTCTTTAAGGGAGTTTGAAGGTTGGAAGGAGAATTGGAAAGACTAACACCTTCTCACTCTGAATCAACGTGATTTGATGTCTTGTCCCTGTACCGCTAAACCAGTCTTGGCTACACATGAGAATCATCTGAGGATCTTTGAAAAGTCCCAATGCCAAGCCATCCCCCAGACCAATTAATTCAGAATCTCTAAGGGCAGGACCCAGGGCTTGGTATTTCTCAAAGCTCCCAAGGCGATGGCATTATTCAGTGAGGTTGAGAAATTCAGGTGCCAATACACTGAGTACCAGAGGTATGTGTCCCACATTAGCACACACAGGGGCTCAGCAAGGCCACTGGGCTGAAGGTAGGGGCTCCCTGGGAGGCGGGGGCGCCCTGGGCTGGTCAGTGTGTCAGAGAACAGGCTCCCGTTTCCTCAAACTGAGCAGGAGTCTGGGGAGGATCATTTAACACTCTTGAATGGGAAGGAACCATGCTTCCATTTTCCATCCAGAAGGATTAGATTCCTGGGATGAAATTTATCTCTTACCCTGATCCTTCCTCCACTCTCTGGGGTACGACAGGTTGTTACCTGAACTAGCTGTTACCTCTCCGTCCATCTGTCAACCGTCCCAGACCCAGCTCTGCTGCTTGTCAGCTGTGTGGCCTCAGGCAAATCACTCAGCTTCTCGGGTCTTCAGCCCTCTCATCTGCACAATGGGAGCACAAGGCTGAGATGTGTGATCTTTAAGGGCATATCCCCTCTGGAGACCTGTGAGTCTTCATCAGGGAGCAGCCACAGGCTCCTTAATCCCACACCTAAACCCTAGATCAGGGACTCTCAAACCCCAGCAGAATTCCGATTCCCAGGTCTACCTCCTGACCACAGAATCAGTCTCTGGGGCAGCCCAGGACCTGCATTCTAACAAGCATCTCAGTTGATTCTGATGCAGGTGGTCCTTGAAGTCCACTTCTAAAGCAAATTGCCTGAGTGCCCACCACTGAAGCCCCTCATCCAGAGACCCAGCCCATAGGAGCCACACCTTCCTCACAGCAGCCTTCTTACGGGTGAGGAAACTGAGGCTCAGGGAGGCCGAGTCCTTTGCTCAAGGCTCTGCCATGAGTACATGGCAGAGCTGGGATTCGAATACAGCACCTGCCTAACTCCAGAGCTGGTGTTCTCCTGCCTTTCACCATCCGTTTTTAAATGGCAACTTCCCCACCCCTGCACGCTTTCTCCCTTCCCTCCTTCATTATTTTTTCCCCACAGCAATTATTACCTTATTCCCTGACCCCACTCCTGGCCTATATGAATGCATGCTCCACGTGAGCAGAGTTTTCCGTTTTGTTTACTAAAGTATCCCCAGCACCTGAATTAGTGCCGGGCACACAATAAGTGCTTAATGAACATTTGTTAATGAAGGGAGTCCCTAAGCCTCAGTTTCCCCATGTGTGGAATTTAGTCCTTGACTCATCCATCTCAAAATGCTGAGCTAATAGGTGTTTTGCTCACTGTAGAATGCCATGACCAGGTGAGGGGAGTTTTAGCATGGCACGGGTCAAGGTGAGGTGTGGTCCTGCCCTTGGCTCTGCTCAGGGCGGGAAGGTCTCATGCCTTTCAAACCTGGGGTGGGGGCTTCCAACTTCCCAATTCCCTTCTGCCCCATATCTCCCTCCCTTCTGCCACACCACCATCTCACAAGATCAGATCTCACTATCTTCCCAAGGCCTGTCCCAGGGCCTCCCCTGAGGGCTGGCCAGGCCGCTTTGTCTTTCTTCACCTTGTAACTTCATCTGCTCAGCTTGGTCGTGGAGCCTGGCCCCATCCTGTCTTTCCTTGGTGAGGCCTCCCCAGCAGGCATATCAGCTCAGAGAGCCCGCAAGCTATGATTCTGACACGCTGCGCAGACTCTGGAGGCCACAGATGGAAGAGGTCTAACCATATTCTGTTAGCCCAGATGTGTGACAGTACCCTTTTTTTCTTAGCTTTATTTTGTGTTGTTCCAACACTGGATTCAGTGGCCTGCAATGGAGGGTGATGGAAACTTAACCTCAGTTCAATTCAGTCTTTTCGACATCTTTCTTCCCAAGGGTTGGCCCTCAGGTAGGGAGATTTAGGTAGTGATGAAAGAGTGCAATAAGGGAGCAAAGTGGGGTGCCCTAGGTGCTTCACCCACATCCCTTTTCTAGACGGGCTTCCCCCACCCCAACTGTTGCAAGCACCAGCTGCTAATAGCTTATTATTGTATTAAATAATAGCCGCCCCCTCTCACAATAGCCCTTGGCTAATGGGAGTCACCTGCCTGGGGCATTACAACCTGCAACAGCTCCCACCTCCCCCCATGCAGCCTATAGCCAATGACTCACTGAGTCAAGGGTACAAAAGCTGGGCCTTCTTACGTGAAGATGAGATCAACTCCAATTCATGCTCCTGAGCTCCCTGGGGGATCAGGCTGAAGCCAGCTGCCTGTGGAGACCTGCTTTCCTCACTCACTTCCTAAAGGTCCTTCCTCAATGAATCTTGTGTATACAAATCCCTGTCTCAGGCTCTGTTTCACGGGACACCCACGTAACAGTCGCACGAGAAAATGATCAGTGTGGTTAAACCTTACACCCATGTGCAAGCGCTAGGGACTGACATCTGAAAGGGACCTCCGTCTAGGGCAGTCCGCCCCCTCCCCCCAGCAGCCCCACCTTCCTCCCATTTCCCCTCCAGCTTTAGGATGAGCTGTCATTAACCATGCCCCGCTGGGCTGGAGTTTTGCTTCTGCTGACTTGGTGGGGACAACGGGCAGAGTGGGCTGCAGTCCAAGCAAAGGGCTTTTAAAGGCTGGCCCAGCCCTCCCTCCCGGCCCTCTGTGCCAGGAGCGCTCCCCATCCCCAGCGCAAAAGCTCTGGCAAGCTGGGCCTTGTTTCCCTTTCTCCCGTGTTGTCTGAGGTTTCGCTTGGCAGCCCTCCGCGCCGACCTTGGACAACATAATGAAGTTGGAAGAGGCTCCACGCCAGCTCCCCACTAGCATGGCCTTTGAGAGTGCCGCAGGGGCTCCCAAATCTTTTGGCCTGCTCAGGGCAGGAAGTAGAGAGGGTGAGCCAGGCAGGGAGAAAATGATAGATTCAAGGGTGCTGAGGCCAGGTGTGACCTTGGACAAGTCACAACCCCTCTCTGGGTCTCAGGGGCCCCCCAACTATAAAGGAGGCCTTTGGTCTGGGGGAGTCCTCGCAACCCCTGCTGTACCCATTCACTGGAAAAAACATTTTTTGAGTACTGAGTCTGTGCCGAGCATTCTTCTAGGTGTTGGGAACAAAGCAGTGAACAAAACAAACAAACTCCCTCTCTTGTGGAATAGAATATCCCAAGTGAGGAGAATAGAAAGAATGTGGGCTTTAGAGTTAGAAGACCTGGACATTTGCCACTGATGGGGCCTCAGTCTCCTCATCTATAAAATGGATTCTGAGGCATCACTGAAACAGGGCATGCAAATATCCTTGGTAGTAGCCACATCTAACATTTATTAAGCACCTGCCGTGTGCCAGGTCATGGACATAGACAATAACCCTCATAGTCTCTCCAGGAGGAGGGATACTGTTATGGTGAGTGAAGGCTCTGGCGCCAGACTGAGTTCAAATCCAACTCGGCCCCTTCCTCTGCTGTGTGACCTTAGACAAGCTGCTGGACCTCTCTGTGCCTCAGGTCCCTTACCTGAGAAGGGTCATAACTGTCTCTAGATTCTCGGGTTGCTGGAAGGACGGAGTGGATTAGGACTTGTATGGCCCTTTGAACAGTACCTGGCACATAGAAAGTGGTCAGTCCAGGGGAGGAGCTGAAGAGATGTTGGAGGAGCTTCCCCTTGGTCTGGACCCAGTGCCAGGACCTCCCTCACCTCCCTTAGCCACCTAGACCTAGAGAGGCGAGGCTGCGCTGCAGACTGCGGCCGAGGAATTTACAGTTTGGAAATATCCCTTTCTGAGTGTGTGTATGGGTGCGCCCATGAGCTTCTAGGCACATAAATACAAGTGTGTGTGATGGTGCATGTTTGCTTGCACACGTCTGAGCATGCATAAGTCATCGTCAGGAAGAACATACTGTATGATTCCATCTATGTGAGCTTCGAGAGCAGGCCATACTAAACTGTGGCGAGAGAAATCAGAACAGTGGCTGCCTTTGGAGAGTCTGACTGCAAAGGGGCCCGGGGAACTTTCTGGGTGAGGGAAATGGTCTGTACCTTAACTAGGGTGGTGGTTACACAGATGTATCCATTTGTCAAAAGGCATTGCACTGAACACTTAAAAGTTGTGCATTTTATTATGTGTAAATTATACCTCAATAAATAAGAGCATATTGGGGGGAAATGATTAATAAGAGATCTCATTTATTGAGGGCTAACTACTCACGTGCCACGCACTGTTCTAGGCACCTCCAGGCATCTGTCATTTTATCCTTGCAGCAAGCCCATGTAGCATGTCTGTACATGCGTGTACACAGTCCTGTGTATACCTGTCTGGGGCTTGCTGTGCAGGCTGATGCGTGGCTCACAGAGCACATGTGCACACATGTATATATTGACTCAGTTCCATATTTGGGGGCCTAAGGAGACATGCATGAGGGTGCACATGTGTCTACAGATGTGTCCACGGGAATAGATGTCTGTTGGCACCTGTGTGCTATATGCACGGGCATCAGTGAACTGTGCTCCACGCAGTGCCTTAGCTAGATGCTAATGGCATGCCAGCCCCGATCTGTGTAGACAAATCAAGCACTGTTATCAGACAATAATGGCAGGGGATCGACAGCCAGCCGCCCGTGCCAGGGAGGGGTGGGGACTCTTTGGTACTGGGCAATTAGCATTTCTAAAGGGCGTCCAAGCTGAGTGGTGGCTAATTTGCAGACATGGTCTCATCAGCCAAGCACAGCAGGGGGATGATAGGCCTCCCTGAGAGTTTGTGAGCTGCTGTTGGCTGCAGGTTTTGCTGTGGGAGGAGCCCACGATTTAAGGGTGTGAACAGAGCCAGCCTGCCCACACCATCCCGGTCTCTGTTCTCTCTTCTGCCTTGTGAGCTGGGGAGGACATGGAGGCTCAGAGAGGGTGAGCAATGTATCCAGGGTCAAACAGCCAGTAGGCCATTGACCCAGAGACTGGACTTTGGTTTTCCAACTTGCAGGCATCGTGTTTCTCCCAACACCATCTGGCACTCACATACAGCTTTCATCATTTTTTGCCATTTCCTTTCACTAAAGGCACTATTACTTTTTTAGTGTTTTCCCCTTAAGCAGCTCACGTTCTAAATTTAAGTAAGTTCATTTTTAAAGGAACCTGCCATTAATAGAAAACCAATACCTGATACGCATAAATCAAAGTAGAGTAACCAACCGTCGCTGTCCCCTTTTGCCTGGGACTGAAGTGTTTTCCTGGACATAAAACTTTTAAGTTTTAAAATTGGGATGGTCTCTGCAAGCCGGGTTGAGTTGATCACCCTAAAAGGAAAACACGTTTGAAAATGACCACCGTGAAAACAAACTAGATTATTAAGCTCTACCTGGCCTCAGGCTGCCGTAGGCTCTGAGCCTGGAACCTGTTCCCTGTGCTGGTGGGCCCTCTGTGACTTTTTTCTTGCTCTTTCCTTCTGTATCCTGCTACCTACCCCCCACCCCCCAACCTTTGCTGGCCTGGGAGCTTCTGAGTCTTCCAGGTTCCTAGTACCCAGGAAGTTTTTCTCTAGACACCCAGGCCTTTGTGTCCCTGGGCCCCAGGGCTCAGCCCTGCCCCCAGCACTGGTTTTGTGCCAATGTTTGGGCTACAATGACCCTAGCCAGGCTCGAAAAAGGAATTATTTCTGTCTCCTTGCATAGTTCTCAGCCCAATTCCCAAAATGGGAAGTGGCCTGGGAGGGCCTCCCAACCCCCAGCTCCAGGGGAGGAGGGAGGAAGGGAGAACTTGGCAGAGCTGGGAGAAAGGAGGGGGCCCATCAAATGACTCCACACACCATCCCCCTAAACACACACACACACCACCGTCCCCTTCTCTAGCCCCACGGCCTATAAAAATAGTAAACCTTCGGGGTGTTTCCAGGCTGTTCTGTATGCTTCAGAGGAAGAAGGGGGTGGCTCCAAGGTGGGGAGGGGCATGGTGAGGATAAAGAGGTGGGGGAACATGCATGGGCCCCATCCCCAAAAGTAAAAGAGGACTGGGGTTAGGGAAAGGGGAGACACAAACAGGAAAATTGCCTCAAATCCTGGCTGGGGGCTGGACAGCTAGCTCACCCAGAATGCTTTGTTCTTGCCTACAGAGCCTGGTGCTCCACCCTCCTCTTCCAGGAAGCTTTCCCCGACTGTTTAGGGAGCTGTTTCAGGTCTTGAGAGGAGTGTTCAGAACCCCCGTTATTCTGTGAGCTTACCTGTTCCATTTCCTAATATCCCTCACAGGGTCCAGTTACAACTCTGCCCGGTCTGGATGTCATAGCCAGGGGCAGGTTGGGTCTGACTGACAGTGTCCAGCTGTGCTTCATCCTCCACTCCACTGACAGGCAGAGTATTTGAATGACTGGCTAAGCGGCTGCCTGCCTTCCTGACAATCTGTTCGACTAACAAACTCACTGCATGCCTAGGCCACTGTCAGTCTGTCCTCATGCGTGGGTGTCTAACCGACTGAATGGTTGACTGACTGGATAAGTGGCTATCTGATTGTGTCTTTCTGTCCTCCTAGGTGTCTGACTGAGTCATCTGGCTGACTGCTATGTGTCCGACCGAATGGATGATCCACTGTTTGTCTCCGTGTCTGATTGAACGCTGGGCCTCTGAATGCATACTAACCTGACTGGCTCCCTGTCTGACTGCTTTGTCGGAGGTCTGCCTAAACAGATGACTGCCTGACTGTCTGTCTGTCTGACTGTCTGTTGTATCTGACTACAGCAGGACCTTGGATAACGTTGTTTCCTTCAATATCATTTTATTATAACATTGATGAGAAGAAAAAAAAAAAAAAGATCCCGGGCCAGGGCCAGTGTCTGCGCAGAGTTTGCATGGTGCCCCATGTCTGTGTGGGTTTTCTCCAGGGACTCGTTTCCTCCCACATCCCACAGTTGTGTCTGCATTGCTCCCATCTGAGTGTGTGATGCGCCCTTGATGGAAGAGTGTCCTTTCCAGGGGGGGTGCCCGCCTTGCGCCCTGAGCTGCCAGGATTGGCTCTGGCCACCCGCAACCTGAACTGGAATGGGGGGTTGGAGAAGAATGGTCTGACATGTTTTTATGAATCTTCCTTAAATGTACGTACAGCTCACATGTATTTCAGTATTTAATATTAGAAGGGTTTGGGGTTTTTATTTAGAAGTTTGGTGATGCTTTTGTGACCGGAAATATGCCGTAGGAACTTAACTCTTGCTTCTGTCAATTGGCCTGTGATCAAATTGGTTTCATCATTTTACTTGAAGTCGCAGTTTCCAAGAACCTCTTAAGTAATTACTTACTGTAATTAGATGCATAAAAATTGGCTTTCTGTCCATTTCCTTGGTTAAACGCCTTTCTGAGTATCTGATTGATTGACGGTCTGCCTGGGGTCTGACCTTGGGCTGAGTGACTGATGGATGATCTGCCTGGCTGATGTCTGACAGACTGATGTCTGTCTGCCTGGCTGACAGTCTGTTTGGCTGTCTATTTTCCAGGGTGTTTGGCTGGCAGTGATTAGATGAATGAGCGTATTTCTCCATCTCCTGGTCTGATTGACTGCCTGGCTAGCTCTCTCCGTGTCTGACTGACAAGATGGCTGACAGACAGTCTATTTGTCTATCTGTCTGTCCACTGGGTATCTGTTGTACCTGAGTAATAGATGACAACAAAAGGTCTGTCTATACGTTTCCTGGTCCGGCTGACTGACTGACCATCCATCTGTCTGCCTGGCTGTCTGACCATGTACCTGATTAAATGGATGAGGTACTGACTAACCATCTGTCTCTCTTTGTGTCTAACTGACAAGATGGCTGACAGGCTGACTGGCTGTTTTTCCACTTCCATGTCCTACTGGCTGACTCAATGGATATTTGACTCTTGACTTCCCAACTAGGACACAATTCACAGGCTGTCCTAGGTAGTGGTAGGTCTTGAATGACACACATTTGGAACACCCCCACCCAGCCTCAGCAACCATGCTTCTCTCCTCCCCTCCGTCCCCCCACCTACCCAGAGAAGCTAAAGTCCTTTCCTGTCCAGAGGAGGGAAGGGCACTGGGTGGAAAACTCAGCCTCTGCTCAGTCTCTTTGACTTCAAATGTTTGCCCTCTGTGGGGGTGAGGAAGGCATGATAAATGGGTATTTCTCACCCCATCCTCCGCCCAAATTTTCAGGGAACCCCTGGGGATCTTAAGGAAGAGACATTACTCAAGGACACCACAGGACATTCTCCCAACATGTCAAGTCCTGCCGGGGGCCCTGCCAACCTTGGAAGTACCCTTTTCAAATGTTTACATCCTTGTTGTTCAGACACTGGGGCTGATTCCTACGGCTAGGGGCAGATCCTAGCCATCTGGGGGGCAGACAGCCACTGCTGGGAGGACAGGCTCCCTTTGTTAACTCATCTGCACCCCTCAGGAACTCCATAAGCCAAGCCAGGGGAAGTGAGTAATGCTTTGCAGGGAGGGAGAGAGTACAGTCCCTTCCTGCTGGTGACACTTCTTAATAATAGAATTCTGCCCAGCTCTTGGGTAGGCTGCTGTCCGATATCCCTTCCTTAAAGACAGAATTCTGATGATTAATTTTATTTCAGGATAAATATATGCACAAACAGGGCAGAAGGAGCTGGGCGGGGCGAAAGGAGGCATGTGAGAGCCTCTAGATAAAAAGGGGCCTCCTTAGAATTTAGCTCTGTCTAAATCATGCCTTCCTGGTGTTTCTTAGGGCTCCCCAGATTGGCCCTGGGAGATGGCAGGCTGGACAATCCTCGCATAGGTGGAGGGAATGAGTGGACCCTACCTCTCTGGAGGAGGTGGGAAGAGGGCGTTCTGAGAGTTCTCCAGACCCCTGGACAATAAACAGCAGTATTTGGAAATGGCTATGCATCAGGCCAAGGCAAAGCTCAATGTGTGACCAGGATCAGGACTCAGTCTGTGACCAGGAACAGAGACCAATATGTGACAATGGCTCACCTAAGACCAGGTCATGGTTGACTCTATGGCCAGGATCATGGATCAGCTAGTAATGAGGGTCAGGACTCAGCCAATGAGCCAGGTCATGATTTAGGGTGTGACCAGGGTCAGGGCTCTGTGTATGTTGAGGGTCAGGGCTTATTCTTGACAAGGTCACTGTGTAACCTGGATCATGGCTCAGCCTAGGATCAGGGTTGTGACCAGGACCAGGGCTCAGCCTGTGACCAAAGTGGGGCTTAGACTAGGACTGGGGTCATGAGGGAATCTGGGGCTAGAGTCAGGATTCAGGGTGACCGGGCTTAGGACTCAGTTTATGACCCAGGTCAGGGCTCATTCAGGAGCTGGAATTAGATTCAGTCTGGATCCTTGGGCTCTAAGAGTCAACTCAGGTTCTTATCCTGAGACGACAGAGAGACCTGCGTGCTCCACGTGGTTCCTGCCCATCCTATTCCTCTTCTATCTGGGCTCTGAAGACAAAACCAAGATGCACTGTGAGCCCCCGGAACAGGTGAGGGTACAGAGGGTTTTTCTCCAGTCCTTGCATGTTCTGCCTGAGGTGGGACCATGCTCATGTCTGAGGGAGGGTGTGGCGGCACAAGACTGCCCCCGATGAGCAGGAAGAGGAGGAAAAGAAGAAAGTCATAACAGGAAGTGTAGTTACCAGTGTGTGGTCTGGAGCAGACTACGTGGCTTTCAATTCTGGTTCTACCACTTCCAAGCTGTGTGACCTTGGGCAAGTGACCCTTTCTCTCTGTGCCTTAGCTTTCATATCTGTAGAATGGGGATAAAAATGGTATTTACTTCATAGGGTTGTAGTAAGGATTAAATAAGTTAATACATGCAGTGCTTACAGAGTGCCTCATTGGTTGTAAGTTCTCAATTCTTAATCAATTTTAGCTGCTCTTGTTAGCTTCAGAGCAACACAGAGGCTACACCCTGTGAAGAACCCAGGATGGAAGTCATGTCAGGGGCGAGAGGGCTGGAGCTCAGGCTCCTGACCCCTGGGCAACTGTCCACATGTGTTAGCCTCCCCTCTGTTAGGATCTGATGTATCTGTAATCTCCTGGACATCACCACTATAGCATGAATGACCCCTGTAGTTACTTCTCTAATGGCTGTGTCCCCCCAACTAGAGTGTCTGTTCCCTGAGGACAAGTTTTGTATCTTTCTTGCTCACCAGTGTGTCCCCAGTACCTACACATAGTAGGTGCTCAAGAAACAGTTACTGAATGTGTGATCATAGCGAAAGCAATCATTTACAGTGGGCCGGGCACGGAGCCTTGCCTTCCCTCTAATTTTTTGATCCAGTCCTTTAAAAACTGATAATTAAAATGAATCCATGCACACAGTAAAGACTAATGTAAGCCATACGGAAGGTATACAATGGAAAGATGGAAATCTCACCCCCATACCTCCAGGCTCAGAGGAAACCATTTTCTTATATATCCTTATAAAATCTTCATGTTTGTATATTCATATTCACAATCCACCAGATTCATGGAAATAGAGATTTTTGTCTCTTTTGTCCAATGCTGTATTCCCACCACTTAGAACAGCACTTGGCAAGTATTAGGTTTTCAATAAGGATATGGTGAAAGTTCAATTTTTTTCTAATACCAATGGGATTATACATACTGTTCTGTAACTTGCTTTTTAACTGCTAATGAATTAATAAATCTTAGAGATCTTTCCACATCAGCAAAAATACATTTACCTCATTAGTTTTAATGGCTACATAATCTTCCATGCCGTGGACGCACCATAATTTATTGAAGTTGGCCCTGTATTGAGGTAGTTTCCTTCTGGTTTTCATTTTTCCTCACCTGTAATGATGACACCTTACTTAAGCTTCACACCTCAACGCTGCAGGCAGTGATCTCTGATTTTGGTTGAAAAGACTGCATCTCAGAGAGGTCAAGGCACTTGCTCAAGGTCACACAGCTGACCTCCAAACCCACTCTACCACCCAAGCATTTTCCCAGCTGCCCACCAGTGGCCCTCACCAAGTTTTCCTATCATTGCTCTGCAACACTTTTGTCACCTGTACAGGGCATGGTCCTCTGGTAAGGTTCTCTAGGCCTTTGGCAGGGTCTCCCAGGAGCCTAAGCTGGGCTCAGGTGAGTAAGTCCCCAGATGGACCCAGGATCCATTCCTCTAGAGCTGTAGTTAAGGCAGCGGTTCTCAGCCAGAGGCGATTTTTGTCTTGGGACACTTGGCAATGTCTGGGACATTTTTGGTTTTCACACCCAGGGGGATGGGTGCTACTGGCATCTAGTGGGGGTGGAAACCAGGGAAGCTGCTAAATGTCCTACAGTGCACAGGACAACTCCAAACCCAGGAGAATTACAAAGAATTATCCAGTCCAAAAAGTCAACAGTGCTAGGGTGGAGAAACTTTGTGTTAAGAGCACAGACTCTGGCACCAGACTTTCTAGAGCCAAACCTTGGCCTCCACTTACTCGCTGAGTTATCTTAGGCAAGTTGTTTAACCTCTCTGTGCCTGTGTTTCCTTATCTGTAATATGGGGGTAAGAATAGTCCCTCTCTTCCTGATTTGTATATATCATATTTGTAAGGGACTTTGGCATGTGCCTGACATGTGTAAGCTCTCGATGTATGAAACCATCATTGGAATCATTTCCCTGAGAATCTGCGTGTCAGAGCTGGAAGATGTGCTCTGCAGAGAACACAGGGAAGCCAAACTGTTCCTTGCTCCTGCAGCCCAGCCTCCCCCAGGGAGTGTGACCACTGTCCTTGGATAGAAATAGAGCCCCCTGGATGCTGCTGATCTCTGATTGGTCAGGAATGGAGGAAAAATTTCTCAGAAGATGGTTACCATCTGGGGATCCGAAGAGCAGCTCCTTGGAGACCCTCAGATATGGGGATCTTCCAAAAGCTGAGTGTAAAAGGGTTTTAGAGACCACCAACTCCAAGCTGTCCATGTTACAGATGGGGAAACTGAGGCCCAGGAAGGGGACAGGACTCTCTCACACAGCAAGGCAGTGGCAGATGTGAGCTGGAAGCCAGCCTAGGACACACATGGGTCTCTCTGCAGCTCCACCCAAAGGCCTTCCTGAGGCACAAACTAGCACCCAAGTCATATGTATTACTCTTCCTTCTTTGCTGAGAGTCTGGAATCCAGCTTGCCTGGGACGCAATATCATGTAAGTGTTTACAAGCACAGCTTTGAAATCAGACCCTGTTTCGAATCCCAGTTCCACCAGTTACCTGCCATGACCTTGGGCAGGAGAGAAGTGAATTGAATGATGTGCGGTGAAGTGAGGGTCCACACAGGGGTCCGTGTGGCTGAACCCCATTAGCTGCCCTCCAGGTCAAAGCAGGACTGAAGTCTGGAGCCCAGGTGAGCACCAGGATGCTGTCCAAGGCTGGGCAGCCTCCTGGGTCAGGCCAGATGGCCAGGCCAGCCCTTTGCTGACTCAGGCAGCCGGTGGCCAGCTGGGCATGAAAAGCCCCGGTGGGCGCCAAGTCCTGATACCCTGGGGCTGAGCCTGGGCTGCTGACCGGCAGCCATGGCCAGCTTTTTGGGCTAAACTCTAGGAACTGTGACATCACTGTGGTTCCCTCACTAGCATCACGGAACCCTGGCTGGGTCTCCCCTCCTTCCATTTGCTCCTCAGCCTTTGTGGGTTTTGCCATTAACTCCTTTCTACAGGTGCGGCAAGAGAGGCTCAGAGATGTGATTTCCTGTCTTCAGGATACCAGCTGAGCCCTGTGCTAACTCTGGGGGCCCAAAGTGACTGAGACAAAGCCCCAGCCCAATGGAGCTCACCCTGTGGTGGGAGAGACAGAGGGCACACAGCAGATAAACATGTAAGATAATTTCAGGAAGGGATAAGTGCAGTGAAGAAAAAGAGAGAAGGAAAGGGGAGCAGAGTGACTAGTAGAGGGGCTGTAAATTTAGATGATGCTAATAGTACTAGACACCTTTGTGGTGTTTACAGAGTGCCAGGTGCTGTTTGAAGCACTTTACATATATTACCAGGTGAGGCAGTCAGAGAAGGCCTCTCCTCTGTTTCACAGAGAGGACAGATCATGCTTCCCTCACACACATGCTTCTTGGTCCTTGATTTTAAACCAGAAAAATAAGGAGCCGTGTGAATAGCTGCATAAGGACTCGCCATATGTGGAAGCAGCAAGTGCAAAGGTCCTGGGGTGGAAATGAGCTTGGTAGATTATAGGAACAGTAGGGAGGCCATTGTGTTGGTGTGGAGTGAGTGAAGGGAAGGTGTATCTTTGTCAGCAAAGTGGGGGACAGTACAAATCAATGTGAGTTTCCTTCCAGGTTGACATAGTGGCGGATTCTAACAGGTTTCAGGACTCCCAACCCAGTGTTCTCTCAGGAGCCACCCTCTCCTCTTTTGTCACCTGTGCTCTCTACCCCACTCCCAGGAAAAGGCATATCTTAGGGGTCTGCAGTCATCCTGCCTAGAAGCAGGGAACAGTCAAGAGGAACCTGTCCCCTTTCCATTCCCAGCTCTGGTCCAACATCAGCCTCCATTGAAGTGCTTCAGTGAAACCACTTCCTGATGGCGTGACCTTGGACAAGGGACTTTACCTCTCTATGCCTCAGTTTCCTCCTGTGACAAATGGAGATAATTATAGGACCGACCTCAGAAGGTTGTTGTGAGAATGAAAATAGGCTAAGATATATCACGTACTTAGAACAGCATGTAGTAAGTGTTTAATAAATTGTGGCTTTTATTATTTTGATTACTATTATTTTATTTTATGTTTACTCCCGGCCTACGATGGTTGTGATTGTCAGGGTTGGGGTGCTTATGGCCTGCCTAACTTGGAGGCAGGGATCATTCTGTCCGGGGGAAGTTGGAGGAGGGAGAAGATCCAGGGCACAGATCACAAGGAAAAAGTATCAGCCCACCCACTAGGTGGTAAGTCTGGCCCAGATGTCCAGCCGCCCCGCTGGCAGGGACAAGTCTCATCTGCCATTGTAGACCCAACACTGAGAGGAATGAATGAGTGAACCTGTTGGGCACCTACTGTGTGCCAGGCAGCAGTGAGTGGGGGGATGGGGAATCAGAGTCAGCTTCTTGGCTCACTTCCGCTCCCACTGCCTCACACACCCTCAGGCCTGCAGCTCTGTGCTGACAACAGGCATTGTCATGGGCGCCCACCCATACTGTAGCACAGGCTCCACACTCACAAGGGCCCCACACTTTGTTTAATCCTCTGCTGCCACTGTCTTGAAATTCATAATCATTTCTAAACAAGGGGCCCTGCAACGTCATTTCGTACTGGGCTGACTAAGAACCGAGGGGGCCCCCCTCTCCTGCCTGAGTCAGCTTGATGGATGCTTTCTTTCCCTGGAAGTTTAATGGATGCTTTCTTTCCCTGGAATTTAGAGGCATTATTTGCTCTATGTAGTCTAATCAAGTGCCTTGTGAGTTTTCTCAGAGGGTCAAGAAGAGCATTTACCCTTTAGAGGAATGGGAATGCCCAGGAAGTAGGGAGAGAGGGGAGCGCCCGCCCAACTGTGTATTTAGCATGGGGAGGGGGGACACTTATTACTAGGAACTCTGTCCCCTGAGATTTTCAAATGAATCACACCTCTGACTCCCAGGACACCAGAACTTCCTAGAAAGGAAGGGAGGTAAGGCTGCTGAACGCAGCTTTGTGTCAAAAGCTTTTCCTGACGTTATTTCACATTATCATTATTATTATTATTAGTCCTTTTTGCACAGGATGAAACTGAAACTCCACAAGGCCATGCTGATTGCTTAAGATCCCATGGTTAGTGGGGGAGGGGGAGGATACAGAGAAAGAGGTAACGGAAGTTGAGTAGCAGGAAAATGGAGGAGTGGGCGAAGAGGGGACAGCAGAAAGCAGGACCCCAGTATGAATTTTGTGGGCCCTGGGCTCTTTTACTTTTCTCCATAAAAAATATTAAACCTTACAATTTCGGCTGCATGGAATAAGGCGAATGTATTTGTATTACATACGAAAACATTTTCTGGTGCCTAAAAGCTCAGTTTTTTTCTTCTAATAATAAAAGAAATTAAAACACTGGGAGGGGTCCCTAGAAGTCTTGTGAGCCCCAGGCTCTGATCGAGTGCTCCTGTGCCTACCGGAGAGGTCGGCCCTGGCAGGAGGAGAGGCAGAGAAGGAAGATGAAGAGAGAAGGGGAAAGGAGGTAGAAGAGAAGAGGCCACGTCATATAGCAAAGACATCAAGGCTGCAATGAAAAACGATGGGCCCTCTGCCCTCAGCCTAAGCGTTTGCATTCGTGGGGCTGCTGTACCTTATCAGAGCAAATGTGCCCCAGGACCCTGTGTGGGGGACTGCAGACATTGAAAGTGTCGGCCACACCCCTGGTCCCTCACTCCACCCGCCCTTGATGCTGCTTCCCCACTTCACAGATTGGACCTGTCTCTTCTGGTTTATTTCATCACCTCCTCAGGCCACACCTGGCATGCAGCCAGTAGCAGTTACCTTTTGATGCCATTAACACAGCTATTTACTCCCAGTAAAATGACCTTAATTTCCAAGGCATTATAACTAATACCAGATGATTATGGCCATTAATATTTATGGCTGACACTCCCAGGAGGGGACCTGGGTGCTAATTGGCACTCGCTCCTCTCTCTGCCTCTTTTCTCAATGAGGTTTTCGATTTCTGCTGCTGTTTTTGGTTTCAGCCTCTTCATTTCAAAGGGAAATGGTGCATGGGGCATTTCCTCATTTCTGGCTGATACTCTCATTTCATTCCCGTTTTTCCTTCTGATTCCATAAGCAGCCTAGAAACAGGCTGGTTGCATTAGGGACTCCAGGGTATTGGCAAAGGACTAGGGTCATGGCTGAGGGGAAGATGGCTGCTCTGAGCAGCAAGGAGAGTCTGTGCTTTTGTCCCAAGGAAGTGAAGGGGAGGGAGACATCAGGGAATGTGAACATTTGCCCAGAAACAGAGGCCTCGTCTCAGACACCCACGCCTTCCTCTATCTCTAATCAAACATTTTCTGGTCTTTTTATATAAGATGGAATCGAAACCAGCCCCTCCCAACGCCCCATCTCTGGGTTGGTTGAACAAATAGGGAGTTTGGGGCACCTGCATTTGGGGCCCAGATTAGAGAAGACAGATCACATCCCTCTCCCTTATGGTGCTTAGGTTTTGGGGGTGCCAGGAGCTGAAGTTGCCTGAGCGGAGAAGACAGATGTACTTGTCATCTCTTGGTTTCAGGTGGAAGATGTGTTACAAACTGCAGCGTGTTGCCATGGTCACCAAGGCACTTCCTTCCAAGAGGGGAGGAGACTGTCCTGCCCAGGGGTCCCCATGTGGCCTTGCCCACGCTGGTGCCCCATCAGCTGTGGCTGGGTGGCAGTCTCAGAATGCCTCTCCGGGCTAGGCAGGCCCGTATGTGAGTGACATGACAGGAGGGCACCGGGGTGGAATGGAGCACTCATATCCTGATGAAAGGGGCAGTCACCACCCAGCACCAGGAAATGGCTGCCAGGAAATGAAGAAAAAATGGGCACAGTGCTGCCAAACCTGATTATCTAAGAGAAGTGGGAAATTTGGATTATAGGCACACTGTCCCAATTATTTTTATTGTTGGCAAAAAAAACAAATAGTTTTCAAAGAACTGTGTGGGCCAAATAAAACATGTTCACAGGCCGGCCATTTTGGTTGGCCAGCTGGGTGGCCATTTTGCAATCTGAGCAGGGCACATCAGTGACAACATGGCGGCCCCACTCAGCATCCTTTTGGGGTCATGAGATACGTGAATCCAGGAAGACAGCTTTGTAAGGAGATGAGAGGTGAGATGTGCCCCAAATCCCCAAATAGACTTGGATTTAGGGATTAGAAACTGATTAACTGGATCATGTGTCCCTTAATGATCATTCCAAATCTATCCATTGACGCTGCTCGTAGGTTTGGAAAGGGTCACATGCATTCTGGCCTGAATGCCCCCAAGTTAAGGAATGACCTTGGACTATGGTCTTGTCTCCTCTGTGCCTTCGTATCCCCATCTGTACAATGATGGAATTGAATGGTTTTTTGGGATCTTGCTAGTGCTGACTGACTGCCCCTCCGATGCTTCTAGAACATTGTGCACAGCATTCAATCTGTGTGACACCCAGGAGTTTCCAGAGTTAGGGTTTCACTGTCAAGAATGGGTCTCCTTCTCCCCTCGATTTATTTGTTCTTTAACAACAGTATGTTGAACAATGACTATAACAGGCACTGAACTGGGGAATGGGGATGCCCACATGGGCTCACATCCCACTGGAAGAGGCAGGAAAGGTGGAGGGGGTCGTCTGCGTTTCTTTTCATCCACAAGGCCAGATGCTAGGCTTGACTCATTACCTGGATTGGTTTGGCCAGTGTCCATCTTTATAGATAGACTCAGCTGAGCTATACAGCTTCCAGAAAATTCTAACCCATTCCCCCACCTCCTTCTGCCTGGTGCCCCCATGACTCAGGATTTGGTTCTGATTGGCTTAAGGCAGGGTTTCTCAACCTTGGTACTGTTGACATCTGGATAATTCTCTGTTGTGGGGACTGTCCTGTGTACTACAGGATGCTTAAGAGCATCCCTGGCCTCTCCCTACAGTAATAGATGCCAGTAACACACACATAATTGTTACAACCAAAAATGTCTCCAAATGTCCCCTGGAAGGAAAAATTACCCCTGGTTAAGAACTGCTGTTTTGAGACAATCATGGTGGCCCCATTCCTTTTGCTAGCAATGGTTTGGGCATGGATATGTGATGCCACCCATCAAGTCTGCTGGGGAGTTTCTGGGAAGGTTTTCCTCTATCTAAAAATGGCAGGAGGATAAGAGGATCTTTTTTGCTGCTCTTGGATGTGGTCATCCCTTCACATGATGGCTAGAGCAATGGCAGCCATCTTGGGTCCATGAAGTAAGCCAGCCTGGGAACGGAGCCAATCCTCTGAGTATGGTAGAGCGGATGGTAGAGAACTTAGATCCTTGGTGATATTGTTGAGTCTCTCAATGATGGAGTAACCCTATCAGAAATTTTTGTTATGTGCGATAATAACTCCCATTTGTTTGAGCCTTTTTTACCCAGCGTTTTCTACGTCTTGAACCAAGAGCAGTCTTCACTGATAAGTCATAAATCATACTTCAGACTTTATATCACATATTCCCCAGAGAGCCCTCCTGTATCCCTCAATAGAAATTAGGTCCCCCTTATTAATCGGAACTTTTCTTTGCTGGCATTCGTCCCAATTTATATTGATATTTTGTGTGTCTACTAAGGCCTGTCTTCCTCCACTAGACTGTGAGTTCCATGAAGACAAGGAGCTTGTTTTATCTTTTCTTTCTCTGTACTCAGTCACTAACACGGTATCTGGCACATAGTAGGCCCTCAATAAATATTTGTTGAATTAAGTAAATGGGAAAATGGATGGATAGAAACATGAAAGGCTATGTGTTTGCAGCTCTGCCTGTATATTTTGGTGGGAAATTCTTCTAAGGCCTGCAAACTCCAAAGCTGAATCTAAAGTCTCAGAAGTAAAGGCATGGCCCCTGAAAAGCATCTAATTTAGCATGGAGGAGAGAAAGCCTATGAAATCACATCATGCAAATGCTTCATAAAGCAGCAACCTTGCCTTCTTTCTGGAACCCCAACGTCAAGGTTATTTGGGAAGTGGTTGTGGAGCCTACAGTGCACACGCAGCATGCCAGGTTTTAGAAAGACGGAGTCAAGAAAAACAGCACAGATCTAGCCTAGAATCCCTGGACAGGTGGGGCCCTGAGCAAAGACGTTTGGCTTTGTGCAAATGAAATCTAGTGAAATAGGAGAATACTTGTATCAGAGACAGGTGGGGATGCTCTGGCTAAAGCCCCATCAGAACAGTTGAAGGTGTGAGCTGGGATTTCATAGTACAGATGGGGAATCCAAGGCCCACAGAGACCAAGGAACTTGGCTGGGGTCCCTCAGCAAGTGGCCTCAGGTCCCAGTCTGGGCAAGACCCATGTACTAAGATGTAGCTGAGAGTGCCACACACTGGCTATGTGAACACAGGCAAGTCATTACCCCGCTCTGAGCCTCCATTTCTTTGCCTGGATGCTGGGGGGATAATGCTCCCTCACCCTCAGCAAGGCTGTGCATTCACAGAGTACCTGCACACCAAGTGATGCCCAGTCATCATGCTGGGTTCCTTTTCTCATCTCTAGGCGGGATATCTAGGAGAGCTACCTAGAGAAGGTGTCCTGCAGATTCTCAGCTCTCTAGGAACAAGCCCTCAGGTGAATCCTTGAGGTTCAGTGTTGAGATCCCGTCTTGACATCCCTCCTGATATGTCAGGAAGACAGCATGGGGTTGCCCAGGCTGGAGACATTTTCTCGTTTGTCTGTTCCCCCTTCTAAAATTCCGTTGTCATGGAAATACTTCTCTTGGTGTTTTATAAAATGATTTGGTTGGGATATAATTCACATGGCATAAAATTCACCCATTTAAAATGTATTATTCAATAGTTTTTAGTATATTCACAGAGTTGTGCAGCCATCACCACAGTCTAATTTTAGAACATTTTTATCACCCCAGAAAGAAACCCATACCTGTTAGCAATCACTCCCCATTGCCACTTTCCCTCAGCCCTTGACAACCACTAATCTACTTTCTATCTCTGTAGATTTGCCTCTTCTGGACATTTCATTGAAATGGAATCATACATTCTGAGGGCTTTTGTGTCTGGTTTCTTTCACTTAGCATCTTCAAGATTCATCCATGTTGTCGCATGTATCAGTACTTCATTCCTTTTTATGGATGAATAATATTCCATTGTGTGAATAGACCAAATTTTGTTTATCCTTTATCAGTTGATGGACATTTGGTTGTTTCTACCTTGGGGCTGTTATGAAAAATGCTGCTGTGAACAAGGTTTTGTGTGGACATAGGTTTCCAGTTCTCTTGGGTGTACACCTAGGAATAGAATTGCTGGGTTGTATGGCAACTCTAACATTTTGAGGAACTATGCTCTTGGTTTCCTTCCTCCCCTCAGACTGTGTAAGTGTAGTTCAGTTCAGAGCTGTCCTTGGAATCAAGGCTTTTAGATCATAGCTGGGCATTTCCAAGGTCTCTTCCTCTACCTGAAGAGTCTAAGGGATGCCCAGCCCACAGTAAGAGGTTGTGGATTTATATCCTGCCTCTGCCATTGCCAGGCTGTGTGATCTCAGGTAGGCAACTAAACCTCTCTGAACCTCCATTTCCTCACCTGAAAAATGAGGGTAAATGTCATTTCTGGCTTGAAAGACAATCATGACAGTCAAACTGAGGGACTATGTGTGAGAATTCCTTGTACAAGCTGAAAACAACTGTAGAGATGTTATTTATTCATCCAAAGTATACCGTGTTTCCCTGAAAATAAGACCTAGCCGGACCATCAGCTCTAATGCGTCTTTTGGAGCAAAAATTAATATAAGACCCAGTCTTACATTATATTAAAATAAGACCGGGTCTTGTATTATATTGTATTATATAAGACCCAGTCTTACATTATATTAAAATAAGACCGTGGCTTATATTAATTTTTGCTCCAAAAGACGCATTAGAGCTGATGGTCCGGCTAGGTCTTATTTTCGAGGAAACACAGTAGTTATCTCCGTCTCCTTATTTGCCAGGTACTGTGTTATGTGTCAGGGATTGAGTTGTGACTAAGGCAAACAAAGCACATGCCCTCTGAGATTTTAGGTTCTGCTATTTCAATCACAGATGGTGGGCATCTGCTCTATATTCTAGAGCAAACCATGCTTCCTTTTCAGGGCTCAGTTTTACCACCTGTAAAAAGGGTGGGCTGGATCCATCCTACTTGTCCTCTCAGCCAATCAGGAAAATGGGCACAGATGTACCATACCATACAGACTTCAAATTCCAGGCCGCGTCTTTGGGGCAAAACGAGGGTGGGCTCTTACTAGCTTCTCAGGGGAGTCAAAGATGGTGTGTCTAGGACAAGCACGTGGCCTGGAATGAGCTATTGCCCCTCACCTCCACGTCTCTGGGACGTCATGACACCAGCATCCCCGTGAAGCTCCTGGCCTAATTGGCATGATTCCACTACATCTGCTAGTTCTTTCCCATAAAGGAACCCAAAGTGGTGGTCCAGACCTGGCTGCCAGGTCACAGCTGAGAAAGCGGCCCCCCAGGAGTGTGTGTTCCTCACAAAGAACAAAGAGGTAGGTGGCAGCCTAAAATAGACATGGAAAAACACCACTTTTTGTTTTCTCTTTGGAGGGGAGGCTGAGTGATCGCAGCAGGGGACCCAGAACGTCTGTATTGAAAACAGTTATTATAAGAAAGCCCGAGGAGGGAGCTGGAAGTTGAGGGTACTGATGGAAATACCACCCCTGTCACTCCTGTATGTGCTCCAGCCTAGGGTTTGGCCCCAAGAGAACCCTGAACCAGACTTGACAGCAAAGAAGATTCTCATTCCCACTTGCCCACACCACTGCTCACTCTGACCTTGTCCCTTGCTCCAAAATCATCTGTGTCTCCCCATTACCCTCAGGAGAAGTTGAAATGACTGAACAAGGCACTCAAGGCCTGCCAGGTTCTGGCCCCACATGACTTTGCTGGCCTCTTCCCACTCCAGACTACTTATCAGCAATCCTAGAACTCACCCTATGTGTTCATGCCTCTGGGCCTTTGCTTGTCCAGTGCCTTCACCTAGAGTGTCTGGGTTAGTCCAGAAGCTCAATTCGAACTGATGGTGGCAAAAAAGTTCCTATGCTCCACTCCCTCCATCCCGAACCAAAGACCCTTAGAGACCTCAGACTGGAGACCTGGATTGCAAGCACGAAGACTCCCGGAGGCTGTTCGTCGCCACATAAACGAAGGAAGAGGCGCCTGGCAGACTGGAATGCTTACGACCTGTGTAAGGAGCTGGCTACTCCTCAGCCCAGCCAGTTGCTGTAACATATACAGGAACACATAGCTTGATGTTCTACCGTTTCAAGAGAAGTTGAAAGTTGGGATTTTAAAATGAAGTCTCCCAAATTTTATAAATGTTAGCAACTAATTCAATTTTTTCAAAACACTATTGAGGCCAAACAAAACATATCTATGGGCCAGATTCAATTTACAGGCCACCAATTTTCAATTTTACTCTGCTTGTTACAAATAGAAGGAACTAAGTCACAATCTGTCTTATACTATGTATATATCCATATATATAGCCGTATATGTATTTGGCCTTATAGCTGATTGGGTGCCTTCTCCTAGGGTGTTCTTGATAATATCTCTCTGAGGAGATGAGATTTGTGTAGAGACCTAAAGGGAGTGAGGGAGTCAGGCTGTGGCTATCTGGAGGAAGAACTTTCCAGGCAGATAGAAGAACAAGTACAAAGCCTGTGGAGCAGGAGACTGCTTGGTATGCTTGAGGAATAGCAGCAAGGCTAGTGGGCTAGAATGGAGGAAGAGAGGAAAAGTGGAACAAGACGGAGCTAGAGGGACAACCGAGTCCAAGTTTATATAGGGCCTGTAGGACTCTGAATTTAATTCAGAATGAACAGCTGAGAAGATACATAGATGAATGACTTTGTGAATGGATTGCAAACTGCTTTCCCTGGAATACTTGTATTTGGTGTGGGGGTAGGGGCATGGCTGATTGGTCCTAGGTTCGGAAGTCCTCAGAATTATCCTAAATAACATCCCTGTGTGGCCATCAGTCTTTCGCTGTTGTAATAGTACTTGGTCAGAAGCCTCAGATGGAGAGGGTTCTTTGTGAGAATGGGTTTGTATGAGAGACCGACAAACCGAGAGGAACCAAGGCTTGCCAAAATACCCATCAACTCAAGTACCCTCCTCCTATCAAGCCAGGGACATGAGGCCTCCATGGGGGACTCTGCTCTCACCAGTGTGCCCACAAGACTTCCTTATCACGGAGTCCTCATGACCCCTGCAGCAATCCCTGGTGAACCCACTGGTGATGGCATGTGGCAGGCCTACTCGTCCTCATCTGCACTCAGCCTTTGAGAGTATTTTCTGCCTTGATTCAGGTGCTGGCATCCCAGCTGCTGGCAAGTGAGTTGGGTGGGGTTGCCATGGAGACCCTAGGGCATGGATTCCCAGAGATACTCCCTGCATCCTCCGGAGCCTGCCACCGCTGATTGCTGGGGGAGAGTGTGACTCACCGTTAAATATATCGCAGCCGTCCCAAATTGGCTGCTCAGCCCCAGCAGCCGGATGTGGGGACAGGCAGCATCTAGGAGTGTGTGGGGTTCGGAGGCTGAGAGGCATGACCTTCTGTGTATCTTTGGGACCCTCGGCTCTCATCATTCCCAGCTGTTACCTTCGCCAATCCCCTGCTTCAGTCTCCTGCCTTTCCCAATCTCTCTCAGTTTCAGTCCAAGCTCTGTCACTTGCTAGCTGTGTCATCTTGAATAAGAAACGCCAATTCTCCAGGCCTCAGAGTCCTCATCTGTAAAATGGGGATGATGTGAGTGCCAACGGTCAAGAACTGTGGAGGGCCTGAGATTTGACTTTGCTTATAAGCTAATAAGCGCACCTGCCAGGTTCGTGGATGCTGGCAGGAGACGTGAGACCCCTGGCTCAGAGACAAAGGGCTTTATTACTCACAGCACAGCAAGCAGCATGAGGGTCGTGTTCCCATCCGTTCCCTTTGCCCGCGAGTTCCATGGGAACACTGCCAAGCGATCCAGCTGGATGCAGCACCACCTGGAATTGTCACAACTGAGGATCCTCAAGCTTGGGGAAACCCCCAATCTTATAAGGGGGCTGCTGGCAAACCTGCCCATCCTTTGCCCCAGAGGGAGACCTTATCTCTATTTTACTGGTTGGGAAGTAACTCTGATCCAGAGGGAAATACCATCTCTATCTTCCAAGGCTATTTGCTATACAGACATCCTTGAGAAGATAGTCCAGATCAAAGCTCCCAGTGTCTCTTGCTCAGAAGATATGCAGACATTGACAGACCCATGGAGAATTGTCTCCCAACACCTCTTTATGGTGCTGTTGGGAGGAGCAAATGCGTTTATCCATGCAAAATGCTTACACAGTGCCTGGCATAGAATAAACACTTAATAAGTGCTAGCAGTTATCATTATTAGTCTCAGCTTTTATCCATCTCATAATCTAGTCTCTTTTTGACTAGTAGGAAGTCAGAGGTCTTCTGTCGCGTGATCTCCCCAGTTAAGTGACTAAGAAAACCATACCTTCTATCCCTTCTGATCCATACCTACCCATTTATCTTCTTTGCTCTACGATGCCTCAACAGCCCCCAACTCCCACCCTGTCTCCTCCCTCAGGCTTCCCTGAGTTCTTTTCTATTAAATGGCTTTATTGGGGAATAATTTATATACCATAACATTCATTCATTGAAAATGGACAATTCAATAATTTTTAGTGAGTTTACAGAGTTGTACAGCCATCACTATAACCCAATTTCAGAATATTTCTAAAATAAACATCATGCCTACTTGCATTCACCCCCCACCCCCCACCCCCAGGCCACCACTAATCTACTTCCTATCTCTATGGATTTGCCTCTTCTGGACATTTCATAGAAATGGAATCATACAATGTGAGGTCCTTTTGTGACTGGCTTCTTTCACTTAGCATAAGGTTTTAGAGGTTCATCCATGATATAGTGTATCATGTAGGATATCAGTAGTTCATTCCTTTTTATTGCTGAATAGTATTCCACTGTTTAGGTCGACTACACTTTGTATCACGTCACCTTCACTGGGTTCCTGAGACAATGTTCCAAGGTAACGATGACAAAAGCTTTTGGGGCGCTGTCAGTTACAGAGTGGGCATTGAATCTTCTTGCTCAGATCCCTCTGTTGGCACCTCTTGAGCCTTGTTCTATCGTCATGGCCCTTTGGGGACTTGTAGCTAACCTAAAATAAGAGAGGGACAGTTTGGCAAACAGAGATTTAGAGACTTTTAAAATCACATGATAAACCCACTTCCACGGAGCCAATCCAAATCCAAGCAAAAGAGGCACTGACGGAGATTTTATAGGCTGAACTTCCCCCAGCTCTTCCCAGTCCCATCTCCATGGCAGCCCTGCACAATCAAAAAGAGCAGAAGGAGAGACTTCTGGTGCATTCCTGTACAGTGGCCTTATTTCCTTTGATAGTGCTAAAAAGGACTGTAACTACTAGATAATTCCATGTTCCATGAAAAATATCTAAAATCCTGCCTTAAGGAAAAACACTGATTGTCTGCCTTTCCCACCTTCACCCCTGACCACAGAGGATTTGAAGGCGTGTTTGGTTAACAGTGGATTCCATCTCAAATAGGGATGAGTCCAAAACTATTCTTAACTCTTCTAGTTGATGAGACTGGAGAGAGATGAGGAGAAATCAGCAGATGAAGTTTTCTGGTCTGATTTAGTAGCCCTCCTTCAAATAACCAGGGCTCTCTATTATTACCCAAGTCTTACATCTGGATTTGGGGCTCCTGCAAGACCCAGGAAATTTCTTCCAAGTTGGGATGGTGTTCTGGTTATCTGTTGCTGTGAAAGGCACCACCCCTAAAACTTAGTGACTTGAAAGAAACTCAATCATTTCTCTGTTCATGAATCTGCACCATGGGTGGGGGTGGGTTGAGCTGGTTCGTTTCTGCTCCCTGCATGTGGTGTCCACTGGGAAGGCTCACCTGGGGCTCACTCCCACGGCCAGAATGTGGTTCCTGGCTGTCAGTTCTCCTCCACGGAGTAGCTTAAGCTTCCTCACAGTATGGTGGCTGGGTTCTAAGAGCGATCATACCGAGAAACAGGAAATGAAAGATGAGGTTTTTCAAGGTTTGGGTCCTGACACGGGCATGGCATCACTTCTGCCATGGTCCACTGAACGAGAAGTTCCAGAGCCCAAATTCAAGAGGAAGGGTCATAAACCTCACCTCCTGAGGGAGGAGTGGTGAAGAACATGGGGGAGATGTTTTAAGACTCGCGTGGCTGTCAAATTTATGGCATGTCAGTGGGTCAAGAGGTTTGGGAGGAAAGTGCTTTACAGGACAATTAAACTGTAAGGGCTCATCCCAGAATAAGATATTCCTTACCACTTCCTGTTGGCCAGAGTTAGTTGGGGCCAAATTTCATTTTGCTTTGTGGGCCAAGTGTGAAGCAGGTCCCTACCCTGTTTATTCTATGCCCCCCATGGGCCTGCCTACCTCCCCTGAGGGGCTGTGTACTTGGAAATCCAGGCTGTTTTGCCCCGCCTTGGGTTACAGTGTTGTCTCAGAACTGGGGAGACCCACAGTGAGTCAGCAGGACAGTGCGCATGTGGCTGCTCTCGGCCCCCGAAGCACCTGCTTTAATGGGATCAGAGAAGGCTTTCCAAAAACATCTGCCCTCGCCTTTCACCAGAGCTTTAAGGAGAAAACGGTCAGAGCTCTCTGGATGTCTTCCAGGAACACACCAACAGGGAGTCGCAGCCTCTGCTTAAATTCAGAGTGCTGCGTGACTGGCCACCATTGTGGTTTGGCTGACCGGGAATCCTGATTTGTTTCAGGCCCTGGCCAGCAGGCCTGTGTTTATTTGCATGGCTGTCTTAGCAGCAAATTGCCCGTACCAGTGTTGTTTGAGGATCTTTTCCTGGATTTGGGGTGAGAAGACCAGCGTTTGAGTGCTGATTTCTCCTCTTAGTGGCTGTGGGGCATCAGGCGAGGCATTTTACTTCTCGGAGCGCTGATGTCCTTTTCTGGCAGCCAGGGGTACTGTTCAAGGGTATTGGAGGCTTAAGTAAACAATGGGCCCAACGTCCTCTGTACAGTGCCTTGCCCACAATAGCTGCTCCATGAATGCTGACTACCATTATGTATGATTATTTTCTGCATATTAATGGTTTTTTGGAAATAGGAGCCAACTCCAAGGAAAGCTGACTTTGCATAAGATCTCATTTGTAATTTGCAAAGAAATTATCTCTGGTTCCTCTCTGCTTCCTTGTAAACCATGCATTTGGAGCGAGATTTCCCTCTACAAATTCTACCTTGAGCTCCATAATATTCTCGTTGTGTTTGTTCGAATGCCTTGAGGAAATAGTGTGCTTTGCCACCAGTCACAAAACACCCTGACTGGGTGCTGTCACTGCAGTGACTTGGATTTGTGGCCAGCAGATAAACTGCTCAACCACAGTGGGAAGCTGAGTTTGCATTTCCTGGAGAGAAAGGTCCGTAAGTCATTTCAGAGCCCGTGGCCCCAGTCAGAGTCTTGAGGAGTCTATCTGAAGACCTAGAATTTATCTGTTTGTTCCTCCAACAAATCCTTGTTTAGTATGTACTGTATACAGCCCCTTGCTGGCTGCTGAGGATATAGCAATCTAGGAAAAGGATCAAGACCCCCCCCACACAGCTCATGAAGCTTACATTCTAGAAGGGAGAAAAGAGCAATAAGATATATACTAGCTATCCCTAGATGTAATATGTCAGGAGTAAGGAGACAGGTATTGATGGGGGGTGGGTGCCGTTTGAAATAGAGGGCTCAAGGAAAGCCATCCTGGATATGTGACACTTGAGCAGAAAGCTGAAAGAAGTAAAGAAAGGAGACAGGCATATCTGTGGGGGCAGAGGAAACAGTAAGTGCAAAAGCCCTGAGGCAGCGGAGTGCCTGGTAAGTTCCAGGAACAGCATGAAGGCCAGTGTGGCTGGCGTAGAGTGAGTACAGGAAGGAGTAGAGAAATAGGCCAGAAAGGGAAGGAGGGGCCAGGCCAGGCAGAGTCTGTGGGCCATTGTTAAGACGTTGGCTTTTGTTCTGAGCACATTGGGAGACATGGAGGTATTCTGAACAAAGAAGGGTGAAATGATTTGGCTGAGGTTCTAACGGGACCCCTCTGAATGGCTGTGGAAAATGGACAATGTTCGATTGTAGGGGACAGGACTGAAGTAGAAAGACAGTGAAGAGGTGATTGCAGTCTTCCTGGCAGAAGAGGATGGTGGCCTGGCCAGGAGATCTCTGGGAGGGTGGTGAGGGGTGGGTGCGTTCCAGATTTACCTTGAAGACAGATATGGTAGGTCTGATACTCTGAGATTTCCTATCACTGGTGTCTCAACATGACTCGCCCTTAACCAGGCTAAGCAAGGGAGTCTTGTCTAGAGTCATCTGGCTTCTGCCCCAGTGCTCTGCCCACTTGGTGAAAAAAGGCCTCTCCCATCCATGCTCTAGGGACCGAGGCACCGAGCTGGAACCACCCTGGTTTCCCCCAGGTGGTGTCTCAGAGAGAGCGCTGTCCTGGAGACCCTTACCATGTATAGCACTCCCCAACTGTGTGATCTTAGACAAGTCCCTTCCCCACTCTGAATCTCAGCTTCCCTGTCTGTAAAATGGGAATTATGAAACCAACCCTGCTACCTCCTAGGTGGTCATGAGAATCAAGTGAGATGCAGGCTGGGCACGAGCTATGAAGATAGTGAAAGGTGATGCTCATGAATGGGTTAAATTCAAATACATGATTAGCAATGCCCTTTGGTCATTTCTACCATCATGCAGGCTGTTGGGAAACTTTGACTTTGGTTCAGGTCACAGCCATGGGAATTCCCTCTTGCCCACATTCACCAGGAGCCGTGTTCCCAGGGGCAGGCCTGACCCTGCCTCTGCGCCCTGGTGAACTTGTCACAGTCCCCTGGGAGTGGCTAAATGTGGCACTGTAGGTTTACTGTCCCTATTCTCTGAACCTCCCCGGTCTCTCCCCCAGAACTGGGACAGGGTCCCCTTAGGCCAAGACAAGCCTGGGAGACTTCTATTTTAGAGACTTCTGGAATATCAATTTGTTTTTATAAAAAAACAAAACAAAGAAAGAAGACATCCCTAAAATTATGATACATTTAGAATATTAAGCTCAACAGATTCATGCTTTGACACCCCCGGCATGAAATTACAAGGCAATGTAAGTGTGAGGCTCACAAGATAACCACAGGATTTGTTTTGTTTATTTATGTTTTAAATTTATGGTGTTCTCTAAGCGTGCGTCTGTGATGGTATGCAAGGGCAGCGTGGTTTGACGAATGCAGTCTTTTCTCATCGCATCCACTGCGTCCATTTGTGTACATAACCCATTTAGAGATAAGACCAAAGTTCTATAAATATTGGAATGTCCATTTTTGGAATAGGTAATATATTTTCCTTATATGAAAGTCAAAGTGTTCAAAATGGCACACAGTGAAAAGCCCTTCTCCTGCCCTGTTTCCAGTGCTCATGCCCAGAGACAGCCACTGTTACCAGTTCCTCCCAGAAATAATTTCTCCATAATAAGTAAATCCAAATCCATATATGTGCGTGTTCTTTTTTTCTTTATTTTATTGAAATGGGAGCTGGTTATACATATTGTTCTCATCTCGCTTTGTTTGCTAACAGCATACTTCAGGGATTATTCCCTGTTTATGCGTATTGCACTACCTCACTCTTCTTTACAGCTGTATAGTATTCCATAGTATGGGTGGCCCCCTGTTGATTTAACTTTTCACCTGTTGATGGACCCTGAGGTTGTTTCCAAACTTTCTGACCCAGTCAACAGTGGTGCAGTGAGAAACCTGACACCTATATCATGAAAACTCTTATTGAGACCCTTAGGGATGTGAGGTCTGCTGGACATAATGACCCCTCTTTTGCCCACGCCCAGCCACAGCTGAGGCTTGATTCAGGACAGGATCACAGAATGGGGGAAGAACATTCCAGGCAGAGGGGACTTAATGCAAAGTCTCAGAGGCAGAAGTGAGCTCAGTATGTTGGGAGAACAACAAGAAGGACGTTGTAGCTGCAGTGGAACGTGAGGGGGAGAGTAGTGGAGGTGAGGTTATAGAGGCCTTCAGTGGCGGCACGTGGGCCACGGTGAGGCACGAGGGAGTGAATGAATGAAGCCACATCTGTGACAGCTGGAAAGACATTCTATTCCAAGAGACAAGCACGGCCCTCCCCTGACCTCCAGTTGCTGGAAAGACTGGTGGCCCCACCCCTTCTTGGATCCCCTCGGCCTTTCCCCAGGATCACCCATAGAGCGGAAAAAGCCCAGTATCCTGTCACAGGCCTTCCATGGACTTGGCTCTGGCCCTTCCCAGTACTCACATGGGCCTGGGCCAAGTACATTTTAGTAAGGATAGAAACTCATGGAGGGCTGAGGTGGGGCTGGGTTCAGAATATCCCACTGCTTCAGCCACCCCATCTTTCCTCCATCTTTGCGTGGCCAGAACCCCTGTCTGTCTCAACTCAAAAATCACCTTCTCTGGCCACCAAATACCAATCAAGCTGCCATCCCCACCTTGCCCCCATCCACCTACCCACCTACCCTTACTGTTTGGAGCCACCATGAAGCCTGGTAGTTTGAAAAGCCAGACTGCCACGTGGAGCCCGGCTCTGCCCTGAGAAGCTGCAAGCAGCCTGCTTCACTGTTCACTGGAGGGGAGGCAGTAATGGCACCTACCTTTCAGGGCTGGAGCAACATGGCAACAGGTAAATGCATTCAAAGCATTCTGCACAGGGCCTGGCACAAACCGGGTGCTTGAAAAGGTCAGTCGTTTGCCTTTCACCCACCGGTGTGGTTCCCTGCCGTACATCCTCCATCCTTCTATTCCTTTTCTTGTGGTTGTCATCTCCCCTTCTGAACCATGAGCTCGGGGAGCGGGTGCTGCCAGGAGGGTTCAGTCTTGCCCCCAAGTGATAGTTAAAGAGACCTTGAAGGAGAAGCTGGAGTTAGCACGGACCAGGGGAGTGCAGAGAGAGCATAACACTTGCGTAGCCCCTGGGAACAGCCCAGTGTGGAGAGTGGGAGGGGAGGGCTTGGCAGAAGCCAGATCCTTGGGCCTTGAGAACCACAGTAAGGAGTCTGGATTTATTCTGAAGGTGCTGGGGAGCCACAGAAGGCTCTAAGGTAGAAGGTGACAGGATCAGCTCTTGTAGAAAGACCCTTGGGATTCTCCAGGAGGGGAGGTTAGAGGAAGCAGGAGCAGAAAAGAGCTTAATCAAAACGTTATCACCTTTCTTGGATCAGACTGTGTCTCTGTCTCTTCTCTCCCCTTCCCCCTTTTTCTTCCTCTTTCTCCTCTTCCTCCTTCCTCTAGCCTCTCTCTCCCATCTCTCCTTTTTTCTTCCTTTCTCTTCTCTCCTGTCATGTTCTGTCTCACACTCACTCACTTTCTCTCTCCCTCTCTCTCTCTCCATCTCTCCCTCCCTCCCCACCTCTTCCCCTCACAGAACTGTAATTCATCTTCCCCACTCTGGCTGGCCCTGGCGCCCTTCCTCTGGCAAAGATCATTATTTTAATTCAACTCTGGGATCTGTTTTACTAACCTGACATCTTGCTTAGGAAAACCAAAAGAGGAGTTGCCTGGGGCCAAGGCAGGGAAGTTGCCAGGGGACTCTGGAGAGGTTTCTATGGCCTGTCCCAGGAACGGCCCTGCCCTCCCTGGTTGCCCGGAGCCCTTAAAGGGGCATTGTACGTGGCAGTTAAGGGTTTGAGGTCTGGTTTGGCCTCTCAACTCCATTACTTACATGGGCAAGCATTTATTCTCTGAAGCCCTTTTCTGATCTGTAAAATGGGGGGTGTTAATAGTTCTTCTCTTGTAGGGTTTTGTGAGGTTTAAATGAGTTAACACAGTGCTTTTCAAACTGAGGGTCATAAAATCAATTGGGTGGGTCCCAACCACCATTGAGAAAACAAGAATGAAAATGCCAGAGCGTTATCATGATAAGGATATGTGTTGTGGGCATTTATTTCAGGGGAGTGTGCTTTCTGGGTTGTTTTGTAAATGTATCACTCTGGCTGCCCTTCTAAAAGGCTTGAGAACTACAATAAAAGCACATAGGAAAGTTCATACAGTAGGTGCTCAAACTGTGGTCTCTGATATTTTCTAACGGAAGCAAGAAAGGATTTCTTGTTTGTTGCCCTGCAATGTCAGTGGTTTCACCCTGTTTTACACATGGGGAGACTGAGGCTCAGAGAAAGAAGACCACGGAACCCTGGCCTGACCCAGCCTGAGTATTGCCCACCCTCCCGTCTATAATCTGCTGGAGGCAGGACTCAGGGCAGAGGCTGGGTGGGGGCCCGTGGGGCTGGGCCACCCTTGGCTGTGACCCAGGAGGCAGCACAACCCCGCCACCCCCTCCCTCGGTGACCTTGCTTCTCCAGCCACCTCCCCCAGCAGTTATAAGGGAACCCCCAGAGGGGAAAAGACTGAAGTTTTTCTGCTTCCTCATGGGCTTTCCAGAAGCCAACAAGTCTAGAAGAGCTCCCCATATGGGGCGCTGGTGCAGGACTGTGAGGCGAGGCAGCCAGTGTGACAGGGTCTGCAGACTGAGGGGGCCATCAGAAGGATTCTGTGAGACCATGACTGAGAACAAGCCCCTAAGAGGCGTACGGCCTGGGACCAAGCCTTGGTTCCGTAGCCGCTGGCAGGGCTGTGTGCCAAAGTGCTGGTTCCTTCCCCTCTCTGGGCCTCAGATTTCACATCTGTACAATGGGTGTGGAAGCAATGATGGTCATTAGGAAGCTAACCACTCGCGTGTCTCAAAAATACTCCCACGAGTCTGTGATTCTGATTCTAAGAAGTCAGTTCAACTTTCCCACTGGGGAAGGCCTAGTGTATTCATCCATCCAACAAACATTTATTGAGCACCTACTGAGTGCCCTGGTACACTTATTGAGTACCAAAGAACTGGAATGCATGCATAGGGGATCAAGACAGAGTCCCTGTCCCTGCATGGAACCTACATTCCCATGTATGAGACAGTTAACAAGTCAAAAAAGAAATGACTGCATGCTTTGAAAGCCCTGGAGAAGGAGGGCACTGAGATAAAAAGTCAGGGACTACTTTACAGAGGTGATCAGGAAGGCCTCTCTGTGGAGGTGACATCTGAGCTGACACCTGAAGGGTGAGAAGGAAAGAGACCTGCACAAGCCTAGGGGAGGAGCATTCCCGGCAGTGAGACTGCACGTGCAAAGGCTCTGGGGCTGGGGCGAGTTCGGAGTGTTGGAGAAACAGCAAGGAGGCCAGTGTGGCTGAAACGTGTGAACAAGGGAGTCAGAGTCTGACTCTGTTTTGAGGGTGGAGCCCACGGGATCTGCTGATGGACATAGAGCAGCTGAGGAGGGCTCTCAGGGTCGTGGCCTGAGTATCTTGGGAGATAGAGGTGCCATTTACCAAAACAGGAAAAACCCAGTGAGGAGCAGGTGGTAGGAGATCAAGAGTTCCGCTTGACCCCGTTAAGTGTGAGAAGCCCATGGGACATCCAAGTGTCAAAACAAACCTCCCACCCAGCCCAGATGGTGGGGGGAAGGGAGCCCGCCTTGTGGTAGAGACTAATTCCCATGACCCAGTTCCGTCTGCCTGTGGCTATCTGGGTCACCTGGGCCGCACCTCGCCCTGCAGAGCCCATCCTTCCCCCCCTGCCTGGAGAGTCCTGAAGGAGGGAACCAGAGCATTGCTCTTCCGTTTGCCCTTCCGTGAACCCTGACTTTCCCTGCCTCTGTGCCTTGGCCCATACTGTGCCCTCTGCCTAGAATTCCCTTTCTTCTCTTCCACTCTCACATGTCCAAATTCTTTCCATCCTTTTAAGTCAAGCCTGGAAACCTCCAAAAAAACCTTCCCTGGTTTACACTAGGACAATAGGAACAATACTTTGAATGCCCAGTAGGTGCCAAGCCCTGTAAAAAGTAATGTATCTTTCTGATCTCGTCTAATCTTTGGAGGTAGAGATTATCATCTCTATTTCACTAATGAGAAAGGTAAGATTGAGGGAGGTGAAATCACGATCTGGACATATGAGAGAAGTGGCAGAGTGGGGGTTCAAACTATACTCTCCATCCTGTGTTGTAAGCAGCTTAGGTACTTATCCTAAAAGACTTGGGCTCCTCAAGGGCGTAGATTGAGTTTATTTCATCTCTGCGTCCCCAGAATATGGCACAGGTTCTCCATAAATGCTTGCTGGACAGATGGATGGACGGACAGGTGGGTGGGTGGGTGGATATGAGGATGGGTGGAGAGATGAATAATAAATGGACAAGTGGATGAGTAAATGGATGATGGGTGGATAGATAGATGGTAGATAAATGGATGGTCAGTGGCTGCCTGGCAAACTGCTCTCCCCCAAGACTCAAGTGGTATCTCCTGCAGGAAGTCTTCCCTCTCCCCCGCCCCCCAGGTGGACTTGGTTTCTCCCAGGCAGTGGGCTGGCCCCTCTCCCCTGAACCCTGTCACTTAGCTTTGCCATGATTTGCTTGTCTGTCTCTCTGCTACTAGCTTTTGCAGATGGGCACCTGATGCAGAGCTGATCATTTTTAGGTTTGCATTAAATTTAAAATGTATGAATTTCTATTTGCATATACATGAAATATACAGCCCTTCATTCATTCAACCAGTGACCACACTGCATCGGGCACCATGCTAGGTGCTGCAGGTACAGTGATGACCACCGCAGACTGGTCCCCACCCTGGAGCTCCCAGCATAGGGACAGAGACAGGCATTACAGCTAATCATACAAATACCTGAAATCATGTTGGCAGGACCAGGAAGAGTGTGAGGCGAGTGAGGTGCCCAGGACGCAAAATTTAAGGTGTTCACTCCCAGGGTCGTACAGGTTCACTCCTCACCCTCAGCCCGGCCTTGCAGTTTGGTTCTAATACATTTAGCGAAGAAAAAGTACAAATGCTCTGAAAGCATAAGCAGAAAGATGTGGCCCAATCAGGGAGGCAGGAGAGGGTCAAGGAAGACGGTCCTGAGTAGATGATATATAGAAAGACACCATTCAGGGTAATTGTTCTCCAACCGCAAGCCCTAAGCCCCCTTTATAGATAATAAATACTTTAACTCATCTCACCACTTACTGCCCTGAAGTGAAATTCATAAATAATACACCTTACCTATATACAGAACTTTCAAAAAAATCAATATAATGCCCTAACTTTAATAGGAAAATTGTAAGGACAGTAATTTATATTAAACTTGTATGCATTCGATACGCAAATGCCTGGTTACGACGATGACACCGGAAAACACCATGAGGGTGTCAGGTGCTTGCACTCTACAGAAGTGCAATGAATGTGACAGTGACAAAAATGGAGAGCAGCAGGTGTATTGGCAGCTCAGGTACCACAGGCGGCACTGTCATCAACTACGTGATTTTTCCAATGTAGTGAATAACTCTTGGTAAAGTTCTGAACAGAGGAAAGTACGGTTCTTCCTCTGCATTATCCAGTGATTGCATTTCTGGAATATTTGGTGTGTTCGTACGTAACTGGAGTCAGAGTCTAGATTCAGGAATTGTAAGCAGCACTGTCTCATGCATTACAGGTCTCCTGGCATGTCGCGTGGCTTGCCAGCTTCCACTCACTCGATGCCTGAGACATCCCCTCCCATCCTTCCTACATCCTCCCAAATTTCCAGCCCATGGCCTTGTGGGCAGTACCACCCTGCTGAGAATCACTGGATCCCAGCTCCAGCTAACAGCCAGTCTCAGAGTAGAGGACCCAGTTTGATATCTGTTGATCCTACCCTTCTCAACCTAATGGTTTGTTTATTTACATGGCCATTGTCAGGGTCCTGGCCCGTCCAGAGTGGCTTGTCTTTTTTTCCAATTGTGTACCTCCTTGGTAATTATCCTTGGAAGTGAAGGAGGCAAACCAGCACAAATGATGTCCTGACCAGTCTGAACCAGCCTTGCTAAAGACTCCCAAGAAAGTCAGCAGCCCCTGGCTGAGTCCACTCTGAAGTCTCAGACACTCCAGGCTCACTCTGGACATGAGCCAGTTAATGGACGTTAGCCAGTCCCATGTGTGATCACAGCCAGAAACGGGCACCTCCTGTGGTCTGGAACCCCCGTGGAGTGTTTCTTAGAACCAGAACCATAGTGAGCTCTTCTACATGCCAAAGACGTAGCTGCAACAGACTTTCTTTATCCAAGCATCTAATTCATGACAATTGAATTTTTGTCACTTGAGAAGAAAAATCCTTTATTCACCTCTCCCTAACCAACCCCCCACCACACACACACGTTAGACATGTACCTCCCAGCCTCAAAGGGGAGACCACATCTGAAATAAAGCACATTACTCCTTGCCTTCTGAACTTCCAAGTTTTGGGTCCTCACAATTTAAAGGTAGGGATTTTCAAGAGTAAATGATAAATATTCATCTTATATGATTATCCTTGGAACCCACCCATGAAGGGGGTGAGCCTTCTCTGTATTATTTCTATGCCTCCTCATCACCTGCAGGATAGGTCTTCTCATCCCCATGTTGCAGATGAGGAAACAGAAGCTCAGAGAGGGCTGTGACTTGCCCAAGGCCACACAGCAGGTCAATGGCAGGGCCCGGCTTTCTCCTAGATCCACTGCCCACAGATCCCACCCTTGTTACCGTCACCCTGCTGCAAAGTCTTTTTCCTTCTCTCAGGGTAGAGATAGCTGTTTACCCCATTTTCTACGAACAGGTTTCCAGAGAGGCCTCCCGAATGGCTGTGAGCAAGCCAGCAAATGCAAAAACACAACACCTATTCGGGAACTTAGTATTAGCCAGCCACCCACACGGCTGGCTCTAATTAAAGGCCTGTCTGTCTGCCGCTTTACAAATCATGGCCTTCCAGGGCCTATAATTTAACCAGTTACAATCAAGTCCTGGCAAGTTGGGGGTGGAAGATTGGCCCCCCACTCCTCATCTTACGGAGGCTTTTGATAGAGGGGAGGGGAGGTACCATGAGTGTGGCCTTGGGTTCAAACCCTGACTCTGCCACAGAGGGTCACACTTGTCTCCGGCACAAAAATCCAGGATCAGAATTACTAAGTTTTCCTTTCCCCTCAGAATCCAATATAGCTCGACATGGCAGATTCTGTCTTTATAGAAAATGTAGATATTTTGTTCATCATGGATTTTTTTTTTGCATTAAGTTTGATTTTCTAAAGTATTGCCTGAAAATATTACCTATCTTGATTACTGAGTTTTGGGGGATTTCCTTAAATTTTGCACCCTTAAATTTTTTCACCCTAGTCTCGGCCTTGCTGCCAGGTCATGTACCCTTTGTGTGTCAACCCCCGCCCCCACACCTCACCCCAAGCTGCAGTTTTCCCATCTATAAAACGAGGGGTACTCACAGTACCTATCTCATTGGGCTTCTATATCTAAAGTCCCTGGCATATAGCTGGTCCTTGATAATGGCTACCATTGTGGGGGGAAGAAAGAAAACTGGGGGCACTATTGCCATCAGGCGTTGGACAAGATTCCATAATGCAGGACTGTTTATGCATCACGTGATGCCTCTCCCATCCCTGGTTCCCACCCACTGAATACCAGTAGCACCCTCCACCCCTGTCACTGTGACCATCAGAAACACCAGTCTACACTCGCATTTCCAAAATGCCTCCTAGGGGGCAGTGCTGCCACAACTGGGCTAGATCACAGTCTTGGAGACACACAGACCTGGGCTCAGATCCAGGTTGTCACTTAGCTGTGTGACCTTGGGTATGTTCCTGAACCTCTCTGAGTCTTTGTTTTCTTCATTTGTGAAATGACAATAACAATATCTCATAGGGGTGATTGGAGTGTTCGGATATCCAATTTGTGGTAGCTGCTGCTGCTGTTATTAGGTCATTTATATTTAAAGCAATATACTCTTCTTGGAGCAAGCTCTCTTGTGGCAATTTGTGGGGGTGAAGGGGACCAGCTACCAGGTGAGATTGTGAGGAAGGAAGGAATAGGTCCAACCTGTTAGCGTGTATTGTTTAAACTGAATTACATTTGCATATTTTCATTAATTGCCCACATTAACAATTTGGGAGATTTGACAAACACAAAATAGACGTTTTTGTTTCTCTTGAGAAATTGGAACATTAGGCTACCCTTGGGCTGCTTCTGTTTCCTCCTGGAGTGGGTGAGAGGTGGCCAAGCACCCCTTCTGGAATTTTACAGGCAGTCAGCTTCAGTTGTTTGCAATTCCTGCCTGGCCCCTAAGGAGACTGAGTTTTCAATCCCTGGCTGGCTGTAAGGAGGAACAGAGCACCGCTCAGGAAACCGGAAGGAAGAGTTTTAAAAGGAAGCATGGGATTGGAACTGGGTTGTCAGGCGAGATAAGAAGTTCTGTAGGAATACAGAGTACCTCGAAAAGTGGCTGAGAGTATCAAGGTTCTTGTTTTTGTTCAATCTTGCAAGCTTTTTTGCAAATTGCTAAGAGCCAGGAAAATGTTAACCTTCCTTCTAAGGAAGGAGGCGGGGAAGAAGCATAGCAGGAGCAAAAACCTGGAGCCTGGAATAATTCTTCATTGCCCTAAGAGAACTGGGAGGGGCAGGGGAACAGTCAGATAAGGGACAGAATGCCCGGTCAGGAGACCCTAAATCCAGTTCTGCCACACACTGGCTTGGTGACTTTGGTTAGTCACTCCCCTCTCTGGACTGTTTCCCAGCCTCCTGTCCCAGAATGGGTAAAAGAAAAGGGTTGATCAAGGAAGGGGGCCTCGAGACTCAGAAATTTTAGATTATCTTCGTCACATGCCCCATTATGCCAGCATACAACAGGCATTCATACAGTACTATACTGTTTTTGTACGCAGCTGCACAGAGCTGTGCAGCAATTTGGCCCTGGCCCTCTGTTCTCAGAAGACAGCGGTTGAGAACAACTGTAGCAACAGCTGGAGAAAGTGGTTGTATATATAGTTTCTGCCTGGTCCATGGGCTAGAACTCCAGGGAAGATTCTAAACATAGACAAGAAACCAATGCCTGACTGAGACCTAGGGTGCCCTGGAGGCTCGGGAGACAGACGATAGTGACAAGGAAAGGGAGACTGCTCCTGAGCTGCCCCAGGTCTGGTTCAAATGTGCTTTCTCTGAGGAAAGGATCCAGTGGTGGTCATTTTATCCATGGCAGCGGACACAGGGCCTGACATGCTCGAAGGATGAATAAGTAATTGGTTAAAAGAAAAATGGAAACAAAAGACAAATCCAGGAAATGAAGGGAGAGAGGAAAGGATGAATGGATGGATAGAAGACTGAAGGACGTTGGATGCTGGATAAGCGGATGGGAGATGGATGAATTAAAAATGGAGAATGGGTGGAAGGAGGAAAGAATGAAGGGAGGGAGGGAAGAGAAGGAAAGTGAAAGAATGGACAGATGGAAATTTGGGTGGATGGATGGATGGGTGGAGGGAGGCGGGAGGGAGAGAGGGATGGGGGTATACAAGAACGGAGGGGAAGGAATTGGATGGATGTTAGGTAAATGGATGGAATGAAAGCTGGGTAGACAGATGGAAGAATGGAAGGAAGGAGGCCTAGTTCTGCCTCTGAGAAACAATACATTAATAATAAGCATTTACTGGGTTCCTGCGGTGTGCCCTGCCCTATGCTGGGTACTGTGCAGTGACACAGAAGTAAAATCAAGTAAAGTCAGGATCCCTTCCCCCTCTCCCCACCCCACACACAAAGAATTCCCTGTCTGTTTGGGGAGAAAGTTTCAGAGGCTGAGTCTGTTGCCCAAGTCAGCTCAGGTAAGAGGTAAAATCCACAACAATCCTCAGTTCTGCCCACATGCTGGGCTCCTCCACTCCAGTCTCACAACCCTCAGGAGAGAATGATTTGGGTCATGCTTCCTGCGTAGCCTGTCAGGGAGACTCCTTGGAATGTCCTGGAGGCCACCGGACTGGCAGCTCAGTGAGGGCAGGAAACAGGTCTGTGTTCACCGCTGCATCCCAGCGTCTAGTGGCGCCCGTCCTCTCACAGAAGGCAGTCAAGCACATTTCTTCAATAAATGGGTAAGTGAGTGAATGAAGGAATGAAAGTCTGAGTAGCATTGCCGATGGCTATAGGCAGATTCCATCACCTTTGTAAACCTCAGTTTTCTTGCCCCTACAATGGAACTAACAATACCCAGCGTGGATTGTGAAAGTGCTTTGTGAACAGAGGAGAGGTTTACAAATGGAGAGTATGACATTAATAGAGGTAATAATTGTACCAGCATCAGTCATTGGAGCAGTAATGGCCCCAGTGGTCATTACATTCAGAGTGGCGATGATGGTGGTATTAGTGGCCCTGGTAATAGAAGTATTAATGAAAGTAGTAATTGCATTGGTGATGGCAGCGATGGTTATACGCATGGTGGTAATAAGAATAATCCTGTTGGTAGCAGGAGCGAAGAGAAGGGAGGGCATTCCAGAGAAAAAAACTGTTTTGATTTCAGTTGCAAGTGATGGAAATCCAATTCAGATTGGCTTAAGCTGGAAAAGAAAGGGAGGGGTGGTTTATTGGCTCACGCAGTTGGAAAGTCCAGAAGTAGCTCTGGCTTCTGGCCCAGATACACACAGGCCCTTGAACTATGTTGTTAGGACTTGTCATTGCAACTCATTCTCTCTCCATCTTTTGTCTCTGCCTTCCCCTGGGTGGGCTTCACTCTCAAGTAAACGCTCTAGGTTTCCAGACTTCCAATCTCCCAGCTAGACAGTCCTCCTGAAAGGAGAACTCCTCCTCCCAAGTAGTTCTAGCCAAAGCCCCAGGGCTCATTCTCATTGGCCATTTTGTATCACATGCTCATCCCTCAGCCAATCACCTTGGCCAGGAGGGTTGGAATATGCTGGAGGTAGACAGAGTGGTGTTATCAGAAGAGGAGGAAAGAGACTTGCACCAGTGGTAAGGGCAGGTAAAAATGACAGAGGTGCTCTGAGGATACGGAACAGCCCACCCATAGAAGTTGAAAGATGGAGCAGATTAGGGTTCAAATCTCAGATCTGCTACGTGCTAGCTGTGTGGCCTTCAGCAAAGTACTTAACTTCTCTGTGACTCAGTTTCCTTGTCTGTAAAATGGGACCACAATAATAGATAGTTTTGAGTAGTAAACAACTTACTGCTTAGATCGTGGCCTGGAACATAGTAAGTGCTAAATAAATGGAGGTAATAGTACCAACTCATACGATTTGTGAGAATTAAAGTCTCTTCCCTCTACCTGGATGCTCCTCTCCCAGATCTTCATACAGCTGGATCCTATCCTTCAGGGCTCACGTCAGATGTCACCTCCTCAGAGATGCCCTCCCTGACCACCATAGCTAACGATACCTCCCTGCACCCAGTCTTCTCTAGCTCATTAGCCCATTTTCTTGCCTTTGCAGTACCTGACATGACCTTAATTTCTGTTTCCTGATTTAATATCTGCTTCCCCCACCCAAATGTCAGTTCCCTAAAGACAAGGTCTGTCTTGGTCACTGCTGTAACCTATAAATGTTTGCTGAATGAAACAATGAATCCCTTTTCTGCCCTGACACAATGTTGTTGTCTAGCATTGTCTCCATCAGGAAGGACTCTAGAACAGAGATGCAGGCATGGGGGAGGGGGACAGAGATACTCCCCAAGCTGCCAGGGTGGAGGGTGGGGGAGGATCCTACCATCTGCCCTAAGAGGAGGGCTCCCTCTGTCCCTGACTTTGTGGAAGGTCTCAGCTCTGGGTGGCCTTTGGGAAGCTGGGGCGTCCACCTTGACATGGATCATCCCGCCAAGGTCAGGATAAAACCGGCAGGACGGGATGCTCAGGCCTCAGATTATACATCCGTACACATCCGGCTGCTTAGCCGAGATTAGTGCAGACACCACGCCCATCCTGTACAGGCCTGAGACAAGGACCCAGGAGGACGGATCACCGGCTGCCTGTCCCTCCCACTCCTCAAGCCTGTCCTGCCCTGGAGAAGCCTCAAGACCCATCGGAGACCGGGCCGGGCTGTGGCCAGTGTGGCGATAGTTTCTGTGCTTTTTCATTACTATTTATTGAATGCCTACTGTGTACCAGGCCCTGAGCCTGGCACGTTATAGTATCTCACTTGGTCCTTCAAGAAGGAGACTGGGGCTTTTTAAAAAATTAATTTGTTCAATAGATAGTTATCAAGTACCTACTATGTGCCGGCCACAGGTCTTGGCACTGGGGATACAGAAGTGACAAAGATGGTCCTACTTTCATGGAGCCTTTAGAAGGGAAGACAGGCAATCAGTGAGTAAAGATTTCTAAATGCATTTCCCTGAAGAAGACGGCAAGCCGTGGATTAGCTGCTGAGATCTTCTTGGCCATAGCCTGGTCCCGGGAAGGTGGTTTGTGCCCCATATCCCACAGCTGGTTGCAGGGAGCTTCCCTGTCTAGAAGAGAGCAAAATGGGGACCACCTCTCTCCACAAATGACAGAATGAATATTCTGCTGTTGTTCAAAAGCCTTCCACAGCTCCCCATGGCCTGCAACTCTCCTCCAGACCCCTCAGCCAGCATCCTGGCCCCTCCCAGTCCTAGCTCCTCTGGCCTCTCCAGCATGGTCCTCCCAGGCTTCCCACCTCAGGAAATGCCACCACCATCCTCCCGGTTGCTCGGGACAAAAGCTGGGACCCCTCCTTGGCTCTCCTTTCCCTCACCCCACACATCTGAGCCGTCAGCAGTTTGCTTAGTTTCACCTCCAAAATATGCCTTAAATCTGTCTTCTCTATTCTCGACAGCCAGCGTCTCTCACCTAGACACCTGCCAGGCCTCCTCACCTAGTTTCCTGCTTTTATTCCAATCCCCCCACAGGCTGTTACCAAATGCAGCTGGAGGATCTTAAAACCTCCATTAGGCCGTGTCACTAGCCTGCTGAGAAGCCCTCTGTAGCTTGTATGGTTCTCAGAGTAAATAGGTCTTATCAGGTCTCGAAGGCTTTCCTTACTTGTCTCTTCGACCTCATCACTAACATCCCTTGCCATCCTCCCAACTCCCAATACACTGTTCTCCTTTCTCTTCCTCTCACCTGTCTATCTCTTCTCTGCCTCCGAACTTTTGCACTTGCTCTTAACCTCTTCCTGGAACACCTTGTCTCCAGATCTTCACATGCCCGGCTCCTTCACATCCCTCAAATCTCCACTCAAATGTCACCTCCTCAGAGAAGCCCTCCCAGACCACTTGAGCTTGTCACCCCCTCCCCACCCCATTGGTATTTTACCCCATCACGTGGTTCAATGAGCAGAGTGGGTCGTGGAGATGGAAGGGGCTTCAGAGATTTGGAAACAGGAGAAAACACAGCCAGGGGCTCTACGGAAGCAACTCCGAGGCTTCCCTGTAGACCAGGAAGCGCAGGCCACACTATGGATGGGGAAGAGGCTAGAGCAGCCAGGATTCCATCCCACGTCCCTGATTCACTGTACCCCGTGGTCCCAGCTGCAGGCCCAGCATTCCCTAAGGAACCCATGACTGTTTCTCTGGCACAGTTTAATCCTTTCCCTCATCGCTGGCCACACTCCTAATGATTTATTTCTAGGCTTGCAAACCCAGATCACAGCAGAGGCTAAGCAGGCATCATAAACAGCTCATGCGGGCCGCGTGTGAGATGTTAAAAGCACAGGCCTGGACGAGCTGACGTTCAGCTCCAGTCTGGGGGGTTGTCACAGACGAACACAGCCAGGGCTTCAGATTCCTTTTGAGAAGCAAGTTGGAAATCTGCATCCAGAGGGGAAGTAAATGTTGGCAACTAATTCACTGTATGGGCCAAAGCAACCCACCCATGGGTCGGTGGAGCCCTCCAGCTGTCAGGGTGGCCTCCATTCACACTTGTCATGGCCACTCACCCTTCACTGGCAGCAAGTGGCAGGCTGTGGGGTATGCCTGTACCACCACCCATGATTTCATCGCTGCCTCATAAACACCTGTGTGGTAGGGACTGTTCTGACCCCCATTCTACAGATGACGAAACTGAGGCTCAGAGAGATGACATGATTATCCATGCCAGGGCTCAGCCTATATGTAGCACTCACTTGCGTGGCCCAAAAGCTGATGAGGCTCCAAACTCGGCACTAAGAGCTTCTACCTGCTTTGTCTGATTTCTTCTTCCAATCCTGCCCATTTCACACCAAGGAAGACCAAGGGTCAGAGAGGTTAAGGAATGTACCAGAGGTCATCCAGCTCGCAAGAGCCAAGATTATAACCCAGCTCTAACATCAGTGTTTGCAGGTTAAACCCTTACTGTCTGTCCAGCTCTAATGTGAGCTTTGAAACGTTTAAATAACTGCAGAATCCTTGATAGTACCGAAACCATTATCTGTGTAAGCTCCTACTAAGTGTAAGCCTCTAAGAAGTGCTGGGACTTTGGGCCCTTCCCTGGAAAACTTGAATTGCAGCCAGGACCCTCAGATGGTATTTTTTGGAGGGAGTGGGATCCTCAAGAATCAGCTGACATCCTGGTAGCTGATTCATTTTAGTTGCCAACTCCTAAGCTTTGGTTCCTGGCTCCTGCCAGACCCCAGCACAGCTTGGAGGGTTCTAGAAGGAATCTGGAATCTGACCAGCAGCTTGGAGCTCAGGGAGGTTCCACCTGGTGTATCTCTTTCAGTCTTCCACTCTGCCTTTCCTTGATCTGTAGAGGAAGGAAACTGGTGCTTGTTGAGGACCCATTGGATGCCAGGTACCCTCTATGTTATATCTCCGGGTGATACAGCTGCTTCCTGGCTGTGTGATCCTTGGCAAGTCACTTTACCTCCATGAATTTTAGTTATCTCGCCAGTAAAATGAGATGAGAATTTTGTTAGCCAAGTCACTTTTTATTTGCCAGTGTCAGAAACCCAACCCAAACTGGCCTAATCAAAAAGGGGTACTGTGTGGTTCACGTATTGGTTCATGTAGTGAGGGGAGAGAAAGAGTGTGGAGAACTCACACCCACTCTTAAATGCTGCAGCCCCAAAGTGATATCTACATCATCCCCACACACAGCCCATTGGCCACAATTAGTCACATAGTTCTGCAGAGGAAAGAGAGTTCTCGGTGCCCCCAGGAAGAAGACCAGAACCAGATAGGAGTGAGTGCTCGGAGGCTTTTCACACCAGACATACATACTCTGCTTTCCCGCAGTCAAAGATCTGAGGGTTCCTTTGCCAACCCACCAAGTGGAGACACCCCATTTTCCCTCGGGGCACTTCTGCCCCCAGGAAGTGTGATACTGCCTGGGGGAAGGAGAAGTGAGCCATATTGATTCAGAGACTAAACACCAGTAAAATTTGATTTCTTTTACTATTTTTACATTAAAAAGTGGAAATGCCAGTATTTCGTCATTTTTTTGGGGTCTGCCTCCAATGCTTTTTAATTTTCAAAAACATATATCCCAATTATTTTATTCATTTTTTGTTTTATTGCGGTAAGAACACTTACCGTGACGTGAGCCGTCTTAGCAAAATGCTTAGTGTCCAATACAGTTGTTGACTAGGTGTAGTGCTGTCTGGCAGATCCCGAGAACTTGTTCATCAAATGCCAGTACTTTCTGTCTGCACCCCAGTCCATCACAGGTGCACAGACCCACGTTGGACACCATCTCCTTAGCCTGTCATGAAGCATTTTAGAAGTTTCAAAGCATTTACCGCTTCCCCATGAGGGAGACAGGGTATCGCTCATAGACCTTGCTGTCAGGGGAGGGAATGATAGGTATTACTTCTGGGCACAGTCCAGTGTGAATTCTCCATGCTGTACCTTCCCCTGCCTTCCCAAGGGTGGAGGCCATATACTGATAGGATAGAGCCACTGGATCCCTGAGTCACCGCTTAGAAGAAGAGACTGTGCTGGAGACCCAAAAGACTCTCTGTGGATTTTGCATGAGAAAGACCAGAGATACGAAGATACTTGCCTAAGGATGCCCAGCCAGAATTAGAAAGTAGGTCTCTCGACCACCCCCATGTCCACTTCACCTCTGTAGGAATCTCTAGTGAGACAAAAAAACTACATGAGAAACATCATTGTTAAGACACTCAAATGCCTCTTTCTAAATGTATATTGGACGTTAACCAGCAAATGTGACTATTGTCAGGAACGACCATTCACAGAGCCATCATTTTGACATTAGCCAGAGTGGAACCCAGTCCCAGCCTCCAGACTAACATATGTGGCTTCCTTGAGCAATCCCAGCCACCTTGGCCAAGCTCACAGAGACTATCTCCCCACTCCCCATCCTGCCTGACTCGGAAGGTAAGGGGACAGGTGTGTGGCTCAACAGAACCTGTGTATGCTGTCCTTGCCTAAGATTTCCCATACGCCTTGCTTTTTATTCAATACACTGCTCTCTGCAGCAGGAATGAACCGATGCCATTCATCACTGTTAAGGCTGACAGTCCTTTCCTCAGCTCCTCATGCTCTCAGCAAATATCAAGAATTGGCAATCACTCAAGCAGGAAGGACATTGCCCCACAATTCTCCCCCCCCCACCTCCTTCTGCAGGGACCAGAGTCAAGTCCCCCACAATCACCAGAGGCGTTGTCCTCAGATGAGCAGGAGGTTGTAATGTCACTAGCTCCCAGAATTCCTGCTTTGGCAAGGCTCATGGCCTGTTTGGAAGAAGTTGCCCAACCCAGAGCTCATTGGGAAGAGTCAGGTCACCTAGAGGAGATGGTTACAGTGAGAGCATATGTTGAAAACCATAACCCAGACCTCAGGATGCTGGCATAAGAAAGGTTCTCACATGTTAAGAAATAAAGAGGGGCTTCAGAATCTAATAGATATGGGTTTAAACCCTGCCTCTGCCACTTCCCTAACTGTCACGTTGGATGCTGTCTTTCTAAGCCTCGGTTTCCCCAATTATAAAATGGGCGAGGGAGCACAGCACAACCTGCAGGTTGTTTTTAGGATGAAATGAGATCATTCGTTCCATAAATATGTATTAAGCACCTACTGTGTGCTCTGAGGATTCAAGATTGAGAAAAAAAATCAGACTCAACCCCTGCCCTAAACTTGCTTACATTCTACAGCGGTGGACATCATTGTAAAATTGCAAGTTGGACAGCGTTGTGAAGAGAAGGATATGGTACTAAGAGAGCCTGCAGTTGGGGATTTGACCTGGTTAGGGATGGTTTTTCTGAGGAGGTGATGCCAGAGCTGACACAAGAAGAATGAGTAAGAGTTAACCAGGCAGGATGGAGGGAAAAGCATTTCAAGCAGAAGGAACAGCTTGGCCAAAGGCCCTGTGGCAAGAAGGATCGTGGAGACTATGAGGGGCCAAAGGAAGGCTAATGTGCCTGAGCTGAAGGGCAAAGGGAACTGTGGAGCACAACCAGGCTGGAGAGTTAGACAGAGTATAGACTGACTGTTACATGAGACCCCAAAATACAATGGCTTAAACAAGATAGATGTTATGAGGCAGACCAGGAGTTGGTAAACTTTTTCAGTAAAGGGCCAGTGTAAGGCTGGGATTAGCTTCCATCTCAGACCCAAGATGGTTTCTCCAGCTCTGCTCATCACACCTGCTTCCCAGCCAGCAGGAAAGAAGAAAAAGAGAAAGGACGGGCATCATTCCTGTTCACATTCCATTGGCCAGACTTAGTCACATGGCCACATCTAACTGCAAGGGAAGCTGGGAAACGTCGTCTTATTCTGAGTAACCCTGTGTCCAGCTCAAACTCTATTACAATAGAAGAAGGAAGCATAGCTATTGGGGACATCTAGTGGTTTCTGCCACAGTGGGCCAGAGTGGCTTGGGGGAGACCGGAAAGATGTCCTTTTGCAGTGGTCCGAAGGGAGGTGATAGTGGTTTGGGACATGGTGGTGGCTTGCAGGTGAGAGAATGAAACAGATCTAAAGATGTGTGTGAGCCAGATTGGTGACAGACTGGATATGGGGGCAAATAATAGAGTGGGGTGTGGTAAGTGTGACCCCCCCTAGGTTCCTGGCTTATGCAATTGCTGCAGATCTTGTCTGGAAAGTTCTTTATATAAGGTAGCAGGTCAGTCAGTGGTTGCTGTCTTCAGAATTGCATCAGTTTAGGATTGCAAACCCAGTGCCTACAGAGACCTGACAGATATTGAAAGGCGTGAAGGGGCCTATGGCAAACTAGTGGGCCATGCCCACGGCAGCTGGCTCTTAAGCGCCAGCCAATGGTTGCCATCTGGGATGGAGGTTGAGTGTAGACACATCATCTGATTTACCCAGGGAGTCTGAAAATCTGGATTTTTATATGAAATCTCCCAGTTTTGAAACTTGGGCAAATAAGTACAAATGAATTTCTCAGCCCAACACCTCTGGTTGGATAATGCCTGGGACAACCCCAGCAATGCCAACGCACCTCGTTTCCACCTTTGTGACTCAGTTGCCCTCTCGTGGTAAAGGCCGCTGTTGCCGGCTCACCCCAAGGCCTCTCTCGGTTGTCCAAGCACACAGATCCCTGAATTCCTCTCCCTTTGTGTCCAGGAGCGCCCCCTGCAGGCTCCTGACTCGAATTTCTCATTAACCCCCAACCTGTGGCCACTTACCTGTGAGAGAGGAGGGCAAAACCATCAGCCTGCTCCCAATCCCCTTAATCGGATCAACACCAGTGACCCTTATAATTAAAACTCCCTGGCTGTAATCTCCCCATAAAGCTGGGGGAAGCGGAAACGCCATAAAAGGAGACAAAGGTTTGATGGCCCAGAAGCCGCTTCCTCCTATGCCCTTGAAAACATCTTGGGAGACTCCCAGACCTGAGATGGAGTCCCGGGTCTACCTCTTCCAAGTTGTATGGCCCTGGAAAAGTCACTTCATTCTCTGAGCCTCCATTGCATTCACTTGCTTGTTCATTCATTTTTCAACTATTTAGGAAACACTTATTCTGTGCCAGGTACTGTTTTGTGAGCTAGGGATGCAGTAGTGCAAGACAGAACCAGTCTGGGCCCTCAGGGATCTCACGTTCTCTTGTGAGATACAGGGGAGACTATTCCAGCTCAGCGAGCTCAGTGCTATGATGGGAGAAGCTCGGGGGCTGTGGGAGTTCAGAAGATGGCCGTACCCCACCCAGACCTGGGGGTCAGAGAAAGCTCCCTGGAACAAATGGCCTTGAGCTGAGGCCTCAATAGGGTGTAGGAATCATCTAGGAGAAGTGGGGGAGGAAGTTCACTCTAGGCAGAGGAAACAGCATGGGCGAGAATCTGGAGATATGAGCAACCATGGTGGTACGGCTTGGGAACTATAAGTGGTTTTGCCAGGCTTCAGTATGAAATATGCAATGGGAAATACAGGAAATGATCAGAGAAGAAAAAGGTGGTCTTACTCTAAAATCCAAATTTCTTTATCTTACCTCATCAGGTCCTCCTGCCTCTCCAACCTCATCTCCTTCCAGTCTCCCCTTTGCTCACTCAGCCCCAGCCACGCCGACCATCTTTCTGTTGCTTGGCATGCCAACCTTATTCCTACCTCAGGGCCTTTGCACATGCTGTCCCTTCTGCCCAGAATGCTCAGATATTCCCATAACACACTCCCTATCCTGAAGTCTCAACAGCCAGGGCACCTCCTGAGAGAGGCCTGCCCTGACCACCCAGCCTCATGTGGACACCCCCAGTGCTTCTTTACTGATACCCCCAGGTTGCTTTTCTCAGTAACATAGCAGATAGCACTAACTGTCATCATTTTGCTCCTTTATTGGTTTATGGGTTTTTTTGGTCTGCCTCTCCCCACCAGCTACTTGAGTCCAAGGAAATTGTCTTTCTTATCCATGCTGCATCCCCAGCAACTAGCATAGCACTTAGTAAGTGCTCAATAAACATATGCCAACTAAACGCAGAGGAGTTGGGACTTGCTCCAAGAGCATGGGGAGCCATTGCAAGGTTTACAGCAAGGCTCCTGCTTCTTTCCTGTGACCTGTCAACGTGGTTGTGAGGATTAAAGGCAATGGGATACTCTTTATGGAAAGCAGCTTTTTATTTAACTTTATTGAGGCTTATTTTACATACCATACAATTCACCCATTTCCAGTGTGCAAGTCAATTGTTTTTTTAGTAAATCTTCCAAATTGTGCAACCATTACCCTAAATCAGTTTCAGGACATTTTCCTCATCCCAATGAGATCCCTCATGCCCATTAACTGTTAATCCTATCCCCACCCTGGCAACCACTAATTTGCTTTCTGTCTCTATAGATTCGCTTTATCTGGACATTTCATAAAATGGAATCATACAGTAGGGGACCTTTTGTATCTGGCTTCTTTCACTTAGCATAATGTTTTGGCGCTTCCTCCATGTTGTAACACATATCATTACTTCAATCAATCCCTTTTATGGATGCATAATACTCATTTTATGGACATAGATAGCACAGTTTGATTTTGTAATCCTTAGTTGATGGACATTTGGGTTGATTCCACTTTTTGGCTATTATGAATAACACTGCTATGAGCATGCACATGTATGAAAAGCAGTGTGCGACCCCCAAATACTAGCTACAGCTCTCAGCTTGCCGGAGCTTCTAGTGTCACTATACAGATTTAACCCCAGTGAGCTGTGTGACCATGAACGAGTCACTTCCCTTCTCTGCTTGAGTCTGCCCATCTTCCAGAGAGGAGCCTGGGCCCTTTTCTGCATGGACATTCTGTGCCTCGTCCACATTCCTGGAAGAGCAGGGGATTGTACAGAGGAAATGATAAACAGTCTGTGTTGATTGCCAAAGGTGGACATCCCTGTGATCGGCCCTCAGAGCTGACAATTAGGATGAGAAGGGTCTGGCTTTTCCCAGATCTCTTCTCCTGGAAGACCAAAGCCGCCTCCCCCATTTGATGCAGAGCAGTGGGCTTCAGGATCCAGAACCTCCTTGCAGGGAGGGAATTTGGGGATAGCCTCTAAGTCTCTGGTCCTGGCTCCTGCCTCTGCTCCACGGGTTCCTGGAGTCCTGCCCAAACCTGATTGGGCTCAGATCCCAGGAAAGCAAGGCTGGAAATGCAGAGGTCTGGTCAGGGGCCTGAACCGAGGCCAAAAGTACTCAAGGTACTGGCTGGTCCGCCACTCCTGGGGCCCATCCCAGAGACCAGATCAACACTGTTCATTTGGGTTTGAGGCTGTTTGTAGAATGTCTGCTGCCTTAGCCAGGCCCTGGGGTCCGTAAACCTAGTCCTGGACCTCCAAAAACAACCTGTCTGGGGTTGGGAGTAGGGATCACAATGAATTACCCAAATAATAACTTAATAACGTATTATATGTTAAGTGGCTGTTATGTGATAAATGCTCAATTCCTTTCATTTTAGAAGTAAGAAAATGGAAGCTCAGAGAGGGGAAGTGACTTGTCCAAGGACACACAGCCAGGGAATAATAGTGCCAGGACTCAAACCCAAATCCCAAACCAACTTATAAATCAGTGTAAGCCTGTGGAGTAATAAAAGCAATAAAAGCTGACCTAAGGGCCTTATGAACTCATTGAATTCTCATTGCAGCCCTGCAATGACATACACCCCCATCTTACGGGTGAGAAAACTGAGGCACAGAGGGTTTAACTCACATTACGAAGTTCCCCAGCTAGGAAGTGTGGCTCTGACTCTAGGGGATCTAGAAGAGAGAACAATCTTGTGGGCAGGGCCAGGAGGGGTGGGTCAGGGAAGACCCTCAGGCTGCATTGCTGTACATGTTATTTGATGGTTTCGTGTGTACGCGCGTGCGTACACACACACACACACACACCAGGAAAAGGGCCTGATGTGTTCTGACCCTCCCAACCCAACCCTGAACAGCAGGTACCCCGCCCCCCAGGACCCAGTGGGGCCTCTGCCCCCCTTTTCTTCTTTCCTAGGCTGAGAGGAGGGGGGCAGGCACATTCGCAGGTACAAAGGGGGTGCCCGCCTTAGATCAACAGCCCTAAGGAGTATACAATGGCTGGGTGCATAATTCATGCGTTGGTCTGTCAGCAGACATCAATTATGTGGGCCTTCCCTGGAGTTGTCTGGGGTTAGAAATTGCAGCAGGCTTCCCCTGCCAGCCTCTGGGGGAAACATGACCTCCCAGCTCTTAAAGGAGCAGACCCCCCAGGGATCTGCTCCTTTTCCTGCGGGCTCCCTCCTAGCAGGAGTCAGAGGCTGCAGCAGCAACCTTGGGGCTCAGCCCAAGGCCCTGGCTGGCTGCCCCGTAACGTCAGACCCATTCTGTGCCTACTTAGCTGGTCCTGTGCTAGTAGTAGCTACATATGCACAATCTGCTTCCCCCCCACTCCATCCCTACAACTTACGTGGGGTTTCCTACAACTTACGTGGGGTTTTGACTATCAGTATATCCCAGGGTTTCTCAACCTTGGTACTGTTGACATTTGGGGCTGGATAATTCTTCATTGTGGGGCCATCTTGTGCATTGTAGGACATGTAACAGCATCCGGGGCTTCCACCAACTAGCAGCCAGTAACATCCCTTCCCAAGTTGCGCAACCCAAACATTTCTGTAGAATTTGCCAAATATCCCCTGGGGGTCAAAATCATCCCCAGTTAAGAGCCACTGTTACATCCACATTTTACAAATAAGGAAACTGAGGCCAGGAAGCTTTCAATGCCCAAGGCCACCCAGCCAATAAATGGCAGAGCTGAAATCCAGCTCCTAACCTCAATGTAGGAATTCCCAAAGTGCGCTGCCAAAATGTTTTATTCCAATGATCACATATTTATTTTAATGAATATTTAATACATATATCTCTATCATGCAGAAACAGCAGTTTATTTTAGCCTAAAATGAGCATAAAATTAAATAAAGAAAGTGAGTGGGGTTTGTTTATTTTGTTTTATTTTTGTTTTACTGTTCAAGGAAGAGTAGACTAGGTAGCAGAACACATACAATACGGTGTCAAAACCAAGCAAAATGAAACAATAATTTGTCTAGGAATGTATATGTTGGTATTAAACACTATACTGAAAAGCAAAGGGATGGGAAAGAAATCTGATGATCGCTGGGGTGGAGAAACATGCACAGGAAGTGTCAGTGTTATTGTTACGTGCTCTGTTTCTTAACGTGGGTGGCAGCTTCACAGGTGTTCGATTATGGTTTGTAAATACAGTATATATATAAGGTAGATCTACTTTTGTACATATCAGATACTTCATTTTATAGTGATTACAGAATTTGTCTTGCTCAGTGAGTGTAAATCAAGAAAGTAAAACTCAAGAGCTTTGTTTAAGACATGGGACATGTCGGACATGACTAGAGAAAAAAAAAAAAAAATCAAGACGTTGGTAGAACTGAGGCTGGGGAAACACTACATCCCGTAATGCTCCCTTTCGTATTCTGAGCTGGCCTAGAAACACCCCAGCGCTCTCTTGCTGGCTGTGGTGTCCTCAGTGCGTCACATATACGAGATCAATAAATAGTTGCCAAATTAAAAACTGAATGCAGGTCCTGACCCTTCCACTCGTAGCTCTGCGAACTTGCGCAGCAGCCAACGAACAGTTTGGGAGCGTGGCGAGGTGCTGAGCTTGCAGAGATAAGCCTCAGAACTCGTCCCTGTCCTGCTTAGAGCTCTCAGATACTGGGCAGCAACGGACACACACACCCTGTAACGGGACGTGTGTGATAAGCAGCCCAAGGCATGGCAAAATGACAAGGGAGCTCAAAGGATGGAGTGGCCAGCCCTGCCTGGGGAAAGTAGGGAGGACTTCAGAGGGGACAGGATGGAGCACGTGGTTGGGTTTTAAAAGATGGATTAGAGTTCACCGGGTGGAAAGGAAGAGGCACAGACATGCAGAATTGACCAATAGTCATGTGTGGCTACAGAAACGTGAAGTTTGGGAACCTGTGGCAGGAGAAGCCAGAGAGGGGACAGTCAAATGCAGAGAGACTTGACAACCATGTGTCCTGATTGGGGATTCACTGCAGGGGACAGAAGCTTCTCACACTCACCTAAGCAGCGTTTATGTACAGGATACAGCAGACTGTTCCAGAACAAGAACAGGAAGCAAAGACTAGCTGGGCCACTTGGAGGTGGGGTGGTCTGGGCTGACGGGTGGTGTGGGCTGAGCCACTCCCCCAGGGTGATAACTGGCATTCATGAGACACTCACTAAGTGCTGCTGGAAACTGTCCTAAGTGCTTTGCATGTCTTAATGCATTTCATATTCACAGCAACTCTCTGAAGTAGATACTGTTATCATCCCATTTTGCAGATGAGGAAACTGAGGCATAAAGAGGTTAAATAACTGGCTGAAGGTAAGGGAGTAGCAGAGCTGGGACTTGAACCCAAAATAGCTTGATACGAGAGCCCAAGCTCTTAACTGCTGCCCTCTACACCCTCTCTTGACTCTCCTATGTCCTCACTCCTCCTTCTCTCCGCCCCTTCCCTTTATTCTTGGGCTTTTCTCAAAGGTTTGGCTTTCTTTGATCTTTTTAAATTGCTTCTCTGTCCCCTACAACTTGAGAGACACTTGCTTGAATCTTGGGCTGATCACGAAGCCAGCTGAAGCCTAGATTGTACTTGACCGTTTAATTTGGAGTCTCACCATCCCACAATCCGTTCACTTCCCTGGATCCCTGAGCTCAGAGTGTCAACAGTGGGTTGGCTGAGCCCAGCCTGGATTTTCTGCCTACCTCTGGGCCAGTCAGCAGCAGCCAGGATCAAATGGTACAAGCCTGGTGACCAGCCCAGCCCTTCAGCAGGAGCTGCAGAAGGAGAGGGCAGGTCTCCGAGAAGAGGACACATGGGGGCAGGAGGGCTGATAGACAAGTGTAAGGGTTTAAATTTTGTCCTGAAAAGTCCTAGAAATGTATTAAGCAGGAGAGTGATGTGATTGGATTTGCATTTTTGAAAAAAGACCCTCAGAGCAATTTGGTACATCTGCTTGCATTTCTGTATAAACTGCAGGCTGGGCTAGTTTCCATTAATTTCAACGTTAATTTCCAACATCCAGTAAGCCCTTTCTCTGGCCCAAACCATCTTCTTGATCCAGGGGACACAAAGGTAATTAAACTGTGGTCCTGAGCCTCAAAAAGTCCATAGTCCCAATCGTAAGTTAATAACATGGATCCTGGATATCTGCGCCTGCCTGGGAATCACCTGCAACATTTTGTGTGTCTAGCAAAAGGGCCCACAGCTTTCGTCCGATTTCTAACATGGCCTTAAGTTAAAATCCCGTCTTTGCCACTTAACTAGCTTTGGAAGCTGAAGTTTCTTCATCTGTTCATTGGAGATGCAATACTTACTGGGGGTTTTGTTAAGAATGAACTAAGGTATTGTATGGAAAGTGCTTATAAGCACAATGCCTAGCATAGAATGAACACCTAGTAAAGGGTGATTATTTTTATTATCATTAGCATCATGTCGTGAAAGCAGTACCCCACCCCATAATAGTTATGAACCACTGGTCAGCAAACTGTTCAGCAAGTCAAATTCATCCACTGCCTCTTTTTGTCAATAAAGTTTTATTGAAACACATTTACACCCATCCATTTATATATGATCTAGGGCTGCTGCCACACTACAGCTGCAGAGTTGCGTAGCTGCAACAAATAATTCATGGGCTTCCAAGCCTAAAATATTTGCTATCTGACCCTTCATAGAAAAAGTTTTCCAGCCCCTGGGCTAGATCATTTCAATGTTCTGAACCAGTTTCCACATCTGCACAATAAATGGATTTGAATAAATTATTTTTTTAGCTCAGCTGTCCAATCATTCAGTGACTAGTGAAATGTGAAATGCTCCTGAACATTGAGGAGCTTCCTGCAGACCCAGGTATTAGCGTGATCACGCCGTTCATGGTTGATAACTAAATCCCTCTTTTTCTCCAACTCTCTTCTCGCAGATCCTTGCCATAATTTCCATCATGTTCATCGTCCTGTCCACCATTGCCCTGTCACTCAACACGCTGCCTGAGCTGCAGAGCCTTGATGAGTTTGGCCAGGCCACAGACAACCCCCAGCTGGCCCACGTGGAGGCCGTGTGCATTGCCTGGTTCACCATGGAGTACCTGCTACGGTTCCTGTCTTCGCCCAAGAAGTGGAAGTTCTTCAAGGGCCCACTCAACGCCATTGACTTGCTGGCCATCCTGCCGTACTATGTCACCATCTTCCTCACCGAGTCCAACAAGAGCGTGCTGCAGTTCCAGAACGTCCGTCGCGTGGTCCAGATCTTCCGCATCATGAGGATTCTCCGCATCCTGAAGCTCGCCCGCCACTCGACCGGCCTCCAGTCCCTGGGCTTCACCCTGCGGAGGAGCTACAACGAGCTGGGTTTGCTCATTCTATTCCTTGCCATGGGCATCATGATCTTCTCCAGCCTTGTCTTCTTTGCAGAGAAGGATGAGGAGGACACCAAGTTCAAAAGCATCCCAGCCTCTTTCTGGTGGGCTACTATCACCATGACAACTGTCGGGTATGGAGACATCTACCCCAAGACTCTCCTGGGGAAAATTGTGGGGGGACTCTGCTGCATCGCGGGGGTCCTGGTGATTGCGCTTCCCATCCCCATCATTGTCAATAACTTCTCTGAGTTCTACAAGGAGCAGAAGAGGCAGGAGAAAGCAATCAAGCGGAGAGAAGCTCTGGAGAGAGCCAAGAGGAATGGCAGCATTGTATCCATGAACATGAAGGATGCTTTTGCCCGCAGCATCGAGATGATGGACATTGAAGTTGAGAAAAATGGAGAGAACATGGGGAAGAAGGACAAAGTACAAGATAATCACTTGTCTCCCAACAAGTGGAAATGGACAAAGAGGACACTCTCTGAAACCAGCTCAAGTAAGTCCTTTGAAACCAAGGAGCAGGGATCACCTGAGAAGGCCAGATCGTCTTCTAGTCCTCAGCACCTGAACGTCCAGCAGTTGGAAGACATGTACAATAAGATGGCCAAGACCCAATCTCAGCCCATCCTTAATACCAAGGAGTTAGCAACACAGAGCAAACCAAAGGAAGAACTTGAAATGGAGAGTATCCCCAGCCCCGTAGCCCCTCTGCCCACTCGCACAGAAGGGGTCATCGATATGCGCAGCATGTCGAGCATCGATAGCTTCATTAGCTGTGCCACAGACTTCCCTGAGGCCACCAGATTCTCCCACAGCCCTTTGGCCTCACTCCCCAGCAAGACTGGGGGCAGCATGGCCCCCGAGACGGTCTGGCGGGGAGCTCTGGGCGCCAGTGGTGGTAGGATTGTGGAGGCCAACCCCACCGCTGATGCCAGCCAGCACTCTGCTTTCTTTATCGAGAGCCCTAAGAGTTCCATGAAAACCAACAACCCCTTGAAGCTTCGAGCACTGAAAGTCAACTTCATGGATGGTGATCCCAGTCCATTTGTCCCCGTTCTGGGGATGTACCACGACTCTCTCAGGAACCGGGGGGGTGCGGCAGCTGCCGTCGCTGGACTAGAATGTGCCACACTCTTGGACAGGCCTGTGATGAGTACGGAGTCCTCCATCTACACCACAGCAAGTGCTAGGACACCCCCCCGGTCACCTGAGAAACACACAGCAATAGCATTCAACTTCGAAGCGGGTGTCCACCAGTACATTGACGCCGACACAGATGACGAAGGGCAGGTGCTGTACAGTGTGGACTCCAGCCCTCCCAGGAGCCTCCAGGGCAGGACCAGTCCCAAGTTCAGTGTCGGGACGAGATCGGAGAAGAACCACTTGGAAAGTTCGCCCTTACCCACCTCCCCTAAGTTTTTAAGGCAGAACTGTATTTATTCTACAGAACCATTGACTGGAAAAGCCCCCAGTGGTCAGGAAAAGTGCAAACTTGAGAACCACATCTCCCCCGATGTCCACGTGTTGCCAGGGGGCGGAGCCCCTGGAAGCACCCGGGATCCCAGCATCTGAACTGCGGGGAGCACTGCTCAGCTTACCTGCCACAGAGCTTTTCTGCATGAACTCTGAAACAGAAAGGCTCTGCAAAGCCCCAGAAAGAAGAGACAGACTCCAGAGGAAACTCTCTCAGACTCTGAGAGTCACGACAGATCCATCGGAAGGAAGCTGGCCAAGCCATGGGATATGGCGCCTGGTTGTAACAACTCCACTGCCCTCTTGGGGAGATGACACGAGCAGAACTCGCAGCCGCCACTACCACATTCTGGACATAACCAAGGCCACCTACTCCCCATTCTTCTCTCGTGGCTCTCCATCACAGCCTCTGGGAGCAACACCTCCATCCCTCTGGCTTCCACTGGAGAAGGATGCTGGAACGAGTGGCTGGTATTGAAAGAGGGGGTTGACCAATTTGGTTTTGGGTGTTGCCTGGCCACCTCTAGGAACTCCTCTCCATCACCTCCTGGATGGATCCCCCTGTTTGAAGGCCACAGGGAAGGCTTATGTCTGCACCACAAGCCATGATCCCAGCGCAAAACCCTCACTCAAACGTCTTCATTAACTTCAGTATTTCGTAACACCTGAGATTTTATTTTGAGATATCATCAGGGTGAGTTGCACCACTTGTACTCAATTCTAATTGCCCTCTGGCAATCTGGGAAGGGTTCAGAAGGCAGGCACTCAGCCAACAGTCTGAACTCTGAGTATTGCTTGAGGGTTGCTATAGAAGGAAAATGTTTTCTGTACGTCACTAGTGTAGACTCAAAAGATATGCAAGTGTCAAATATGCAAAAGAAATAGTTTATTCAAAAAGACTGTATGTTACTGAAGAACAGAATAAAATCTGATTTTTTTTATTTTTATTTTTTATTTTTTACCTGCAAAATGAAAGAAAGAAAAAATCCTCAATTGAAATGCCCAGTTCAGACTTTTGAATACTTCCTGCTGCGGCAGGGAAAGCATCTACTATAATAGCAATGTGGGTTTGTTTCCTGTGGTATTCAAGTTAAAATAAAAAACACTTTATGTCTTTCAAAAATAGGTTCTACCAGGGACAGTGTCAACATCTTGCACTTTAAAACAAGCACTATTTCCCGCGGGCCACTTTTTGGGACTACAGGTGGGTTGATGCTACGTGCCTGTGTCTGGCCACAGTGGGTGACATTGTGCTGGTATTGCGGTCTGCTATGTCAGTCTGTGGGCACCTTCCCTGCCCCTCTGGAGCTTCCTCTTTCCCCACTTGCAAGGAGGGGTACTTGGCCCTGGAGTGGGGCTGCTCAGAAAGTCATGTGTACAGGAAACATGCACATCTCAGAAGAATACAATAGACAGTTGGACTTGGGGTGTTTTCCTCTGTTCTTTCTTGTCAACCAGCTGTTGGTGTGTTTTCAGTGTCACTGTCTGTATTAAAAGCTCAGCTCTCCTTTCTGCAGCCATCAATGCAGCCAGTACAGACAAAAGCAATAAGTATTTGTGTGCATTGTGAGCAGTTCCGGTGTATTTCTTGGTGTTGGTCTTCCTGTCCTAGTTTGATGAACTGGCATTGGTTTGCTTGGACTGCAGTCCGACAGCACGGTGGTGCTGGCTAGTCCTCAGTCCAGTAACTTTGGGTTGAGCCACTGGTTAGCGTGATGCCATGTTATTGATCTGCCTGTTTTTAGTACAATGGACTGATGTTGTTCTCTTAATATGATTTTGATGGACGATGTCCCAAGTATAATAGTGTAGATCTGTCAGTCCTCAACTGTAACAGGGATGTGTCTTCCCGATGGAACAAAACATGCTGTCGTTCAGCTGTCCTTCATACAATATGTTATTGGTCTGCCTGTTGGTACAATGGCACAATCCACCTGTCAGTACGCCAATATCACAGAGTCATTCTGCCTGCCCTCCTTACAGTGGCATGAGGTTGCGCCACCTGTCACAGGTATGATGACATGCGGTCATTCCACCACCCTTAAACATGCGTGTTCTCTGCTGAATATGCACCCAGGTCACACTGCTTCTCAGCGTCTCCAAGGACTGTGGATCCCTCCAAGAGGGGACAGTCCCGTTCCTTGCTGCATTAACAAAGAAAATGCATGCCCAAGTATCTTGACTCTTCCGAGGTATCTTCAGAGTACTCTGATAGCAAATGCCAAGGGACTTAAGGGACAGAGAAAGTGTGAGGTCATCCTGGGCTAGTGACACACCAGAGAGAGGAGACAGCAGCACTCCCAGGGGGCTTTGCCGAGCACACAGTGTGGGCTGGGGGCTTATGGAGGAATGGCCAAGGGACAGTCCTCCCGGGGCCATTTCACGTGTCTCTTCTTTGTTTTCGTCACCATTTATGTCCGCCATCAGCACAAATGTGAAAATTCAGGGAAAACAAACAAATGCTTTTTGATAAAAGTAAATAGTTGTGATTTCTGATTCAGATATTTTTAGAGCTGATGCTATCTGTAAAAATTAATAATATTAATAATAATATAGTCTATTTTACATATCAGCAAAGTGAACATGTTGAAATATAGCCATATATAGTGAGAAGGAACTTACCACCCCTTCTTCAAATCAAGGCATTTCATTTGTTGGTTGAAGCAGACGAGAAGTGTATAGATTGAAAATGATTTTTTTCTTTTTTTCTTTTTTTTTAAACTAATAACCAATTGGTGCAACTCTCCTTGTAACCAAAGGCCCTTTCTGCCTTGTGTGGTCACACAGGACTTAGCCCTTCCTTCCTTGTGTATTTTGTCTGACCTTAAAGTAGCATTTTATTGAGTTACTTTTGAAGGACGAATTCAGAAGTATTAAGAACCTACCTTTTCAGGCTTAATAGAGTTCTTATAGAAACAGAATAACTGAAACTCAGCATACACTATGCTTAGAAAGTATTGCGTTTTGTTTTGGGTATTTCTTTTCTTTTACTTGTGTATGTATTGTGGGAATATAGCTTTTACCCTGTGCCCGATTCAAAATAGAGTGCTGTAAGTTTACCTAGGCCCCCTCCTGCCAAACAGGAACATACCGAGATCTTTAATATGTGTACTCCCTACCTGTAACTGTGTATATGCACTGGGAAATCTATCTAAGAGTCTCCACTGAGAAGTGAACCATGATCGATGTGTCTCCATGGAGGAGAGGAAAGTAATGGTACGGAGGCAGCTACTGCTTTGACTTGGTTGTCTATGTCCCAGCCATTCCTGAACCAATGAACATGAGAAGAAGAAAAAAAGTCAACCCAAAGAAACGAGACTAGCGGCTGGAGGTGGATGGATACCTGGTCCCTTTGGCAAACTCAGTGGAACTTGTCAAGAACCCAGCAGAACTTGAGTTCCAACTTCCACCATTATCAGAAAGGGCTAGGGACCAGGTAGATATGTGTCCCAATCACACAGGGGAGAGTCTGTGACCAGCAGACAGAGGTGGGCAAACTCTGAAGGAGTCCATTTCTTCACCTTTTTATCTTTGGGTAAAGAAAAACAACTGGACTTTGGTGCAGTGGATTTCTCAGTGCCTTCTTTAGGAATTTTATCTTAAGCACACTTAATGGGGAAAGAAAAAGGTGGAGAGAATATTTGTTCCCGTGAAACCCCTTTCTCTAAAAGCATTGGGGATTGAGAAGGAAGAAGAAGATGGGGAAACAGCAAAATCCCAAGGAGGCCATTTCCTTTCAACCCACCCGACTTGCCCCTGAGAATTGCTGGTGATACAAACTTTTTCTAACTCATTCCCAATCTCTCCACCGTGTCTTAGTAACTGTAGCCTCGTTTCTGCCCTTTCTCTTAATAAGACTCACGTTTCTAAGGAGAAAAAAACAAAACAGTATTCTCTTCTGTAAAACTATTATGTATTGTTGATGTTTGTAAGTATTGTATATTTCTGTCTTGCTCCAAGTCATGGCTGGAGTGTCTAGTCTATGGACAAGGAGAAATTTAAAATTCACCATGGACAAGGGTCACTAAAGCCAGGTTTCTATCTCTCTCCTTTCCTTATTTCTCTGCCAACTAATCCCAGGCTTCAGCCTCCAATCAAGCAACTTTGAATCAAATGAGAGCATGGTGAAACGCCTCTAAGATTCTTTGGGAAAGGACTTTTTCTGTGGCTGCGCAGTTGGCAGGAGGAAGAAGGGGTCTGCCTGAGCCGCCAGCAGGACAGTGGAGAGCTTCCAGCCCTGAGCGGAAGTTTCCTCACCTCTCACTGCTTATATGACAACATCCAAATGCTTTCACTCAGCCTGGGTGATCCAACCCAGCCCGGGCTACACCCAGAAATAAGAGTTACCTCTGCATTTTCTGTTGCCATTTTTCTGGCGCTAGAAGAATCTGATGCATGACTACATCATAGGCTGTCCATGCATCTCAGAGTAGTTTATTTTTCTGTTCAGATTTTATATATATATATATATATATATATATATAGCAAATTTATAATAGAGCCATTGAGTGTAAGTTCTGCTTTTGTAATATAGAGTAACATCTTAGGAGGTTTATTGTTGGTCGTTATCATAGCTGATATTTTCCGGTCTTTTTTGTTTACTCCCATTGCCCCTGGGGTTGCTGTTTCTCTTCTTCCCTTTGATTCTGATTTTCTGTGGGTGGGGAAAGACTTTAGGGCCTGACTTCCTCCTGCAGATGTTTCCTGACACTAGGCCTAGGGTCTGTTGACACTGTTACTTTCTTCATTCTGTCTGTGTGTTTCTCCTCCTTATTGTTCTTAAGAATCCAGGGCTCGGGTGCAGGACTAAGAGCAGGGAAAGGAGGGCTACAGACAACTCTCAAAATCAGGATGGGATGTGGACTGGTTTAGCTTATCCCCCATAGGCCTTTGGGGACCTGAGGGGACTGAGTTTTTTCATCTTCCAAGATTTCAGAACCAAAAATCTCATGCAAGCCAACTTCCCACGAGCATTTCTGAGATCCAGAACACACCCGAGCCCCTCCTGGCTGGCCTGTTGCCATGTCCAGCACCTGCTCCCTGTGACATCCATTGGGTCTGAAGGACAGAACATTTTCTGGTTCTTGTGAATCTCTGAGAATATACTGCGCTTCAGATCTCACCACCTATTTATCAGCTCCTCATTTCAATCCATTTCCAGCAGCCTCACCAAAAAAACAGTGGCCAGACAGCCAAACCCTGAGAAGACATGTCCCCCAAATCTGCCATTTCATCTCCCTTTCCCTTTCCAGCTGCTGGCTCCATGGAGTCACAGATGTATGACAAGGGCAGCTTCCACCTATCCAGACCTCAGGGAGTTTCTGGACTGTCCTGATCATGAATTCCACCAAGCGGTTTCCAGCCTTGGATGGGCAGAGGACATCTCACGAAGCAGGATCTTCAGCAGAAAGTAGTTCTCCATCCATCGACTCATGCAGGAAGAGGAAGAAAGCTCAGATAATCTCCAACTTGCATTCATTTAGGTTTTCATATCCCACCTGCCTCACTGTCAGTTTCAGGGCTCCCGCCTCCTCCGAGATCAGAGATCTGAGCCAAATCAGGACCCCCAGATGGCAGTGAGCCATCCCCACTGGAACCACCTCAAGAGGAAACCAAACTCAACTACAAATCTATTATTCTGGACTAAAAGCCTAATCAGAGCTCACAGCCTACCCTCCACCCCCACCCCCACCCCAAATTCCTGGTAACCTGGTTTGAACCAGAGCCAAACAAAACAGACAACATTTTTTAAAACTTCTGCACAAGAACAACAATAAACTTGTTTTCCCCTGTAGTTTGCTAGGTGTAATGCCCAAATAAACAAACACCTTTGCCTGCAACTATTTTAAGCTAGAAAGAGGGTGTATAGTTTGGGTTTCCATTCACTGTCCCTGATATTGTCTTAACCTGGAATTTCAACTGAACTCCCCAAAACGTCAGCTTGAATAAATGGGTTTGGGAGGGGCTCAGTAAATCACTTGGCCTCTTATCTTCGCCTCTAATCCTAACTCTCCATTCCTCTCTGCAAAGATCCTGAAAAGCTCTAAAGCCTGGCTAGGATGGGGTAAAGTGGGGCGGTTCACCTGGAGAAGAAACCACCTGCCTGCAGGATGGCTGCATGCGCGTTTCTGATAGTTCCTCTTGCATGAGAGGAACAGGGCGGTCAATTGCAGGTCAAATCAAGGAAGCACTTCTAACAGGTGGGGCTACCTAACCATGGGACTTGATGCCATGTTGGGTAATGAGCACCTTGACGCCACAGGTGTTTCTTTAGAAGCTGTGAATGTTGCAGAGGGAACCTAGCATTGCATGGCAACTGGACTGAACAATCAGGGAAATTCTCCCTCCCTCTGTTTTCTGGTGTGTGTGCGTGTGTGTGTTGAACATCTGGGCACAGACTCAAGCCACTGAGGCAAAGGCAGGGAGCGCAGTTAGCAGGAACTCAAATGCTAGTATCTGGAGCTTCCAGAGAAGATGCCAGGTTGGGAAGGTGGCAGAGCATACCCTGTTCCCTCCTTGCTCCCTATCTTGAACAGTTTCAATGACCCTGTCAATCACCCATCCGACCCATCCCCAGTGCCCTCACAGAAACTACATCGGGTGGGATTGACACTCATGCTACCTTCCCGCAGGCCAGTCAAGAAGCAATCCCTTCTCTGGCTGGCTGTCTCATGGTGCTTCAGCCCTTCTGTCCAGACCGTGTGTCCTCGTAGGCCTAAGGCTTTCTGTACAAGAGACACAATTATCTTTTACCCATTAGCCAGCTGCCAAATGAACAAACTGCCCAGGCAATAGCAAATGGCACCATTCCCAAAGGGCTTTTTTTTTTTTCCTCCCTGGCAAATAAAACAGGAAATCCCATTCAAATCCTTTGAAAGTCCCCACCAGATGAAGTAAGTCCAGAAGGACCAAAAGAGAGAGGCAGCTGTAATCCGGTTTTACAGCAGAAACAAGTCTTCGGCTGTCTCCAGGCAAAATACCATCTCCCACATCTGTAGCCCCTTCCCAAGTGGGTCTAGCTAGTGCGTTCTTTAACTAGAACATTGGACAAAAAGAGGGTTTAGAGTCCCCCTTAATTGTGTATGGTGGGTTTGGAAAAGGTGGGGTTTCATCCTCAGGGTGACCGCAAGTCCACATAAGTCTCAGGTTGTTTTGTCATGAGGTGAGGCAGGATGATAGGTTTGAATGGACAGACTGAGCAGCTCCCAGTTTCCAAGATCCCCACGAGGCTGTCCTGCAGGAATAGCTCAAGTTAGTGGCTGCAATGACATGACAATCCTGGAAAATGAAGAAAACTCCCAATTCTGTCCCATTGGGATACTCTTGAGGGTCATGCGTGGATCGCCCCTTCCTTCCTGCCTCCTTGAGCTAATTCAGGTTTGGAAAACAAGGAGGAAAGCACAAGGGAAGATGCCCAAGAGATTTGGACTTCTCCATGGCTTGGTTCACGGCCTCTGATCTTCACTAGAGCTTTGGGTTCTCTATTAGATGGGCTTGATCTCTGAGCTCGGTATGCCTGGTGGGTGGGGAAGGGGAAGATCGGCAGCTGCTGGGCTGGCAGCTGGCACTTTGCTTTCCAGACCTAGCCTGGCTTTCATCCAAGGTCAAGGGCTAGGTACACCATTTCCTGCACCAGGAACTCAGGGTTATCCCCCGATGTATGCCCTTGGCACACAGTGGTCACCCAACCTGTGTGTGTTTTCTTTTCTTTTTTGAATGAGTGAATGTGTAAAATGATTCACTTCTGAGTGAGTGAATGATGAGTGAATGTGTGAGTGATTAGAGGAGTTTATTAGTTCTTACCTGGCTTGAGGTATTGCTAATTGGGTAGAAATGAGAAATGGGAGGCCCCTCCCACTGAAGCCCATAACAGCTCCACCGCCATCTGTTCTTTCACTCAATCGGGGACCAGCATCATGTCCAAATTTGACATTTGTCTGCCCGAGGGGCCACGGGCTTCTCAGAGCTACACTTTCAGGGGCCCCTGGGGTAACTCCAGCCTCCTTCCTACTCTCCTACTCTGCATTTTCAGCCTCACATTCTAGTTTAGCTCACACATAGCCCATGGGGAGACCACAAAGTGGTTCTCCAATGAGCAAAGCCAAGGGTCCAAAGTAGGTGTTTTCCCTGGTTTGGGACTGGCTGGGGGCAGGAATGTGCGAGCTGACATCTGGAAACTGGATCGCATTCCCTGAGCCATGGGAGTCCAGCTGGAAAAGAGGGCCAGCCTGTCCTCCAGCTTTTAGAGCCAATGTCTTCCTATTTTCTGAGCCCCAGTGCCCCCATGGTAGCATGCGCCCGATCCCTTTAGCTAAGACCATCTGTCTCTCCCAGGAACTGTAGTGTGAAGTGGAGGCTTTTCCGCCAGCAAAGCCATTCTGATCGCCCCGCCCATGATGGTGGCCAAGCCAATCACATTAGCCATAAATGACCAATGTCCTTAGCGCTCTTTTCTTGGGGTCATGTTCTTGGGTTCTGTTCATCTCTAATCAGTTGACGTCTCTAGTCCTTCCTGTAAAGGCAAAAAATGAGCATTACACACACACACACACACACACACACACACACAGAAACCAAACAACAAAAACCCAGTGTCTTTTTATGCATGTGATGAGATGAAATTGTGACCTCCAGCTGCTGTCCTGTCTTGTAAAATGCGTCCAAATGTTTAAGAATTTCTAAGCAAATGGTCCCTTAATGAAGTCTGCAGAGTTCAATAAAAAGGTACGGAGAAAACAAGCAGAGTGGAGTTTGTTTTCTTTTCTGGGCACCGTGAGGCAGGAGTGTGAAAATCTGTATGGGAGGCTGAATCTGGGGACCTGGAGGGGCAGCGCAGGTTGAAGGAGACACGGTATGAAAATGTAACTGGCTTGTCATCCCAATATGCAAGCAGTGGTAACCCTCCCTATGCAGTACTCATGGACCAACGCCCCAGTTCTGGTCATTTGGCTTTCATGTCACTGATACCTGGGTGTTCTTGGCCTTACTATCTCTCTCTCCCTCTCTCTCTCATAAAAAAATGTCTCACAATGCCTACAGGGGCCACACACTCAACTCTCACAATCCATCCTCTCCTCTGCTTTGTAGTTCTCCATGACACCTACCACCTCTGACACAGTATATTTTATTTATTGACTTTGTTTTTTTGTTTACCTCCCTCCAATAGGACATACATTCCTCCCTCCAATAGAACATAAATTGGGAAACTGAAAAGCAAAGAGAACAAAAATTGAAACAGAACAGAATAGCCGAGGACTGTGTATGTGTCTGTGTGTTTGTTTCACTTTGTGTAATTTTACCCCTCACAAAAAGTGCTCTGCACTTTGCTTTTTTCATTTCATAATGTATATCTTGAAAATCATTCTGTATTAATACACAAAGAGCTTCCTCGTTCTTTTGTGAGCCTATGTCATGCCCTATTGTACAAAGTAATTGCTAGTCTCCTACAGCTGAGTGTTCGGGTTGCTTCCAAACTTTTGCTATAACAAACAGTGCTGAAATGAATGACCTGTCAGCAGTTCCTGTGGGCTCTGCCTTCAAAATAGATCTGGAAGCTGCACTGCTCCCCTCTCCACTGCCACAGCTCTGGGCCATGCCATCACTCTCTATTGTCTAATGATTGCAGCAGCCTCCAGACCTGGCTCCCTATTTCTGCCCTTGATCCCTTTCAAGCTCTTCTCAACACAGTGGCCAGAGGGATCCTGTCATTCTAATCATATCACTTTGCTTTCAAAGCCTTCCAAAGTCTTCCCATCACATTTGAATAAAATCTAAAGTCCTTGGCATGGTCTATAAGGCCATACATCCCGGGGCCCCTGCCTGCCTCTTTGATTTCACTTCCCCCTGCTCTCCTCTAAGGGTGCTCTGCTCCACTTTCACTGGCTTCCTCACTGTTCCTCAAACATGCCCACCATGGACTCACTTAATATCACCCCTTTCCAGCTCCTCTCCCAGGCCCCTCTACCCTCTCTAACCTCCTGTCTTACTATTCTTTCCCTCCCTCACTCCCCTTCAGACACATTGGCCATTAGTCAATTTTCCAATACACCAAGAATACTACCACTCCAGGGCCTTTGCTTGGGCTGGCCCTTCTAACTGGAACATCCTTTCCAGGCTAACTACATGGCTCCCTCCTTCCAATAGCATATAAATTCCTCCCTCCAGTAGAACATGAATTCAAAAACTGAAAAGCAAAGAGAACAAGGACTGGAAAAAAAAAAAAAAAAAAGAACAGACTATTCAAGGACTGCAGGACAACTACAAAAAGGTGCAATATATGCATAATGGGAATGCAACACACGGAAGAAAGAGAGAAAGGAACAAAAGAAATATTTGCTACAATAATGACTGAGAATTTCAGCAAATTAATGTCAGACACCAAACCACAGATCCAGGAAGCCTAGAGAATACTAAGCAGGATAAATATCTAAAAAAACTACACGTAGGCATGTCATTTTCAAACTACATAAAAATCAAAGATGAGAAAAAAATCCTGAAAGAAGCCGGGGTTGGGGGGCATGGCAGGGGGGAATGTCACCTGTAGAGGAACAAAGATAAGAATGACATCCAACTTCTTCTCAGAAACCATGCAAGCAAGAAGACAGTGAAATGAAATATTTAGTGTTGAGAGAAATAAAACACCAACCTAGAATTCTGTACCCTGAAAAATTATCCTTCAAAAGTGGAAGAGCAATAACAACTTTCTCAGACAAACAAAAATTTAAGGAAGTTGTTGCCAGTACACTGCCTTGCAAGAAATGTTAAAAGACGTTCCTTAGAGAGAAGGAAAATGATATAGGTCAGAAACTCGAATCTACATAAAAAAGAAAAACCATCAAAGAAGGAATAAGTGAAGGTAAAATAAAAACTTTTCTTTTTCTTATTCTTAATTGATCTAGCAATAACAGTTTGTCCAAAATAATATTAACAATGTGTTCAATTGTGTATGCTCATGTATATATTTTATATATACAATACGTATATAAACATATACATGTATGCTTATATATAAGTGAAATGAATTACAGAAATGACACAAAGGACAGAAGGGGAAAATTGGGATTCTTATATTATTATTATTAGATGCTCACACTACCAGTGAAGTGATATAGTGTTATTTGAAAGTGGACTGTATTAGTTGTAAATGTATACTGCAAACTCTAGAGCAACCACTAAAAAAAGTTTTTTAAAAAAGTATAATTAATATGCTAAGAAAGGAGAGAAAATGGATTCATATAAAATGTTCAATTAAAACCACAAAAGGCATTGTGATGTGTGAAAATGTCTAATCATTATGTTGTTTTGTACACCTGAAACTAATTTTAAAAACCCACAAAAGGCAGAAGAAGAATGGAAAATAAAAATAGGAGCAAAGAACAAAGGCAACAAATAGAAAAAGTAACAAATACACTAGATATTAATCCAACTATTTGATAATCACTTTCAATGTCAATGGTCTAAACACACCAATTAAAAGGCAGAGATTGTCAGAGTGGATCAAAAAAACAAGGCCCAATGCTACATGCACCACACACACACACACACACACACACACACACACACACACACTATGGGTAGTGAGTATAAGCCTTTGCAAATGGCTAGTGAGCACACACAGAAAGCAGGCCCAACTGTACAGGATTGGAAGAAAGCACAGAAACGAGGATTCAGCACCGCCCTAGGGAAAGCAAGTAGGAGGCTATCGGCACCCAGCCTGGCTTTGCAAGATTGAGAGAAGGCAAAGAATCTTAAGAACCTTAATCTTAAGAAACTGTGCCCCCGCCCCCCCCGCCCCCCCCCCCCCCCGCCTTCATTAAGAGAGAACAAGAAATGTGGAGCAAATGTTTCTATAGAAAAGGTCTGAGAAAGTCTCTGAATCCCTAGCAGGGCTGGCAGGGAAAGGTATTTTTTTTCCAAAGGAAGTCACAAAGACTGGAGGAGGTGACTGCTTCTTCAAATGTGAAGACAGCAATGCAAGACTTCAAGGAATAACAAAAACAAAACAAAACAAAACGAAAATCAAGAAAATATGATACCACCAAAGGAACACAATAATTTTCATGTAACTGACCCCAAAGAAATCGAGGTCTACAATTTCCTGATAAATAATTCAAAATAATTGTTTTACAGAAGCTCAGTAAGCTATAAGAAAACACAGAAAGACAAATCAACGAAATCAGGGAAATGATACACAAACAAACTGAGACATTTGACAAAGAGACAATGAATGAAATGAAAAATACAATAAAGAGCTTAAACAGGAGACTTGAACAATCCAGAGAAAGAGTCTCTGAACTCAAAGACAAGTCATTGGAAATCATCCAGTCAGAGAGCAAAGAAAAAGTAATGAAAAAGAGTGAACTATGTGAATTATGGGTGTGGGGACAGAGCCCCAGAGAGCAGTTTCCAGGCTCTCGGCCTCACGTGGAGGGGTGCTGGCTCGGGTAGTCGATGGCCGTCAGCTGTGGCTAGTTGGTCGTCAGCTGTAACCATTGAACCGTTCGCCACTAGTATAACTGCCACAGCTGAGCTGGGGAGTTGAGTCGAGGAGAGTCGGTCGGTTGGCAGAAAAGCGGACAGCAGGTCGCACGTCGTGTGAATCCAGCCTCCAGTGAGACCATAGTGGTATGACTCCCCTACCTATGGCTCCGTGGGTGTTCCTTTTTGGCCGAGCCATTTCCTGCGTTCTTATGGGGGGAGCGGGACCAGAGACCCCGCATGACATATGGATTCCATGCAATTCCAATCAAAATCCCAGCAAGTTATTTTGTAATAGCAACAAACTGATTCTAAAGTTAATATGGAGAAGTACAAGGTGCTGAATAGACTACACTACATTGAAGAAGAACAAAGTTGGAGAACGGACACTACCCGACTTCAAGACTTACTATAAAACTACAATAATCATTCACCGTGGACCCCCAGGGCAGTCCTATAAAGCCCATGGACCCTTTCTCAGAATAATAATTTTAAGTGCATACAATAAAATACATAGGTTTGCAAAAAACCCTATTCTATTGAAATGAAATTAACAAAATATTTAAAAAATATGTGATATAATGTGTGCTTCTTTATTAACAAATTAACTAACAAAATCTAGCAGTGGGTCTAGTAACTACCATAATTTCCATCTAGTTAAGAGCATAAATGCTGTTTCAAAGCATCCACAATAGTTATAATGGGATACAAAATAATCTATGATTTTTATTATTAGGTTGGTGCAAAAGTAATTGCGGTTTAACAGGTTAAAAATAATTGCAAAAACTGCAATTACTTTTGCCCCAACCTAATAGTAACAATGTCACAAGTACGGTTAATACTATTATGATTTGTTGCCTATATTCATAACTACAGGAAGTGCTACATTTCAGCTAGAGGCAGTGAAAATAAAGATACAGAATTTTGTCCCATCCAAGTTCACAGACCCAGATTTCTGTATCAAGGGACTTTGAAATCGATTTTATGGGTCATGACTAGCATTTTTTTAAGTGAAAAAATAACATAGAGTAGACTACACTAGACCAGAATAGGATATATCTGCATGCATTGCTCATAATAAGGTGAATACAGATTTATCAAACTTTCATTTCAATTTGTGTGTGTGTGTGTGTGTGTGTGTGTGTGTGAGAGAGAGAGAGAGAGAGAGAGAGAGAGAGAGAGAGAGAGAGAGAGAGAGAGAGACAGGTCATGATGCAAAAATACTTCTTCCTGTAACTCATGGTCAAAAATATCTGAGAAGCTATGGCACAGAGGAAAGGAAGCCCAGCGCAGCCACTGCCACACTGCAGGTGCAAATGTCCTTGTCCCTCCCTCTGGACCCCCTCAGCCTTGGTTGGCCCCATCTGCTCTTCTGCCTACATGCAAGTAAACACACAAGACCAAGCTCAAAAAAGGCTGTGCAGTGGCTGCACAACTGTTTCCACCCTCCTTGGGGAGAGGAGCAGGTGTGGCGATGCCCATGTCCTGAGCTCATCGCTTGGCTGGGGACAAGCCCCTCCTGAAGGCCACATGTCCCCACAGCAAATATTAGGAGAGCTGTCTGTGAAGAGCCACTGGCAGAGGTGCCAGGCTGCAAAGGTTTGGGGCTAATTAAACTGCCTCTGATAAGACACTATAGGGAACTAAGGCCAGGCAGATATTTTTGTGCTTTTCTGTATGTGTGTGTGTTCTTTTTATCCCCAATCCTGGATATCAGAGGAAAGAGTCCAGGTGAGGATATCGGAATTAGAAAAACAAAAATTCTAAGGGAATGTACTCTGTGGTCTCCCAAAGGGAAGGGAGTTTGACCCTCTGCAGATGGGAGATAAAGGAACAAATGATATGGCTGTCAGATATGTTGGCAATTAACCCTATGTAAAAAGGGGATATTGCTAAAAGGGAAAGATGGTCTTTAGGGGGATTTCAAGCTGGAGTCTCAGTCTAGTGGTTCAGAAGAGAAACTTTGGGGTGTGAGGCATCTGAATTCAAATTCAGGCTATACCACTTCCTTGCTGTGTGACCTAGGGCAAGTCGTTTTCCCTCTCTGGTCCTTGGTTTTCTTGCCTATAAAGAGGGGAAATAATATCTACTTCAAGGGACTGCTGGAGGGTTTCAATGAACAGATATGAAGTGCTTAGCCTAAGGCTTGTCATACAGTGAGTGCTCAATAATGGTAGCTCTCATTGTCATCATCATTATTATTCCCACTGCAGCCTGGGGCCTACGTCTGTTCCTTAATGGAGATTTATTGTCCAGGCTGAGCTCCTCACAATGCCAGAAATCATGGAGAACATAAAATTATACTAGTTAACATCTATTGACCATTTATTGTGTGCCAGGCACTGTTCCAAACACCACCTCACATACATTTGCTAATTAATCCTCAGCAGCAACCCTATGAAATACAACCTATGAAATAATCATCGTGGGTATCATCGTGAATTTATCATCAACAACAACTCTGTGAAATTATCATCATCCTTAGTTTACAGATGAGGAACCTTGGTATCTCTTGCTGCATCACAAATTACCCAAACACTTAATGGCTTAAGACAAGAATACACATTTATTACCTCACACAGTTCCTGTGGCTCAGGAATTCAGGAATGGCTTAGGTGCATGGTTCTGAAACAGACTTTCTAATGAAAGGCGGCCAAGATGGCCTGAGGGCTACAGTCATCTGAGGCTTGACTGGGGCTGGAGGACCCACTTCCAAGGTGACTCCCTCACATGGCTGGCGAGTTGATGTGAAGCTGTTGGCAGGAGGCCTCCGCTCTTTGCCACATGAATCTCTCCATGAGGTTTCTTGAGAGGCTTCCCCCAGATCCAAGGGAAAGACAGAAGCTGCAAAGTCTTCTCCCCCCAATTTTTTTTATTGTGAAAAAATACATAAAACATAAACTTTACCATCGCTAGCCATTTTTTCAAGTGTGCGCGTCAGTGGTATTAAGTATACTCACATTGTTGTGCTACTGTCATCACCATTCATCCCCAGAACTCTTTTCATCTTGCAAAACTGAAACTCTCTACCCATTAAATAATAATTCCTCACTGTCCGCTCCCCACATCCCCTGGCAACCACCGTTCTACTCTGCCTCTGTAAATCTGACTACTCTCCGTGCCTCCACAAGTGGAATCATATGGTTTTTCTGTGACTGGCTTATTTCACTGAGCATACCATCCCAGTTCATCCATGCTGTAGCATGTGTCAGAATTCCCTTCCTTTTTAAGGCTGAATAATATTCTATGGTCACAATGTCTTTTTATTATCCATCCTTGGAAGTCCCTTCTGCGAGATTTTATTGGTCCCACAGGTCAGCCCTATTCACTGTGGAAGGGGATGGCACAAGGGAGTGAATACCAGGAGGTGAGACTCATTTGGGGCCATCTGAGAGCCCAGCTACCAGAGAACTTAGTTCCCAGAGGTTTAACAATTTACCTAAGGTCACACAGCAGGCAAGTGACAGACCCGGGATCGAAACCCAGATCGCATGACACAAATGCAACGCATGACCACTCTCCAGTATCAATACAGACCTTGACATGGCTTCCACTGGTGAAGAGGCACCTGGTTGGGTAGAGACGCCCTTGCAGAAGGTCAGGAGGCCTGGGTTGGAGTCTCAGTTCTGGCATTAATTCACCATGTGACCTCGGACAAGTCACTGCCCTCTCCAGGTCTCAGTTTCTTCATTTGTCAAGCATGGGCAATAATAACTACTTCCCATGTTGTTGAGGCAAATAAAGAAAATGAATACATCCTATGAAGCTTAGCACTATGGAGAAAATGAAATAGGTGGTGATAAGAGGGGGGCCAAGGAGTAATACTCTAGATGAGCAGTCAGGAAAGACTCCCGCAGAGGTGATGGCTGTGAGACCAGATATGATTGACAGGAAGGAGCTAGCCATAGGAAGAGCAGGGAGAACAGACTGTCAGGCAGAGGGCATAGCACGTGCAAAGGCCCTGAGGCAGGAGCATTCTGGGGAGTCCAGCCTAGTTGGAGAAAGATGAGTGAGGAGGACAGTGGTAGGCAGGAGGTGGGAGAGGTCAGCAGGAGCATATCACGAAGCACTTGTCAAGCAGGGTGAACAATAGGGAATTTTCTCTGAGAGCTGTGAGCTGTCACTGGGGCACTGTAAGCCAGGGAGCAACACAGTCCTTGCATCCAGGAGCCTCCCACATAATAAGAACGGTCCCAGCCTAAATCTAGAGGTACCTGCTCATCCAAAGCAGCATCCGAGCTCAGCCTGGAGCGTCTCAGCCTGGAGTCACTGTCATCCATCCTTGTCTCGGCCTCCTTGCAAGTCAGACTTGAGACACCATTAATATAAATGAGGCCCTTTCCTGACTCAATTTCCAAATGAGTCCAGTCATTCAAGATCTATATTCCAGGAAATGTGAAATTTATGTAATGAAAATTAAAAGAGAAACTGGGGAAGCAGCTCCTTAAGTGCCTGCTTCCCGGGTAAGTGAGCCAGGTCTGCGTGTCTGGCAGGAGATGGATGAAGGCACCACCCAAGATGGCTGGGAGCCTGTGACCCACAGGGAGGCAGGGAGCATGTTGGCTTCAGGTGGGGGGGTAAAACCCCTAGAGTTCCTTCTTTCCCTAAAGAAAAAGCCATGATAATAATAGCTTATGTTCACTGCTACATACCCAGCCCTGTTCTAAGCACTTTACTTACATGAGTTATCTCATTTAACCCTCACAACAACCCGACGGGGTAAGTACTACTATTTTCCCCCTTTTATAGATAGAGAAACTGAGGCTCATATTGGAGAAATTACTTGATCAGGATCACACAGAAAAATAATGGCCAAAATGGGACTCGGGTCTTTTGTCTATGACCCCCACAGACCCTCTTGCCCAGAGCTCAGACAATGTGGAATGGAAGAAAGACTCAGGAGTCAAAAAGACTTAGGTTCGTATCGAAGCTCCAACTCTTGACCTGCCATGTGACCTTCCTTGGGGAAGACACTTATCTCCCTGAGGCTTGGTTCCTTTATAATCATAGCTGCTTCTCCACAGTGTTCATTTCTGAACTACAAGAGATAATATATAAAGATCCCAAACACAAGATTTCAGATGCTCTCTCAAACTGGTTTTCAAAAAAGGAAAAAAATGTAAACACTTAGAACTTAAAAGTCTTAGGGTAATTAAATGTCTTCAGGTATGGCTGGATCCAAGTGTTGTAAAGATGTCATAAGGGCTCAGTTTTTTTTTTTTTCTCTCTCTCTCCATGTATTGGACTCTTACTAGGAGCTCCAGAGTTGTATCATTATTACAGCTAGAAATCTTGGGTCAAAGACAGCTTTCCTCCCAAAGAGCATGGCAAAAATCCCAGGATTCACTCTGATTGGACCAACTTGAGTCATATGGTCATCCCATAACCAAATCTCTAGAACCAGAGATGGACTATGCTGATTGGACCACCTGGGTCACATGCCCACCCCTGGAACTAGGGAGGGGTGCAGAAAGCCCAGTTGGAACCACTTACAAACTCTAACACTGCAGGTGGAGAGCGCGAGTGAACACTGACTCTCGCAGGGGTGTTCCTAAAGATGGCAGGAGGAAGTAACCTCACAGCCAGCTGCCGCAGGTCCAGCTTCCAGCTTCTGGAGGGACACCCCTCAGACTTGGGGTCTGAGCCTCTGCACCAGGTCAGAGTAAAAAACTAGCAATAATAATACAACATGTCCTAGATGCTTCACATACACATATATTAACCAGCCTAATTGTCACATCTAAAAGAGAGTTTATGATGCACATCATCATCTCCATTTTATAGGTGGAAAACTCAGGCAAAGAGCTACTTGCCCAAGGTCAAATGGCTGTTGACTGGCAAAGCTGAAAACATAGCTGGCTGCAAAGCCCATGACCTTAACCGCCATGCCTGATGTACTGTCAATGAGCAAAGGGACTCGGTTCAAAGCCTCTAGGAGTGCTGGATTGAGGCACGTGCCCTGATGTACCGGGTACCAACACCCAGCCCAGGTCCATCATTGGTTACATGTGGAAATGTGGACCAACTATGGCAAGATATTCTAATGTTCCAGAATATCCCAGGTTTTTATGTGAACTCTCCTGATTCTAAAATGCGGACCCAATTGTTTAATTTACACATCGAGCAAGCCAATAAAACATAGCATCATTCTAGGTGGGACCAGCTACATAATTTGCGGGGCCCTGTACAAAATGAAAACGCAGGGCTCCTTGTTCAAAAATGATTAAGAATTCAAGACAGCAGCTACAGAGCTTTATACCAACTACAACGCTTCTGAGTATGGGGCCTGGTGTGACTGCCCAGTTTACACATCCATGAAGCCAGCCCTGCCGCTAAATACTTGTTGAATCAAATAAAAGGGAAAATGGACATGGATTAGGCACCTACGATGTATCAGACGTAGCTTTATATAGTAGCTAACACTTATCAAGCACTCACTACGTACCAGGCACGTATGTACTAATACATTTAAACCTCACGGCAATACTATATTATTATTCCCATTTTCCAGGTAAGGAAATTGGGGCATAGGGAAATGAAATCATTTGGTTATTGCTAATACTTGACAGAACTGATCTGAGTTGGCAGAGGTGAGAGGGAACTCATGGGAGCGAGAAAAAGACAAGAGGAAAAGAAGCCACCAGAGCCTGTCTCACAAGCTGGGTTGCACTCAGGTCTCTGCCATGACCGTGTGGAATCTGGGGAGGCTGCCGCACCCCAGAGAAGGGCCTGTGGCATTTCTGAATCACGGTGCCATCCGCCCCGGCTTGGCTCCTCTCCGGCGATCCAATTACTAAATGCAGCCGCATTCTTTAAAAATGTCTTTCCTCTTATGTAATGCAATAGTGACAAACGCCAAACAGATGGTGCTGTGACAAGTTTTTAAAAAGTTGATTAGGAGCTCATCTTTCAAAATTAATGTATGGGCATTTAAACGAGCTTCAGCTGGCCACAAAACTCCATCAAGATAAATCACTTGATGAATTGGCCATGCCCACCTCCTCCTGGCCAGGGGTTAATGTGAGTGACAAGTGGTCACGTTGACTTGTGAGCAACAGTCAGAAGATACCTGGTTTAGACGGTGTGGAGAAATGCTTTGAACCTCTCTCTCAAAAGCCTAAAAAGCTAGAGCCTCCTCAATCTATTACCAAGACTTTTTTTCAAACTTTCACATCGTCTTCAAGAGAACGGACCATCTCTCTCTCCTGCAGAAAAACGGGTTAGTCACAAAATATGTCAGATGCTGCCAGGGAACTGTTTCCCCACCACCCCCTTTTCTCAGTGTTCAGGGATGAGATCATTTCATTTGGAGCCAATTATAGATGGAGAACGCTGGGGATGTGCAAAGAAACCTCCTCAGACTCCTTCCCTCCCATCATCACAGGCTGTACCCTGCCAGGACGGGCAGGAACAGGAGGCTGGGTGTCCGGTCCCAAGTTCAATCTCGGGGTTTATGAAGGCCATGCATTCCTCAGCCACAGCTCGGATCTGTTCAGCTAGCATGCCAGGCCATTAGCTAAATGAAGTCTGATGGCCTCAGATGCTCAGAGCTGGATTAGTCCGTAGAGAGCATCAGAAAGGGAAAGGGGCTTGCTCAAGGACTTCACTGGCAAGTTGGTGGCAAAGCCAGATAGCTGGATGGTAGCTCCTCCACCTCCTATGAGGAGGATGTCTGTTGTCTGGCACCTGCCCATACCCCACACCTGCTGCTCCTTGAGTTTTTCTTGGGGAACTATCTTTTTCCTATTCTTGGTCCATGTGGTTCAGGTAGGACTGACTTCTCCCCTACCTCCAGGGATGAGCACCTAGCCCATCCCCAGCCAATCAGAGCAGTCCATGCTCCACTTCCTGACTGGCTTAGAGATTGCACACGTGAGATGAGCCAGGCCAATGAGCAGCAACCCCAGTATTTTGCTGACGTTAAGGCCATTGGAAACGAGAAGCTCTCTTCCTCTTGGCAATGCTGAATTGGGAGGAAGAAAGCCTAGAGCTCCTGGCAGCCATCTATGCTACGACAAGATGCCTGCCTAAGAATGAAAGAGAGCAGGGCCAAAAGAAAGATACAAAACTTCAACCTTTAAACCCCTTTGAACAACCTTTAAACCCCTAGCTGGACCTAGCTGGACCATCAGCTCTAATGCGTCTTCTTATATTATAGTAAAATAAGACCAGGTCTTATATTAATTTTTGCTCCAAAAGACGCATTAGAGCTGATGGTCCGGCTAGGTCTTATTTTCGGGGAAGCACAGTAGGTGTGGGGCAAGGCTCTACAAACATCACTGCATGTTCCCCACCTCCATCCTCAACACATTTCTGATCTTTTTTTAAAGATTAATATCTTTAAATGCATCCCCGTCCCCAGCAGATTCCCTGACTGCACAAGCTCCAACAACGTACTCCAGAGGGAGTATGTAAGGTAAATGTCCCATTTCATGGTACCCAAGAGATGGCTTTGCCTTATCGTGGGGACTAAGCTGTCCCCACTATAGCCTCTGCCTTCCTGTTCAGTCGAGAGCACAGGCTTTGGAGTTCAGTTCCAATCCCAGCTCCAGCATTTCCTAATCATGATAGCTTGTGTAAGTCACTTGACTTTGCTGAGCCTCAGGTTCCTTATCTGTAAATGGGAAAAAGATCACCTACCTTATAGGGTCATTGAGGGAATTAAAACAGGCATCACTATTTAGAGATGGAAAAAGTTGTAGCTGCAAGGGAGTCCAAAAAAGCATATATTACAGAGCCGGGGCAATTCAGGCAATTACAATCTGCTTAGGAAGACAGCACTTACACACATAAAATGATTTCCACATAAAACGATTTCCACATAAATTGGCCACCTACGGCCAAAACACGGGCAGGGAGAGCTGCCTTCTAGGGAACCTGGCCTTGGCTGGGAGTTGGGCAGCCCCCTCGCTGGCCTCCTGGCCAGTCTGCACCTCTCTCCCCCCACCCCACTGCCTCAGCACCTCAATTCAGAGCAGCATACATCGGTGCTGCTGAAAAGCTTGCCCAGTGATACATTCACTCTCAGGGAGAAGGAACAGACAGTGATTCCCAGAAGCACCCAGAGTCCTGATTTAGGAAGGAGGATCGTGTAGCAGCAACACTTGGGCCAGTTGCTGCCCAACCCCAAGGACAGCCAGAAGAGACGGCCCCTCCCCCAACTCCATACTCCACGCTCCTGAGTCCAAAGGCAGGGAAAGCTGGGCCGGCACACTCCGGGTGGGGTATGGGAGTGAGCCACAGCTCTCCCTGAGCTCTCTATTCATCTCTACTGAGATGGTTTTACACAAAGCCAGGATGGGACATTAAATAATAGACTACAAGATGGATGGACCTTGAAGACATTACGCTAAGTGAAAGAAACCAGACATAGAAGTCCGTTTGTATGATTCCATTTATATGAAGTGTCCAGAATAGGCAAATCCATAGAGACAGAAAGTAGATTCGTGGTTGCTTAGGGCCGGAGTGGTCTGACCAATAGGGAGTAACTGGTAAGGGGTATGAGATTTCTTTTGGGGGGCGACAAAAGTTGTTTTAAAACTTGACTTTGGTAATGGTTATACAATCCTATGAATATACTAAAAAGGACTGAATGGTAACCTTTACATGAGCGAATGGTATGTGATGTGAATTATATCTCAATAAAGCCATTAAAAATATGTTAATAACAGTTGACTCCCAAGGGAAGAAAATTAGCCCCCTTTCAAGTCTCTTGCAATTCTTCTAATTTGTCAAAGACCAAGTCTCCGTTAAATACTCCTGTGTCCTTACTATCTTTCAAATACATGCTCATTTCTTGTTTGAACAAGGAGAGAGCAGGCCTCATGCTCAGCTCCTTGGTCAACAACAATACCTAGCCAGACTCATTTGGTTTCCATTGTATTCAATTTTCTGATTGCCTTCTAATTACGGCAACTGGTCATTCATTTATTCAACAAATATTTATTGAGCATTATTGCATGTCAGGCACTGGTCTAGGCACAGGGGACAAAGCAGGGAACAAGACAGACCAAAAACCCTGCCCTTGTGATGCTGATATACTACTAGTGTAGGGAACCTTAGCAGTAAATGTAGCTCATGGGTTTTTAAAACCCTGCTCTGCCACTCACCAGCTGTGTGACCTTGGGCAAATGGCTTAACCTCTCTGGGCCTCAATGTCCTCACATGTAGAATAGGGATAATGATTGCACCTAACTCACGATGCAATAAGTCAATATGTGTAAAAGGCCAAACAGCACTTGGCACACGGTAGGTACTTAATAAATGTTTGCTACTATTTATTTTCATTTCTAGTTGCTATAAAACTTTTCCTCTTTAAATACATGCATTTAAGTATAAACTGCCTTTTAAAATAAATTTATTTAAACAAACAAAAAAAAGGATGGGGGAGTAGAGAGTCAAAAAAAAAAGGTAAGTGTACAGGTAAGGAGAACAGGGCAAAAGCCACGAGCATGTGTTGAGGCGATGACATTTGGGAAGCCCTGAACCAGATCGAGGGAGATGTTAGTAAGGCTATGACTCAGCTGGCACCGAGTGGAAACATAAAGCTATTTTCAGTGTCGACATAACAAGGTTTGTTCCTTTAGTCTCCAATTTGCAGACTTCTTCCCACTCCATGTCCTGTGAGATCCCAAGCCCTGGAGTGGCGGGGGGGTTCCCTGCCATCCCGGAAGGCTTTAGAAGGAAGGGATCTAGAGAGTTAGAGGGCCACAGTGCTAGATGAAGACGAGGCTGTGGACCTCGGGGCAAGAACAGTCCCGGAGCTGCCCAAGCCTCTCCCAGGTCCCTTGGCACCGGGGGTGGCCGGCGGCTTGCCACAGCAACAGCTGGTTCCTGCAAGAGATGGGGCTGGCTCAGCGGCATTATGAATCCCCGGGCTCCACGGATATTTGCCTGTGTGGGCCCCTTCTTCCATGCAAAAAATTATTTTAAATCGTAGTTTATGAGTACATTGTATCAAGATGAATATAATCCAGGCTGAGTTCATTATTAGACCCTCATGATTATTATATCCTTTTTTTCTTCTGATTGTAAAAGAAATTAAAGCTTTAAATTTTCACGGGCCCTAAAAGTGGGTGGGCACTAAGCCCTGTGTCTCCTGTGCCTGATGGAAAATGGCCGTGAGCTGGCCCCCAAGCGCCAACCCCAAAGGCCACGTGGAATGATCCAGACTCAGATCTTAGGGTCTGGTGATTGGTGAGGTGGCACACCTGCCCAGTTGCTTAAGCTCCCTGCACCCCCTTTTCCTCCTGTTGGGAAGAAACACAGTGGAGTGATTAAGAACACAGGCTCTGGAATCAAGGGGGGTCATGACCCAGCTCCTAGGAGCCTCCGCTCTCTGTTCTATGGACAACAGAGATAGCCATAATCTCCGCCTTTCTGAAGTACTGGGAGGTTCTATGAGACGCTCTATGTGGGGAAAATAAAAACAATCATGACAATAATAGCTAACCATGTCAGCTACGCTAGCATAGGGGAAGGAGAAGAGAGAAAGAATGGGGGCTAGCAAGAAGATGGTGGCTGGGCTGGCAAGCGCAGATTGCAGTTAGGATGGCTGGTTGCGGACAGTGTGGATCCAGCCTCCAGTGAGAGTATAGTGCCGCCAGAGAGAATATAGTGGTATGACTCCCCTACCTATGGCTCCGTGGGTGTTCCTTTTTGGCCTCACCATATCCTGCGTTCTTATGTGGGGAGTGGGAGCAGAGACCCTGCAGACTTCCCCGCATGACAAGGTACTTCACAAATGATAGCATTTAAATTTACCATTATTATTTCCACCCTCATTATATAAAATAGAGTTAATGTCCCTTGTCTCAAAAGGGCTTGGGGAGGCCTGAATGATGTAAAGCACCTACCTAGTGCGCAGCACACAGTAGGTTCATGACTATGGCAGGTCTTCCTCCTGCTTGCCCCAAACTCAGAGACACTTCTCAAGCTAAATAAACCCTCCTAAAATCCCCAACTGACAGGCTAATCCCTCCCGGGTCCATGCCCTTTGCATGCCCGCCCTCGCCAGCTGCCCACGGAAAGAATCCAGCTGACAGCTCGTCTCTATCCTCACTTTGATCCTCCTCTTCTGCCCAGTCCTGCCTGGTGAGCTCATGCCCCAATCAGACCTCCCATCACCTGTTGTCAGCCTGGCCAGGGTGGGGTGGAAGCAGGGAGAGATGGCTTTCTCTGGCACAGCCCTGGCTCTGCTTTCCATTCCCGCCCCTCCCTGGTAGAGCCAGGTGTTCTTGCGACCCTCATCTCAGACTCACCAAAGTGCCATGTCCCTCATCCTGGAGTATTTGCGTCCAAAAAGAAATCTGGGATCAATCAGTTTTAGGACTAGAAAGATGGATGGATAAACCAAGGCTCTAGCACAAAGAACAAATCTCTGATGGTAGAATCTCAGGTCTCGGACAGGTAAATAAGAGAGAGGTTGGAGGGGGGTGAACAGAGAGGGCCTCCCTAGAGTGTGATAATATTGTTTCCCATTAATTTATTGGGCACCTACTATGCGCCAAGTTCATTACATCTCATTTTCACAAAGTGCGTATGATTATATCCATTATATAAGTTAGACATGATGATAGCAGCTCCCACTATTAAGCATCCACAAGAAGCCAGGTGCTATGCAAAGGGCACAGGATCATCCCCCAGTATGAGTGGTGGGGACTGAGTCAGGTAGAGGGCTGGCCCAGAGTCACACAGCTAGTAAGGACCAGAGGTGGGGTTTGAACCTGGATCTGTGCAGTCCCAATGCCTCTTGTTCAGGTACATCTGTCCCTAACACCGCATCTGTCACTAGCATTCCCTGCTCTATGTTTGCAGTGAGCGGGGTTGCTCAATTTTAAAGGCAAGAGATTAACACCGTTGGAAATGGGAGAAGAACTCCCAGGACAGACCCCAGAGAGTGCTCTCGTTCCGACAGTATAATAATCCCTGCGCTGGAAAAGCATTGTCAGTGAAAACAGCCTAGACTGGTCTTCAGAGCTTGCCTCAGGGATCTGAACGGTGTAGGTTCAAATCCCATTTCTGCCACTTGCTGGGTGTGTGAACGTGGGCACCTCTTTTTGTCTCAGTCACCTCGTCTGAAAAGTGAGGACCCTAAAAGTATCCACCTTGGGTTCTTGAAATGTTTCAGTGGCATACTGTGTGTTAATGTGCCCTCACCTCCTTCCACGTTCCCCCTCGTTCACTCCACTCCGGCCACAATGGCAGCACACGCCCACCTCAGGGTCTTTGCACTTGCTGTGCCCTCTGCCTGGAACACCTTCCCCCAGATATCCACATGGCTCCCTCCCTCATTTCCTTCAGATCTCTGTTCAAATGTCACCTCCTCTGTGTCACCTTCCTTGAAAAATAACAACCCCCAGAACTTCCCCCTCATTCTGCTTTCTTTCCCTAACACTGATCTCCTTCCTGAAAAATTACAAAATTACTTGCCTGTCTTCTCACAGCAGAATGTTGTCTCCATAAGAGAAGGGACCACATCCCTTTTGTTCACGGCGTCTCCCCAGTGAGCAAGACATTGCCTGGCACATTCTCAAAAGTAAGTGCTCAACAAATATTGAATGAATGAATGATGAATGAATGAATGAATATAAAGAGCTTAGAATAATGCTTGGCGCATAGTAAACACTCAATAAATGTTAGCTGCTATTATAATTAGTATGCTAAGTACTTTTGAGACACCTGCCCTTGTGGGAGGCCATCTAGGGGGCTGATTTAAGCCAAATCTGGGTCAAATCCTGCTGTGTGAATTTGACCAAGGCACACTGCACCTCTGAGCCTCAAGTTTCCCATCTATAAAATGACAGTAACCAAATTTGGCTTTTAAGAGAATTTTGAGGATTCAACAAGAATGCCAACTCTCTTTTCTTGAGCTCCTTCTGGATGCCAGGAGTTATGCTAAGTCCTCAGTTTGCACAATCTCACTAAACCTTCATCACTGCCCCATGGGGAGCTCCTTTTATTTGCATGTTCAGATGAAGAAATGAGAGTTCAGAGAGGTTGTGAGATTTACCCTGAGTCACACAGCTGGCAGTAATGGGAGCTGCTCCTCTTCGGACACTGAGTCCAGGACCTTCCAGGTCCCCACCCTGACCCGGGAGCAGCATCTCACTCCTGCGACACTGTCATCTCTCAGGCAGCAGAGTAACCCCAGGCTCTGCAGTCACACTTCCCCACGCCCCAGTCCCACTGCTCACCCTCCGGCCCCACCGCCGTCCCCATAGCAGCGTTGGCTCCTGGTGTCCTGCGCAGGCCACTCACACCTCACACAGACCATGTGGCCCTGGGTCAGATACCTCATCCACTGGGCATGGGGTGCCCTCACCTGCCGACAGCTCCCTGGAATGGGCCCCAGCCGGAACTGGACACAATACCTGCAGCCACACAGGGAGAGAGCACCGCAAGCACCTGTGAGCATTTATGGAGCACCTACTGTGCACCTAGTCCTGTTTAGGCCCAGGTTGGTACAATGTCTCCCTGATGTTGAAACCTTCTGGGCAACCCATTCTACATTGACAGGTTGCATACAAGAGACTGGGCTGCTGCTTTTTAAGTTAACCTCAGTAAGGGCTTCTATGTGCCAGGCCTTCCAAGCAGCATATCCAAAAGGCTGTATGGTTTATTTCTCATCTGTCTCCCCACTAGAATGTCAGCCCCACAAAGGCAGGAATTTGTGTTTGTTCTGTTCACGGTTGTGTCCAACTCCTAGAATAGTGCTGGCTCAATAAAAATTGGCTAAATGAATCACTGGTCCAATGGAACAGGGAAACCCTGTGAGGTAGGTGTGGCCCCAGTTTGCAGATTAGGAAACTGCGGGTCAAAGAGTTAACTGGCCTAGGGTTACACAGCTAATAAGCATTAGTGCCTAAAACAGAACCACCTAGACCCAAAAAGCCTAAATGGACACTCCTGAGCACTCCACTGCATTTTACAAAAGATCCTATTTTATAGAAAAGATTTGCCACAAAAATTTTTTAAAAGGAAAGCTCCCTATTCTGGGGTATCTGAAATAAGCCAATTTGCCAAAATTTTACTCCTACCCAACTTTTCTACAAGTAGCAGTAAATGGCCCCCCCTGCTGGAGGAGACGCAGCTTGTCAAGGACTGTGTGGTACTATGCCCCCTGGTGGCTGCAGCCTCTGGGAGGCCTGTGGAGACTTTTCTTGTCCCCAGCCCCTTCCTCTGTGATGGGCCCCCAGAATTCCTCAGGAATCTGTCCCTTACCAGAGCCTGTGACAAATGGCACTTATGTCTTCCCAACACACTTTCTCTTCCCCTTTGGCGGTTTATTTGAGGAACTGTTGTCCTCACCCTATCTGGTCTTGGACTGGGAATCAATCAGGGTGGCTGATCCTGGCTCCCCCTACCTGCCACTAATTTGGGCAGATGATTGAAGCTGACCAATCAGAGTTCCCATCCTGCTGGCCACAGTGATTGGTTCAGGGATGGGCCTAGGATCCAAGCAGGACCAATCAAAGTCTCCTCCAAAAATGACACACTGAGACTGGGAGAAAGGACTCCTTCTGCTGGTGTTGCTAAGCTGGGAGGATGTGGGGCTGCTGGTGGCAGTATTGGGGGGGAATGGCTGCTTGAGACTGAAGGCTATATATGGAGAGAGTGAGACAGAATGAATGCATGAATGAATGAATGAATGAATGAATAGGAGAGTGAGTCCTGACATTATTTGACCTCTTGGCTGCAGCCATGCTTAAAGTAATACTATTTCAAAACTTCTTTCCCAGTTATGTAAACCAACAATTCTCCTTTTCACTTGAGTCAGTTTGAGCTGAGCTTCTGTCACTTGCAATGAAAGGAATCCTAACTAATGTAGTTCTCCACTCCATCTCCATCGCCACTGCCTTCATTCAGAACTTATTCTTTCCATTGATGTTTATTGAGTACCTGCCATGTGCCAAGCACTGTCCTAGAAGCCTGACCTCATCACCACCATCTCCAACGCACTGGTCCAGTCCCTGCAATTCACATTTCAAAAGGTGTAGGGCTACCATCCTGGTCCAAACCACATTTCTTGTCTGGACCATTGCAGTAGCCTCCCCATTGGTCTCCTGACTCCCTCCTTGCCACTCTGTGATGGAGTCTCCAAATAGCATTCAAATAGACCCTGTGAAAACCCAAGTCAGATCATGTCTCTCTGCTCAAAATGCTCGCATGATTCTCATCTCATGTGAGAAAGTGCACGACTTCCCACCACAGCCTATAGGTTTGTTTGATCTGAGCTCCCCACCCCATATATTCCTGACCTTATTTCCTGCTCTCTCACTCTCCCTGCTCTCCAAACACACTGGTTTTCTTGCTGATCTTTGAACACACCAGGCATGCCCTGCCTCAGGACCTTTGCATTTGCGGGTCCCTTTTTCAGACATGCTCTTTCCCCAGACAGCCTCCTCCAGATGTTAGTTCAAATGTCACCCTCTCAGTGAGGATATCCCTGGCACTCCCATCCTCTTCCCTGCTTTATTTTTCTCCATAGTACTTAGCACCATCTGACATGCTATTTGCTTATTGTCTGTCTCCTCCAACTAGACTGTCCACTCCATGAGGACAAGTATTTCTGTCCTTTTTGTTCCTTGCTGTAGCCCCAGACTTAGCACACTGCCTGTCATATAATGGGCACTCAGTAAACACTGAGTGGAAGGAAGGAAGGAAAGAAGGAAGGGAGGAAGGAAGAAAGGAAGGAAGGGAGGAAGGAAGGAAGGAAGGAAGGAAGGAAGGAAGGAAGGAAGTTGAATGGAGACCAATTATTAAGGACTTCAAAATCCATGTTAATGAGCTTACAAATGAAACAGGACAAGAAATTGGGAAATGTTGAAGCTTTCAAAGCAAGAGAAAGACATGATGAAAGTTTAATCCAAGGAAAATGTTTACAAATTTTAGTTTGACTTTGAGTTCATTTGCCTCAACTTACCCTACTGTCTCCTGCTCCTTGGGGACACCTCGCTTTTTCCGCTCTTTCCCATAGCTGCCAGTGGTTATCAGGGCAGGGACTGTGGGCCAAGGAGAAAGCAGAGTTAGGTAGCCCAGCACTGCCCTAAGGCTAAGACATGAAAGGAAGCAGGGTTAGGTACTCCTGGTATGTGAGTCATTTATATGGCAGCCATAAGGAGACTATGGGATTTTGGAACTGGGTAGGTGATCCCCACTAGTACCCTTTACGCAATGCTGGAGGCAGGATCTTACTTATCTGTGAGACTTAGAGTTGTATAGTCGGTCAATACAAATTTTTCAAATGTATGATTTTGATGAGTAAAATGAGTAAAACAGTGGATAAGAGAGTTAATAACTGGATGGATGGATGGATGGATAAAATGATAGAAGAAAGGAAGATGGATGGTGAGTACATAAATGAGAAAATAGAAAAATGGGACGATAGAGAAAAAGGGGAGACAGAGAGATGATGAATGGAAAGAAGGATGGATGGAAAGATGACAGGCGGGTGGATAGATAAATGAATGGAAAAGTGGATGGATGGATGGATGGATGAATGGGTGGGAAGATGTAAGGAGGGAAGAAAGGAGGTACAGAGGAATGGATGGATAAATGAATTAATAAAATTATTTTCTTGGGCCAACTTCCAAGCTCTTCCTTCCTAGAATAGGCAGAGAACACTAGAAAGGAGAATTGAGGGTCGGTCCACAAACGGTTGGTGATTCCTTAGGAAAATTAAAAAAAAAGGCCAAAGGAAGTCCCTACCCTTCGCCATTCCCTGAGTGATGAAACAGAACTAAAGATTTGGTGTTGAACTAATATTTGTGACCTAGACGAGGGCCACACCAAAGGCATCCCAGGCCCCTCGCCTTACGACTGCCATTGAGATTGTGCTTCGTCTTTGCCAGAACACTTAACACACAATTTCCCTTCCCTCCCATCTTGAGCATCCATAGTGCTTCTTTTGGGACAGCCTAGAGCAATGAGGAGAGCCTGGGTTCTAGTCCCGGGTTCTAGTCCCAGCTCAGCCTCTTATAGTTGAGATCTTGGTCATGTTACTGCAGCCCTCTGAGCCCGTCTCATCAGCAAAATGGGGATAATACTAATACCTATAGCATAGAGCTATTGTCAGAATTAAATAAGATGAGCCATATATCGGGGGCAAGTTTTGTGCCTCCCTGAGCCTTGGTTTCCCCTCCTATAAAATGAGAATAGTAACACTGGCCTCACAGAGTCAAGGAATGTGGCAAAGTGCTTGCACATAGTAGGGGCAGTCAGGAAGATCTTCCCGGGAAAACTGACAGCTGGGCAGGAAATGATGGCAGGGAAGGTTAGAGGTGAGTGGCAGGGGAGAGAGAGAAGGATTTCAGGCAAAGGGAATGACATTCCCATTGTTATCACCCTATGGCCACCACCCTGGTCCAGCCACAATCCTTTCTCACCTGTACCTGACTGCCATCCCCTCTTCCTTGGTCTCCCTGCAGCCCTCTGCCCCCTGCCCCCACAACCATCAGAATGATCCTTTAAAATGTGGGCAGAGGGAGGAAGGAGATGAGGAAGGAGAGGAGGCCAAAGCCAGAGCACCTGGAGCTTATAGACCATGATGAGGGGATGAGGAGATGAAGGCACTGGGTAGCTATTGGAGAATTTAAAGCAGGAGGGTGACACCGAGGTAAGATTTGTGTTGTAGAGCCACCTCCCCTCCCTGCCAGGCTGTAGCATGGGGAGAAATTTGAAGGGCACAATTTAGCCCTGCTGCCTCCTATTCCACCCCTTCAGGAAAAACCACTTTCACTCCCTTGGTCAATTTCTTCAGCTATAAAGTGGGAATCACCTATGTTTTGTAGATATAAAAACCTTTTGTCAGGGTGTGCAATGTAGCCAACATCTGTAGTTTTGCTTACCCTGCATCCATTCTCCCTAGTTTTCCTTTTAAGAACACCCCTCCCCTACTCTCATTCAGATGGGACTGACCCCCACTTCCCAGCTTCAAAGGGAGCACATGCCCAGTCTTGGCCAATCAGAGTATTCCATCACTGTGGCCATACTGATTGGTTCAGCAGTGGATACATGGCCCAGGTCAAGCCAATGAGACTACATCCCAGGACATTTACTAAAAATGTAGGAAAGAGGCCTTTTCTTCCAGCTGCTAGGCTAGTTGAAGGGAAACCTGGAGCTATCCAAGACTATGACAGGGGAAGAACCTGCCTGAAAATGAGGCCAAGTCAGAGAAGCTGAGAGATGAAGAGAGATTCCTGGCAACATGACTTGTGCCCCTGGATCCAGCTATGCCTGAATGCACCACTGGAACTTTAGTTACGTGAGCCACACATTGTTGCTCAGGTCAGTTTAAGTTGGGTTTCCCATCATGTGCATTCAAAGTCCTGACTGAATCAAACTGGGAGATGAGTAGAAAGATGTTGAGATGCCCAGAGGAAGTCAGAGCCTCGGACCTCATTCACCGGGTGAAGAGAGCGGATCAGGGCAAAAGGAAGGCAAAGTTCCACCCCAAACTCAGACCCCCACACAGGACCTGACAGCTGCCCCTGGTGATCAGCCTGGTGGCCACCTCGACTCACGCAAGGACTGCTGGCATTCCACTCCCTGGCGGTTCCGGTACTCCACACAGCCAGCTCGCTCTTCCAGAGGGGGACAGAGAGCACCCCCATTCCTTGGCTCCTGCAGGACATGCCTCTGGCGGACACGGTAGGAGAGCTGACAGGGCTTGACACAGCGACTCCAGCCACTCCACTCTGTCACAACGCAGGAGACCGCTGGAAGAGAAAGCAGCGTCTCCAAGGGCAACTCTGGCACCTGTGGTGGGGCGGCCTCAGGGCAGTCACGTAACACTGTGAACCTCGTTTTTCCTCTTTTATAAAGTGAAAAAAATAGAATCTACCAGAATGAATTGTTTTGAGGACTTAAGATTATAATCCATGTGAGATAATGTGTGTCCGTATTTCCCCCAGGAGCAATGGTTCAGTATTCGTCAGTTCAGTGTTCACAGTGATTTCATAGAATGTAACTACTGCTGTGAAACATGAGAACGGACCTGTATATTTACACATGTGCGCGCAAGGGCACGCGAAATTATAAATACTAAATTTGGCATAGCGGTTACCTATGAAGAGAGAAAGAAGGAAGGCCCCTGGGGAGGGAACACAGGAGCCCCCGTGCCTTCTGTCAAGGCTTGTTTCTTGGGTTTTCAGGAGGGTTTGTTATGTTATTCTCTCTACATTGGATTATGTCTGAAATATTTCATGATACTAAAAGAAGAAAGGTGCTGGGGGCCCATGTCCTTGAGATACTCCCTGTGCCCCCCACCGTCTGAAGCCCAATGTGTAGATATTTTCTGGTGACATGGCCCTTGGGACCTTCAGCTTCTTTCCAGGTCCAAATCCCAGACCAGGACTGGGTCTAACCAGACAGGGAAGGCAGTCTGGCTGAAACACGAAATCTGCAGACTTCCCCAGAGAGAGAATTCCCATGGATGTGCCAGCAAAACTTGACACTCACACACACACACATACACACGCACACTCACGCACACACAAGGCAGCTCCTACTGTCAAAATTAATTCCCTCATTCCGCAAATATTTCCTGAGCGACTACGGTGAACCAGGAGACACAGTGGGGAACAAGAAATATAGGTCTGTCATCATGAAAAGCACTCATCAGCTATGAGGCATATCCTGGTTCGGCAACACGAAAATGTGAGGAAAAGTGTACACCCTTGAACTGAGGGAACGAGGTGACTGTGTTGTGAACACAGACAGCATTGCTTTTGGCACCTCGGGAAGTCACATACTCCTTGCACAGATCTCTCCTCATAGCAGAGCTGAAATGCTCAGAGCCAGGAAGAGGGAGAGACGAAGGAAGGAAATCAAGCAGGACAAGCTACCAATCGTCATTGCTTTCATCATCCACTTAATAATGACATCAGTTAATGTCGCTGGTGCTGAGTCAGGCAAGTCACATACCCGACTTCACATAACCCTCACCACGATCTTAGGAGAGTGTGCCCTCCCGGAAGTCTATGCATCACACAGGCTCCCCGACCCCAGGCTGTCAGTTGATTTCAGCCCCTGGGGGTGCAGGCAGGGAGGCGAGCCCAGCCCACGTGTTTTTTGCCTCCCACTCCATGCCTCAGCCTCACTCCTGGGTTAGAGAACCCTCAGCCATGGATCCTGCTCTTGCCAGGCTCCAATAACACCATTTTCTCCTGTGCCCCATTGTGAATAGAACCCTCATCAAGTTCTCTTCCATTGAATTCTTCTGGGCTTACCATCTGTCACTTGCCAGGACCCTGACTCCTATACGTATTTGTGCTATCGTCAAATCATCTCACAGAGGAGGCAAGTGCGGCTTAAGAGGACAGAATATCTGAGTCAAGCCAAAGTGTGGGAGTCAGGAAAACCTGGATTCAAACTGCAGTCTCACAGGACTGGTGCAATGATAAATGTGAAGCCCTAAGTAGGTTATAAATGCTCAATACGACAGGGGGCTTTACGCATTTATTCAACAACTATTTACAGCCTACGTGTGCCAAGCACTGGGTCAGGTGCTGGGAACACAGATGAACAAAACAGAAAAAGCCCCTGCCCTCGAGGAGTGATATTCCAATACAATATGATGTAATTTCAACTAGTGACCCATGCTCTGAGAAAAAAACAAAGCAGAATAAGAACAGCAGGGGTGGAGTGATGAGAACTGTTTGGAATAGTCAAGGAAGACCTCCATGACAAAAAAAATCTCAGGAGGTGAGGGAGGGAGCTGTGTAGGTTTGGGGGCGGGGGAGGGGTGTGGGGAGATATTCCAGGCAGAGGGAACAAGCAGTGCAAAGGTCCTGAGGCAGGGTCCAGGTTGGATGCTGGAGGGACAGTGAGGAGGCCAGTGTGACTGGAGCAGAACAAGCAGGAGGGAAAGTGGTAGGAGGGAAAGTGGGGATGTCAGAGGGAGCAGACAGCGATAGCATGCATACAGGGCTTTGATGATGATTGTCAGGAGGTTGGATTTTATTCCATGCATAAAGAAAAGCAATTGCCTGGTTCTGAGCAAAGCAGTGACGTTATCACATTTAAGATTTGAACAGGATGTCTTTGGCTGCTGGGAGGGGGTGAGGGCAGAAGCAAGGAGGCCAGCAAGATGGCTGCTGCAGTTGTCCAGGGGAGAGAGTAGAACCTACATTAGAAGGAGCTACTAGAAGAAATGAGTTTTGTGTCCCTGGAAGTGTTCACAGAGTGGCTGGAAAACCTGGCAGGAAGACTGTAGACCATATTCAGTCACGGGCTGGGCAGCTGGATGGAGGGGGAGCACCCAAGTCCCACCAGGATATTCTATCCTGCCCTGCCTGTCAGACAGGTAAGAGATTTTGCAGAAAACTAGGCATATGCCATCCTACACATAGTCTTTCTGATAGGGTAGGTAGATAGACAGAAATGAATAGGAGAAGGAGAAATTTAGCCCCGGTTCAAAAGCCCCTTGCTGTAGCTCCTACCTGGGTCAAGACCCCTGGCAGCTGCCCAGCAGGACTCCAGGCTGACACATACCCCTAGGGAATGTGTTTACATCTCCCCCCAAATTAAGGGGATGTGTTTACACATGCCCCTAAACCAAAGAAATGCACCGGAAGAGAGGAAGACATCTGCTTATCAAGGAACCCATCCTATTTGTCACCAATACTTCACTAGGTCAGGAGGATTCCAGGTTTTCACACCCCCCAAAGGGATGTGTTTATACATTCCCCCCAAACCAAGGGGGTGTGTTTACACATGTCCCTAAATCAAAGGGATATGTTTACACATGTCCCTAAATCAAAGAAATGCATTGTTAAATGCCAGAGGACCAGGCACCTCAGGGGAAGAAAGAGAGATAAGACAGGGGAGATGGAGAGGCAGTTCTACCCATAGAAATAAAAGCCTTCATGCCATGTGAGGCGAGGCTGCTTCCCTCTCTTGGGTCAGCCCGCTCCGCGTCTCGGAGCGTACTCTCTTTTACTAATAAACGTCTGCTGTTCATACTGCACAAATTTCTGTCTCTTGATTGAAGTTTTTCCTTAAGAAGACAAGAGCCAAGTTTTTGACGTCCTTTCCCGGTAACATTTCCATGTCTCTGGCATCAGGAAGCCGCCGAGCAGCATGCACATGTGACATCCCCAGGAAACTGTCATCACCCCTCACTTATGCTTAGGGTTGTGACTCTACAGTCGTGTGATTATTCACATCTTGTCAGCCTCCTTCACTAGAATGTCAGATCCACGGAGCCAGGGTCCTTATTCCCTGCTGAATCCCAGCACCAACCACAGTACTTGGCACGCAGGGCCTAACGCATCGGTGAATACTGAGAGAATCATGCCTTAGTGACAACAAAGGAAATGAGCATAAGCTGGCATTGCAAAAAATTACCACCAGATGGCGGAGTTTCTCAAAACAAAGGCCATCCCACCTTCTGAGTAAAGAACAAATTCTAGCTTATCAGTGTAGCTAAAAAAAGGTGGGTGGGGGGTGAAGGTTTTAAGGTTGCTCACCCAGCCCTCGGAGAATGAGATAACATCGTGCCAGCTGAGCCAGCTGGAGCCAGACCAAATTTCCCACAGTCCCCTTGGATCCCTCTGCCTCCACTCCCACAGGCCCAGGCTCATCAGGAAATGCCTTTCTAGAGGATCCAAACCCCACCTTCTTCTCTGAACCTCATTGCCCAGCCCCCTGACCGTCCATCCTCCTCACTATCAAAAGAACTTTTCTGGAATGCAGTTCTGACCTGTCACCTAAAATCCCTTAGTGGTTTCCATGTGCTAGTGAAATGGTTCACAAAAGACCTTTTTTTTTTTTTTTTTTGATAGTGGATCATAGAGACCCAAAGGCCTAGTGGCTAAAAATCTAAGTGTCCTGCAACACACCCTCAATCACTCCCTCCCTCCTCCTCCTATTTAACGTCTCAGCACCCTGTCACTTTGAGTTCCCCGAAATGCATGGTCTCCCACAGCTCAGTAGTGAGCAACTGTCATTTCTACCCTCCCAGCCTCCTTACCCCCGTCTTCTGGTAATACAGCTTCAGTTTTCTTTTGAGGAAGCAACTCTCCCCACTCTCAGTCCACATGGTTTGGACAGATCCAACCTCACCTTCTCATTCCTGGTATGAGGCATGTGACCTAGACATGGCTAATTGACATATTCCTTCCCCTAGGCTCAGTGACTGATTGGATCATGGATGAGCATGTAACCCAAACTGGGCCTATGAGAACCATTCCTAGGATTTTGGCTGGAACAAATGGGAAATGGATGCTTTCATTCCATGAGGGAAACCAGTTTGGAGCTACTGGGTCCTACCTTTACCACCCTTTGGTGACAGCGTGCCTGAGAATGACGCTAACGCAAGCAGAGCGGAAAGGTGGAAAGATAGAGTCCTGATGACATCCTTGGAGACCTTGGATCCAGCCCTCCTTGAAGCCAAAATCCTTGGATTGTTTTTCAGTTACCTGAGCCAATGAAGTCCCTTGTTAGTTTAAGTCACTATGAGTTGTGCCGCAACCCTAAGAGTACTGACTCTCTAGAATGAATATGTAAGTGCATCAATGGGGACACTGATCCTTCCAGGATTGAAGTGAGAATTGAAGAGTATAAAATACATGGAAACATTCGGTAAAGAACTTGAAAAGTGTGAAGTCATGGTACCCATCCTTTCAGGCCTTATTAGTCACTCCTGCCTCACTGTCTCCCCACCTCCAACCCATCCTCGCTGATCATGTCCAATCCTCATCTTGCTCTGACTGAAACTATTTCATTCACAGCTACCTTGTTCCCTAAAATAAATTATCAGCTTGAGGGGGACCAGGGACCCATCTTTCGTTGGCTTCTAGCTGAGCTGGGCACACAGCAGGTGGCCAGCAATGTAACTGAATTGAATGTGGGCAATGCCAAGTGCTCCTCTTCCACCGGTAGGCTCCAGTTTTCCTCTCCCACACGCTTACGTCCCTCCCACCCTTGAGTAACCATATAATATTGTGGTCTGGAGCCAGACTGCTGGGATCCAAATCCCAGATTTGCGGCTTCATCGCTGGGCAACTATGAGCAGGTCACTATCTCTCTGTGCCTCAGTCTTTCATCTATAAAATGGACTCGAAAACACTATCTGTTCCATAGGTTTGTTATGAGGCTTAAAGGAGACAATTTATTTAAAGCCCTTAAAACAGTACCTCCCTGGCATTTGGTAAGTACTTAGTAAATGTCAGGATTTTTAAAAAGTCATCCTCAATATATCTCTCCACCACAATCAATTACTGAAGTCAGCCAATGTAAACCCCTAAATCACTCATGGAAAAAACATACACTTCTCTCCATGTCTTGTCTCCTAACTGGTCCCCATGTCCCCTGCTGCCCTGCTGCTCTGGGGGGGGGGGGGGGTCTATTCACAAAACCTTGGCTTCACTGTATAGAGCATTAATTATGAACACAGAATGGACTCTAATAATTCTGATAGCTATGTCAGTCACAAAGTGACAGTCATGCCAGAGCATCATGTGAAAGGCGTACCCAGTGAGCGCCCTAACCAGATAACTCCAGACGCAGGGTGGAGTGTGACCATCAGGACGGCTTTATCGGACTGCAGATGGGGGCACCACACCGTCTTGAGCATAAAATCCGAGCTCTCTGACGACTCATCACTCAGCCCTCACCTGACGAGCTGACAGCTGCATCTGCACTCGTCCCAGACCGAACACTTGAAGCCTTGTCTCCTGACCGTCTCACCGGCCTGGCCTGACGCCCGACACTACACACCCCAGTGCCACAGGGACTCTTGCTGAACACCGGACTCTCTCTCTCATCCTTCCTTTGTAAGATTCTGTTCACCTTGCCTAACCCTATTACTTACAAACCTGTGTGACCCTCTTGTGTGAAACTGCTCTACCTCGACCACTGGAGACTATGCTCTGGCCAGACCCTTGGTTAATGACCATGGGAAACCAAGTCAGTAAGACTGGATCCATGGCTTTATTCTAATAAAGTCTGACATTGTGGAAGGACACAAGCATGTGTGAGACTGCTACTTTGATAGCCACGTCCTGCTCAGGACACTCCGTCCTGCTCATGACACTCCACCCAACCCAGAGAAGGGGGCAGACCCCAGGCCTGCTGCCTTTTTGACACCTTCCTAAAAGGAGCAAAACAAAGAGGGACACAAAGCTTTGAGGATCCCATGCCTACCAACCCAAGCTCTTTGCACAACAGAAAATGCAGAGGAGTGATAGCATCGTGTGATTCTGTGGACCAGGGTCAGACCGTGGGAAAGTATCACTGATCTGTCTCCTGGTCCCCTTTCTGGGGCCCCCACCGCTGGGCTGTAGCAGGGGAGCCTCTGTGGGGGCAGCTCCACACTCTGAATGGCCCCACGGCTGCATGCGCTCTCTGTAAGAAAAGTAGACGATTACAAAAGTGTTTCCAAGGTAGTTCTTCCGCAAGTTTATTCTGAAGGAATCTCATTTGCTACGCTTTGGGAAGATACCACACCCAATTAGTTTTTCCTCGCACTGCTGCCTGCATTTCCACCATTCGCCACTCAAACTGTGGGAAGCAGCAAGGCATTAGAAAATGTGGATGACACCAGGTTCAAAACCTGCTGGATCACCTTGGCTGGCCAAAGCCCTTCCCTCTCTAAGCCCCACTTTTCTCATCTGCTGAATGGGGGCATTATATGCAGGAACCCCAGAGTGCTGTCAGAAAGTAATCAAGTTTAATGAGACACCCAGCCCAGCTACTGGGCACAGAGTTGGTAAGTAATGGATAAATGTTGGGTCCCTTCAATTCTGAGTTTTTAAAAATTTCCCCCTCTTTTAAACGTAAATTCTTTTTTCTAAAATTAAAGTTTATTGGATGACAATTGTTAGTAAAGTTACATAGATTTCAGGTGTATAATTCTGTATTACATCATCTATAAATCACATTGTGTGTTCACCACCCAGAGTCAGTTCTTCTTCCATCACCATATATTTGATAAATGTAAATTCTTGAAGGACCACTGATGTCTCAGGGAAGAAAGGTCCAATCGCTATCCTCTCTGACAAAGGAAACTTGGATCATAACCGCTTTACAATGGAACAGAATTTAAATTTGTGTTTCCAGTGGGTGTGAAAAACTTACTCTTGGGATTTAAAAAGGACAGAGTCCTCCCCACTAGTGACTCAACAAAAGCGGGGCCCAATGTCGGAGTCCAGTGGATACCACTCTGGCGGGGGTCTTTATAGGCAATGCTTGGACCCTGCCTGGTCCGGTGGCCACAGCCTGCAGGGGAACCACAGAGGGGCGTTACCTGCATACAAATCAGGCCCCTATGCCTCCATCTGCCTGCCCAAGTTTTAGCCTGCTCCTCGCCCCACCTCTGCCCCTCCTGGACCACGCTGTCTGGGTCCTCCTTCGTCTCTCAGAGTCCCTCCACCCCAAGCCCTCTCCAGGCCTCAGCGCTTCCCGCCACCTTCTCAACACCGTCTCCATTTGCCTTGTGAACCCCCTGCCCGCATGCCCACCCCTCTCTTGCACCCCAGCTAGGTCCCACGCCCTTCCCGCAGCTAGGGTTGCCAGCTAAAATAAAGGACTCCCAGTTAGATTTGAATTTCAGAAAAACAATAACTTTCCATGTAAGTATGGCCCGTGCAATATTTAGGACGTACTTATACTAAAAAGTTACTGGTTGTTTATCTGAAATTCCAGTTTAACTGGGCATCCTGTACTTTTTTTTTTTTTTTTTTCGCTAACTCTGGCACCCTACCCCGACCCAAGCGCCCTCTCCTCTCTCGCACCCCTCCGTGCTCCTACGTTCCCATTTCCATTGGGTATCCTGCTTCTCGCACCGGTGCCTGGCTGGCGCGCGTCTTCCGCGATCCCCCACCCCCACCCTCACCCAGACCTCCAAGTCCTACGCACAGTCCTTGTACTCCCTTCTCCCAAACACCCCTCAACTCTGTGAGCACCCCTCTGCATTCTGCCCCCGGAGACTCATGCGCCCCTGTGCATATCCTGCGCATCTTTCTCGCGCGTACTCCACACCCTACTCTCCCCCTCCAATCCTGGGCGCCCGCATCCCCCCTTGCCGGTGCGCCCCCAGACCCAGAACCCCCTCCATGGGCGGCATCCTTCCTTCCGCCGCCTCACACCCAAACCCCTGCTCTCCTCTGCTCTAAGCGCCTGCCCGCGCCTCGCGCTCCTGGGGGCTCACCTGGGCAGGCCCGCGCGTAGTCCGCACAGCAGTCCCGCACCGCGCCGCACGCCTGGTCGCAGAAGCAGAGCGGGGGCCCGCGGGCCGCGCAGGTCGGGTCACGACCAGGGCAGCAGCGGCCCAGCGCCGCGCAGCCCTGCCCAGGCCAGAGCGCGCCCCGCGGCTCCCGTGCCCAGGACACCAAGGCCACTGCGGCTAGGACAAGCACCAGGGACAGGATCCGCGCAGCACCAGCTCCACGCGGGGCCATCGCTGGGCTCAGGCTCTGGACCGGACGCCGACAGGGACCTACCCTATCGGCACGCCCCATATTGGGGCGGAGGCTCCCCATCGGACCCCTCCCCTACCTGTCACAGCACTGATATCCACTTCCATTCTTCCCATCCAAACTTTGCACAGCTCGTGTTGGTAAAATATCAAGATAATGCTGATAATAACCACAATAACCGCAGGGTTCCCCAATCTCCTCAGGTTCCAGAGAAATAGAGGCGATAAAGAGGTTCATCGAAGCAGTACATTATAACAGAAAATAATAGAGTACTGTTACAACAGTAAGTCACTATTCCATAATTATAATTGCAATAATACCAACAATAGATGCCAATACTATTAAAGTAATAATAATCGCCATAATAATTGCCAGGTAATGAGCCTGGAAGCCAGGCTGTGTACCAGGCTCTAGGTGTGGCCAAACCTGATCCTATACAAACCTTCATTTTTTTCCCTGTATTCCTACCACCTTGACTGTCATTCCCTGACTATTTCTCTTCAAATGGACTCATTTTTTATATTTAAAATTATTTATTTGCTACAAAACTGCATCACTCAAGAAAATAAGACAAGCCACAGACTGGGAGAAAAGATTTGCGAAAGACATATCTGATAATTGACTATCATCCAAAATATGCAAAGAACTCTGAAAACTCAACAAGGAAACAAACACTCCAATTAAAAAATGAGCCAAAGACCTAAACAGGTACCTTGTCAAAGAAGATACACAGATGGCAAGTAAGCATAATAGATGCTCCACATCATACGTCATCAGGGAAATGCAGAATAAAACAATGAGATACCACTACACATGTATTAGAATGACCAAAATTGGGAACACTGATGACACCAAGTGCTGGCGAGGAGGCAGAGCAATTGGAACTCTCATTCGTTGATGGTGGGGATGCTAAATGGTACAAACCACTTTGGAAGACAGTTTGGCAGTTTCTTTCCAAACTAAATACACTCTTACAATAGAATCCAACAATCGTGCTTCTTGATATTTACACAAATGAGTTGAAAACTTATATCCACACAAAAACCTGCACACGGTGTTTATAGCAGCTGTATTCATAACTGCCAAAACTTGGAAGCAACCAAGATATACCTCAGTAAGTGAATGGATAACTGTGGTACAATGGAATATAACGCAGCACTGAAAAGAAATGAGCTATCAAGCCATGAAAACACATGCAAGAATCTTAAATGCATATCACTAAGCAAATGGAGACAATCTGAAAGGGCTACGTACTGTATGATTCCAAATATAAGAAAAGGCAAAACCATAGAGACAGTAAAAAGATCAGTGAGTGCCAGGGGTTAAGGGGAAAGAAGGGATAAAAAAATGGAGCACAGAGGATTTTTAAAGCAGTGAAAATAATCTGTGTGATATTATAATGATGGATATATGTCATTACACATTGTCCAAACCCATAGGATGTACACCACTAAGCGTAAAACTTAACGTAAACTATGCTGTGGACTTTGGGTGATAATGATGTGTTCATGTAGGCTCATCAATTGTAGCAAATGTCCCCTTCTGGTGGGAGATACTGATGGGGGAGCAGGTTATATGGGAATTCTCTGACTTTCTCCTCAATACTACTGTGAATCCAAAACTACTCTAATCAAGTCTATTTAAAAAGAAAAGGTATCACTACTATAAATGGAAAGCCAGTAATATTTTTTATAAATAAAAGAAGGAACTGTAGAAAGAGGAGATATATATACATGTCTATAGATAGATGAGTTTAATATTGATTTTACCAACGTTTTAACTACCAAGAAAGAAGAAAGGAAAGAAAGACAGAAACACAGCAAGAGAGAGAAAGATAGAGAGGGAGAGAGAGAGAGAGAGAGAAGAGGTCTGTTGATTTTAGGGTCAAGTGGGGGCAGGCAGTCACTCCTGAGCATGCACGTCCGTGAGCTGTCCCTATGATAGGCCCAGCAGCCTCCTACAGTTTTCAGCCTCATTTATCTGGTTTCTTCCTGTTATTCCAGGTTTGAAGCCTCCAAGTAACTGGTGACCCAGTTCCCAGAAAAATCTCCCTGCTGTCCTTTTGTCGGAGCCCTGGGGGCTGTGGAGCTCTTGGCAGATGCTGCAACTCTGGGCACAAAGAGGAGCTTATTCTCCTCTTCGCAGGGAGACAGCGACCCATCAAAATGCAGAGAGCTGTCCAGCTGAGGTTGGGCACCTCTCTCTCCGTGGGTCTGGGTTGCAGGGTGCTGTGCTTTGGGTGGGGGCAGAGGGGCTGGTCAGTCTCTCTTCATTGTTCATGTCTGTCTCTGTTATCTATTGCTGCATAATAAAGCACCCCAGATCTTAGAGGTTTGAAGAACAATTTATTATTGTCTCTCATAGTCCTGTGGTGACTGGGCTAAGCTGGTGGTTCTTGCTTAGCTTAGCCCAGCTTAGCCCTGCATGGGGGGTCCCTCATGCAGTTGCAGGCAGAAAGCATTTCAAGGCTTTGTTGGGCTCCAAAGTGGTTTCTTCACTCACCTGTCTGCTCCCCACCTGAGATGGCTGAAACAATCAGGACGGGCTGGCCATCTTTTTCTCTTCATATAGTCTTTCCACGCGGCTAGCCTGGGCTTCCTCACATAGGGCAGTCTCAGAGTAGCCCAGTTTCTTTGATGGCTTATCCTGGAGCAGCGTTCCAAAAGCTAAGGTAGAAAGCTGTGGGGCTTCTTGGACCTGGATCAGAAGTCAGGCAGTCACTTCTACATTCTCTTGGTTACAAGGGGCCAGCCCAGAATGGACGTGGGAGGGGCTACCCAAAGGCTTGAAGAGCAGTGTGGTTCTTGATGGGCCATCTTTGGAGGCCAGCCATGACAATGCGTGCCTTTCAACACTGTCTTCTCTAGCTTCTTCTACCTCACCAGCCACTCCTTCTTAGTCTCCTTGAGTCTCCCTCATCTGGCTTCAAATGAATCAAGTGCCCCAAAACTCAGACCTGGGCCTCTCCGCTCTCTATATTCTACCCCTTCGTGATTTCATTCAGTCTCGTGGCTCTAAACACCTAATAGCTGATAGGTCCAAAATTTCCATCTCCTGCCTGAATCTCTCCTCTAAAGTCTGCACTCCAATCTCCAGCTGCCTACTCCACATCTCCACTTGGATGTCTCACAGGGACCGCCACGTGAGCAGCTCCAAAACCACCTTCCAGCCCTTGGTCCCAGACACTTTGCAAAAGAATATAAGAGACTAGCTAATGTGAATGGCTAAGAATTGCACATAAAAGGATGCTCAATGTCATTAGTCAGTAGAACAATAAAAGTTAAAGTCACAGTGAGATATCATTACACATCCATGAGAATGGGTAAAATTAGAAAAACTGATCATATGTGTGAGTGAGAATGCAGAACACATGGAAGTCTCAGACGCTGTTGGGGGAAGGCAAAACGTGGTAAACCACTTTGGAAAACAGTTTGGTGATTTCTTGAAAAGTTAAACATGTACCTACCTTATGACTTGACCCAGCCAGGGCACTCCTAGGCATTTACCCAAGAGAAACTGAAACATTTGTCCCACAGAGATTTGGACACAAATGTTCACAACAGCTTTATTTGCAATCACCAAAAACTGGAAACAACCTGAAAAGTCCATCAGTCCATCAATAAATGAATGGATAAACAAATTACGGTACATCCATAAAAGAGATACTTCTCAGCAATAAAAAGGAACAAATTATTGACACCTGCGACATGGATGGATCTCAAAATCATTATGCTGAGTCAAAGAAGCCAGCCCCCACCCCGACAAATGAATACATACTGTATAATTTCATTTATACACATTATGGAAAATGGAAACCAATTTATGGTGACAGAAGTAGATCAGTAGTGGAGGGAGGGAGGAATTACAAAAGGGCACAAGTATAGACGATGGATTTGGGGAGCGATGGGTGTCTTCACTATTTTAATTGTGGTGAAGGTTTCATGGGTGTATACATATGTCAAAACCAATCAAATTATACACTTGAAATATGTACCATATATTGTACTTCAATTATACCTCAATAAAGTTGGGAAAAAATTGAATCAAAAGAAAAACAAAGAACAACAAAAAAAGACACATGTCTGGAAGAATGCACACCAAACAGTTAATATTAGTCACTTACCTTCAGGAAGTGGGAAGGGGGACAAGAATTATCACCTGTTACCTTTCACGCAACTTTCTAGTTTAAATTGTTTACAAAAAGCATATATTACTCAGGAGTTTAAGAGAAAAAGCAATACATTTCTTGCCCCCCCCCCCCAGCCTCAGCCCAGCGATCAGGAGGTCTGTCACATGCCCCCAAATGGACCAGGTTGTTCTGCTAAACAAAGACACCTCCTGGATTTGAGCCAAGAGTTTCTGGGGACAAATTCCCATCCGGAGACAATGAAAACTGTGCTCCCTCAGAACAGGGACTTTATTTACACCTTATATCTACATTCCGGACTGGGGCCCACACGGGATGATTGCCCAGGAAGATAACGAGTCATAATCTCTGCCCAAGACTGGGCTCCCCCTGCCAACTTCCCATCTGGGTAATTAAACCAGCTGGCAGCCCCGTATCAGTGTTTGTGGCATCTTTGGGGCAGAGGGACATGGTACCTCTAGAAGCCACACTTGGCTTCTTCAGAGGGGCAGTTTCCTGGGTGACTTTAGGATAAGCAAGCTGAATTCAGGCTGGGGTCCTCGGCCCCAGGACCCAAGCAAACATGAACCTCTTGGCACGTCAGGGGTTTGGGAACAGCTGTCTGAGCTTCTGCATTTAGGGGTTTGCCCACGTGTGTGCTATTTTGCCTAATCTCTCCCTAAACGTTGGTTCCTTGAATTCCGCAAGGAGTTGGCTACCCCGTAGCTAGTCCACCTGTCACCCCAAATTCCTCCCTTCCTCAATAACAGCACCAGGATATTTCAGGGGATTGCCGCCTCCCCCTGCCCCCAGACGCACAAGGTAAATCTGTTTTCTTTTTTTTGACGCCTAGTTCAGTGGAAGGTGATGCCTACTCATCTGCTACATGAGCATTTAGGTGAGGAAACGTAAGTAGCCGGAACTCATTCCTAATTGGGTTTGGAGATTTCACTTAAATTAAACCTTTTGGTGTTAAGAGTTAGTTTGGCAACATGCAGCTTCTTTTTAAAAATTTTTAAAAGTGTTTTACTTTTTTTTCCTATCCTCCCTCCCACCCCCTTCCCTTTGGCAACCATCAGCTTGTTCTCTATATCTATGAGTCTGTTTCTGTTTTTTTTTTTAATGTTTATTCATTTATTTTGTTTTTTTTAGGTTCCACATATAAATGAGATCATATGGTATTTCTCTCTGTGTCTGACTTATTCTACTTACCATAATTCCCTCTAGATCCTACACGTTGTCGCAGATAGCAAGATTTCATCCTTTTTTATTGCTGAATAATATTCTATTTTATATATGTACCACATCTTCTTTATTCATCTATTGGTGGACATTTAGGTTGCTTCTTGGCTCATATCTTGGCTATTACTAGTAATGCTGCAAGATAAATCTTGATTGGGCTTGACCGTCTCTACTCAGAGCAAGATCCAGCATCAGCCTCCCCTGAGAGCTTGTTGGAAATGCAGAATCTCAGACCCCACCCAGCTTATGGAACCAGAAATCTTCATTTTAACAAGGTCTCTGGTGACTGAACACATTAGTTCTCAAACCTGGCTGGACATTAGAAACGCCTGGAGAGTTTTTCCTAATACCAATGCCTGGGGTCCTCCGCTGAGATTTTGATTCGGTTAATCTGGAAGACCGCTGGAAGCTTCTGAGGCAGCATTGTGGTGAGGTCTATTTAAATGATACTTCTGGATGTGCATATCAGCAGCCCTGGGGTAGGGGAGCTCCTGGGGAAGATTTTCCACTCGTAGAGAAACACATGGGAGGGGATGCTCTCCTCTTCCTTTAAAAGGTCAGTAGTGTCTGGGTGTGGCCCCCGGAGTTGTCTCATGACCTTGAGGCAACAAGCCTGAGGACTAAACACCAACCACCTGGGATAAGGGAGAGGCAAGCAAGAAAGAGCCTGAGACCTTGCAGAAGTTCAACTACTGGATGACCTCACCCCAAATATATAATTTGGTTCTTTTTTATTTGTGTTCAAAAGCATGTAATGCCTTGTTATTCAAAGTGTGATCCAAGAACCAGCAGCGTCAGCAAGGGAAAACAAACCATGGTTTTGGAGAGGACAGTGCCTCACAAGCAGTAGTTCAGTTCCCAAGAGATCTGGGGCAAGAGTGAGTTTTATAGAGTGTTAGGGAAGGCAACATGAAACAGGACCTGATTGGCTCACAGGTCGTATTTTCTGGGGTAAGGTAAGATAGCTAAACCTGAGTTGGAGGATTATGACTCGTGTATGTTAGGTATCCTTGACAAGAATTTACTTAAGTGTAGGCTGACGGGTTTAGATTTGACAATGGTTAGGCCATCAGAGCGGCCTCCATTTTCTGGGTCCTGATATATGAATTAACTTTATCACTAAAAATGCAGAATCTCGGGCCCCACCGCATACCAGCTGTCTTTTTAGTGATTTACATTCTTCACCTGACTTTACACTTCCTGTAGCCTGGTCTGTTAAAATCACCACCAGGCACTGCTATTCAGAGATTCAGGATGAAAAAACATTTAAATAATCCAGTGTTCCTGGAGGCATGGTTGGGTTTTTTCAGCATCTTCTTTGCGTTAGACACCTCTCACCCAGGATCCGTTTTCTTCTGCATCAAAAGAGCTTTTAAGAGCTTAGCATCATGTAGGACTTGGCATCAAATAAAATTTACTGCTTGGAGAAATAGTATCAGGCTAAACACTTTCCTCCAGCATCAGCTGAGATCCACCAACTGGCCAGCTTTTCCAGTAATTATCAGCAAATTAGGAAATTTTCGTGGAGGGGAACTTCTCAGCATAGGACTGCATTTGCTTAATTAGGAATTCAGCATATTGAAGATGATTTGAAAGGGGTAGGGAGGAAGGGGAAGAAAAAACACAATTATTTTAAGTGGACCTAAAAAAGAGAACTCAATTTTTCCACTTTTTCCAGATTGAAAAAAAATGCCCTATGGGCAGCACCCCACGGTTAAAATAAATAAGCATGTGATTAAATTGCCAACTCCACTCACTCTCCTATTTTGCCAATATCTTTGGTGGGCATCAAGTGTTTGTCCATTTCACAGGTGTTTACTGAGCATCTTTATTGAGTTTTCATGCCAGGTATTTTTCAACCCCCCAGTGAGGCATCTTTATGAGTTCCATTTTACAGGTAAGAAAACTGAGGCAAGGAAAGATCACATGATTTTCTAAGGTCACACAGCTGGGAAGTGACTGTTCCAGGATGCCAATCCAAGTGAGATTCGTATATGGGGCAGGGGTGGGAGGTGGGGGACTGTCACACACACAAATATCCTTTCCCTTCTTAGCAACACTCTGGCTCCCACGGCATTTCCTGTGACTTTTCCTAGCTCGAAAATCTCAATAGAATGTTTTGTATTTTAACATTAGTTGTTTTCTTTTCTAAATATTACAGAATTTTCATAATAGCCATATATATTACTTTTATATTCTGAAACACTATTTTTGTCCTTCCTAACTGGCTGCAAGAACCATTTTTTAAGATGATATAAAGTTTTATTTATATCTTTCATATTGTCTGTGAAAGCCATTTTATCTTAAAATAGAAGTTTTCTTTGAAAATGACATATTCTAACATAAGTCCATCTCCAGCATTGTTGGAGGATTCGTCTATTCCTCAATGTGAAAGGACGTTGGACCAGATTTCAGGAACTCAGTGTCCTTGGACAAGTCAAGCTCTCTCTCTGGGACTCAGTTTCCTGAGTCTATAAAATGGGGCTAGGGCAGAGGCAGAGTGGTTTCCAGCAGTTATCTCTGGCAGCCAACAGCTAAGTTACCAAATGTGCCTTTAGTCGTGAAACAGGTGATGCAAATACCTTTTGTCCTTAAAAGTCATAAGCTAGTAGACTCGTAATCAAAACGAGAGGGGACCAGCTCTAAGATGAGTTAGAGTGAAATTTTTGTCTACATGTCATGGAAAGTTACCTTTTATGTTAATGCTGTGGTGGGTACAACTCCTTCCATATTACCAGTTTACGGTTGCCATTGAACATTTTTTTTAAATTGTGATAAAATACACATAAAATGCACTATCTAACCATTTTTCAGCGTGTAGTTCAGTAGTGTTGTTATGCAGCCAATCCCCAGAACTTTCCCATCTTGCAAAACTGAAACTCTATACCCATTGAACAGCTCCCCATTTTGTCATTTCCCCAGCTTCTGGCAACCACCCTTCTACCTTGTTTCTGATATTGACTAACTTTAGGTAACTCATGTACGAGTTAAGTGGCATCATCCATCTTTTCCTTTTGACAGGCTTATTTCAAGGATGTCTTCAAGGTATCTATGTTGTAGCATGTGTCCCAATTTCCTCCCTTAAGGATGAAGAGTTGTATATCACATTTTGTTTAATCCATTTATCTGTTGGACATTTACATTGCTTCTACCTTTTCGCTATTGTGAATGTCGTTATGAACACAGGTGTATGGCTGAGACCCCGCTGTTCTTCTTAGTGTATACCCAGAAGTGAAATAGATGGATCATATGGCATGTTAATTTTTTGAGGAACCACAATACCATTTTCCATTCCTACCAACAGTGTACAAGGGTTCCAATTTCTCCACATCCTAACTTATTTTGATAGCCATCCTAATGGGTCTGAGGTGCTTATCTCTTTGTGGTTGATTTGCTGATGTTAATTATCTCTTTACCTGCTTACTATTTATCTTCTTTGGAGAAATGTCTATTGAAGCCCTATTTTTAAAACATTTTTTGTTGTTGAGTTGCAGTTTATATTCTGGTTATTAATCCCTTATCAGATACATGATTTGCAAATATTTTCTCCCATTCCATAGGTTGTCTTTTCGTTATGTTCCTTAATGCACGGGGTTTTCCAATTTGTTTTTCCTTTTGCCTAAGAATCCTCTTTTATTCCATCGTGTTTTAAAATTATATGTAACATTGAAGAAAGTTAGAAAGCACAGAAGATATACTGATGGCAAGTTTATGAAGAGATGCTCCACATCATGTCATCAGGGAAATTCAAATTAAAACAATGATACCATACTGTTACCGTATGATCCAGCATAGCTCAGCCTCACTGTCCATCATCCCCCATCCCAGGCTGAAGTTCCAACCAAGGGCTGAGGGCTGTCTACGTGGGTCCATGCTCCAAGAGTGAGCAAGGTGGGCTAGGGTAAGACCCTACCAGGCAAGGGAAGACACTGGCAGGGCCATTTACTAACAGTGTAAGTTACTTCCCCTCTGAACCGGTTTCCTCATCTGTAAAATAGGTACAATACTATTACCTCCCTTGCAGAGTTGAGGAAAAATCTGTAACATGTAAAGTAACTAGCATGGAGTCTGGTAGTAAATTTCAGTGAGTTGCTGTAGGACGGTGAAATGTTTGAGGCAGCCTAGCATGTACACATCAACCTTGAAAAGTGACATTAAAGCCCCAGACTGCAAACACCACCATTTTCATATCAGAGCAAAAAAATGCTCTCACCCACTAGGACCACCCCCACCTCAAGCCTTCCCACCTGTAAACTGGCCCGATGGGGCTATTTTTAGGGAAAGGACCATTTATTTAAATGAGCCTGCCAAGTGAAAAGATCCAGATCTCTCCTCTCCTTTATTAAAAAGCCACAGATATAAATAAGCCCAAGATGGTATGTTTCTGCCACAACTAACAGGTAAAAATTGAAAACAGACCTGCAGTTAACATTTGGACCTTAGGAAGAATTATCAAGGGACCAACAGATTGGTGAGCCATGGGACCTGCCCATTTCACCCACCCAGACTTTGAAGCCAGTTTGGAAACTATTTGGAAAACCTTGTAAACTCCAATTCCCCCCCCCCCCCCCCCCAGACAACCTTGGAGGAAAAATCCAAGTCAACAGAATGTAAAAGTTACTCATCAGGTACGAAGTCTATCAAGGCTTTACCTTAAGGAACAGATGCCCCCATCCCAAGCCAGGTGCTCTCAGGAATGAGGTTGCCCGATTCACCAAATAAAATTATACCCACTAACATTTCAATTCCAGCAAATAATTTCAATTATGTTCCAAACAAGACATGAGACATACACTAAAAGTTATTTATCTGAAATTCAAATTGAACTGGGCATCGTTTTTATATGGCCCAACTATGACAAGGGCAGTGCTGAAAGGGACACATAGCTCAAATTGCAGGTTTCAAACTGGCTTCCAGGCCATGAGGCCCCCATATGTACGTTGCTCATTCTTCAAAGTTTATAAACTTGGAAATCAGTTGCCAGTATTTTAAGGGTTTCTGGCTTCCTTTAAAAATGGGAAGCCCCCACCATCACATGATGGGGAGAGAAGGGAATGCCGTAGAGTGAAAACTGATTCTTCACGTTAGATCGAAAAGATCGTGGGCAAATTTGATTCTGGTTGGTCTGTTGCATGAGTCTGGTGGTTGCATGTCAGTAGCTCACATTGCAGGCCTGGAGAACTTGCCCTTTGTCATGCTCTGCTGCTGCAGTGGACCCCAGAAGTGCTGGCTTCACCACCTGAAAAACGCCCATCTGCAATTTCCCTGCCTGCCACTCCTTTCATAGGCCAAGCGTGAAAGCTTCTCTCCACAGGCTGGAAAATGTGCCCACAGCGCCCCCTGCAGACAAAGGATGGAGCTGCAAGTCCTGGAAGGAGGCCCAGCTCCACCTTCCCTGGTGATTGTGGCCGTTCTGAGTGAGACAGGCAAAATCTAGATGAAAAAGAAATGACAAAATAACCATTTGAGAATCTTTTTATATTACAAGCAGAATTCTAAGTGTTTCTTTACTCCTCAAAATATCCCCATAAGGTGGGTACTATTATATCTCCATTTTTCTGAATAAATTGAGGCTGAGAGGTGAATCACCCAAAATGGAGTTCAAATCTCAGCTCCATCACTTCCAAGGCAATGTGACCTCAAGTAAATTGCTAAACCTCCCTGAGTCTGTTTTCCTATCTAAAGAGGTGAAGCAATTTGCCCAAGATCAGCCAGTCAAGAGGACCAAGTAGGATGATGAGACAAACTAGGAAGAAATATGGGGACGTGGGGGATGTTAAATGAAACCAAATTGGCCACAAGTCATTTGGAATTTCCCACGGTTAAACACTAAAAAGTTAACATGCTTATTAATCTCACATATCACCTATAGAGCACAGAACCCATGACTTAGGACATGCAACTCATTCAGAAACGCCTACATAAATATAAACGTGCAAGTGTGGGATCCACCCTCTGCCCCTGGAGTTTGACCTCTGTAGATACCTGCTTATTAATTATTATCCTGTTCAGTGTTTATCTCCAATGACCAAATCCAAGAACATTTTGATCTAAAGCATTTTTTATTTTCCTTCTCCAGATAGGAAGGCTACAAAGTTGTGTTGTGCTTTTTAAGGAAAATATAGGGTCAGCCTTTTTCAAGAATACAAGAGGCCTTGTATTCCAACTCTACTGGCAAGAAACTCCTTAGCAACTGGAGTTTGCAACTTCATTCTGACAAAGTGCTACACGTTTGGGATACGGGAGCACCTGGTTAAAAAACTTCAGCAACTAGGTAGATGGACATTGGACATTTAATTATCAGACCAAGAAGACTTTCAATCTATTCTGTACCTCATTGAAGCCTGTATGTTGTACTTATGCTAAAACGTTCAACCTCAATATAAACCCCTTCTAATTACAGGAAATATTCAAAGGTAGACAAATCCAGGATCACACCAAAAGGTATCTGTTGTTTCTAGAGGGACATAGCACCAATGCAATACATACAAGAGACAAATGGGGCGTTTGAATATGAAGTTGGTAAGCAGACATTAGGGAACTATTATTATTAGCTGTTAAAGATCAGTTATGTGGGCGAATAGGGATCAAGGGTCATGAAAGAGTAATAAGCGATCTTTGATGTGGCCAAAGGATCCAGAAAGGGGAGTGTGTTGTTTAAAAACGGGAGTGGGAGGTGTAGACTTAATTTTTCCTTTCTTGCAAGACCTGTAGTACCAATAGGTCAACAGTCTCCTGTTAACAATTCTCCCCTCCTGTTTTATACATCCAACCTGGAATTGGTCCCCAGGTTACTCCCAAGTGGGCAAATGCAACACCTCTCTACCCTGGGCACATTTAATAATAATTTTATTAGGTTGACACCGGGATAACACCATTTGCAGAAACCTCACCTGTTATAGGACAGACTGAACCAAGCCAAGGGGACGATCAGGCTACAATCAACCTACTTAGTGCCCAGTGGCTCACAGGGCTCCCGACCTGTAAAGTTAACAGATGAAGCAAAGATAAATGACCTTCATGCTAAGAGGAAAAAAACCCATAGAGCAAGCCCAATCCCCACATAGAAAGTAGTCTGTTAGTGATAAAACAGAAGTTATCTCTGAAGCTAATGCATCAGACAAAAACTGGCTAATAGTTTAGTTAGATCAACAGGGTCGATCTGATAGGGAAAAAAGTTGTCATCAGCTGCAACGGCCATATTTCAGCCACAGAAAATAGAGCACAAGGTGGATAGCCCCATATTTAAAAGAAAAGCAGTTACTACCTGCTCCATTCTCCAGATCCTTTGTCTATTCAGCCACATGGGCAAGGGCACTTAGGAAACATGTGTACATCACTTAGCAATCCTTTCCCACTCATGGATTCATCCTGGTCCATTCAAAGTCTGCTTTCTGCCAGCCATAAACCTGAGAGGAAAACACCGAAACATGAGCTCCAATCAGCTAGATGCCTAAGGAACTAGGGGACAAAGGAGGGGCACAAGCTGGCATATCAGACAGAAACTGGCTTAGAGTAGTTAGATCAACATGGTCGATCTGTCGGGGAAAAAAGTTCAGTCATCATATATGCCAGTAAGAAGCTATTGGTCTTTATAGACAGAGCCCTGAACCAGGAACAAGATTTGGTCGGTCTGATCCTATACTTGCAAATTCACTCAATATTTGAGCGCTTCTGTGTCCTGTTTGTAAGAAACAGGACACAGAAGTAAGAAAATATCTGCAAAGACCAACACTCCTGGCCTTCTGAGCTTACACTTGATACAGGCCTGTATGGCTGGCAAGAGCTGTGTAGAAATGTTCGACTTCTCCTGAAACGAGAAGTGACCACAGGGCTTTGGGCAAGTGTCAGGACGCTATATTTTAATGTAAGATGTTATCACTAAAAACCTGGGATAATGGGGCAGCCAGTTAGCTCAGCTGGGTAGAGCACGATGCTCTTTAACACCAGGGTTGCCGGTTCGATCGCCGCATGGGCCACTGTGAGCTGCAGTCCCTCCACAACTAGATTGAAACTACTTGCCTTGGAGCTGATTGGTCCTGAAAATCAGGAAAGTCAGACAAAGGATCCTCAGAGCATGCGTTTCCTACAATAGGCCAGGAGACAAATGCTTACCCCGGCAGTGAAGACACGGAAGGTTCTAGATGTCTACACAGAGTTCCCTTGGAGGCCCAGAAACGAGCCTCTCCTCCAAGATCCATTCTGCACCCTTTGATCGCGCTAACCTGCGAACCAACAAAGAAAGGGCATCAATCGCCATCTTCCCACGGTGGAAAAAGCACGTGGCCGGACCCTTTGAGGCTGATGTATCAGAATTAACTGGCAAGTATTTAGAGATCAGCATGATCGATCTGATGGGGAAAAAAGTAAAGTCATCATTTACACCAGCCAAGGACTCCTCGGGTCTGTATACAAGGCGCGGATTTTCCACCTCTAATTGAGCTCTCCAAAAGCCTATTAAGGTCAGAGCAAGAGGAGCCACGGGAAGGGGCGATGGCAAAGAAGAGGTACAGAGATCTCGAAGGGAAAACCATAGGTCTCAACTCACCGCACAGAGTAGTAACCCGGGTTCCCGGAGCCGGACGACATGGGATGAGGAGGACGCACACGAGGAACAGAACACGCCGCGGAAGCGAAAGGACGAAAAGCTCGCCTGCTCTCCTTTATATAATCAGCGGGAGCTCTTGCGCCTGCGCACTAGACTCAAGACGCTTCCGGTCGCCCCGGCGCCGGGCGGGAAATGTAGTCTCCCAGGCGCTCTAATGGTTGTCAAGGCCGGTCTAGCCCCTCCTCCTTCTCTGTACACACTGGGCCGCCCGGGCTCGGCGGCTTCGCCGCCATGTCGCTCTTCACACGCACCAAGAAGTCCTCCGAGTCCCCCCTCTTTCGGGGCTGGCTGAGGCCCCCTGCAATCCCCTCCCCTGAGCCACGCCCGCCCGAGCCCGCCGCTGGGAGCTGAGGCGACGCCCGCCCGCGCGTCCGCCCACCCCGGCTGAGGGCGGGGGCGCCGGCAGTGCCAGGACCGCTCCTCCTCCTCCTCCTCCTCCTCCTTCTCCTCCTCCTCCTCCTCCTCTCCCCCCGCCGCCCCGTCCGCCTGTCCGGCCCTTCCCCCCGCCCTGTGTTTGCTAGGAAGGGAAACCGAAAGTGCGCGGCGCCGGGTGGAGCCGCGGACCTGTCTGGGCCAGACCCACAGTATCCGTCGGCGGCGACGGGCAGACGCGCTGGAACCAGGTGGGTGACCCCCACGGCGCATCCCGGGCGCGCACCTGCTTCTGCTCCCACGACCCCCGGCGCTCGCACCGCCCCTCCATTGCCTGCGCTTCTGCCCCGGCGCCCGCCTCAGAGACCCCAACAGCTCCTGAGCCCCTGGCGCCCCGCTCACCTCGGCGCCCCTGTCACTTCCATCACCCTCCTCAGCGCCCCCGTCATCCACCTGAGAATCCCTGTCCCCTCTCCTCGGCGCCCCCGTGTCCCCCTCAGCGCCCCTATCACCTCAGTGCCCACACCTCCATCCCCTGCCTCTGCTCCACCTGGGGCCCCCCTTCACCTCCCCTGTCCCCTCTTCTGCCCCCAGCGCCTCCATTATCCATCTAGAGCCCTCCATCACCACCTCTGCCTCTGGCCTGATCATCTAGCTCTCCTCTGCCCCGTACCCCCATCTCTTGCCTCACTTTCTACCAAAGCCACCCCTTTCATCTTCTGTCCTCACCTCATTCATCCCACATCTTCCACGAAGCACCCTCAGCACCTCGACTCCCCATCACTTCAGCAGGCACCCCCAGCTGAGCTCAGCCCCCTTCTTCCTGAGGCCCCACACCTCTTCACCTCTCCCCTGCCTCCCCGCGTCAGCCTTGCCTCGGCACCTTGTCCCTGCCACCACACAGCCCTGGCTCTCCCCGACCCCATGTTTCCATCACCCTCCGGTGGGCTCCGGGGTACCAATGGCTTCTCCATCACCTCTTACACCCTCTCAGAACCCAGGAGGCTTTCACCTGAAACCCAGCTCTGCCTCTTGTTTCCGTGTCTTTCTTCCCATCCTGGTGATTACCGCGCTCCTGTAATTTGATCCCTGTACCAGCTTGAACATCACCGATTTTCTTCTTCCTGTCTTTTAGGACTTGCTTCCCCAAGAAACCCACGTTAGCTTGCTTTTTTCATAGCATTTCCTGTTCCTCTCTCTGCTCCTTCCTTTCCTTGCTGTTGTTTTTCTTTCGTAGAAAATGTTAGTTTCTATTTTAGTATTTTTCGACACGAGGAAGAAGGGATTTTCTCCTCAGATAATTTTTTTTAATAAAAAAAAAAAAAAGCCTGTAAATATTGAACCTGCGCCATGAGAGCCGGGTTTGATACAATGAGGGAGGAGATTCACCAAAAATACTGCCAGCAGGAAGGAAAGGGACTCCTTTTTTTTGATGAGGATAAAAGCTACTCCTCAAATCTATTCACATTTTCCAACCGTGAATATTAAAAAACTCTGTGAGAGGAACAGTCTCAAAAAACCCCCTTGCTTTTTTTCCTTTCCCTAGCCCGACGCACATGATGTGTATGGGTTAGACTAAGAATTTCCCTTAAATGGGCTTCCTCTTCCTCTTTCTCTCCTGGCGACAGTATTTATCTGCTTTATAGAAGAGTAAAACGAAACCTAGCAACTGATTAAATAACTTGGCTAAAAGCATAAACCAAACAGTAGTTTTTAACGGGAATTGATGACATTCCCTCTATGTTGAGAAAGTGCGAGGGTAAGGAGAAGGGGAATTTAACCCCCTGAGACCACTTAAATTGTAAATTTAATGTTTTGTATCATCATTGGGCATTCACAGAGTGGAGCACTTGTGTCCATGACTAAAATTTGTGTTTAACTCTTAGTTAACACATCATTAAGATGTAAAAAGAGAGAGATTGGCTTGATGTTGTTTTGGGTGTTTTCTACTAGATGGTGTGTTTTGAGGGTACTAATAAGTCAACCTGTGCAGATTTCCACATAACTGAAAGTAACGTGAATGTGGAAGAATTCAGGTGACTCAGAGATGGAGGACAGAAGACCTTGTCCAGATGCCAGGCCCAGGACTCCCGATACCAACCACAGAGGTGAGTAAGGTTTTCTAACTAACGGGAAGGAAATTGGGTTCCCTATGAATGAGCAGACCCACCTAAGATCACTGCATCTTTCAAGTAAAGAGTGCTTTATTCCTTAACTACAACACTAATGACTCTGAAAAACAGACAGCCCTCGCCCTTTCCTAAGAGAGCTGATGAATGGGTGCAATTCACTTTAACAAAGATGGGGATGAGGTGTCAGAAATGGGAATAACCTTCTGGTTTAAAGCAGCACTATCCTGTAGAAACAATACAAGCCAAAAACGTAAATTAAAATTTTCTAATAGCATTGTTAAAAGCAAAAAGAAACAGGTGAGATCCATTTTTTAAATTCAGTACTGATTTAATAAAGTTTAATAATTTAGTATTTGTCTTATTTAAGCCAATATATTCAAATAATGTCATTTTATTATCATTGAATATAGAATTTTATTATGATACTTTAATCATTTTAATATTTTATTTACCCCCAAATATTCAAATATTATCATTTTAAGATGTTATCGATACAAAAATTTTAATGAGATACTGAACTTTTTTTGGTATTAAGTCTTCAAAATTCGGGCCAGCCCGGTGGCTCAGGTGGTTCGAGTACCGTGCTCCTAATGCCGAGGTTGCCGGTTCAATTCCCACATGGGCCAGTGACTGGCAGCCAGTGTGAGCAGCCGGCAGCTGGCGAGAGCTGCTGTGAGCTGCTGTGAGCGGCTGACCAACGACCGGGGACCGACTGCCCCAGCCAGGGGGAGCGCAAGACTCATAATATCAGCATGGGCCAGGGAGCTGTGTCCTACACAACTAGATGGAGAAACTGGCTTGAACCGGAGGGGGGGGGGTGTCTTCAAAATTCTGTTATTTAACACATCTTAATTTAGACTAGCCACGTTTAAGATCCTTAATAGCATTTGATAGCCTGTGTCTAGAGTCCTAGACACCAAAGCAAAGTTAGTTCCAAAAGCATTACTCTATTGCAGTGATTGTTCTGTTAGAACTTTCTAAAAAAAAAACACCAGCCAAATGGAGTCTTGCTTTTCCCTAAATTGACAATATGTCATCTGAGTTTTAGCTGTGGAACAAATGAGGAAGAATTGTAAAATTTTGATCTGTGTGAATATTGAAAGAATGAGAAACAATACAATTTTTCATTCTTCCAAAACATCTAGTGTTCTAATTAGATAAAAATATTAAAAGTAGGACTTTTCTTCTGATATCTTGGGAGTTTGGAAAGTAAATATGAAAGTAACAATTATAAAGATTTAGAGTTCAGTAGTACAGTATTTATATTTTAACATATATTTCTTTGTTACCACATTAAAATTTTCTCTACAAAATGCAAAGCAAGGAAAAACATATAAATGGATTTAGCAGCTGATGTCATGAAGTGGAATGATCATTTTGAATATGATGTGCATTTGAAACTTTCAAAACACTTTTTATTATCACATCATTATGTACAGTCTTATTTTTTGTTTGTTTTTAAAATCTCCAAGTCATTCTGCAAAGTTGGGTCAGCTCCAGAATCAGTTTAGAGGAAAGGAAAGTGAAAAAAACTGGACTTGGGTATGTTGGCCAAGGTCACTTATGAAATGCGTGGCAGATCAGGGAACAAGTTTGACTTCATCCACCGGGTAAAGTTAGCTTTCCTATGTGTACTAGGTGTGTCACCTCCCTCCCCAACACCTCTTCTGAGTGTTGGTAACAGATAAATACTATGTAAATGAACTTGTGCTGCAGAAAGGGAAACTTGTTTCGTTTTTCAATTTGCTAAATCAAAGTTTGAGTTTCGTTTTTCAGTTTCCTTCATAGACTATTAGCTAGCTCAAAAATATCCTAGTAAAGGAAGCCCCACCTTCCTTCCCCTTTGCCATCTGATGTTGGACACAGTTCAAGAAGCATTTCCCTTTATAGTTTTATCCCACTTGATGCCTCTGTTGCCTAGTGGCAGAACCAGTGGCTCTAGAAATCAATAGTCAATAAGAAAATTATTACTAGTGCTATTAGTAATAACTAACGTTAAGGGGAGCTTTTTGTGTGTCAGATACTGCACTATACTAAGCATTTTACAAATATTTAATCTTTACAACAACTCAGATACTCAGGCTTAGAGAAATTATGTGACTCGTGAGGAAATGCCCAGGTCAAGATTTGAACTAGGCCTGTTTGGCTCTGAAACTCGTGCTGACTATTGTTTGGTACTGGCAAGAAACTAGAAGTAATGAGCTGATCTTTTTGATCCTCTGAAATAATCCCAGCTTATGAAGATTGAATGATATACTGCAAGTATTTATTCTCTAGCATGTATTAGGCACTCAACAAATGTTTATTCCTTTTCCCTTTTCATACCCTCTGAAAAAACAATATTTTCATAATATATATGGCAACATAGTAATCTATTTTACATTTATTAAATGACTTGGTAGAAAACCTTTTTTCTCTCCAAATAAAACCTAAGCTCCTTAGTTGTTCTGGAAAATGAGAGTACGTTCATTATTGTCCTGCTGGATTTCCTTGCACCTTGATTTTTGTGCTTACCCAATATTCCCATTGTGTTTAGGGCCTATAGATGGAGCATTACCACCAAGAGCTAGAAATCAGGCCAATAATCCACCAGCCAATGCTCTCAGAGGAGGAGCCAACCAGCCCAGAAGGCTTACTAGGGCCTACTATCCTTTTCCTTTCCGGCAAAGAGAAGAAAGGTTTGCGGCCATGGGTAGGAACCCACATCAAGGGAGGAGGAACCGTGAGGACCGTGCCCATGATGAACCTAGAGGCCAAAGACAAGGTCAGGAGAATGACCCTAGGCGGCGAAATGGCAACCAGGAGGGAAGGAACCGCGGACCACCATGGTCTGATGAAAATTTCCAGCAGTGGCGGACCCCCCACCAGAAGCCTGCAGAACAGCCACAGCAGGTGAAGAAACTGGGCTACAAGTTCCTAGAAAGTCTTCTGCAGAAGGACCCCTCTGAGGTGGTCATCACACTCGCCACAAGTTTAGGGCTAAAGGAGCTCTTATCTCATTCTTTTATGAAGTCCAACTTCCTTGAGCTCATTTGCCAGGTTCTTCGGAAGGCTTGTAGTTCCAGAATGGACCGCCAGAGCGTCCTCCATGTCCTGGGCATACTGAAGAACTCAAAATTCCTCAAAGTCTGCCTGCCGAATTATGTGGTAGGGATGATCACCGAACCCATTCCTGACATTCGAAACCAGTATCCAGAACACATTAGCAACATCATCTCCCTCCTCCAGGACCTCGTAAGCGTCTTCCCTGCCAGCTCTGTGCAGGAAACGTCCATGCTCATTTCCCTTCTGCCAGCTTCTCTTAATGCTTTGAGAGCCTCTGGAGTTGACATCGAAGAGGAGACAGAGAGGAACCTGGAAAAGGTGCAGACCATCATCGAACATCTGCAGGAGAAGAGGCGCGAGGGCACTTTAAGAGTGGACACCTGTACTCTCGTACAGTCCAAGGCAGAAGACCAGGTTGAGAGCTACCGCATCATGCCCATTTACCCCACCTACAATGAAGTGCACTTGGATGAGAAGCCATTCCTTCGCCCCAACATCATTTCTGGAAAATATGAGAGCACTGCCGTCTATCTGGATACCCACTTCCGACTCCTGCGAGAAGATTTTGTCAGACCCCTCCGAGAAGGCATTTTGGAACTTCTCCAAAGCTTTGAAGACCAGGGCCTGAGAAAGAGAAAGTTTGATGACATCCGAATCTACTTTGATACCAGAATCATCACCCCGGTGTGTTCATCATCAGGCATTGTCTACAAGGTGCAGTTTGACACAAAACCACTGAAGTATGTTCGCTGGCAGAATTCCAAGCGATTGCTCTATGGGTCCTTGGTGTGCATGTCCAAGGACAATTTTGAGACATTTCTGTTTGCCACGGTGTCTAACCGGGAGCAGGAAGATCTCTGCCGGGGAATTGTTCAGCTCAGCTTCAATGAGCAGAGCCAACAGCTGCTGGCAGAGGTCCAGCCCTCTGACTCTTTCCTCATGGTGGAGACAACCGCATACTTTGAGGCCTATAGACATGTCCTGGAAGGACTCCAGGAGATCCAGGAGGAAGATGTCCCCTTCCAGAGGAACATTGTGGAATGTGACTCTCATGTGAAGGAGCCCAGGTACTTGCTAATGGGGGGCAGATATGATTTCACTCCCTTAATTCCCTCAGCAACTGGGGAATCTCTGAGGAACACCGAGGGCTTGAGACGTCCCAGAGTTAATGTCTTAGACCTCAGCCAGTGGCCCTCCAAAGAAGCCCTGAAGCTGGATGACTCTCAGATGGAAGCCTTGCAGTTTGCTCTCACAAGGGAACTGGCTATTATTCAAGGACCTCCTGGAACAGGTAAGAGAATTTTTCAGAGCACATGTCATCTGCCCTGTGAGATAAGCATGGGAGGCTTGACTCTAGGTTTCTATAATGTCTCCATTAGGTACATTGCACTGAAATGGGCACCAGACTTGGTTGTAGCTGCTTATAATGATGTTTTCAGTAGGGACCCATTGGTATGCATAGTAATAAACCAAAACACAACATTAGAAAAGATTGCTAAGGGTCCAAGTTTGGAAGATGTATTACCTCTGCTTCCATCAAAGGCTATATTAATTTGTTTGCTTTTATATTACTTTAAATTCAATAATATCAGGTATAGCAGATCCTTGAATAACATTTCATTCAACATCGTTTTGTCACAACATTGATGGAAATGAAAAAGATCCCCAGCCAGAGCCAGTGTCTGTGTGGAGTTTGCATGGTCTCCCATGTCTGCGTGGGTTTTCTCCAGGGACTCCAGTTTCCTCCCACATCCCACAGATGTGCACATGCGCTTCATTGCTGTGTCTGCATTGCCCCCATCTGAGTGTGGGTGTGTGTGATGCGCCCTTGATGGAAGAGTGTCCTGTCCAGGGGGGGTGCCCGCCTTGCGCCCTGAGCTGCCAGGATTGGCTCTGGCCACCCGCAACCTGAACTGGAATGGGGGGTTGGAGAAGAATGGTCTGACATGTTTTTATTAGTCTTCCTTAAATGTACGTACGGCTCATATTTATTTCAGTATTTAATATTAGAAGTGTTTGGGGTCTTTATTTAGAAGTTTGGTGATGCTTTTGTGATCAGAAACATGCCATAGAAACTTAACTCTTGCTTCTATCAATTAGCCTATGACCAGTTGGTTTTGTTATATGTCGTTTTCTTAAAGTCTTCGTTTTCAAGAACCTGTCAACAACATTGAGGACTTACTGTATATAATAATAGTGCTGTGTGCCAAGTACTGTTTTACATGCTTTACATATGGTTAACTCACTGCATCCTCACAGCAACTCTGTGAAGTAGAAACCATCCCGTTTTACAGATGGAAAAACTAAGGCAAAAAGAGGTTGAATATATGTTGAAGCTCACACAGATGGTAAGTGTGAACCTAGGACTTGAACTCAGGCAGTTGGCTCTAGAGTCCTGGTTTCCCTATCTACCACACTATACTTGTTTTTCATGGAAATATACCTCCTTGCACTGTTCTTCCCATGTGCCCTTCTCTAATCCTACTCTGGTGATAAATACTACCGTGTTTCTCCTAAAATAAGACCTAGCCGGACAATCAGCTCTAATGCGTCTTTTAGAGCGAAAATTAATATAAGACCCAATCTTAATTTACTATAAGACTGGGTATAATATAATATAATATAACATAATATAATATAATTGATACAATATAATACCGGGTCTTATATTAATTTTTGCTGCAAAAGATGCATTAGAGCTGATTGTCCGGCTAGGTTTTATTTTTGGGGAAGCAGGGTATTAGCAATTTGATGTGTATCTTTCCAGATGTTCTTCAAGGTTAATACTGACATATCTTTTTGTCTGTAAGTGTATTTATATGTTTACATATATACATGCACGCTTTCTATTTTTTAATAATAAAAATGGGCTCTACATATTTGTCTATAATTTACATATATATATATAACATGTTTCATAGCACAACATGGTATAGACATTTTTACATTCTTTACACTAGAATCACATTTAGAAATGGACCTCACTCTTTTTACTATGACTGCATTCGCTCTAGGGTATGAATGTACCTTTTTTTTTTTTTTTTGTATTCCAGTGCTGTAATAAGTATCCATTTATCTGTGTGTGTATGTGTGTGTTTACCTTTGGGTACTCTGCTTATAATTTCTGTAATTTTTTTTCCTAAGTTGGGAATTCACTTTAATTAGTTATAGTAGGTACAATTAAATTATCCTCCCAAAAAGATATACAGAAAACAAAACCAGGAAGAAGTCTCTTTAAAAAAACTGATCAAGTAATGGCAACTCATGATAAAAAATTAATGTAACACATGGAAAGTTCTTTCTGATAAGAAACACCTATAGGATGGAAAAATATGCATAATTAAAGTGATGTTTTGAAGACTTAAAGAAAGAATGAATTAGTGTTCCCATTTGGTTAACGTCCTTTCTAGCATTATTATATGTCATCAATCCTTTTTACTGATCAGTTTTTGCTGATCTGAGAGGTTAAAATTTTGGGCTCATTAATTTTAATTTTAAGTTTTAATAAAAAATGATTCAACATTTTTTAAGAGTCCCTGTTTCTCTCCTCCCACCACCCTGCTCAGTTCCCTTCCCTAAAGCAAACCATATTATTCCTGTGTATCCTTCCAGATATAGTCTATGAATATTCAAGCAAATGCATGTATTTCTTTTCCCCCACTTTTTTTTAATACTATGCTAGAAACACTCTTCTGTGTGTTTTCTTTGGTCATTTGTAAAATATCCTGGTGATCCTTTCATATTGGTACGTAAGTGCTGTCTCACTGTTGTTTATGTGACTACATTATATTCCATTGTGTGGATAGCTCGTAATCTTTTCACCCAGTTCCCTGTGGAAAGATTTACTAATACGGATAATATTTCAGTGAATAGCCTTGTTTGTGAATCATTTCACACACAAACACTGTATCAAGAAGAAAAAAAGTATGTCCAGAAGAGAAATTCCTAACTGAATTCATAGTTTTAATAGATATTGTCAAATTACCTTCTGGAAGTGTCATTAATTTGTATTTCTTTAGTTAAGAGTAAGATTAAATATCCTTTCTTGTGTTTATTAGCTATTTATATTACTGCTTCTGTGGATTGTTTTTTTAAATGTGTCCGTATTTCTGTTGAATGGCTTTTCTTATTGGTTTGTAGGAGCTTTTTGTATGTTCATAATATTTATGTTGCGAACAATTTTCCCTAATGTTATCACTTGAATTAGGACTCTTTAGCTTTAAGAATAGTAATCACTTCAGGCTAGCTTAAGACACACGCATACACACACACACACACACACACACACACACCTACTAAGAAAGAGCCTACCTCGGAGTATAAGGGGGAGGTAGTAAAGGGGGTCATTTTGAGTTTGAATCCCCAAAAGTATTCATTCTAAGGGGAAGGAAGAAGTGAGAGGTGATAGAATAAATATTGAATTATAAAGATTTTCTTGCCTCCCGAGGTTCTCTTTATTCCTTCAGTCCTCCAAACTAGAAAGTCTAAAACTTCTGCCCAGGCTGCCTGCTTATCTCATCTGTCCTGCTGGAGCCAGGCCTTAGTCTTCGCTCACTTGGAAGATGGCAGAAATCTCCCAACTAATAAATCCCATTCACTCTTGCCCACTCTTACTCAGTTGTCACTTCCCCAGGGCAGCCTCTTTTGGTAACCTCATTAACTTGACCAGAATCCCAATGATGTTTTTTCTTGGTACCATGTATTTCTCATTTCCCACATTTATGGTTTTACCTTCGTTTGCGTGATATCTTTCTCCTAGTCTGTAAGGTCCAGGAAGACAAGAACCATGGCTGTTTTGCTCACTATTTTATTTCTTGCACCTAAACCAGTGCCTGACACCTGTTAAACATTCAATACATATTATTGGTGCGGGAAGGGGGGTGGGGAAACGAAGGAAGAAATCCTTACTTATGCTATACTGAACTCTTTGATTTTCTTGTATCACTTCCTACTCAACTTTGAGTTTTTTGAAGACGGTGGCTGCCTTCTCAGCCTGACACAACGTAAAAATTTAGCTGTTTGTAGACTTAATTAATTAATTAATTAATTATTGGACATTGGCTAATGCTAATAACTCTTAACTCCAATGTGGATTTCTATGAGTTTTTCCCTCCTATCACAAAGGCAAGTCTACTGTGGTATATTAACACCGTTTGTAAATAATTTGCCACATGAGACTGGAAACAAATTATACGCCCATCAATAGAGAATTGGCTAAAAAATATCTTCCTGCTGTGAAAAACAAAAAGAGGATTCCTTTTATGTACTGATAAAGAACTACCGCAAAGATATATTAAGTGAAAAAAGCAAAATGTTGAGCTGTGAAAATAGTCTGCTACTGTTTGCATTAAAGAGGGGGGGCTAGAAAAAGTCTGTATTTATGTTTGTTTATATGTGCGTAGAATGTCTACCTCTGGAATGTTGCACAAGAAACTGGTCACACTGGTTGCTTCTAAGACAGGAACTGGGTGGCTGGGGGACAGAAGAATGAGAGGGCTTTTCATAATAGACCCATTTGTGCTTCTTAGATTTTAAAACATCTCAGTGTAGTACCTTAAAAATTTTTTAAAATAATAATATGCTATAATTCATTAATTACTCATTTCCGTAAGTTTTTAAGTTTTTTAACTCTCCTTTTTTTCTTTTTTCTAGGTAAAACCTATGTGGGTCTAAAAATTGTTCAGGCCCTTCTAACCAATGAGCACGTTTGGCAAATTAACCTCCAGAAGTTTCCCATCTTGGTTGTGTGTTACACCAATCATGCTTTGGACCAGTTTCTGGAAGGTAATGTCTGTAGGCACAATGGTTCTATCAAGATACTTATAATTAAACCATCAGTAACTTCAGGAGCTTTCTACTGCTCTTTAAATAAAGTCCACAGTTTTAACCGTGACCTGCAGGGCTGCGTGTCGTCTGCTCCAGCCAAACTGAGTGAACCTCATCTCCTACCTCTGCCCTGTTCTCCCCAACTCGAGCAACACTGATTGTCTTCAATCCCTTGAATTCCTCCAGCCTCTCTCTCGGCCCATGCTGTGCCCCCTGCCTCGAATGCACTTTCTCTCTCTAACTCTCTCTCCATCTGACCCCATCAAGCCTGGTTGGCTTCAACTCATTCTTCAGGTTTCGCCCTAAATCTCTTCTTATGTGGACTTTTCCTGTTGCCCCTAGACGAGGTTGAGTCTCCTTTTGTAATTTTTCTTCAGAGACTTATTACATATGTAGCAATTTATTTTCATGTGGCTCTACCCTAGACTATAAACACCATGAGGGTCAGTCCTGTTTCTTGGTATATTCACAGATCCTGGCACATACTAGACACTGAAAAAATACTAATTGCATTAATGAATGAATAAGTATATGTTTTTCCTTTTGCTTAGAATATTATTTTCCATTCTTTTTTAAAAGTTAAGACATTTTTTTCAATTATAGTTGACATACAATATCCTTTCTTCTATATCCTCCTTTCTCTTAGATTAAATATTCCTTATTCTTGGAGTCTCAGTTTAAATATTAGATCCTCAAGAATTAGACCCCTACCCATCCAAACTAGGTAAGGTCCCCTGTTATATACTTACAGCATTATGTACTTGTAGGATTTAACTGCACTTATGCTAATGTGATAAATTATTAAAGCATATATTCTCTCCCAGGCTGTGCAACATGAGAACAAATTAGAAACAGTCTGTGTTTTCACCACTGTCTTCAGAACCTAGCACACGCCTGGCAATCAGTAAATGTATGTAGAGTGAATAATAGAGAACGTTTACTAAGAGCTTACTTTGTCCCAGGCCATACCTAGGAGCGATAAAGATAACTCTTGTTATACAGACTAGAGCCCTGTAAGGAAAGTATTGCTGTCTTCAAATCACAGATGAGGAAACTGAGGCTAACTAACTTGCCCCAGCTTACGTAGAAGTAAGCTGTGGAGCCAGTAAGTTGTGTCCCCAATTGTCTGACTTCAAAGCCTGTGCTCTTAAGCACCACACTTTACTGCTCTGCAGGTCACATCATCTCTGGGGCCTTCTTGCTCCGTAATGGGGTAGATTTCCTGTAAATACCAGTTTGTTCCCTAAGGGACCAGCTGAGACAACACCTCAGACACATACAGCACTCACCTGAGAGAATCCAGCATAGCTCCTCTCAACTCTGCTGTGTTCCACTTTGCTCCACAGGCATCTACAAGTGTCAAAAGACCAGCATCGTGCGGGTAGGTGGAAGGAGCAACAGTGAAATCCTGAAGCAGTTCACCCTGCGGGAGCTGAGGAACAAGCGGGAATTCCGCCGAAACCTCCCCATGCACCTCCGAAGGGCCTACATGAGTGTAAGTCCCAGCTGTGGATATCTAGGTAGCTCAAGAGGGAACTAAACAAGATAGCACTGGCTTTGTGGGTATGCAGTTCCCAGGCAGATAAGGAGACTCCTCAAAGCTGTGAAATACTCGGGTTCATTCCAGCATTCCATTTTGCTAATCCCATGGTGTGACCTTGCCCTCATAATCCAAGGGAGAGTAAGGACAAAATAGGGCACACTGCCCCCTCCCAGCCCCTGCCAGGACCTTAAGGCTACGCCCCCAAACCACCCACAGCACTTCTACTTACAGCTTATAGACCAGAGAAATATCTTTAGCTGGGCAGAAATGTGCACAACCAAAAACTCTGAATTCTTACTGAGGAAAAAAGAAGTCTCTACCACAGTATCCTTGGCCTGTTTTTCTGTTGTATTATTTGTTTCCTTTTCTTACTGATTGGTAGGAATCTTTGAGACATTTTAGATACTAACCCTTCAGTTTTAAGACCATAGTGATGTGCTTTGGGAAATTGGTTTGTTGACTGGTCTACTTATTTAGTCTCCCTTCCTGTTATTCCTGTCTTGGTTTCGTTTTCTCTCAAGGCAGGGATGAATTTAGGGGATGATGCTACTTCCTCATCATTTCTTTGCCCCTGTTCTTGACAGATCATGACACAAATGAAGGAGTCAGAACAGGAGCTGCACGAAGGGGCCCGGACTCTGGAGTGCACCATGCGTGGCGTGTTACGGGAGCAGCACCTGGAGAAGTACATTTCCCCCCGGCATTGGAAAAGCCTGGTGAATGGACCAATCCAGGTAGGGGTCCTCCTGGGGGATTGCAAGCATGTCTCTTGCCTCGGTACTTAGAAGGAGCCTCCAGCAGAAGCAGCAGTCCAAAGCCTGAGCTGTTTGGTGAGCTGATGCTGCCGTCATGTGAATAGTTCTTTTTGTGAGGAGAGGCAGCTGAGTATACTAGTCAAGAACAAGACTCTGGAGCCAGCCTTCTGGGTTTGAATCCTTGGCTTGCTCTGGGCAAGTTACTTAATTTTTCTGTGCCTGTTTTCTCTTTTAGAAAGCGGGGATAATAACAACATTAACTCAAACCCTATGAAATTTCCAGTATTTGTAAATTTAGCTTGAAACATGGCAGTTTTTCATCGATCCACTTAATGCTTACAGGATTGTTATTTGGATAAATAAGTTAATATCTATAAACTTCTTAAGTTAGTAAGTGTGCTATAAGTGCTCGTGAGATGAAATGATGTAACAGGCCAACCTAGCACATAGAGAGCAAGCCTGGGAGTCAACAGACCTAAGTCACACAGACTGATTGTGTGACTTGGGCCAATGTGATGCTCAGGTCCCTCAGCAGTCACACAAGGATAACAATAACGCCTGCCTTCAAAGGCTGTTATGAGACGTAAATGACAATAATTTATGTAGAGTGGCTGGCCAGGAACCCAGTGAAATGGTAGCTGTGTTATGATAGGGTTGGTGAGTTCCAGGGTTACAAATCCCAAAGCCTAGAGGGGTCAATCAGGTCCCATAAATGACCGATGCAGGCCAGATGGGAGGGGGTGGCAGTAACCCACTTCTAGCCATTTGTTGCCATTTGGGAATGCAGGCTTGTTGCTGCCATAGCTTCTGATTTTGTCAAGAGAAGCAGGACATTTTTATTTGTAAAATTCAATGCAAGTCATTAAATGACCCAGTTGCCCATCTGCAGCCTCTAAATTTTAAGGGAATTACTTTTGATCCATCAAGGAGACCTTTCCTTCACACTTTTGTCACAGAATTCTCATGCCTGATAATTCTTCCTTCCACAGGATAGTGAATGGGTTTGTTTCCAGGGCTGGAAGCATTCCATGATGCTGGAGTGGCTGGGTCTGGGTGTCGGTTCTTTCACCCAAAGTGTTGCTCCAGCAGGACCTGAAAATACAGGTAAGAAGTGCGTGTCTCCCTAGAATCACATCTTAAGATGTAATATGGTAAAGACCAGAAGAGCAGGACTTAAAAGTAATACCCAGAATATGTAAAGAGCTTTAATCAATCAGAAAAGACAATACCTTAACAGGAAAATAGATAAAAGACTTTTAACAGGCACAACACAAAATAGGAAATCCTAATGGTCAATAAACATATGAAAAGTACTCATTAGAAATTAGAGGAATTAAAACCATAGTGAGATACTATTATACACCCACCAGATGGGCAAAAATTAAAGTTTGACATAACCCTGCATTGATGAGAATGTGGAGCAGGGGAGCTGACGCACTGCGAGTGAAAATATTAATTGGCACAACCACATTATGATAATAGAGAAACAAAAATAGCTGAAATGCCCATCAACATTTGTACAATGCATGGATCAATTACAGTCTATTCAGGTAACGAAATACTATAAAACAGTGAAAAGGAATGAATTATAGGTATATGACAACATATATGAATCTCAAAAACGTGCTAAATGAAAAAGGCAACTTACAGGAAAGTATATGCAGTGTGATTCCTCTCACAAAGTCAAGACTAGACAATGTGTTGTTGAGAGGTGTATATACATTATATATGTGGTATGTGGTAAAGTTGTTTGTTCTTTTTTTAAGGGAGAAATGAGTAACACAAAATTTAGGTTAGAAGGGCCCCCAAGGGTCTTCAAAGAAGTTGGTAATTTTCTGCTTCTTAAATTGGGCGAAAAGTACCTGGATGCTCATTTTATATATTTTTATTCTTTAAATTACACATTTACATTGTATACCCTTCTGTGTATGTGTTTTTGATACAAGTAAAACCTTTCTTACAAAGGCATACATTCATATGATTTTTTAAAATGTGATAAAAAGGTATGTAAGGAACCACAGTCTCCCTCCCGTCTCATCCTCCCAGTGTCCCTCCCCAGAGGTAACCACGTAAACCCCTTGAGAATGTCTTCACCCAGCTAAGCTCTTACAGGTGCCCTCTTGCATCCTTTGGCTTCAAGAGTCTCCATCCCTGTCTTGCGTGTCTTCCTCTCTTAGCCCCGGCAGAAGGCGAGGAGGAGGAAGAAGGGGAAGAGGAGGGTTCGCTGATTGAGATCGCGGAGGAGGCCGACCTGATTCAAGCAGACCGGGTGATTGAGGAGGAAGAGGTGGTGAGGCCCCGACGGCGGAAGAAGGAAGAGAATGGGGATGTCCAGGAATTGGCCAAAGTGCTTCTGGCCTTGAGGCTGGACACCTATGGCTCCGGGACAGCAGCCGGGCAGGAGCAAGCTGCAGGAGAGTGGGAGGTAAACTTACTTCCTCACGGCCCCTGAAAGCCCTAACAGAATGGGAAGTGGGGGTTCGGTTATTACTGCCTGGCGGGTGAGGTTAGACTCCTGAAATAGGCTTAAAAGTATCTGTTCTGACTGGAACTATACCCCGGTTTTTTCACCCACTCCTGTTGCAGTATGTTTACTTCATCCTCAAAATTAGCTGAATTTACCCACCTTACAACCAAACCCTAGTATGAGATGGATCCAGTTCCCAAGAGTATAAAAATTATGGCCCTTCGGAGGGGCCCTGGCAAGAAATGCCTACTTGGAAAGACAGGAAGCTGGTATCCAAGTGCTTCTCTTAAACTAAAAATACAGCATGTATGGGTCAGATCAAACACGGTATCAGTGCTTGGTACTTCCACGGATGTTATCTTCTACAAACTAGAAACTTCAAACAAGTCTGAACCTGCATTAAGATTTTTAAAGTATTCAAGTAAAATGGAATGAAGCAAGCATTACAGGCTGGATGGAATACTTCATTCACTCTGAAATCTGATATCTGTCTTAAAGCCAGAATAGTGAATGCCCAGATGTCTGCATATGGACTTTCCCTCTGCTCCTTCTTTTAGTAGAAGTCAGTGGTCCTCGGAATTTACTATGCATTACTATGACAGTAGAGGACTAGATATGCAAAATAACATTTGTGAACCCCACTGTTAATTTAAGGAACTTTTAAAGGGCAACTTTGGATGCAGTTTTCACCAGTCTGATTGATGGCTTTGAACCTGATCGCTTAGGTGCAGCATCACTGTATATGATGAGTGGAGTCATGATCCCAATACTTGAAAGCCTGGATTGGGATCTCCCTGCCCTGTGGCCTCAAGAGGAGTTGGTTTGTTTGGTTTTGAAATGGAGGGAGTTCCATAATATTGTGACTCACGGCCTCAGACTCAGTGACACAGCCAGGGGAGAGCACTTTCTCCTAAATGGTACCCTTAACCCACTTGTTAAAGGTACTATCATAATGTGATGGTGTTAAGACCATCTTAGCAGGCCCTGTACGACATTCAACTATTTTCATGACACATGTTTTAGGAATGAGAAACAGACTGGTCAAAATATGTTCAATGGTAACTAGTGCCAGCACTATTGTAAGTGGTTTCTGCATATTTACTCCTTCAGTCAACCTGACAACCCTGTGAAGAGGTACTACCGTGTTTCCCCGAAAATAAGACCTAGCCGGACCATCAGCTCTAATGCGTCTTTTGGAGCAAAGATTAATATAAGACCGGTCTTATTTTACTATAAGATCGGGTCTTATATAATATAAGACCGGGTCTTATATTAATCTTTGCTCCAAAAGACGCATTAGAGCTGATGGTCCGGCTAGGTCTTATTTTCGGGGAAACACAGTGTTGTATTATTCCCATTTTATAGAAGGGATGTGGAGGCTCATAGAGGTTCAGTAACTTACTCTCAGTCCCACAACTAATATGAGATTGGTGGGGCTTTGAATTCAGGCATACTGCCTGCAGAGCCCACATTTAGCCACTCTGTAGTGGAATATTGGTTGAGAGAGTATGAGACATTTAAAGAAGTTCAGCAGAAGTGGCAGCCCTTTTTTATGTGCTATGGCCCCCACTTGGGGCTTAGAAGAGGGTCCCCCTCTGCTCAGATGGTGACCCTGACTGGTATTGATGTCTACAGACCCAGCGTAGGCAGAAAAAGAAAATGACAAAGAAAGTGAAGGTTGAGCTTCGCAAAGTGAACACCATGACGGAGGCCGAGGCCAATGAAATTCAGGACGTTTGGCAGCTGGACCTGAATTCTCGCTGGCAGCTTTACAGGTACCGTGCTCAACCCCCACCTACCCCAGCCAGCCCGTGTAATTTCCCCAGGGCATTCCTTTTCTGTTCTTAGAACATAACCCCTCCACTACCATCAATCGTGTTCATGAGTGATCGAGCACCCCCGCTGAGCTGAGTGCTGGGGATGCAGCCATGGGATAGAAGACATTTGGCTCTACCCTCATGGAGTTTGTCTATCCAGGGAAACAAATTAGTTCATCCCACAAATAAAAAGTGACAAGTGGGCATAAACACTAAGAAAGAAAAGAGCTCAAGGAGTGCTAATAATCGTATTAACGTGGGATCTGAGCTGTCTAAGAAAGTGACATTGGAGGCAAGACCTGAAAGAGGAGTAGGTCTTAACCAGACCAGCAGGGAAGGGGTTGCTGATGAGATGGGACTGTGTAGGTGAAGACTTTGAGATGAGAGGGAGCATAACTGTTTAAGAAATTGAAAGAAGGCAGCTAGTAGCGTGGCTGTGGCTCAGAGAAATGAAGGTCAGGTTAGAGAGGTAGGCAGGGGCCAGACTGCAGGGCCGTGGTGAGGAGCAGGGATTTCGTCTGAGGGAATCAAGAAGCCATTGGAAGGTTTAACAGCAGAGTAGTGATATGATCTGTTTTACTTGTAAAACAAGACTGGAGAATTCGGGGAGGGGAGGAGACAGCCAGAGATGGGGCAGGGAGAATTGGTGAGAAGTTGTGGAAGCCTTTGAAGTTCCTTACTCTCTTCCCAATATTTAACCTCTTCTTAATCCCACCCCCTTTAGCTCCCGACTACTTAGGAACAGGTCTCTACACATCTTTTCGTTGGGCATTTTGGACTCGGGTCCTTGCACATCTGGGTCTCCTCCCTCTCTGTGGCCTCTAAGCTCCTTGTGTGTCTAGGTTCCACTTCATACACAGGGCACACTGAAGAGGGTTCTTCCACCTTCTCAAAGAGCACATGGCTTCCTCTACCTGGTTCTTCACATTCTTTAGGCTGTGGCTACAGATGTACCAGGCCGATACCCGCCGAAAGATCCTCAGCTTTGAGCGCCAGTACCGCACGTCAGCAGAGAGGATGACTGAGCTGAGACTCCAGGAAGACCTGCACATTCTGAAAGACGCCCAGGTCGTAGGAATGACGACCACAGGTAAGAAAACCTGGGCAAATTGACCTGCTCCAGTCATTCTCTCTGGTGCCAAGCTCCTACCAGATTATCTAGGACAGGTAAAGGGGAACTTCTTTAATAGGTTAGAGGAAAATACCATGAAGAACTATGAAAGTAAGCAATCCTATTTAGGGAACTGTTGGTGAAGTTGGCCCACTTGGTCCTGTTTCAGTGACCATCATGGGTATGGCTGTGACTCAGTAGTCCCCACAGCCCTGGGTGAAAGGGAGGGCTTTGATGGCACAAACCCAGAAACCTAGTGCCCGGTGGGTCCAGTGCATCTTCTCAGAGGAGCCTCTTTCTTCTCTCTGGACTTGAGGTGCTGCCAAGTACCGCCAGATTCTACAGAAAGTGGAGCCTCGGATTGTCATTGTGGAAGAGGCTGCTGAAGTCCTCGAGGCCCACACCATTGCCACATTGAGCAAAGCTTGCCAGCACCTCATTCTGATTGGGGACCACCAGCAGGTAGGGCAGGAGCCCCTGGAAGATGGGCTTGCTCTTTGGGGGGCGGAATTAGTCAGAAAGACCCTGGCCTCTCTGCTTCACCAGTCCTCAAGCCTAATAGTGGCTGTCTGTGATTCCTTTTTCTCTCACCTCCCACGTTCAACCGAAGGGTAGGTGCTCTTAAATCTGGAGTGCATTGTAGAGGTAGCGTCATCCATTTCATTTGTTCCCTCTGCTCCTTTTCTTATCCACCATGGCCTTTTAAATGGACTATTGCAACAGCATGTTTCCTGTCCCCCTGTCCCCCTACTTCTATTTTTACCAGGCTCTAACCCATTCTTCATAAAGGAGGCAAAGTGAATTGAAAGGGAGGAAAGGAGGAAGTGGGGGCGGGGGGGGGAGAGAGAGAGAGAGAGAGAGAGAGAGAGAAATCAGATCATGTCACTCCCCAGGTTAAAACTCTCCAGTGGTTTCCCACTGCACTTAACATAAAAATTAAGCTTCTTAAAGTGGCCTACAATATTCTCAGGGCTCACCTGCTTCTCTGACTACCTCATACCACCATCTCATTTGCTCTCTCTGCTCCCAACCCCCGTCTTTCCTGCTCCCTCTCATGGCTTGCTCTTCCAATGACTGGCAGCTTCTTCCGTGCTGCCATCAAGTCATGTCACTGTTTGGGGAGGCCTATCTAAAGAACCCTCACCCCTGGGCACTCTGTCACATCCCCATTATTTCTTGCCCTCATGGCCCTTACCACACTTTAATCCTTAGCCTGTCAGCACTTAGACCAGTGCCTGGCACGTGGAAGGAACTTGAAAAACATTTGATGGGTGGGTGGATGGATGGGTGGATAAAATATGTCTTCAATAGAGAATCCTCAGCCATGTTTCTCTTCTCAGCTGCGCCCGAGTGCCAATGTGTATGATCTGGCCAAGAATTTCAATCTTGAGGTGTCCCTCTTTGAACGGCTGGTGAAAGTAAACATTCCATTTGTCCGTCTGAATTACCAGGTGAGAAGCTGGGTCTCTGTTATTATGAAATGTCTAGGAGGCTCTTGGGAACCTCCCAACTGCCAGCAAGAAATTTCTCATAAAAATAACAACTGGTTTAGTAATGAAATGACTCTGATGTCAGATTTATTTTATTTTCTGTTGTAAAATACCACGAGATCAGCCTGTGTTGAGTTTGTGTTGGATGAAGGAGTTGTTTACATTCTGCTCTTTTCTCATTATTATTATTTTCAAGTGTTACTTCCCCAGATTTTCCACCAGCAAGCTAATCTTTAGAAAACTGTCCATTTATTCTCTGCCCATGTTTCTGGTGACATACATGTCTTGTTTCAGCACCGCATGCGCCCTGAAATTGCCCGACTTTTGACCCCCCACATTTACCAGGATCTGGAGAATCATCCATCTGTTCTCAAATATGAGAAGATTAAGGTGAGTCTGCCCTGCCTGATCTTTCTCTGCTGTTGTCAGCAACCTAGGGGGCTGTATTTTCTTCAGGATGAAAAAGGGTTTTCAGAAGGGGATAGAGCCAGCTTTTTAAAAAGCTGGTTATTAAGAGGAGGGATAGTACAGAATTGGAGAATACAGACGTGGATTTTGAATCCCAGCTCTGCGAGTTAGTAACTGTGTAAGGTTTTAGCACATTATTTGTCAGTTCTGAGTGTTAGGGTCTTCTTCCTATACAGTCAGAATGGTGGTTGCTGCCTTATAACGTTGTATCACAGGAGAAAATGTATGCAAAGTGGTCAGCACAGTAGAGCACTCATAAGTTAGCTGCTCTCGTCATCTTCATCATCAGAGCTGCTGCTGGTTCCCTGGACTATAATGGTTGCACTGTAGACGGCTATTATAGATATTGATGTCAAACAAATATCTTGAAAACTAAAATAGATGTAAATTCTTTAGTTGTCGATGCCCCCAAACAAAGCACATGGTGACTAACTCCAGAATTAAAGATTGTGGTACAGAGTATCCAGAAAGACTTCCAAGGTCTCTTTTTGGAATAGGGTCAGTGGCCTGCAATATATAAAGTGCATGTGAAGATAGAAAAATACCGCTGTGAGTGAGCCTTCTAACTTGTCACATCTTTTCCTTTTCAGGGGGTCTCTTCCAACCTTTTCTTTATAGAACACAACTTTCCTGAACAGGAAATCCAAGAAGGCAAAAGCCACCAGAATGAGCATGAGGCTCGCTTTGTGGTGGAGCTGTGCAAGTACTTCCTGTGCCAGGAGTACATGCCCTCCCAAATCACCATCCTCACCACCTACACCGGGCAGCTGTTTTGCCTGCGCAAACTCATGCCAGCTAAGACATTTGCCGGTGTCAAGGTCCATGTGGTGGACAAGTACCAAGGGGAAGAGAATGACATCATCCTCCTCTCACTCGTGCGGAGCAACCAGGAAGGCAAAGTAGGTTTTCTCCAGATACCCAACCGCATCTGTGTGGCCTTGTCCCGTGCCAAGAAGGGGATGTACTGCATCGGAAACATGCAGATGCTGGCTAAGGTGCCCTTGTGGAGTAAGATCATTCACACTCTGCGAGAGAACGACCAAATAGGCCAAACGCTGCGGCTGTGCTGCCAGAACCACCCCGATACCCACACTTCAGTATCCAAAGCGTCTGACTTCCAAAAAGTGCCCGAAGGAGGCTGTAGCCTACCCTGTGAGTTCCGGCTGGGCTGTGGGCACGTCTGCACCCGTGCCTGCCACCCTTATGACTCCTCGCACAAGGAGTTCCAGTGCATGAAGCCATGCCAGAAAGTCGTCTGCCAAGACGGGCATCGGTGTCCCCTTGTTTGCTTCCAGGAATGTCAGCCTTGTCAAGTGAAGGTGCCCAAAATCGTTCGTCGGTGTGGCCACGAGCAGATGGTCCCTTGCTCCATGCCGGAGTCAGATTTCTGCTGCCAAGAGCCTTGCCCCAAGGTCCTGAAATGTGGCCACAGATGCAGCCATTCATGTGGTGAGGATTGTGAGCGGTTGTGTTCAGAAATGGTCACTGTGAAACTCAAGTGTGGACACAACCAGCAGGTGAAGTGCGGCAACGTGGAAGACATCAAGTATGACCTGCCAGTCAAGTGCACCACCAAGTGTGGCACCATTTTGGACTGTGGGCATCCTTGTCCCGGCTCCTGCCACAGCTGCTTCGAAGGGCGCTTTCATGAGCGCTGTCAGCAGTCCTGCAAGCGTCTGCTCATCTGCTCACACGAGTGCCAGGAGTCATGCATCGGGGAGTGCCCGCCCTGCCAGCGGATCTGTCAGAACCGCTGTGTCCACAGCCAGTGCAAGAAGAAGTGTGGGGAACTGTGCAGCCCTTGCGTGGAACCCTGTGTTTGGCGCTGCCAGCATTACCAGTGCACTAAACTCTGCTCTGAGCCCTGCAACCGACCCCCATGCTACGTGCCTTGTACTAAACTGCTGGCTTGTGGCCACCATTGTATTGGTTTGTGTGGGGAGCCATGCCCCAAGAAGTGCCGTGTCTGCCACCAGGAAGAAGTCACCCAAATCTTCTTTGGCTTTGAGGATGAGCCTGATGCCCGCTTTGTGCAGCTAGAAGACTGCAGCCACATCTTTGAGGTGCAAGCCCTGGACCGCTACATGAATGAGCGGAAGGATGATGAAGTTGCCATCAAGTTGAAGGTGTGTCCTATGTGCCAGGTGCCCATCCGCAAAAACCTGAGGTATGGAACCAGCATCAAACAGCGGCTGGAAGAGATTGAAATTGTCAAAGAAAAGATCCAGGGCTCAGCAGGGGAAATTGCAACCAGCCAGGAACGACTGAAGGGCCTGCTGGAGGGGAAGAGCCTCCTCCAGCAACTGCTTCCTGAAGACTTCTTGATGCTGAAGGAGAAGCTGGCCCAGAAGAATCTGTCAGTGAAGGACCTGGGCCTTGTTGAGAATTACATCAGCTTCTATGACCACTTGGCTGGACTGCGTGATTCCCTGAAAAGGGTGCATTTCTCTGAGCAAATGAGAGTGAGGACTCGACTAGACCAGGTCCACGAGTGGCTAGACAAGAAGCGTTTGAGCTTCACCAGCCAGGAATTGAGTGACCTCCAGAGTGAAATCCAGAGACTCACATACCTGGTGAATCTCCTGACCCGCTGCAAGATGGCGGAGGGGAGAGTGAGTGGGAACATAGCAGAAGAGGTCTCTCGTGTCCGCAAGATCCTTGAGAGAACGTGTAAGTTCACCCGGGAGGATGAACAACTTGTGCAGAAAAAAATGGAAGCTCTGAAAGCCACCCTTCCGTGCTCTGGCCTGGGCATCTCAGAGGAAGAGCGAGTACAGATCGTCAAGGCCATGGGTTTCCCTCGTGGCCACTGGTTCAAGTGCCCTAATGGCCACATCTATGTGATTAGCGATTGCGGGGGAGCCATGCAGAGGGGCACATGTCCTGACTGTCAGGAGGTGATTGGGGGTGTGAATCATACTCTGGAAAGGAGCAACCAGCTGGCCTCCGAGATGGATGGAGCCCGGCACGCTGCCTGGTCCGACACGGCCAACAACTTGATGAACTTCGAGGAGATCCAGAGGATGATGTAGGAAGATGGCACACTGCTGCCTTCTGCTGCGGCCCCTGTGTGGCCAGGTCGGCTCCCTTCCGAAGGAACCGGCTTGTTTTTTATCGTCCTGTAGTCTTAGCACCTATTTCAGAGTAATACTTTTCAGGCTTGCCCATGTTTCTAGATTTACCCCTGCGCTCAAGTAAGCACTTTATCTCCAGAACTAGAGCAAAATTAACAGATTTCTCTTTTTCTCGCCTGCAAGTTAGTGGACAGACTCCCTGGAGCATGTTTGGGGCCGCAACCTCGGGCTACATAGTGGTACCTCCGACTCCCGACTTGGTCGGATGTTTTTTCTGCAGTGCTTCAGGGGCAGAGTATGCGCTCCATGAAGCAGACTCATTCTAAGTGCCAGGCCCTAACTTGCAGACTTTCCTTCTAACACACAGGCCCAGAGGAGCTGTTTATGAACTGCTTATCCTTTCAAGGAGCACAAGAATCCCTCTTGCCCTTCTCCTCGGGCACCATGGCTCCAGGAGATGGAGGCATGTGATAAGGACTTTGACCAACAGTGACCTAGTTACATATTCACTATGAGTGGGAAAAGTCTACCCACAGCTGCGGGCTTATGCAAGAGGCCCAGGCTAGCTAAGGAGTGATCCCCGTACCCTTTCCTGTGACTTTGCACTTTGGGATGGTGGAGGTTTCTTTGCCTGCAGTAGAAAAGATTCAGTAGTTCCCCAGGGCCCTGAATGGAACTAAACTCATATTTGATACCAGCAGCGCCTATCTAAAGTGTGACCCTTTATCCCAACACCATCTAGTGCAGCTTTTGCCTGGGCAGGGTTAGCATGCCAGCAGCTTCTGCAGGCCCCAGGCCCGCTGCCTGCGTACTCAGTGTTCCCTAGAACAGACACTTAGACATCTCAGGTCTTTCTAATGTTGGCGAGAAAATGTCCCTTTCCTATGTATGCATTTCCTTTTTTGTCTTTACTATGCACTTTAGCTTATAAAGCCAATTAATAAAAATGATTGAGGAAAAATCTGTGGTCCATGTTTGTCCTCAACTGTTAGAAGCAGCTCAGACAGCTTAAAACAGGATGGAAATGAGGGCACTGCCTACAAGGAGGCCATTTTCTTTCTGTGGTTTGGGTTTTTTACATAGCTGGTGAGTCATATTTATTCATGGAAGAAAGAAAAAAAATTTTCAACCTGTATAAAAGGATATATACTTGAAGTTTCCTTCCCCAGAGGCAACGCTGTTTAACAGCTTCATGAGTCCTCCCAGAGATGATACGTGCATGTGCGATGTATGGCCCAGTTCTACACTTGGCTTTTTTAGCCTAATAACCCAGCCTAGGGATCTTTCTGTGAGCACATACAGACGGCAAGTCTGAAATGAATAGCTTTGCGCATACTCTTCAATGTCGAGGGGATATGCTACTAGATGACAGTTTTCTAGCTGGGAGGGGACTTCTTTACTCCTTGAACTTTATATGACATAAACTAGTGTTCTCAAGGGGAGCCCCCTAGCTTTCCTCATAATTCTCAAAGGGACCTGTGATTCAGAAAAGGATGAGAACCACCATTCTACAGGGTACAATGGTGGAGCTAATTTATCGGGGGCTGCCTGTCCTCTTTAAGCTTCCATCTCTAGGAGCACTTCCACACCATAGGTAAAGAGTTGGGGTATATGTTCACGTTGACCCTGGTTTCAAAAATCTGAATTCCCAACTGACAGTGGAAAGTCACTCCATCTCTGCAAGCCTCTGCTGCTTTATCTGCATAGTGGGGGTAAGTACCTGCCTCAGTGTAGTGAACTGAGGGAGACAGTGCTCAGTACACAAAAGCTGGTGCTCAATAAAGGGTAGCTTGTAGGTCTACGGTACCAATGGAAGAGAACTTCTAGTAAGAATTTCCTCGCTTCACATCCGGCTTCTCTACAAGCACAAAGACGCGTTCCAAGGAATGTGGCAGTGCCAAGCTGGCAGACTGGGGGGCAGACTGCTATTGAGGGAAGAGACAGGAATAAAATACACCATTAGGTTGGTTTCTTCCCCCTCCCCCCAAAATACTTCTTCCATTCAGTATATTCTTTATGTGAAAGCGAATTAGCATGAGGGAGGCTGACTTTTTTTTTTAATGTACAAATGACACAGACTTAAAAGTTTTAAAGAATTTTTTTACAAATGAAGACATGACCAAGTCAGGATGACTTCCCACAAGGAGGCGATCTAAGGGCCACCCCACAAACTTCTTGAGGCCACCATGGCTACTTCCTCTTGTACCTATTAAGAAAATGAGGGGGGTCAAATATATGGTGATGGAAGAACAGACTTTGGGCAGTGAGCACACAATACAATATACAGAAAATGTATTATAGAATAAATTACATAATGTTATTATCCAATGTTACCCCAATAAATTTAATTTTTTTAAAAATCAACACAGTAAAAGACCAACCCGCATGACCAGAAAGAGGAAGGAAGAGCTCCTTTCCCATGAAAGCTTTCTTCTCCAATCCCAAACAGTCATAAACTCTGGCCCTCCCAAACTGCCAACATTACCTGGATTTAGATTTAAAGTTTCCTCCTCGTCTCTGGTGGGGCAAGCCTAACTGTTTCCTTTCTTCAAAGGAGGGGCTGTGTGTGAGAGAAGATGAGATGCTGAAACAAAGCTGTTGGAAAAATGGGTGATGTCTCACCCCCACCCCACTGACCTCCCACACAAAGCAGCAGCATCAACGGATGCATCCTTTTCAGGTCCTGAGGTACCAGGCCTGTGTTTCCACCTGACAATATGGGTTTGTGGAAATCAGGGCCCAGCTGGAAAACAAGACGAAGAGGCCCTCCCTTCTCATGAATATAATGAAACTACTCGGGAAGCGTAGTTTGTCCCTCCCCCAACCCAGGCCTAGGGGAGTGTGGGGCATAGGGGTGGACAACACATTCCTAACAGCAAACCAGCATCCTTTGGGGTTCTATCACTGCTGAGGGAAAGCTCTAGATCTGAACCAAAAATGTACCATTTCACCTCCAAGGCAGGAGGGCCTCAACACCTCCCTGTTCTCACTCTGGGATTCACAGACGGGCTGGTGGGGGGTGGGCAGACAAAAGCCCTTGAAATGATGTATTATAAAGCTGTAGGTGTATGAGAATTGGGAGCGGGGAAGGAGGGAGGATTCACAGCTTTCATCAAAATACCAAGAGCACCACGATGACTTAAAACCCTACCCAGCTCGATACTGCTTCAGGGCCTTCTTGCTCGTGTTGGTGAGTTCTTCATCAAACACTGATTTTTTCACCTGTTTTTGCTTTTTGGCTGTGTACAGAAAACAGTGGGTTAGATAAGTCCTCTTCGGCCCTAGCTCCCAAATCCCCTTAAGCTGAGGGTAATGGTTCCAAGTTCAGTGGAAGGCGTGGCCGGGTGATTTATTGACATGGAGGTGAGACATCCGCTCCTGGCAGAAAAGGGATAAGGGATCAGAAGCACCAGGTTTGAAGAACCAACTCCAAAGAATGATTGCAGAGTCCAAAGTGAAAACGGACCACGTACACGTGCAATGGGCCAACGACTATCTTCATCCTACCCTGACCTGCTCCTCCAGAGTCAGAAAGGCCTGGCTTCAAATCCTAGCTATTCCCACTAACCACGGGCTCACTTCACCGCTTGGAGCCAATAAAGGTATAGCTGTACACACTAGTACATACTCGTCACTCAAAACACGTGGGCCCTTATCACCATCCCTGCATTTTCTCCCTGACCACAAAGATAGGTTTCTAGCTGGTAGAACCTTCCTACCAGCTCCTGTGGGTCCCCTGTACGCCTACCAGGGCCTCTCGCTGGCTCCTCCTCAGGCATTGCTCGGGCCCGCTTGGCTCTGCGATTCCTCTTGGCCAGCCGCTCAGCAAACATCTGTGCCTTGAGGATTTCGAACTGGGACCTTTCCTCTGCCTAGGGAGAGGGTGGCGTATGAGTATGAAACAGGCCAGGCAGGCAGCCTTGACCCATTTCACTGGACAGGGACCCAGCTTCAAAGGAGAGGGCACTCACTGTTATCTCCCCCTTTTTCTTGGCATCCTTCATAAACTTCTTCCTTTTTTTCTTTCCTCTTAAGGCCAAGTCAAACTCCTGCAGAACCTTAGCAACTGGGATGAAAAAAGAGCATGAGATTACGGGTCCCATTTTATATCTTTTTCTGAACACACAATAAGAAGTACACATTTTAAACTGGCACATAAGGGCTTACAATGAGAAGCAGCCATCACTTCCTTTCCTGGTGATCATCTCCATCTCACTAAATAACCTGCTTATTCCACTATGTCTTGATTAACCCTCTTCAGACATTCATTGTCTACCTCCTATGGTGAAAGATGAGGATTTAGTTCCCTCATGTCCCTGTACTACTTCCCACAATATAGTTATAAAAACAGAACAAAAATCTCTTCCTGACCTACCTTTTTTTAAATTGTGGCAAAATATGTAACAAAAACTTGCCATTTTACCCATGATTAAGTGTACAATTCAGCAGCATTAATTACATTCAAAATATTGTACAACCATTACCGTTATCTGTCTCTAAAACTTTTTCATCAGCCCAAACTGCAGCTCTGTAACCATTAGGTAATAACTGCCTCCACGAGCCCCTGGTGATCTCTATTCTACTTCCTGTGTCCATGAATTTGCCTGTCTAGGTACCTCATATAAGCAGAATCATAATTATTCACCCTTTTGTGTCTAGATTATTTCACGTAGCATGTTTTCACGGTTCATCCTTGCAGCACGCACCAGAACTTCATTATGGCTAAAGAATATTCCATCGTGTGTACACACATCTCATGTCTCCGTTCATCTGTTGAGGGACATGAGCTGCTTCCACCCTTTGGCTATTGTGAATAACGCTTCAGTGAACACTAGCGTACAAGTATCCATCTGAGTCCCCGTTTTCAGTTCTTCTGGGTATAGACCTAGGAGAGGGATTGCTGGGTCCCATGAATTCTACGTTTAGCTTTCTGAAGACTCTCCCCGACATACCTTTTTCCTTCTTCTTCTCTTCTTTGGTCTGGAACCAGCTCCTCTCAGGCTCTTCCTTCCCCTTCTCCAGGATCCGCTTTGCTGTGTTGATCTGTGGAGACAGCCAAAGGGTGCCTGCCGTGACACCTGTATCTGATAATACAACGTAGCAGCTGCAGGAAGCCCTGGCCTGCACATGCCTGGGGCTCTGATGCTCTGTTTGGCAGCCTCAGCATTTTGGAGGGGATGGACCAGCAAGGCTCCGTGTGCTCACTGGGCAGCGCTGGGAACCAGAGCGCTCCCCACCGTCTCACCTGGGCTTCCGACTGCTGCATCTCTTTTTCCTCAGCCTCTAGCTGCAGAACTGCATACACATCTTTCTCCATTTTCTCAATCCTGTCCCGGAATTTGAGGATGACATCTCGAGGGAAGAGAACAAAAAAGATGTTAAAGTAAGGGTGAATACTGTGCTGTTGATGAAAATAATGTAGATGTATTTAGTGACATAGAAAATGGAGGGTTTTTTCATGTGTGACTTCTCAGCTTAGCAGCCTCCCCGCACCTCACCCCCAAAGGTTTCCTGTTGCTCTTAGAATCGATTCTAAGCACGGCCCCTGCTCACCTCTCTGACCTTCAGTCTCCCTCTTGCTCCCCGTACCCTGGGCCCTCTGGCCTTCCTTCCCTTTTACTCGCACACCAAGTTTGTTTCTGCCTCCAAGGCTTTGCCCTCCTTTCCTCTGCTTCGCACACTCTGTGCCCAGACTGCTCATGGCCACCTCATTCTTGTCATCCAGGACTCAGCGCAAATGCCATCTGTTCAGAGGGCTTCCCTGCACTGCTTTTCTAAAGCAGGCACCTCTCCTTCTGTAGTTCCCGATCACATCTTCTATGAGCTTATTTATTATGTCGTCTCCCACCAGAGTATTTTGTGTCCTGCTATATCCCCAATATCTAGCATAGAATAAATAGCACCAGGCACCCAGTAGTTTTCAAGAATTGCTTGCTGACTGAATGAATTAAATGAAAACGGAAAGAAAAAGGCACATGGAAAAAACGTCAGAAAGGATACGTACCTAAATACCAACAGCGGTGAGTTCCTTGACATATTTTTGCTCTTATTTTATTTACTAATTTCTAACACTGAATATGTGTTATTTTCTAATTTTAAAGAATAATTAAACAAAAACAATGTGCTTTATATGACTCCTTCAGATGAGAAGAACAAAAAGAATGAAAGATATCAAAAAAGAATGAGCACTGACCTCCTCCCCAACCTGTGCCCCTCAAGAATCGGGGGGCTGGGTGGGAGCATTAGTGGGGATTTTGCCCCAAGAAGATGCTTTATCTTCCCAAAGGTTGGAAAATACCTATGAATGAGACATCTGGGGCACAAATCTACCATTATTCTCCTTTACACACAGAGAGACTAAAACCCAGAGGCGAGGTGAGCCTTGCCCAAGCTCCTCAGCAAGGTGGCAGAGCTGGGTTCAAAGCTGGCTCCTAACTGCAAGGCACCTGCTCTCGCCTGTTACCCTCTGCCCCTGCCCCGTCCCACGGGGTCTGATCGAGGACCCTGGCCCACCTACCCGAACCGCCCTGACCTGGTGCAGTGGTGCCTGCTCACCTTGAGGCAGTATCCGGGCCTTCACAGGGGCCTTGGCGGCCTTCACGATCTCCTTCAGCATCTTGCGTTCCTCTTCTCCCACCAGAGAGACCGATCGCCCAGCCCGGCCGGCACGTGCCGTTCGCCCCACCCGGTGGACGTAATGTTTGATGGTGTTGGGCATCGTGAAGTTGATTACCTGGAAGGTCAAAGTTGAGCATCAGTTATACCTGGGAGTTGGGGGAAGAGCAGGGATACATACAAGGAGGCCAAGGGACTCCCACCAAAAATTCAAGGAAGATGGAGCCTGCTCACCGTTTTGACCCCATCAATGTCAAGTCCACGGGCTGCCACATCGGTGGCCACGAGGATGTCAATCTGTTCATCCTTAAAGCGCCTGGAAATAGCCACAAAGAGATGTTCATTCAGATTCCTGACCCCAATAATGCTCTGAGCCAGCAGAAAGAACACAAATCCATTTGAAGTCCAGCAGCAGCAGAGTGTACTGTCATAGTGGGGACAGACCCTAAATGTCAGCCCATTGACATTTACACTCCCCCTTAAACAATGACACGGTGGAGCAAACGTTGTTTTTGTGTATCACCTTAAAGGAGTAATTCCTATACACGTGCACCTGTGGGAACTACAGAGCTAGGCTGCAGGAAGTAGCATATGCAAATGTCTCAGCATTCAAAACAGCCTTTCTTTAAAAAACAACTTTCAGCTGCCTGTGAGTGAACAGGGACAGGTGGAGAATTCTGAAGGGTTTCTCCCTGCCTGCCAGGCTGACACCGTTCTGTGAGAATGCAACAAGGAGCCACACAGAAAAGCACACTGCACAGGGCCTGGCAAAGAAAATGGCCAGCACTGGCATCTAGCTCGGATTGTGAATCTCGTTCCATCAGACCCAGGTTTGTCTACTGTGCTGGAAAAGCTGCGGAGAACAGAATGTGTGCTCAGCCTTCCCCAGTCAGCATTTCCTGCTGTGGCCCCACTCAGCAGCTCCCACGCTCAAGTCCTGCAGCGTGAGTATGATCTTCTACGAGACTATGACCTCAGAGTTCTGAATGTATCTAAGACGTGACCTTCCGGTGGTTAGACCACAAAGTCTAAAGTGGGGAACTGCGCTACCTGCGATCCCCGCTATTACGCTAACACAACCCCTGGGTGGTATTTCCGTCTTTCGAATGAGGAGAGCCCTCTCTGACCTGCCTGAGTGTGGTGGGAGCCCAGTGTCCCCCTTACCGGAGGGCCTCCAGCCGCTGCGTCTGTGACAGGTTGCCGTGCAGCTCGCCCACCTGCAGCCCCATGAGCCCCAGGAGGATGTGCATGCGATGGGCCTGCTTCTTGGTCTGCGTGAACAGCATCACGTGGTCAGTGAAGGTTCTTGTCAGTAGAGCTGGCAGGGAGAGAAGAGTGAGCCAGCAGCCACCTCCAGGACAGTCGCCCTCCTTGCCTGCGACGTGCTGCTGTGCCCAGCACCAGGCACACAGGCGAGGTTCCTGCCCTCAGGTGGAGACAGGCTGATTGATCCCTGAGGGTGATAAACGCCTCGAGAGAGTGAAGGGAGGATGGGGAGGTCGCTTCAGGGCTGGCCTCTCTCACAGGCTGAATGCAAGACAGGCTCATCCATGAGGACATTTAAGGGAAGATTCCAGGCAGAGAAAAGAGCAAAGGTAAATGCAGGCCAAGCTTGGTGGTTAGAGAAAGCGGAAGCAGGTGAGGTGGCTGGCGAGCCGTGAGCAAAGGCAACAGGCAGACAGGAGCCAGTCCCAGAGGGGCTTACAGGACTTGTTCGCTAGGGAGCATGGATTTTAGTCAAAGCAATGGAAGAAACCAGAGGGCTTGAAATAAGGAAACAGCAGGGACAAATGCTCATTTGTAAACAAGCATTTTAAATGATCTGCAGCATGGAGAATGGATTACCAAGGGACAAGGGTGGAAGCGGGACGGCCACGTAAGAGGCTGCTGTGACAATCCAAGCAACAGATGGTAGTGGCCTGGACGAAGGGCCAGAGGGGCAGGTGGGAGGAAGTGGTTGGGAGTTCAGCTGGACATAGAGGACTGGATGGTGGGAGGGAGGTGAGATGATAAAAGAAAGGGAGGAAGGATTCATAGCACAAGTGGATGAATGGCAACACTATGCACTGGGTTAGGGGCGACTGGGTGGAAAGGTGCCAGGGTGGCACCCACGAGGCCAAGGGAGTCAAGCACCCCACGCTGCCCAGTCCTACCCTGGGTTTTCACCTGCCACGATGGCTTCCCGGTCCCCTTCCCGATTTGGCCGAATTCGGATGAACTCTTGCCGCAGGAAAGGGGCCACATCCGTGTTGCTATTCACAAATATCCGGACGGGGTTCTTCAAGGAGACAGAAGCCAGATCTTTGACCTGCCAGGCACAAAGACGGGGTGCTCACTCACCTGGCACCACGCAGAGCGGGAGACAAGCCCATGCTCACCCCAGGCCATGCCCTCCCGCCCAGCCCGGGGTCCACGGTGCTGCCTTCTCCATTCCCCCCGCCAAGGAGAATCCCCACGGCCCACCTCATCTGTCATCGTGGCCGAGAAGAGCATCGTCTGGCGGTGCTGGGAGCACATGCGAATGATCTCCTGCATCTGCTCCTCAAAGTACTCGTCCAGCATCCTGGGGAGCAGGGAAGGCAAGGAATCAGGCGAGATGGGCTGAGCTCGCTTCTGTCGCAGCGACGCGCAGAAAACACCCGACAGGCAATATTTTCATGTTGTCATTCGTTATGTTTCAGGCTCATTTACGTACTTACTTTATTAGCATTAATATTTGTCATTTTACCCTGTCTACAAGATTCACTAAGAATTATCATTTGGCCACATGTGCTTATTTTTAACTGAACTACGTATTTGCAAATTAGCTGCAAACATCATGACATCTTATCCCTTCCGGCACACATTCCTTAAAAACAATGACCTTCTCCTATGTAACCACAATGTCATTTATCACACCCAAGAATGTTAAGTGTTTAAATAATATCTAAAATACAGTCCATATTCAAATTTTCCTGACTGTCCCCAAAATAACCGTTTTATAGCTGTCTTTTTATTTTTCTAGTCCAGGAACCAAAATTCCTGGCTTGCATTTGGTTGTCATGTCTCTTTAGTCTCCCTTCATCTGGAAAAGTCCCCTCACCCTTTTTCACGCTCTGTATTTGTCTAATGATTTCCCAGTGACTAAATTCAGTAAGTCACCACTGCTGGGAGAACGTGCAGGCATGCACTTCGCTTTCACTCCGCCAGGAGACACACGCCATCAGTTTGTTCCAGTGTCACTGATGGGAGTTTGATGAGCTGGTTAATGGGGGGTCTGCCAGCTCTCTCCACTGGTAAAGGGGCCTTTATTCTTTGTAGGTAATAATCATCTCTGAGATTACTTTGACTCCCGTTGTTTTCAACTGACCCAGTCCTTCACAGTATTTCTCCTTCCAGTGGAGTCTCAGGTATAGCATTTAATTGTTGTGTCTTCTTAATCTGGAACTTCCACAGCTTTTCCTGGTCCTTTGAGATCCTGACACGTTTCAAGAATACAATTCCCTTCCCCTTTAAAACCTAAATCACATCATGTTCCCTTGGCTTAGAATGACCTCCTTTACTTCTTTCAGGACTCAAGAATGGTTCCTTCACTCTGGGAGAGTCAGTCGATCAGTTATTCAACACTCACTGAGCACCTGCTAGATTCTAGACGGCCCTGGGCGCTGGAATGTGGCAGCAAGCAACACAAAGCCGGCCCTTCACCAATATGACCTTCTAGGGAAGAGGAGAGACACAACCACCACACCAGCATTCAGGTACCGAACGATGTAGGAGGTCGGAGAGGTGTAGCACCTCAGAGGACATAAGACAGGATGGGAAAGATGAGGTGGAGGGGGTGGAGGGAGGCAGGGACTGTTATAGAGAATGGCCAGCAAAGGCCCCTCAGATAAGTGACAACTGGAGCAGAAACCTGAGGAGGTAAAGAATGTCATTCCAAGCCGAGAGAATGACAAATGCAGAAGCCCCAAAGTGGACGAGTGTGATAGGATTTAGCAATGGATCTCTTATGGGGTGTGAAAATGAGGAGATAAGAATGATGCTAAGAATTCTGGCCTGAACAACTGGAAGGAAGGAGTTGCCGTTCACGGGGATGGGAAGAGAGGGGAGCAGCAGACGGGATCAGAAGCTTGGTTAAGGACCTGTTCAGTCTGGAGATGCTTCAATTTGGTGTTCAGTCTGGAGATGCTTCAATTTGGGAGTAAACCTGAACAGGCTTTGGTATTTTGGGGCGCCCCTTTCCCCTGCCCCACCTCCTTCATTAGTCCAGGTCAGGTCATCAAGACTTCATTCTGTTCAGTCATGAAGAAGTGAGCAGACAGGACACATGTGAGAGAAAGGAAGGGCGGAGGGGGGAGGGAGGGAGTCATCCCCTCATCACAGTAAGAGGCTCTTTGTGGGATCCTCACTACACTGGCACTTTACTCAACTTACTCCGTGAGACCTCAACACCCTGAGGGTGGTATTATTCTTATCCTCCACTTACAAACAAGAGAAGGCTTTGCATTGAGAGTATAACTGATGTTTCCAAGCCTGTCAGGAAGAGGCAGAGCCAGGATCTGACCTACCTTCCCTTTTAACCATTACATTACAGGAAGAGAAAGAGAGCAGGATAATCTGGGCTAAGGACAGACACAGGCCCAAATATGAGCAGCTCAACGAGAGCCACGTAGCACGATACAGGGTGGAAGGCTCCAGTCTGGGCCAGGGGCCCCACTGTTTCAGGTGTACCTGTCAGCCTCATCCAGGATGAGCACCTCAATGCTGCTCAGGTGGAAGGAAGGGCAGTTGTGGAGGTGATCAATGAGTCGGCCCGGAGTGGCGATGAGGACATCAGGCGCGGCCCGAAGAGCTGCTTCCTGAGACTTCACATCCAGGCCACCTGCAAAGATGAAGTCCCGACCAGGCAGCCGGTTCAGTCATTCACCGGTCCCTACTGAGCCCTGCCACCTGTCAGGTCTCATGCCAGATGCAGAGGAAACAGCAGAGAGTAAAACTGACAAAGGCCCTGCTTGTACGCACTTTACAACATATCTGGAGAAACATTATTTAATTACGATTGTGTTAAACGCAGAAAGCAAAAAAGAGGGGCGGCCGGATGGCTCAGTTGGTTAGAGTGCGAGCTCTCAACAACAAGGTTGCCGGTTTGATTCCCGCATGGGACGGTGGGCTGCACCCCCTGCAACTAGATTGAAAACGGCGACTGGACTTGGAGCTGAGCTGCACCCTCCACAACTAGACTGAAGGACAACAACTTGACTTGGAGCTAATGTTGCACAATATTCCCCAACTAAAAAAAATTTTAAAAAAAAGAGATGATGACACAAAGGCACTTCAGAATAGAACGATTCAAGCAACTAAGGATTGAGAGAAGCAGTGCCAAACCGATTTCCACATCACTTTTGACTTCCCATTGCATAAGGAGGGTAAAATGAACGTTAGATAACACTATCATATAACATCATCAGAAAAATTCTGCCCCAAATAATAAGTGATTCATGATTCATGCAAAGCAGAAATTATACCCTAAATTGGTTTAGTATGAAGAAAAATTTTTTTTCATGATTTTGAAATTTCATTCTGCAAGACTGGTTAAGTCTCCATCGAACCCTTTCCCCTCTCCCCGACTCGCTACTATGAAAACACACCGTCCAGTTTTTTTGAGTGGATGCAATCCCATAAAGGCTTTCATGGCACCCGTCATCCTCAGACAGTGGGGCACATCCATTCTCCACCACGGCATGAGTCTCCCAAGGGGCTGGCAGCCCTCGGCCAGACACTCACCCACAGCCAAGCAGGTAGTGATGTTGCAGAACTGGGCCAGCTGCTTGGTGACGGAGTGTACCTGGATGCCCAGTTCTCGGGTGGGAACCAGCACCAGCACGCGGGTTACGGGAGCCTGGCGGGGTTTGTAGATCAGACGCTCCAAGATGGGCAGTGCAAAAGCAGCAGTTTTACCTGGAGGCAAGGGCAGGAAGAAAGCAAGAAGAGCTTCAGTCCCTTCAAGGTATAGGTTTTTCCCTGAGCACAGAAATATGTACAATAATCATGGGCCACAAGTTGCAGGGCGTCCGGTGAAGGTCATCTTCATTTAATCCTATCAGGGTGACTCTGTGACCACGACCGCCTGTCTCTGCCATGATAGGCCCCCATCACAGGAGTAAAAGATTTTATAAAAGTGATGTTTATTGCAACATTGCACATTAGTGCAGTTAATTACGTAGTAGAAATAGTCATGTAATAAAATACCATGCAACCGTTATGTTTAAAAAGAGTATTTAAAGAAACAAAAACATATATTGTAAGTTTTTTCAAAAGGGTGTTACTAAACAGAGTAGTTGGTGTTACTGCATTAAAAATCATACTTGTATATGTAGCAAAGTAGCCTTCTGGTAAGTCAACCTAGCGCCTGTTCCAGGTTGAACATCCTCCTTCTGCCTTCCCCCTCCCCAAGTCCCTGTCCTAGTCACCTGTCCCAGTGGCTGCACAGGCACAGATGTCCTTCCCCAACAGTCCCACAGGTATGCACGCCTTCTGGATCGGGGTGGGCTGCCTAAAGTTCATCGCTGTAATGGCCTGAAGACAAAAGAAATGGTTAGACAGAGGGAGACGGGGTGGCAGCATGAAACAAGGCAGCTTTCCAAACAAGTAGTAACTATCTTAGTCCCTCCCAGTTATTCAATCCACAAACATTTATTGTGCCTATCGTGTGTGAGACACTGTTCTAGGCACTGAGGATAGAGCAGTAAACAAGAGAAATAAAAACCAGATTGTGGGAATCTCACAATCTGGTAGGAAAAACAGACCAAAAACAAACATGTTATGTGGGAATAAGTGCAACGGAGAAAATTACAGCGGTCAAGGTGGCTGGGGAGGGCGGGGGGAGGGAATGAGTGCAATTTACAGCAGGGTTGTCGGGGAAGGTCTCATTGAGCAGGGGATACTGAGTAGAACCCTACTGAAGTGAGATTTCTGGAAGAATCATCCAGGCAGGGAGAACGGCACATGCAAAGGCCCTGAGGAAGAAGATGCCCGACCGGTTTGAGGGCCAGTGAGGAGGGCAGTGTGGCCAGAGCGGACTGAATGCTAAGAGACATCATGGGAGCGGCCCAGCAGGGGCAGGGCCTTATAGGCCAAGACGGAACTTTTTGTTTCAGAGGATTGTCTGGCAGCTGTATGGACAACAGCATTTAGGAAGGCAAAGAGCCCAGTTATGGGGTGACGGCAATAATCCCACGGTTGCCAAAAGAAGCCACTACCTTCAGAAGAGGACGGGAAAGGTTCATGTCCTGAAATGAGAGGTTTTCATCATACTGAGACGCATCTTCAAAAAATCCTCCTGCTGCCTACGCCAGAAAATCAAAAGACAATGATAATTCAGCAAAAAGGGTCCCAGAAAATGAAATGTCCTTGAAATCCTTTCAGGTTGCAAAAACCAGTTGCGCACCGTCTTCCACGCCCATGCTCACCTGTCCTTTCTTCTTCTTCTTCCGCTCCTTTACTTTGAGTGTATCTAGGGAGAAAAACCGAGCTGATAATCAGGGCTTGTACTGATTCAGCATTTACAACTGCCGGACACTGCCTTGAGTGCTTAACGTGGATACCTCACTGAATCCACACAACACCGTGAGGGAGCGACTGTCATTAGCAGCGTTTCATGGGTGAGGTCACTGTGTGGCAGTGCAGCTAAGTAACCCACCTAAGGTCAGACAGGAAGCAAACCTGCCAGGTTCCAGAAACCAGGTTCTCAACAACTAAGCTGTAATATGATGCTTTCAAGCTCGTTTCTTCAAGAAATATTTATGGAGTACCTACTACACGGCTGGACCCATCTGAGGTGGGCTGTGGGGGACCTATCACCCCAAATAAGTTTGAGTCACAGAGGTGCTGGAGCTGTGTGAGGCAGGAGATGAGGAAAAGAGTACACTCTGCCTGCAAAGTACAACCCTAACAAAAACCCTCAAAAAAAGAAGCTAAAAGGAGCTCAACATGGAGATCGTAAATTTAACTGTGTAACAGAGCACAGCACATCCTACAAAGTCAAGGCAGACACGTTCCAATTTCCTGTTGCAGTTTCTGGCAGCGCCACTGTGTCGTCTACCTGCTTTGGTGAGGATTTTCTCATCGGCTGACGAGAAGTCGGTCTCTGATTCTTCATCTTCTGAGCCTTCCTCTTCCTCATCTTTCCCTTCAGGGTCTTCCTGCTCCTCCGGTCCAGACCCCTCCTTGGCTTCCTTCTCCTTCTCTGACTTCCCAGGCTGGGCTTCTTTATGCTGGAAAAAAACATTATAATACAGCAAGGCGACTACAAGCCTGCCGGTATCAGCCACATTTCAACTCAGGCTTGAAGAGAAACGGCGGGGTCGTGTCAAGAGTAAAGCTGTGGGCTTAACTACAAAGAGCAGTAGCTGCTTTCTTTCTCACCTCTGTTTTCCTTTTCTTTCGAACTTTCTCAATCTTCTCATCTAATGTCGTAGCTGCCCTCTGCAGGTGAAAATAAAGAGATGATTACCTCCCAAAATTACATGGAGCAATGGGATGGGAACAAAGTGTAACAAGGTGTGAGATGAAAAGAGGTTTTTCTTTCCCCCAAGACCCAAGAGATTGTGACCTCGCTGAGTTAAATTATGTGTCTGATAACCTCATAGCAAACAGCCTCATAAGGTTAATTTTACTGAAACTCCTGAGCAAAGGCAAAATAAAGAAATTAGCCTTCATAAAAAAATAAAGTAAAAATCAAGAGATAAAGACAATATTCATATGGGAAGGAGACAAAGCAAGATTTTTCTGAGGGTCAGGTCTCAGATATTTATACAGAAAAAGGTTGTCTATCCTTGGACTGACTAATCAATCCTTAGATTATTCATGGCCAACAAAACATTAAACAAGTGGTCTATTTGTGGGGAAAAAAACAACAACAAAAAACTTTAAGTTACCTGAAACCAATATGAACACCCACATTTTGGAAGGTGTTTACAATTTAGAATGATACAATTACCAAGAGATGTCCCATTATATCTGAATACTACTTGGGAAAGCTCTTCCCCTTACCAATCAAACATAATTGTGCCTATTAATAAAAATGTTGAAATCCGAGCAAATTCAGGTAAAGCTGGATAGTGCTAAAACTTTAGAAAGGGTAAGTAACAGCAGGCTCCCTTTATGCACCCTCAAAGCACCCTGAACTGCTATGGCACTCACCATAACTACAGGTAACTGTAATTATTCGCCTTGCTATTTTCTACCTTCCTGGACTGCAAGCTTCATAAGACTAAGTCTTTCATTACATTGGGTCCATATGAATATATACATTTTTAAGAATCCTCTTAAAGATGACCTTGAAAAGATAACACTTTTATTTCAATCAGAACAAGTACCAGCAGAGTCTGGATTAAACTGCTCTGAACAGGCAGTATCTGTCTTTGAAAGGCATGAAACAGAAAATAACTTTCGTGTGTCCTCTGGCTGGTTAACCAGATTCAAAAAAGAGCATGGGATCTTGGCAAACAAGCAGATGACAGTGACATGTGTGGCAGCTTTGGCTGTGCTGTGTGGGAACCAGGGACCCTAAACAATGAGGTCACATGAGATTACCTGGCAAGTGACAGAGAATGACAGTATCTGTGGGGCAGAGTCTAGACTACCAAGGGTACCTGCTAGATTGTTCTTTGTTTCAAACGTTTCTTTCTAATATTCAAAACAAGGAATAAACACCTAAAAAACAGACTGTTTTTTATATAGCTATGCCCATCTTTTTTGTTTTTGTTTTTAAGTCAAGCAATTTACGTTTGATATTCCTAAACCATTGAACAGGTATTATCAGGTTTCCTCGAAGACTCCCCCCCCCCACATTTTTAATGTCTACAAAATCAAGAAGGGTCTCTTTTATTATAGGCACTGAAGTTAGTCTGAGCTCACCATCCCCTCCTCCAGGAAAAGCTGTCATGGGCATTTTAAAGAAGGAAAAAATATTTCTGATACTTTCCAATATCATCTGTAGATCAATGAATGTGTTTGTAACTAAAGTCCGCAATAAATCCATTTTGCAACATTTCATTCTTGTTTGGTTTTAACCGGGACTATGGGTTATTTGTGACCAGTTCTTCCTACCCCATCAAAACTACACCACATATTTCCAAAGGAGTCCCACTATCTGCTGAAGGTAGGCCAATGACGAAAGGCAGGTGAGGTCACGGTTAGACCCCGAAACCCACTGTCCAACCTTATTAGCCCAAAGCCTGGAAACGCTTATCACTATCAGTCTCACCTTCTTCTTGAGCTGGCTCATGACATCAGCCATGGCCCAGCTGCCGTCATACATCCCCTCCTTCTCAGTGAAAATGAAGTCAGGGTTGAAATCGGCACTGCGGGTTTTCTGCAAGGCTTTCTGCTTTCTGCCCAGCACAATGGGCCCCTGAGAAGAGAGACAAGAAGGGTGACTATGGGACTGAGATGAAAGAACACTAGAAAAGAAAGAAGAAAACGAAGGTACCTAATAAGAAGAGGAATCTACAAGGCAAAAATTGACAGATGACAAGAAGGAACTGACCAATCTACAAATGGGAGCTTTTAACACACTCTTCTCAACAATGGATGAGATCGAGCAGACAATGAGGAAGTGTGTAGAAAAGTTGAACGGCACAATCAGTAAGCTACATTCCAATGAATATATAGAGAGCACTGCACCTACCATTAGAGAATAAGCATTCTTTCTGAGCACACATGGAATAGTTGCAAAAACTGATCACATAGTAGGCCTTTAAGTAAATCTTCAGTAAGTTTGAAAAAAAAATCAGTATTATACTGACTCTGTTTTCTAACCACAATTCAATTAAGTTGGAAACAAATAACAAAAAGATAACTTTAGGGGCCGGCCCGGTGGCTCAGACGGTTAGAGCTCCATGCTCCTAACTCTCCCACATGGGCCAGTGGGCTCTCAACCACAAGGTTGCCGGTTAGACTCCCGCAAGGGACGGTGGGCTGCGCCCCCTGCAACTAAGACTGAAAGGACAACAACTTGACTTGGAAAAAAAAAAGTGCTGGAAGTACACACTTCCCCAATAAAATCCTGTTCCCCTTCCCCAATTAAAAAAAAAAAAAAAGATAACTTTAAAAACCATACATTTGGAAATTGGAAAAGAAAAAGGACTGGCTGAACTATGGCTTCAGGAGAATAAATTGAAACAAACTAATCCTAAGAACTAAAAAGTGCTATCTTGGCCTTTTTTTTTTTTTTGCTTACTTGATTTAAACAACTTCATAAGGATTCTGACCCTCAACTTCATCAGTAATGATTATTTATGATTATAAATATCAGTAATGATTATCATTTCTCGGGTACTTCGTTTAACGATGGATGATAGTTGTATAGTACGTCATACTTGAAGTTTTGCATTACCATTTGCCATATTTGAATCAGTCCTTATTTGATGCTAGTATTCCATTCAAGAATGGAAAAGATCGTTCTGGCTGCTAAGTGAGAGCTGGAGACCAGGTATGTTAGAACTAGAGGTATCCAGGCACAAGATGGCCCTGGCCTGGATGAGGAGCGCAGCAGTGAGGATGGAGACAGGGGGAGAAGCTTGAGAGAGATTCCCAAGCTAGCTTTCGGAATACTGGAGGGCAATAAGAAGGACGTTGTTGTCAAGGATGGCTCCAAAGTTTCGGGCTTGAAATGGAGCAGGTTTGGAGGTGTCGGTGGGCAGACGAGGTCACAGAGGGGAAAACACCCTGGCTGGATCTTGAAGGGCGAACACCTTTCTCGTGACATTGATCCCTTTTTAATCGCCATACTGCTTAATGTCGGTCCTCCCCCCACCACCACTCCAACATAAGCTTCAGGAGAGTGATGTGCTTGCCCATCTTGTTCATTGCCATGTCCCAAAAGCTTAATACTAGATGTAGCACGTGTAAGTATTGAATAAACACTGGCATAATGAACGAATGGATAACGATGCTCCTTGAGCAGGACCCAGGACCCAGGGCCTGGATTAAGTATCAGTTCAGTGACTGGGTAGAGTTCACCAAGGCAACACGGAATGGCACGGGCACCGTGCGGAGACGAGGAAAAGCTCGTGGCGAGGAAACTGAGGAAGATCTTGGGGTCCCGGCGAGACCCTTCTGGGGCACATGCCAGCCTGGCTGGGGGATGCTGAGGAATCACAGGGAAGAGGAGCGGTCAAGGAAACTTGTCTGCCCGCAGGTGCGCCCGCACTCCCGATCGGCTCATACCTCCTCCTCCTCATTTCCGGAGTCAGACTCGGGCTCCAAAGGCACCTCATCATCTTCACCTATGGTCCCGATAAAACCCAGCTCCTCAAGCATGCTGTCGCAGCAGTTACTTCCGGAAACCAGCGGGGCACGCCGACCAGCCCTTACTTCTCGTTGTCACTGCCCTACGTCACTTCCGTTTTGAAGAAGCCTTTGCGGAGCAACCGAGCCCGAACTCTCAGAGTGCGCATGCGGCAATATGGGGCGTGGTTTCGTGGGTCGACATCAAGGGGCGGGGCTTTGTTTTAGTCAAATCCCATTGTTTTGGTGCTCAGAAGGCAGTGGGAGCTCGGAGTGTGCGGGGTTCGAGCGGGGAAGTCTCAAGAGGTGCGTGGATAAGCTCCGTATGTGTATGTTTATATGCAAAAAATTGTGGAAGACACTACAATAAACGGTTGGCAGTGATTATTTTTGGGTGGTAGAATTTTAAGTGATTTTTATTTTCTTAGATTTTTTTCCCCACAATAAACATTTTCATAAAAAAGAAAAAAATTAAAAATAAGAATACCTAACACATAGAACATTTACCATGTGCCCAGTACTGATCTAAGTTCTTTTACATGTATTAACTAATTTAATCCTCGCAGCAACCCTAGCAGAAGGTACCATTACCATCACCATTTTACAGATGAGAAGATTGAGGCACTGGGGTAGGGGTGGGGGTTCCCAAGGTCACGGAGTCAGTTAATAACGTAGCCAAATTTATTACCCAGGCAGTGGCTCCAGGGTCCTTAGGAAGGTAGGTTTCAGGCTTACCAGGAACTTTTCCTCTCGTTTCTGCTTGTGGAAATATTACTTACTCTTAAATGCAGCTCTTGATTACTTCCCCTAGGCAACTTTTCCCTAAACATCACCTCCTATAGCAAGCCCTCCTGCATTACCCAATCACTTCATAGCCGTTTCTTCCTTCATATCAACACTTTCTACTTGCAGCAGAGTTATAGTTGTACCACAAAAGTAGGTTCAGTGTCTTTTTTTCATTTTAATCGTTTTAAAGTGGTATTAATTCAGTGGCATTAATTACATTCATAGTGTTACATAGCCATCCCTACTGTATGTTTCCATAACTTTTTCATGGCCTCAAACAGAAACTCTGTACCCATTAAGCCATAACTCCCCAATCCTTGGTAACCTCTCGTCTATTGACATGCTCTGTGAATTTGCCTATTCTAGACATTTTATATAAGTTGAAATATATAATAGTTGTCCTTTTGTGTCTAGCTTATTTCACTTAACATAGTGTTTTCAAGGTTCGTCTATGTGGTAGCATGTATTAGAACTTCATTATGGCGGAATAATGTTCTGTTGTACGTGTATAGCACATTTTGCTTATCTGTTGTTTTGTTGATGGACACTTGGGTTGTTTCCACCTTTTGGCTATTGTGAATACTGCAGCAATGAACACTGGCATACAAGGATATATTTGAGTCCCTGTTGTCAATTCTTTTGGGTATATACCTGTGAAGGAAATTGCTGGGAAATATGAAAATTTTATGGTTAGCTTTTTGAGGAACCACCAAACTGTTTTCAACAGTGGCTGCACCGTTTTCATTTCCACTAGTAAGGTATGAAGGTTCCAATCTCTTCACTTCCTTGCCAACTCTTGTTATTTGCTTTTTTATTATTATTATAACCTCAGATCTCTTTTAATGGTGGTTGTGATGGTGGCAAGTTCCATACCCTGACTTCACACACAGTCTTGTAAAGGAAGAACACCTACTGTTCCCTCTACTTAATTCATGTCTGGCTCTTTCCCATCCTTGAGTTTCGGCTCAAATGACACCTCTTTGGAGAATCCTTCTCTGACCACCCTATAAACCAGCAGCGCCCATCTTACAGTCACTGTCTATTCCATTCCTCTTTTATTTCCCATATAGCATTTAGCCCTCTTTGAGATCATTATGTTTATTTATTTGGTGAACTTGTTTATAGTCTGTCTTACTAGATATGAGCTTTAGAAAGGTGAAGACTGTGTCTATCTTGTTTACTGCTGTATTCCTAGTGCTTAGCACAGTTCTTGGCACATAGTAGGCTTTAGTAAACACTAGATGAATAAATGAGTGAATGAATGTCCTAATGTGTTTTTGAATCGCTTTCAGATATATATCAAGTCTGTATGTCAGTGTTTGCTCAACTCAAATACACCTTATGTCAACTCTGCCTCCCTCCGTCCTTACCTGAGCTCTGAAGGTCAGGAACCATGTCCAACTCATTCTTGTATCTTGGAGCAGTACTGTCTATAGTGAAAGACCAGCATTGTCAATTTCCAATCCATTACAAACTGGTACTTTTGTAAAATACCTAAAAAAATGTGGCAATGTCAGTTTGCTAGAAAACTTTCTAAAAGCTTATTCTAAATTTCTGTAGTTGTATTGTCCTGAGCAAGTAATAAATAGTTTACAAATGGGCACCAGTTACAGTCCACATATAGTTAAAAGGGTCTTCTACACTTTAGGGTTATAAGGAATTCTCCTAGGGATTCTTTCGGTATTTTTATGGTTTCCTTCTTTCCATTTAAATCCTTGATCCATTTAGCATTTTTCCAGGTGTAAGATGAAGTATGGATTTAACTTTCAATGATTAAGGCTTTATTGTATGTTTACTACTTAGTCAGGCATTTTCAGAAATGTTGTCTTGTTCATTTCTCCATTAGAGTTTTAGACATGGCTCATCTAATTCCAAAACAAAATCCTGTTTGTGTTTTTATTGGGATCTAGTCAAATGTCTATTTGCATGATTTGAAGTCTTGCTAAACAAGAACATAGCTTATGTTTCTATTTGTTCAAGTCTTTTCCTGCATCCTGTAGAATTAAAACTTTTTCTTCACATAGATTGTGCATTGTTATTGTCAAGTTTGTTCCTAGGAATCTTTTTTATTGCTTTGTAAATGGGGTCTTTTATTATATCTTGTAACTGTTGTCACCCTAAGATTCTGAACTAGCCTTAGGGGAGCCGTCTACCTCACATAATCTTGAGAATTACTCATCTAGACTAGCAAGTAATTCTCAACCTTGTTATCCCTTGCCACACATAGTATACGTGACCTTGACATACACCAATCAATCCGACAGGTGTTCCTTGTTTTTTAGGGACTCCAGCAGAGATGAGAGGCTGTGATTCATCAGCAGTTGATGGAAATGTATGTGTACCAGGCACTGTGTTAGAGTCACCATGGTGACTCAGATAGCATATCACATAGTCCTAGCCAGACAGAGCAAACTCAGGAAATAACTGAATAATTATAAGGGTGCAAAGTTGTGCTAAGCGGCCATGAAGGTGGAACAGAGATAATTTGTCAGGTGTTAACATCCATCAACGTCCAAACCCAAGGCTTCAATTACCTCTGAAATGATACTCACTCATACATTGTGTCTTCCAACCCTGCCTTTCCTCTGAACTCCAGACCTGCCATGTCTACTCCCCCATCAGGAGGTAGAATCTAACTCCCCTACCTTGGGGTCTGGACCAGACCCAATAAACTACAATGGACGAAGCTCTGTGTGAAGTCCAAGACTGTGTCACCTCCCGCAATGCATTGTGGTTCTGCCTTGCTCTCTGGGATACTCACTCTTGAACACTTCAGCTGCCATGCCACCGGCAGCCTAAGTACTGTTTAACTATTCTGATGGACAATTAGAGGGCCCCAAGGCTGCCATGCAGGGAGGAAACTCTAAGTAGCCCATGCAGACACCACATGCATAAGCCAGAAAGCTTCATGAAGAGGGAGAGGCCTAGTCGGCACCCAGCTGCTCTAACCCCCAGGAGTCCAGCTCCTCATTAGAGACCCCAAGTCAGAAGAACCTAGCCAAACTCTTTCCGAATTCCTGACCCACATATCTAGGAGAGATAATAAAATGATTGCTGTTCTTTTATGCCACTAAATTTAGGAGTGATTTGTTTTGTAGCAATAGTAAGTGGAACCTGGGCCACATGTTATTCTGCCTCAGGGTCTTGTACATGCTTCCCCCGCTACTTCGGACACTTCCCACACCCCTTTTGCCTGGTTGCGATCTTGATCTTCAGATTCTTAAGATCTTTGCTAAAGCTACAATGTTTCCGGGTGCTCTGTCCCTAAACCCAGAAACTGGGGTTTCATAATGCCCTTATAGCACCTTTCCTTCCTGTACGTTCGCAGTTGCATTTGGAGGTTCTTTGACTGTCTTTCTGATGAGTCTTCAGCTCCGTAGAGCAGCTTTCGGTCTATGTAGTTACACAGTAGGCCAGGCATCGCAAACTCAAATGTCAACATGAACAGGAAAGTAACATAAATGAGAGACATGGGCGGGGTGGGGACTGTGGTGAAATGAAAAGAACATGTCCATCTATAGGGCGTAGCTGCCACTCAGCAGGCCCCGTGCAGCCAAATCTGCCTCATTTTTTTTTTTTTTTTAAGATTTTATTGGGGAAGGGGAACAGGACTTTATTGGGGAACAGTGTACTTCCAGGCCTTTTTTCCAAGTCAAGTTGTTGTCCTTTCAATCTTAGTTGTGGAGGGCGCAGCTCAGCTCCAGGTCCAGTTGCCGTTGCTAGTTGCAGGGGGCACAACTCACCATCCCTTGCGGGAGTCGAACTGGCAACCTTGTGGTTGAGAGGACACATTCCAACCAACTGAGCCATCTGGGAGCTCAGCGGCAGCTCAGCTCAAGGTGTCGTGTTCAATCATAGTTGCAGGGGGCAGAGCCCACCATCCTTTGCGGGATTCGAGGGATTGAACTGGCAACCTTGTGGTTGAGAGCCCACTGGCCCATGTGGGAATCGAACCGGCAGCCTTCGGAGTTAGGAGCATGGAGCTCTAACCACCTGAGCCACCAGGCCGGCCCCTGCCTCATTTTTAAAGAGGTGATTCAAATCCAGATTATTATGTGTTAAAATGATAGTGACTAATTAAAAACACAGAAGAAAGAAAAAGAGAGAAAAGAAAAATAACAACCTAAAGATTTAATACTCCTTGTTTTGGAGAACGACTCAATTCTCACTTCGTATAACCAGGAATGATATTTCACTGAGGCATCGGGCTGTCTGGGGCTCAGGAGTGGGTCCATTAGATTTGTTGTTCTCTATTTGTATCTAGAGACGTCAGTCAAATTCTCTTCCCAGGGCGTGAAGACTTCTTGATTCTTGCCAAATAATAATAGAATTGTGTATTTTTCTTTAGGAAGAAGATGCAGTTAAGAAACTGTGATTGTTAAGTAAATTCTCTGTGTTCCTTCCCAGAAGATAAATTATACAAGGTCAGACAATTAAGTTTGCGAACTCATCCAAGGAAAAGTGCTACATACCTCATTGCTGAATATCACTATGGTCACCTTTAAAGTACTCCCCTTGGGAATCTATGCACCGATGCCAGCGCCTAGTCCACCCTTCAAAGCAATTTTGGAACTCTTTTTCTGGAATGGCCATCAGAGCTGCCATCATATTACCCTTGATGTCCTGAATGTCATCAAAATGCCTTCCTTTCAATATGTCTTTTATCTTTGGGTAAAGAAAGAAGTCACTGGGGGCCAGATCAGGTGAGTAGGGAGGTTGTTCCAATACAGTTATTTGTTTACTGGCTAAAAACTCCCTCATAGACAGTGCCGTGTGAGCTGGTACATTGTTGTGATGCAAGAGCCATGAATTGTTGGCAAAAAGTTCAGGTCATCTAACTTTTTCACGCAGCCTTTTCAGCACTTCCAGATAGTAACCTTGGTTAACTGTTTGTCCAGTTGGTACAAGTTCATAATGAATAATTCCTCTGATATCAAAAAAGGTTAGCAACATCGTTGCAACAACTTCACAAACCTAATTGTCAGACCTTGTATGTATTTGTAATTAGGAATGGGAGCGTGCAAAGTTCATAGAAGCCCTGTGAGAAGCTGGTTTTTATCTTTAAAATATGCTTCTTGTTATTTAATTTATCTATTAAAAAAATAGAGAAAGAAAAAAAAAAGTAAAAAAAAAAATAGAGAAAGAAATGAGCTATCAGGCTATGAAAAGATATGGAGGAAGCTTACATGCATGTTACTAAGTGGAAGAAGCCAATCTGCAAAGACTACATACTGCCCCATTCTACGTATATGACATTCTGGAAAAGGCAAAACTATGGCAATGGTAAGAAGATCAGTGGTAGGGAGAGGGAGGAGGACAGAGTTTTGTAAGGATGCCTGACCCCTGGAATGACAAGTGACCAGGCACTAACAGGAGCGGGTAATAGCATGGGCTGCCCAAAGCATCACACTTCGGATGTCACAACACTAGGGAGAGGACTATCACTCTTCGGATGGGAAAAATGAGACAGAGTGTCAAGCTCTAGTAATTCTCATGGCCCCTGGATAAGATAGGAAATCATTGTTTCTATTTAACTGAGGAAAAAGGCCCAGTTGTACTGAGGCCTGTCATAGAATAAAATCCAGAGTCTAGATTAGAAAAAAGAAAATAGAAGGCTCTCCCTCTCAATGTATAGAATAAGGAAAGAAAGTTAAGACTGGATGTCGCAGGCCCATCACTTGAGTTCCCATGGGTGATAGTAAAATGAGTCAGAACACCTTCTACCTTTATGCCTTTGAAGACATTTTCTGATGGTGCAGGGACTCCAGCTTTGGGTTTATTCAAGTGAGCTATTGGCTCCATACCGCTTGGAAGTTAGAAAGAAAAATAAATCGACTTTAGCAGAGGGCTGGACAATATCTGAACATTGCTTAGTACTCTCTTGGATGGGCACTAAAGGACAGTGACAGTCCTTTGACTGTTTTTGGTGTCCTGAAATTCAGTTTCATTGCATTTATAAGAAGCAAGGTGAGGAGGCCTGGTACAGAGAAAGGAGTCCTTTGTGGCTGGAGAGGCCTCTTCCGTCATAGCATCTCACATTATAAACTTAGGCAAATTAAATGAAATTGCCTTGGAAAGAAAGATTGAGCAATAGTTAGAGAGCTATTGAGAGAGAGAGAGAGAGAGAGAGAGAGAGAGAGAGAGAGAGAGAGAGAGGCAGAGAGAAAATAAACATTTTAAATAGTGTGGAATTACCCAACCTTGTTGTGGCTGCTTGCTCTGTTTTGGAAGGAAAGGCTTCAATTCAGCCTGTGAAAATGTCAATGAAAACAAGGAGATAACGGCAGCCCTTGCAGGGAGGCATATGAGTAAAATCTATCTGCCTGTCTTCTCCTGGGAGTTGTCCTCTTCTCTGGGTGGGTTCTAAGAGGGAAGGAGGCTTAAGCTGTCCTTCAGGGTTAGTTCTAAGGCATATGGGACAAGGCTGGAGATATTCTGTCAATCTGCTAGTATGTTCTGTCCTATGAAATGCCAGTCAGTGATTTGAGTGAGTGCTTGAGCTCCAAGGTGGGTGGTATGATGGAAGTGATAGAGACGCTTCCATTGGGAGGCTCATGGGATTAACAGATTCAGGGCTGGGTCTATGAGCCAGCCTTGGGGGGTGGATGTATAACCCTTCTCCCTAGCCTTAAGGGCTTCCTGTGGTGTGTAATTAGATTGAAAAGTAAAGCCCATTGGAAGGAGGGGAAAGACCTTAACACCGCGTTTCCCTGAAGATAAGACCTAGCCAGACCATCAGCTCTAATGCGTCTTTTGGAGCAAAAATTAATATAAGACCTGGTCTTATTTTACTATAATATAAGAAGACGCATTAGAGCTGATGGTCCAGCTAGGTCTTATTTTCGGGGAAACACGGTAGTAGAGAGGGCATCCTGCTTGGCTGTTTGGTCTGCAAAATTGTTGCCATGGGAGATCTCATCTGTCTTGGATCGATGTCCCCTGCCAGTGAATGATGGCTACTCTGGCGGAGGACTTAACTGCTTCAAATAACTGGGGATGGCGTCAGGGTTCGGGAATGGGGTGTCCTCTAGGTCTTCCCAGGCAGAATGGGAGAGGTTTAGGGCCGTTAAGCATCTGAGCTCCTCCTGGGTGGATGGGTCTGGTAGAAGGGTGGGGGTGGGGGTGGGAGTGGAAGTAGTGTATTGCAGGGTTTAATAGTGAAGCCCAGGGAGTCAAGCAGGAGGGTTTGGTACTGAGCTAACCGACTGTTTGACAGTCAGTGAGGGGCTTTAGCATGGAGAATGTTTATTACTTGGTGAAGAGTGTAAATGGTCAGGGACTGGTTAAAAGTAAATTTTAAGGCTTCCTTTAAAAGTAAAGCTAAGGCAGCTAGAATTCCTAAACAGGGAGGCCCGACTTTTGCTACCAGATTTAATTCTTTGATAGGTAGGCGACTGGGCGTGGAACTGCTCTTAAGGTCTGAATAAGGGATCCTAAAGCAATCCCTCTCCTCTGAGATGTAAAGGGAGAAAGGCTCGGACAGGTTGGGGAGAGCTAAGGCCGGGGCCTCAGTAAGAACATTCTGTACAGAACGGAACACCCGCTCTAATTCCACGTTCCAGTCTACATAAAGGCTCATGATCTGGACCTTTTAAAGCCGTGTACACAGGTTTGGCTATGACTCTGAACTGGGGAATCCAGATCTGGCAATATCCAGCCATACCAAGGAAGGTCCTTAATTGTCTCTTGGTGTTGAGAGGCTGCATGGAAGTAATGAGTTCTTCTCTCGAGGTGCTCAGTTGTCATTGCCCCGGTGAGAGTACAGACCCCAGGGATGTAACCTGTTGTTGTGAAATCTGGGCTTTGGGGGCTGATACTCTGTATCTCCGCCTAGTGAGGAAATTTAGCGTCTCAATAGCATGTTGCTCTGAGCTTTGTTTATTGGGACTGCAGATTAGAAGATCATCCACATATTTGAGAATGGTGGCTTCAGGGAGGCACAGGTCTCTTAAGCCCCCGGCCTAAGCTTGTCCGAAAATGTGTGGACTGTTGCAGAAGCCCTGTGGTAAGACAGTCCAGGTGTATTGGTGGCAGACCTGCATAGGAGGGTCCGTCCAGGTAAAAGCAAAAAGAAATTGGGACCGGGGATCTAAAGGAATACAAAGGAAAGCATCCTTTAGACCAGGGGTATCCAAACTGCGGCCCACAGGCCAACTGCGGCTCGCAATCCGTTGTTAATTGGCCTACAGCAAATTCCAAAAATATATTTAGTTTAAATAAACCAGGTGAGGCAATACGTACTTCACCTTGAGTGAGTGGCCTGACTGTTTGTGTATTTTACCACATATGGCCCTTGGTGAAAACCGTTGAAAAAAGTTTGGACCCTCCTGCTTTAGATGTAGGACGGGAAACCATTCTGTTTTGGGTGGCATTAGTCCCATAGGGTATATGGATTTGGGACAAGGGAGTGTACTGGAATTACTGCCTTCTTGATAATGCAGAGGTCTTGGATTAGCCGATACTGACCAGATGGTTTCTTGACTGCTAAAATGGGAATGTAGTAAGGTGAATCGCAGAGGATTAAAATGCAGTACTTGAGGAATGAATTAATTGTTGGTTGAAGCCCGTTAGGCCTCCTTGTTGATAGCATACAAGGGAATGTTGTGGGGACTTTCAGCTTAGTCTGGACTGGGTGATGTCGGATGCCTTCCCTGGGATCTCTTGATTCCAAACTGATTCTATACTTACCTGGTATATCTTGCCAGGTAAGATCATATGAGATGGCTGCTAAAACCCACTTGATTTATCTAGAGCTGGAAGAAAGAAATAGCAATCTGGCACTTCTTGCCTTTTAAATCACTCTAAAAGTTACTTATTTTATTTTTGTGTGTGTTACCTAAGAACGTGAGCTCTATGAGGGCAGGAATTTTTGTCTGTCTCTTTACCACCATATTCTTAGCTCTTGGAGCAGGGCTTTGCACATAGCAAGCGTTTAATAAACAGTTACGGATGGAGGAATGAGGGAAAGAGAAAAAGGAGGAACCGAGGCGGGAGAAGGACGGAGAGGAAAACCGGAAGAACGAATGGGGAGTGAGGAAAGAAGAGAGGCCCAGTCCCGCTTCCCGCGGACAGGTCACACCTCCCAGCTGAACTACAACTCCCAGCAGGTCCCGGGGCCCAGGACGGGCTAGGAGGCTCTAGAGAGACCAGGACCCAGCCCACTAAGTTCCCGGCGTGCCTTGCGAGCGCAGGCGCCCGCCGGGACTTGTGGTCCAGGCCGCGGGCAGGGGGTGGGGCCGGGCATGGAGGCGGGCGGGGGCTGGGGGCGGGCAGAGGCCCCTCCCCCGTCACTTCCTGCGGGGCTGCGGGCGCCGGAGCGGCTCTTCAGGGTTTGCGCCCGCGGCGGCCGTGTCAGGTTCGGCTCCCCGCTTCCTCTGATCCCCGGCCCGGCGGCGCCCGCCTTCTCCGCGGCCACTCCGCCTCTTCCCTCCTGCCGTCCCTTCTCTCCCTTCTTCCTTCCTCCTTCCCCTCCTCGCTGCTGCCGCCGCCGCCGCCGCCGCCACCGCCGTCGCCGCCGCCTCCGCCGCCGCCCAGGACCGCCGGCCGGGGGACGAGCGCCGGGGAACAGCCAGGTGAGGCGGCCGGGCCCGGCCTGGCGGGGCCCGCGCGGGCGCCGCGGCCGCGGGGAGGTGGGCGGCGGGTGGGGCCTAGGCCTCGGCGGGCCCGCGCGCCGGGCCTCCTTCCCCGGGCCTCCCGCTCCGCCCGCGGGGCCTTCCCGGAGGAGGCGGGTCCTCCCGCGCCCCCCGTGTCGGGGCGCCCGGCGGCCTGGACCCCGGGCGCTCCCAGCCCTTCCACCTCTTACTGGGGCCAGAAACAGGTGCCACGCCGCCTTTCCTCGTTCCTCCTGGCGCGCCGGGATGCCGAAGTTATTCCCGGGGCGGAGGCGGAGGGTCCCCGCTTCAAGTCTTTGAGACCCGGAGCATCTAGATCCCCCCAGGCAGGTCTGTAGCATAGTAGTTAGGGCACCACCCAGGTGTCCGACGCGGGTACAAACCCCAGCTTCGTCCCCGTAGGCAAGTCCCCTAAACTCTGTTGTCTTGGTTGAAAAAAGGGGCTAATGCTGTCCCTGCCTCCTAAGGCAGTTAAGGTTCGGTGAATTGGGGCGTGGAAAGCGCTTATCAGAGTGCCAGACCCACAGCGTGTCCCAATAAACCGTCTGCATAATTTATTAGCGTGATATTAAGGTATAACTGAGTGGGCAGAGTGGACATGAGTTGACCTACCTCCCCGTGTGAGTTTCCGTAGAGGCAGAAGTGTTCAGCGTGCCTACCGCCAGCGCCGGCTTGTTGTTTTGGTTGTTAACATCTGAAAGGGGTGTACGTTTAATTGGGACACTCTGGAAGCAGGCAGTCTGGGAAAGATAGATGCTGTTATTTCCATCTCCTCCGCTGATCCACCTGCAAGATTTTCACCAGCTCTCTCAGTACGAGCAACCTGTCCATTTTTTTCTGCCATCATCCGGCTTCTTGTTGTCATTCCATTTCTGGGAAAGTTGCTGGCAGAAGCTTTCCTTGAGTTCAGCAAACCCTTCTGGAGCGCTTGCTGTGTGCCAGGCTCTGGAGGGGGGTGTACGAAGCTGGAAAATGTGTGTCCTTTCTTGCCTGCATCTCTAACTTGTAACTTTTTTTTCACTGCAGCTGTGCTTTTATTCCCTCCGTCCCTGTTGGCCGACTTTCCTTTTAAGCCCTTGCCCCACCTCCGTGTCGCAGTATTGCTTATGTGGAAGTTTTCTTCTGCTCTGCGAAGATGTGCGCTTCAGTCTGTTCTGCCTCTGTTCTCTGGCTGTGGGGACGTTTTTAAGGTCACTCTTCCCTTCTGCTTGTAGCTTTAATTGTTTAGAGGGTGGTGGAAAGAGAGTTAAACCGGATTCTTGGTTGGTTTTGGGTTTTCAAGAATCGGTGTGCTTACCAAATGTAAACTACTTTGCTGCTTGTTGAAATAAAAACTACAAGTACAGTTGGATTGCAGAGGGAGCAGTTTCAGTCATCCTGGTGACAGGTAGGATTTATAAAACAGCAACTTTATTTAAGGATGCAGAGTTTCTTTTAATTCTGTACTTAGTTGTGTAGGTGTACTCTTCATTAAGAAAATGTAACTCATGGAGGTTCAGATTTACAGAAGAGTAAGGAGTGTCTTTGCTCTACTGAATGATCCTCCTGTACATTGGATTATTTTAGGTAATACATTTCCTCACTGAACTTAAACTGTTTTGATTTACACCCATCTCAATAACACTCATGATGCAAACTGGTCTCCCTGTTATTGACATTTTCGTAGAATTTTCTGACACACAGTCTTACCATTGTTTCTAGTTTAAAATCTTTGGATGACTCTTTAAAGACACGTAAGCAAACAACTAAACAAGCAACAGAAGACAAAGCATGTCTTTTGCCATATGGAAAATTGTAGTGTTAAGGAAATGTTTTAATACTGTAGTAGAGAACCTAATTAAAAAAACTTTTCATTATGGAAAACATACAAAAATCGAATAGTATAGAGAATCCCTATATATTGGTCACTCAGCTTTTTTTTTTTTCCTTTATTTTTTTTAAATTTATTTTTTACATTTATTGGGGTGATGGTCACTCAGCTTTGATAATTATTAACTCATAGCTAGGGTCAATTTTGTTTCATGTTGTACCACCTCCCCCAAACTGGGTTTTGAAACAAATCTCAAACATCATATAATTTTACCAGATTTCTCCAGATTGTTAATCTGTCACAAAATTTACTTATAGTAGAATCACAGTTCTCATTTTGTTTGTTGGGCTTCTCATCATCTCTTTTGACATGGTTACTATACAGCAGAAAAAACAAACAAACACAAAACCAGCCGAATTATTATAGCTCTTGATTCAGTGTTTACCCCCCTCAAAGTCATATCCAAAGTACTTCCTGACTTCTTTGTGTGTAGAAGCAACATTCTTGAGCTATTAATGTCTATAATGGAAAAGCAATCAGAAATACAGATCCGTAATCCTGTTTTGGTGGGGGTCTACCTGTTAAAACCACTTTTAATGGAGAATAACTTTATGGCAAAGTTAAACAACAGTTAATAATTTATAATAAAACTTTGAAAGTTTCTTTAAGTCCTTGTGTAAATATGCTGCTGTCACCTTAGGTTAAGAATTAAGCGAAGGATATTTGATTTCAAAACTCTGTTGTAGAATTATTTTCCAAAGATCCCACCTCCCCATCTGCTATATTTACAAATAGTAAGTGTGAATGAATTCACAGCATAGATATTCATGTTTTTCTTTCTTGTCCAAAAAGAGATCTCTCCTAGAATGGAAGTTGACAGGAATATATTGTTTGTCTTACTGCTTAATTTTCACATTTCTGGTCATGAACAGTTTCTAGCTTTTAGACCTGTAACATTGTTATTTCTGTTATGTAGGCTTATTTTTGCGCTTGATCAGTTACAGTGAAAATGTATGTTATGTTTTAGTTATTACAGCCTGGGAGATGGGGAGGGATATGCATACCTCGTAATATTAACTTAGGCGGAAAAAAATCAGTTTGGTGTCTAAGAAAGGGCACAAAATGTTCTTTATCTAAAAAAAAATATGTAGTGCTTCCCAGTAGGCTTAAAGTAAAACTTTCAAGTATTTGGAATTGTTATCATACAGTTTGTTCAGATTAATTTGCTCTTTTTTTAAGATTCAGCGAGAAAGCTCATTTATATACAGATTATCTTAAGTTTAGAAATGAGCATGACTCATAGCTCCCTCCCCCCTCCAATTCTGAAGTCCAACTCATTAACATGATTCTGGGTGTAATCATTAAACGTGGGGTTATCCTGTGCTGCTTCATCCAGTTTCTCCCCATATAACAGGGAAGAAGGTATTTCACATAGGCCTCAGTGTGTAGAGTAACGGGCTCTGATGCCCTTTTACTGGATGGAGTGAGTGAAATTTACCAGCATAAAGATAAAACTTTCATGAGAAAAGTATCTTTTTGTATGATGTCATAAGTCAGTTCCAGGGGCCTGTTTTCATGAGCCTCCAAACTGGATCATCTTACTTGATGTCCTAATAGTGCTGCGGAATTGCTCAATTTGGGGAAACGTGCACGCCTCCCTTCCAGTGAGAGCTTTTGGGGTTACTTTCTTTCGCTCAGAATGGGATTTTGGAGCCTTCAGAAGTGTTTAGAGAATTTTATGACAGATTTTGTTTCACACTGGACCTATGACAGGTTGTTTTAAATTAGCTTCTGGTGGTGGAGACCTTTGTGGTTGAAATGCTTCTGGTGTAATTTTCTACTTGACCTTTTTATTAAATAAAACTTCATCAAAAGCAAGGCTATAGCATTTTATGCTATTCCCAAAAATATAATTTGCAAGTTAACTATGAGGAAACATGTTGGTTGCTAAGGTTATTTTTACCCAACATTTTATTATGAAAAATTTGAGATATACAACAAAGTTCAAAGAATTTTAGTTTTCACCTCTAATCTACTCCCCTCTGCCGTTAACATTTTACACTTGCTTTTTACATGTCTGTTCCATTTCTCTCTCATTCATTAAATCCGTTTTATTTTTTGATACATTTTAAAGTCAATTGCAACATCACATTAAATACTTAAGCATGTATGGCTACCACAGTTAATTTTAAATTGAGACAGCTCTGTATGTGTGGTATTCCTAGGTCTCTAAAAGCCAAGAGCTTTGTTGATTTTTCTTTCCAATTTTGCTTTGACTGCAGAACTCGTTGCTTTTTAAAGGAAATTGTTTAATGAATTTTTTGCAGGTGTGCTTATTGGTAAATCAAGTATTACAAAGCTTGAATAATGTAGACCAAATCCTTTGTTCTCACTTGCTAAGGAGATGATAGGATTATAATATATAGCTATGTTGATTTTTACAAATGCCACCAAATGGATGGTTTGGATACATTTTGCCCAAAACTTAATGCTCTGAACTGAAAAACTTTACCAGAGAAAGTTACTTATTATTTTAAAAATGGTGAAATTATTGCAAAGAGCTTAATTTATTTAAAAAATGTTTACATTCCCAGGGTAGTGAATAAGGTTGATGTAAAAGTGATTTATGTTACCAGGCAAGTGGAGGTATTAGGTTGGTGCAAAAGTAATTGCGGGTTAAAAGGTTAAAAATTGCAAAAACTGCAATTACTTTTGCACCAGCCTAATAGAAACAAATTGTATTTTCTAGAATTATACATGTTCATTTATTGTTAAAGGAGTATATTCAGGGGGCTCCCAAAATATATTGAAAGCAAAGGTAGAAATATCTATCCAAGAAAGTATTTGCTTTCGATTAAAAATTAGGCTTCTAAATCTGCTTCTGTTTAACCTGGAATCTAATTTGGGAGGGAAGTGTGATGACTTTGTGAGTTTATAGCAGTAATGGAAGCAAAACAGGCCATTATAATACAAGACAGAGGTCATAATTGCCCTAGAGGTTTTTTGTCATGTCTACCAGACTACAAAGTCTAAGAAAAATCTATTTAAGTGCCCTGGGGTCTTTTCCCTAAATTACAGTGATTACTCATCAAATTGTCCCTATATTGATGTCACTTTAGAAATGGTTGCCCAGTGAGTGGGTTGACTTTAGTAAGCATGTTCTCTCTTCCCATTTAAAATCCTTTTTTTTTTTTTTTTTTTTTTTACAAGTGGTGTGTAGCTATAAGTTTATATTTATAGATGTTTATGCGACTGAGCACAGGATTAGCGAATTTGCTGGATAATAATATTTGCTACTATTTATTGAGCTTGTACCATGTGCCAGGTTAGGATTACCGGGTGAGGGTTATTTGATGCAGGAAAGGAATCTGAAAGGTCAGATTGAATTTAATAATATAAAAGCTGCTGTTCATTGAGCTCTTCCTTTGTGCCAAGGGTTGAAGTACCGTGTTTCACTGAAAATAAGACCTAGCCGGACCATCAGCTCTAATGTGTCTTTTGGAGCAAAAATTAATATAAGACCTGGTCTTATTTTAGCATAATATAAAACCAGGTCTTATATAATATACTAATATAATATAATATATAATATAATACTGTGTCTTATATAATGTAAGACCGGGTCTTATATTAATTTTTGCTCCAAAAGATGCATTAGAGCTGCTTGTTCGGCTAGGTCTTATTTTCGGGGAAACACAGTAGACGTTTTATGTTGTACTTCTGAAATTTGCAAATGTCTTTGCAGAGGGGAGGGTCTTAATAGTTGTAACTGGAATGGGGTCCTGAGCTCTTTGAACTGAACCACACTTTCATCTCTAAATATGCTGTGGTGCTTTTTGTTTAGGATAATTTATTCCCCCACTCTCCCATCCACTGCAGCTAGCATGAATTTTGTTCATTAGAACCTTAGACCAATTTGAAAAGTCTGGTTCAGTAATACCCAGTTTTAAAAAATGAAATCTATTTGTCATTCCCTTGAAATAGTTTGAAGATTTACAGTTTACTTTTGTTTGTTATGATAGATTGCAGCAGTCAAATTAAACTAAAACTTTCAAGCTGATTCATAGGTTGGGGGGGTACTTAGAAGTAAATGGGGAGGAGGATGTTTCAATAGCCTTTGTGTTGAAGGAGACTCTCCCCTAAATTATTGCTATAGTCCTTCAGAAAGTTTGTTAAAAATGATTTATTAAATATAGACAAGGTTGTTACTAAGAAAATTAAGTTTTTTTAGAATTATAATATTCTGCTGTACTGGACATGAGTTAACTGAGCTAGTTCGCTTTATAGGGTTAGGTGGTTGTTGCTGTTTTGCTTCCCTGGCCTTTCTAACATCCGTTTCCTGGCTAATGGTATTGGGAATATTTAGTGTAACTTTCTGTTTGGTATTGAATTGCCTCCTGAACAATTTATTTTCTGTTTTCTGTGAGTCAGTGGTCTCCTGAATAAGAAGCCTCTTTGGTTCTCCAGCCAGGCAGTAGTGGTCATCTCTCTTAAGATGTAGTCTTAAAAGGCTAGATCAAAGAAATGAAATCTGCCTTTGGATTTAGAATTTTAGTGACATGGTGTATGAGTTTCCATTCTGTGTTTAACCTTAACCGAGGTGATGGAGTAGTCTGTAGTGACATGTGTGTCTCATTAATCGTGAAAAGGTGTTGGAAATGTGTCTTTTCTGGGGATGGAAGTGCGCAGATAATGCTTCTTAAATTGTGACTATACTGGCTCCCCTCAGGCAGGAGCTTTATGATCTAACTAGGTTTTGTCTGATTCGCTCACATTTTTGCTTTTTTGAAGTTCATCCTTTCTATAGATTAAAATTAACTGAGGCATGAATTTTCTAGCCTTGCAGATTCCACCCTGACGCAAATAGGACCACTGGCTGCTGATGACATTGTGATTTTTGTACAAAATGCCAGGCAGTCCTTTCCTCTGTCAGAAAGAAGATAGGTTATATGTAATGATAAGTCTGATTATGCTTGGAGGCTTATGTTCTTTGTTGCACAATTTATCCAACCGGCTCATTGAGGCTCCATGACCCTTTGCCTAGATGATATTCAAATGTGGTTAGGTAAATAAGTTTCCTTTTGCTTTGTAATTGAGTGAACCTTTACGATCTAGAACAGTTAGAGTATGACTTATTTTTAGGTACTAATTTCCCTGTTAACTGAGAATTTATCAGTTTAAGCACCGAACATAAGAATAAAGTGAAAAAAAATGTTTTGGATGAGGTTCTTTGTACGTTTGCTACATTTTTTTTCTTCCTTAGTGTGTTTTGAATGTGATTTATTAGTACCATTTTATAATATCAATCACTGTGTATCCTAAGAAAGTGATATTTAACAGCCAACTTTGGTATGGCTTGTCATAGTTTACAAGCATTTCATCTACATTACCAGTTAATTCACTCAAGAATCATGATTGTTTTATTAATCATGTGAAGTTGGTGGTGGTGCCCCCATTTAATATGTTAAAAGGTTGAGGCCTACAGGTATAACTTGCTCAGGGTTATTCACCTGAGCGCCAGAGTTGGGACCCAAACTCAGATCCCCAATCAAGCATTTTCTCCACCTTATCCAAACAGCCATGTGCTAGCTGGTTTGCCCTTAGCCTAACTCCATATTTTGCAGCCAAGAGCTCTTTTTACTTTCTTTTGTGTCTTCGTTAGTTATGAAGTGATGTGTATTATGAGTGATTTGTTACTGCTAATTAAAATACCACTGTGAATTTTTTATTTAAATTTGTGTTGGGTTTAGGGTTATTCCTATGCAAATGTGAATTCCAGGAGGAGAGAGACTACATCTTATTTGGGTGCACCTCTCTCCCCTGTGCCTAGAATAGTGCCTGCGAATAGTAAGTGTTCACTAATTACTGAGTGAATAAAGCAATGAATTTAATTCATGCTCTGGATTCTAGTATGCTTTCTTAAGTGGGAAAAGAAGGAAATTGGGCTTAACCCACAGTCTTCTGTACTGCTGCTTGGAGTAAGTGCTGTGTACTATATATATACTGGTAACAATCATGGTGATTTTGGATTTTCATTTGAAAATGGTTAGGGGATTTCAAAAAATGTTTGCTCATAGAAGTGTGAATGTGTATGTGAATGTCAGATACCACTTGTGTAAAGATGCTTGAAATCCGAATGGTTGCAGACTGCTGTATTTCTCCCCCCTTCCCCTTTTTACTTTGAGTTGTTGGTGGTTGTTTCCTACTGTTGTCATTATGTTTGACTCTAGCAGCTCCTTTTTTCCCAGTCTAATTCTTTAACTTCTGGTTTGGGCTAGAAAACTGGATACCCAAACCTACGATAATTGTTCAGCATAGTTGGCTTTGACTTTCGGGCCCCCCCTACTGGTAAAAGGCGCGGGCTCTATTAAGCAGTGGTCTTACACTTCTGTTTGGGCTGCCCAGAGGCCTTTTCCAGATCCCATTCATGCTAGTCTTTTGAATGGCTGAGGTTATGGAACCATGGGGTCTAGACTGGAAAGTTTTAGTACAGTACACTATTTACAAAAAGACCTTGAGTTGTTAAAATACCACAACAAATTATAGCTCATGATTTTATTTCTAACAATCATTTGGACAGTGAACGGCTACTTTTTATTGTTTATTAAGTCACAGGAGCAGTGAGAAATTGAAACGAGCAAAATTACTTTATGTTGTAAAAATGCAAACAGCATCTCAAGATAAGGAATTCTATTTGCTACCGACTACCATCATTTAAAAAGGGGGGAACCTCTAGATAAAGCAGACCTGAGAGTTTGAGAATTAAACTCCTATGTCACTTGAAATCCAGTTCTAAAGAATGACTGTGATTTGGATTTACTGGAGGTAATGTTTTTTGTTTGTTTTTTGTTTTCTTGCATTTTGCAATTTAATGTAAGACTATTTATGTACAAGTTCCTGTTTGTAAAATTTTCTGTGTAATTGTATTTGTATCACTAAACACATGGTAAGGACATTTATGAATAAAATATTTAGCCAGTAGTTAAACGTTTAAAAATCAGGCTTGTGTGATCACGCAGTATATGATATCCAGTTCCTTTTTCTAAAAAATTAATTCTTAGGTATTCACAGCTCTCCTACCAGGAAGTAATTGAGACTGAAAAGGAAATTTCTACTGTCTCTTATGTTTGAGTCTTTGCAAAGTACTCTTTACCTCCTTCCCAGGCATTTGTGTCTTTTGTAGACTTTAGTATGCCACTTCAATCCGTGACATCATGTTTTCAGAAACTAACTTGTAAATTTTAGGTTTCCCCAAAACTTTAGCAATATATAACTTCATTTTCAGAAAAAGATCTACTCTAGTAAATTATTATTGTTTATTATTTTCCAGGAGTTTTTTAACTACGTAACCTCTCAGAGCTGAACCCAAACAGCGTTCTTCCTGGAGCACCTCTTTTTAAGGTACACATAACTTGACTGTGTAATTTCAGGCCTGTTCATAATCTGTAACATTTTCAAATTTTTCAGTGACTAGTGTGGAAAATGACCTTTACTTTTGGCTGTAATGTTATAAACAGAAGAGATTTTATACAGGTTGACTTTCTTTTACTCTTGAGATTTAATTAGGAAATAATTAAATACAGGGTAAATTGTTGGCAAGAATGTAAAACCAAAACCCTCTAGCCAGCAGTGCCATATACTTTAAATGTAGAGACATGGAAATTGATCCCTGAAGTTGTCATTAAATCACTTGGTCAATAAGTATCTTGGTTATAGAAACTTTTGTAGTTTGCCTTTGAATTCTCAGATTGTTTGTGTTAAACTTGGTTTTTAAACTTGTGGAAATAATTCATCATTGTTTTCTCTTGTGAGCTAGGGTTATGAATCAAGTTCAATTTACCACTGGCCACTTGTGATCTAGTCCAAAAAAGTTGTGTAGGCGTGTTTCTAGGATTTGACTGTCTTTAATCAGGGCGCTGCAAAATACTCTACATGCATTGATGCTGCTCTGTTTTTTAGCACTTTCCCTCTAAGAGCCGAAAGCACCTCATACGTACCTCGTAGTAATTCGTGGATGAGTTAACCCAACTTTCATTCATTTATTTATTTATTAATTATTATTATTATTATTATTATTTATTGGGGGATATTGGGGAACATTGTGTTTCTCCAGGGCCCATCAGCTCCAAGTCGTTGTTCTTCAATCTAATTGTGGAGGGCGCAGCTCAGCTCCAAGTCCAGTCACCATTTTCAATCTTAGTTGCAGGGGGCGCAGCCCATCATCCCATGCGGGAATTGAACCGGCAACCTTGTTGTTGAGAGCTCTTGTTGAGCTGGTGCTCTAACCCACTGAGCCATCTGCCGCCCGCAGCTTTCTTTAGGAATGAGGAAATTGACGCATAAGGAAATTAGAGAAGTTGTACAAAGCTCAGTGAATGGGTTTACATTGATCATGTTGAATTTGTGTGATGCTTTTCTTTTCAAGGAACTGAAAAGTTCCAAGCCTCAGGGTTCCTTCAGTGTTTTAGTTACTACTGAGGCTGTGTCAAATATCCGATTACAAAATGATTTGGGAAAATTGAGGCACTGGGCAGTGAGTTGCCAAGAGTTGGACATAATTGCTATCTGAGTTGAGGGTAGAATTGAAAGCCACAACTCAGAAGTTTGGTCTAATTTAAACTACACTGCTGGTTGCTACTTAGCAGCAAGGCTGGTGTCTTAGAAACTGGGTCTTGGCACTGATCTGTTTTGCATGAAGATGATAGTAAATGCAGGTGTGTTTCTGCATAAATGGCACTTGGTTACAGACTACAATTTCCCTTTTCTGAAAGCAAAAGTGAGTTAACTGTTACATTGAGCTAAGCCCCTCCTTATTCAAGAGTATGTCACACGGTACTGCTTTTAAAAATCTCTGGCAAATCATGAATTATCATTTTGGTTGGTTTAAAACATTTTTGTGTGTTTTTGTAAGTTTAAATTTTAAAAACATATTTACAAAAATAATGTGTTTGAGTTTAGTTTTCAGAATTTTTCTAGGGAAGGGAAGAGAGGGTTCAAAGCTAGAAAAGAAATTAAGGGTTACAGCTTATTAGTTTGCAGAGGTAAATTTTTTTTCGCTTTAATACACAGTATGGTGTGATGGTTTTTCTAGTATGAACAACTAATAATGAATTCTCTTTTAGGAAGTGTTTCTTTAAATAGACCACCCAGTGGTTGGTTACATTTGTTTGGAAAGAAAATCCTCCATTGCCCAGTTGGCATCGAGCCAAGTGTGAGACGGGGGCCACATTCAGTCACTTGTATTGGATGCAAAGGTCCTGAACAGCCTAGGTTGTTTTCAGGCATTGTTTTGGACTGTTTTTATTTCTTGTAAGTAATTGTGCCTCCTCAGGGCTACTTATCCTGTGTCTTTCTCTTGAGCACCAAGTACATAATAATCTTTTTTTTTCTCTTTTTTTTTTTTTTTTTAATTAAATTTATTGCGGTGACAATTGTTAGTAAAATTACATAGATTTCAGGTGTACAATTCTGTATTACATCATCTATAAATCCCATTGTATGTTCATCACCCAGAGTCAGTTCTTCCATCACCATATATTCGATTTTTTTCTCTTTTAAGTAGTTTGGTTGTATTTCTTTTAAAGAATATTTTAGTAGTGATTTGACATATGGGCCTGTTCTGGACATTATTTGCTTGACATTGTCTTTTTGGAAATGATTATGTAGGATGACAGTGATTGCCATGTTTCTGTACTTGTGGGTGCCCTATCTACAGGTGTTTGGATACTTAATCGGTGTTTCTAGGGGGCAAGGGGATGGCGAGTGCTGGGGAGGGAGTGAGTTTACTTGCAGAAAACACAACCAACCACATTGCAACTAGAAAGATGTGTCAGAAAAGGATCTGGGAAATAGCTGTTGGCTGTAAAGGTATTTTAGGTGTCTTTTAAGACTATTGTAGGAAAAGTGGTTTATTCCTTTTGTTGTTGTTGACAGAGTTTCTCTGAGAGTGGAACCTCTCAAAAACTAAAGAGAACAGATGGATCGATTTACAGTTGCTTGCTTAAAGATCTCTTCTATGTCTTTGAGGAAAAGTTTAACAAATAGATTCTTTCTGTCACTGGAGAATGTACAGTCTGCCATGTAAGGATTCACATGTAGATGCTTAATACATTTTTGTTGAATATTGAATGAATATATTTAAAATTGCTATTGATACTGCTAATGCTTTATCATGGGAAGGAACTGGAATACTTCTGTATCTGTGTACCCACACTGCATAAGATTCAGTGAAGGACTTTGAAGGGGAGAGCTTTAGTGAGATGTTTGTGGCTATCTTAAAATCTTGTCCAGAATTGGAATGACTCCTTTCTTTTGTCTGTCTGTCTGTCTGTCTGTCTCTCTCTCTCTCTCTCTCGCTCGCTCGCTCGCTTTCTCTCTCTTTTTTTTCAAAAACACTTCTTGTTTGGAAACATTACTTATTACAATGGTAAATGAGGTGTTGATTACACAAAGTGTAGATACTTCATTATAAATTATGGGTTAGTCCAGTTAAAAATTAGATACTAAAAATGATGTTTTTCCGTAATTGCTGAAGTAGTTATTTCATACTACAATGATTCAGTAGTCTGTTAGTTGAAAGTAAGACTAAGCACTACTGCAGATAGTTCTGTAAACTGTTTCTAGAAGGGTCTGCCTTGTGTATTAAACAAATCACTCAGACTGTGCACTCAGTATGGTCTAGTCGTGATAGATGGACAGCTGAGTGAGGAATAGGCATTTGATGCATGGTCACTTTTTAGCACATCACGTATAATTAAAAAGCAATGCTTTTTAGCGTTCACGTGTCATATTCCTCTTCCCCACAACCCATTTAAAAGTAGTTGTTGGCACTTGTAAAATGGAAGCTGCCAGCCCAGGTAAGACTCCATTTTTATGAGAAGATTTTTGTGTCACTAAGCCAAAGTTAGAACCCCGGAGGGAGGGGTGGGACTTGGAATTAGGAGTCTTTAAAAAGCGGTACCGGTAATTCTGCTTTATCATCCCTCTTGATGTTATAATGCTGATCTCTGCCCATAACGTTAGGATTTGAGAATAAGATGAATGTGTTTTCCTGGATTGGTGTCTAAGGCTCTTCAAATAGGAAAAGAAAACAAGGCCCTCATCTGTGCTGGAGGCAGAAGGCAAGGAAATAGCACAACACGGGCTTAACAGTCAAAGGTGTTTCCAGGGCTGGGGAACACTGAGGAGTCTGTGTGGTGCAAACTTTTCCACCTAATTTTACTGTGTGTAAAATACTGTTCTTCTATAAGAAGACTCCAACACAACATTTTAATCTCTCTTGAGTCCCTAATTTATCTGGTGGAAAACAATCCTTAAAGATAGATTTAAAGGAAAAAAAACAAGTTTTCAGTTAAGGATTTAATCTCCAGGACAGCGTGCTGTTGAGCAACAGGTTCTAAATTTACACAGAAGTAGTGTCTCCAAAATTCCATGATTCCCCCGAATGCTGATGTGAGCTGTATAAATAGTAGTGAAAAGCTTTATTTCTTCTTTGAATTACGTGGGTGAAGGGCATATTTCCCTCCATTTATAACTCTGATTACTGCCTGGCTTCTCTTTGGAAGAGGAGCATCTATTTGGGTAAAATACTAGCATCAAGTTTTTAGAGCCTTTTGAAGTGAAAGGGGGATTTTCTTTTCCTATCTAAGAATATAAGCTACTTGTTACATTAGCAAGATTTTATTTTGTGGGTTAGTATATGTATACTAGGAACAGCATACCTGGCCCCTTTAACTACTGGATACCAGTAAGTCCTCCCATCCCCCACTCATGACAGCCAATAATGTCTCTAGACATTGTCACATGTCCTTGCTGAACAAAATTACTCCTTCTTTAGAACCACTGCTTTAGAGTCTCTGTTCAGGTCTAAAGACACATAGATGTGTTAAATTAGCAAATGACTAAAAATTTATTAGTAAATGAGTACTGTTTTTTGAATTTTGGTATTGGTTATATTGTTGGAAATTAAATATTTGTAAAATACACAGCCTTTTAGGGGGGTTAGAAATTTTTTATTGCAGTTTTGAACTACTTGTTTCAACCAGCTGTTGTAAACTCCTCTAGGTGAACTTGAGGTTAACATTTTGGGGATAGTCTTCATTAAAAGCCTGTTTGTTCCCTTTCTCAACTTGTAGAAAACCTGTGTATTTATGTCTGATGGAGATGCTGGCATTGGGCCTGCTCTAGACAGTAGCAGCCAAAAAACATCCCTTTGGGCCCCTCCCTTTCTACACTTAGTTCATTCATCCGCCTCAGACTGGGAGCCACCCGGGCAGAGGTGGGTGCTCCTTTTGGGATATAGGCAGACTCTGAAATAAACTCCTTGCTTTGGGCTTTTTTTGACCTGTGACCTGTGCTGGGTGTCCTGAAGTGAGTACACTATAAATTACAGTTGGTTTTGTTTTGTTTTCTGGTAGAAAAATGTGCTCAAGACAGCATTTAGAAAGAGGGAGGGGAAGTGGGTGAATAAGAGGGGTAGGGGGAAGATTGAGAGAGAAATATTTCCATTTTGGCAGCAGAAGGAAATAAAAACAATGAAACAAGGTCATAGCTGACTTTAAACGGTTCTGGACTTGTTTCTCGACACTGGCAGCCTGTCTGCTGAAGACCCATTATCTAGCTCTGCCGTGGAGCTCTGCTATTTTGTTCTGATTCCAAAAGTAAACAAGGAACAACTGCAATATTGGGCAGTTTTGTTGAATAGGGTAATGTTTATGCCTCTATGATCCAAAGTCATGTTTTAGCTGAGGTTTTGGTTTTGTTGTGTTTGAGTTTTGCAGTCCTTTTTGCTCTCAGCAAGAGACAATATGCTGGGACTCCTCAAGAAACTTAATTGCTCTGGTCATTCATCTGTTTCTGGAGATCCAGCTTTCATTAAAAACCATTCGGAGACTTTTGAAAAAAATTAAAGTGACCAACATTTACTCTGTATTAAAACTTCTAATTTGTTAGTTTGCTGGTTTCTACTTGGGTAGGCTTTTTATGTTCTTGGTTGCTACTGGTTATTTTGGGTTATGTTTGCCTTGCTTCAGTATTTTCAGCTTTTTGAAGGATGGCCAGGAAAATGAGCAGAACTGTCTTTACTTTTGACTTGTGGAGAAATCGAAATGTCTTTAGAAAACATAAATGCCTTTGGAGCTTACTAGGTTCAGTAAGCAATTTCCTCTGCTCTCCAGGTTCAGTAAGTAATTTCCGCCAGTCACAGCAGTAAAATTGCCAGTCTGAAATCTGTTCCTCTCTTCTTCGTTTCCTCCACTTTTGCTTTTAATAGTACAAATACTATTAGAATGTTCTTTGCTATTCAGATAATTTCTCAGTACCAAGAGCATTGATATGGGTGCAACAGTTTTTTTTCCCCCCCCTTGGGGTCTATAACTAAATGAGACCATCTCAAACAAACCTCTTAAGAAAACAAATTGATCTTTTATCATCATAAGGAAAAAGAAACAGTGGAAGTGAGAAATTCCTCTTTTTTCAGTCAACTTGAAGGAAAGCTCTAAAGGTACCAATGTGAGCCCCAGGCAGTTAAATGGAAGCAGTGTTTACATTCACCTGTTCATGGTGTTACAACCCAGTTGCTTTCAGCTTCTTGTAACTCTGAGGCCAGAAACCCTTACCATATCCTAGATACTATGGAAAAACCTCTCCATATTTTTAAATTTGCATTTTTTAGTATAAGCTGCAGTTCATAACTCAATATTCAACAATAAGTGTTGTACTCTACTGATTTTTCTTCATAAAATGAACATGCAGAGCATGTGGGTATTGTAAGTCATTTAAAAACACCAAGAGAGTCACAAGGCCAGGCACCTTATGCCAGGGAGAAACAGTTTTACTACATCAACATAGCTACATGCTAAATGGGGCTATTTTCATACTTGAGTAGGTGACACCAATTTTGACTGAATATTGGCAATTACATATCTCCTCTATAATTTACCTTTTTATTTTCTTTCCCTTACAATTTTTAGGTAGAACTTTAGACTTCATAGCACTGAATTAACCTGCATTGAAAGCTGTTTACCTGCAGTTATTCACTTTTGTTGAAAGTGACCATGTCTCAAGTTCAAGTGCAAGTTCAGAACCCATCTGCTGCTCTCTCAGGGAGCCAAATACTGAACAAGAACCAGTCTCTTCTCTCACAGCCTTTGATGAGTATTCCTTCTACTGCTAGCTCTCTGCCCTCTGAAAATGCAGGTAGACCTATTCAAAACTCTGCTTTACCCTCTGCATCTATTACATCCACCAGTGCAGCTGCAGGTAAGCGTATGAATCCAAGTGTCTTCTGTTTCAAATGTTTTCTCAGCCTGTTTTCCGATCTGATAAGTAGATTGCAGATGTAGAGAGCTCACACACTTATTTTCAAGAACAGAAGAAAGTATTACCACCTGAGCTTCTTTATCCCAGATATAAAACACTCGTTTGTATATTGGGTTGATGGAGGCCTCAGTTAACAGACCATTTCAAACTATAAAAAAGAGAAGTGAAAACTAAACTATAAAGCCTCGTTTATTATAAAGTGGTGGCTGGCAGAGAGAATTGAAGAATAAATACCACATTGGATATTCATTGTTGTATGGGAAAATTCTGCTTTTAAAATTATTTCCCAGAACTGACAAAGAACTCTTATAGGTGTAAGCCCCCTGTTTGTATATCTATAAGATTTTATCCCAAGCAAGGGGGCAGCCAGTTTTACTGGCAAGCAAAAGACTGCATTGGCATTTATTAATTTTTATTTTGAATAAGTAAGTTTAAGTTGAATTTCCAGAGGTAGTTTTCAAATCATACTGAAGGCCAATTAGAGATTGAAACAAAGAAACAGATTTTTAAACAGGAAATCAGTTTAGAAGCATTCAAATCTGACTATTAGGAGACTAAAAATGAACTAAATGTACTCATTGGGTGGAAAAGGCTTGAAACACCTGAATAAAAAACCCTAAAAACAGTTTTCTGCTCCCTCCCCCCCAAAGTGGCAAAGCCAATTAAATGGAGTGTCAGCATGGGTGTCTCCATGCCAGAGTCACCTTATAATGATTTTCCTTTTAACCCCTTAGACCCAACAATTTCCCTTGCATTTCATCCTCTCATTTCCTTTCCTTTGTAAATCTGTTTGGAAGAGTTTTTGCTTGTCTCCCTCTCCGCTGCATGGCATTTATCGGGCTACCTCTAGACTTCCTTGGACCGGCTCACCAGACAGCGTTCTTGACTTGTCCTAGTCCCTAGAGATTCAGTTTTCCCCACATTTGCCATTTAAGACTGTCTTAAGAGGCAGTGGCACTATTTCAGTCCTCTGGGATTTATTGCCTTTTTTTTTTTTCAATGTGTTCGTATATGCACATTCTATTGACTTTGTAAAACTCCTGTCCACCAAGGCCATTTTAGTTTACTTACATTTTCAGAAATAGATAAGGTCTGCAGATGGCAGCCTCTGGAGATCAGACTAGGGGACGCCCAGGAATGAGAAGTTAAGTGTGTGGGAAACGACAGTCATTGTTTGAGAAATGGTATTAGCATGTTGTTTTGTGAAATAACGAACAGGGTACAGCTGACAGCTGTTGCAGGAACCAGTGTGTCTGCTCAGAAGACCTTGTGATTCCCTTGGTTGGTTATAATAGCAGTGCTTCATCTGATTTCAGATCTTGCTTGCCTGCCATGGCTTAGTTATTCCCCTGACTTCTGTTCTCTCTCTTTTGAGGACACCCTCTCCTAGGTTACCTGGACTCAACTGGTTCAGAAAAGATCCCAGCTGTCTTCAGGCGTGTGCCCCCACTGTGGTTTGCAGTTTTGCATTATTGCTGCTCTAAATCCTTCGACCTTCAATTTTTCCCTCTTTTGTCATATCCCTGGGAGAGCAGCAGCCTATATACTGCTAGTTGATTTCAATGCTCTTACGTTATTTTTCAGTTCCTTCTAACATGGCATACCCCAAAGAGAAAACCCCAATGTGTCTTGTGAATGAGTTAGCCCGTTTCAACAAGATTCAGCCTGAGTATAAGCTTTTGCGTGAGCAAGGTCCAGCTCACTGTAAGGTAAATATTGTCCATACTGCTTGTGCACTTATAACCCACCAGGAATGTTTTCTTTTTATACTATTGCAAGTGGTTCTGTGATTCAAAATACGAATTGTCAAATTGCTGAGATTGTGGAAGTTGAGATGCGAAAAGTATGGATTTTGGGCAAGTTGCTTCTTTTCTCATCCTTGTAAAGTGGGGTCAAATCAAAGATATGCTTCGTTTGGGATACTTGGATTTTGAAACTCTAATTAGTCTGTGGTGGTTTAGGGACATTTCCCAAACACCTGTAAATGATTTCCTGTGAGTTTTCCAGGCTCTGGGCCTCCTGGCTGCAGCCCACCTCTGGCTCCTTTTCTGATCGTTTGCATGTACACCCAAGGCTGGGCAGGGAGAGGGGTGAGTGGGAAATCACTTTTGCCACTTGTTAGTAGTCAGGTAAAGGGTTTGAAGATGAGAGGTAGAACGCAGTTTCGAAGGGAATATTTTGGATTGTCTCTGATGTCAGTTATCATTCCCCTCATCTTAGAGAATGAAAGACTGACTGTAATTTGAATTTTTACTGTTTGTTATTCAGAAATTCAGTCTTTTAAGCTTGCTTGTTAGCGGTGTTAATGTACATCTTAGAACTTAAATATTTGTATATCTGGCTTTATCTTTTGTAGCTGTAGTATGAGAGGATATAGTATGTGAGAGAAGGATTCGGCCTCCTGTTTCTGACCCTAGCCTTGCAGTAACATGGTATAATTAAGGATGTCTCTTTATACCTCATTTTTCTTGACATGGAAACCTCAGGCCTTGAATAATACCAAGTTTCTCTTTTCATTTGACTAAAAGTAACATCAGTAGCTATCATAAATAGGCACCAGAGCATAGCTGAGTTAGGTGAGTGGCCTTTGGAGTCAGACAGGTCTGGGTTGGAATCCTAGCTTCTTACGAGCTGTATGACCTTGGGCAGGTTGCTACCTTTTTTTGAACCTCAGTTTCCTCATCTGTAAAATGAGGATAATAATACCCACCAAATAGGTCTATTAAAATGAAATGAGAAGAATATATGTTAAAGTGGGGAGCACATGTCTGGCATTTAGTACCTGCTTGAGAAGTGGTAGCTATTATTATTAAGCAATTATGCATTTAAGAAAAACAAATTTCGCATTCACGTGAAGCTACTTTTAACATTACAAAGCATAATTGAAATGTTTCTTTACTTTTAAAAGGCAATTAGACATTTTTCTATAACTATTCTGTTTCTTCTACAGGATTTTTTTTTGCAGACCTTAACTTTGGGATTCCCTTCATTACCTGTTCTGGCGTTTTAAAAATACATACTTTCTCACTTGAACTTGTAGTACTTGAGGTAGTTTGGCTGTGTGTTCCATCTATAACTGCATTTTTTCAACAAGTCATTCAAAGAGGAGAAGTTACTCCCATCTAGATGACTGTTAAGAGTATTTAAAAAGTCCGAGGTCTGGGGGACTTTTAATTCTATCCAAAGCAAGACTCTAGCCTCGCTACCAGTCCTCTGCACAGAAGGCGGACGAGTGACAGCAGTGCCGGACGGGCAAGTCCTGGAGAAAGGCAAGACTCTCAATGAAATTAACTCTTAATTTTGTTTCCTAGCATTTCCCCCTTCAGTGTCTTTCAATGAAAGGATCCTGAACATGACCCAGGGTTTGCACAGCGTTGCAGGCTTCTGCTTTCTGACTTCTCAGTCCGGCTAGGGTTTTGAGTTCATGCTGTTGGTGGTTAAGTGAGTAACCTTGTGAACTGCAGCATAAGTAAAGGAGACCCCTAGTGTTTCAGGGGGGATGAAGGAGTCTGCACGTTTTCCCCTTTAGTGGAAGCTGTGCACTGAGGGAATCCTGAAGTTAAGACCTACAAGAAAAATCCAGCTATGAAGGCAGGTCACCCTTATCCTTTTAGGCACCAAACTGAAATGACCTGGACATACCTGAAATCAACATTTCTGACGTAAATTATTTTAAAGGAAATGCAGTGATAGTCAGTGATAAAGAAAATCAGAAAAATAAAAGCTCCAAAGTAGTGAGTCTCAAACTTTGGAGACCACTTTGGGAGCTTATGAAAATTATGCATGTGTGGGTGTTTTTTGTGCTGTTCAATCAGAAACCCTGGGCGTGTGTATTTTACCAAGCTTCCTAGGTGATTCTTCAGATGCACGCCACAGTGAAGGAATCACTGTGCTGGATGGGTCATTGTTTTCTGACAAGAGTCTTAATTCCATACTGATAGGATTAATATAACCTAATTTTATGAATTGAGTGGAGTTACCTTTTAAAAAGGAAAAAAGAGGCTTTCCATCGCCGGTATTTGTTGAGGACAAAATTTGCTGTTTTGGATGCTTCCTTAGATTTGAGTTCAGAAACGTTTTTTAGATCTTTTCTTGCTGTGGATCTGATTTCCTTCTGAAAGTGGAGGCAGTGTACGAATAGTGCAGTCTTAGGGAAGTGAAAGGCAACGTTTTAGAACCTGGCTGACATTCCCAAACTTATTCAAGTTTTTGTCCTACTGGGGTTGCGTATTCAGCCGCGTCCACAAACACATTATAACATCAAAACAAATATTATCTTAATTTGTGTGAAATACTACTGTGTGTCTAAATCAAGTTTGCTAAATTTCTTCCATGAGAAATAATTGGAAGACAATTTTTATTTGGCTGGCTTCCAAATAATCAGTGTCTAATATTTTAATGTATAAGAAAACGTTTTTAAATCTCTAAATTTACCCCCATCTTTCAAAGCATAGTTTTTTTTCATGGAGTGCTGTGCATTGCTAGTCAGTGATCTATCTATTTATCTATCTGTCTATCATCTATATATCTTTTTGTGTTTATAAAAACAATAAAAAAGGGGGTGAAGGGATAAATTACCAATATAATGATCAGGCCTTTTAAATCATGACCATGAAAAATGTTCAAGGGCCACGTGACCTATTACAGTTACCATCAGGTTTCATGAATTGAGAGCTCACAATTTTCATTTGTAGGTGTTTACAGTACAGCTAACACTTGGAGATCAGCACTGGGAAGCTGAAGGAACTAGTATTAAAAAAGCCCAGCACACAGCTGCTGCCAAAGCTTTGGAAGGAACAAAATTTCCCAAACCCATAGCCCGCCCTTTTCGTAGCGAAGGAAGGAATCCAGGTATTATGCGTGGGCCAAGACAGGTTCCTTTCAAAAGTGTGTCTAGAGGTACCATTTAGTATGTATATGAATTCTTTCGTAACTAACTTGGTGATTTTGAAAGCACAGATTCTGCACTACCAGTGGCAAATACTATCCTTACTCTAAAGCAGTGGTTCCCAACCGATGGTCCCTTGATTCCTGACGACCTGGAGAGGCGGTCATGGGAGTTGGGGGGGCGGGGGGAGCTGTCATGAAACGATTTCTAAAATTTCAGAAAAGGTTAATGAAAATACTTTTCTTTCCCTTGATAAGGTTATACAGATTGCCAAGAATGTAGGTTTTAGCTAGAATCATTTCAACTCAGTGTGGTAATATCAGTTATAACATGCTGATCAGTTATAACATGCTGATTGTCATCTCCTGATCTTTAAAAAGAATGAGAAAATAACTTAAATATTTATTACTTAAATACAAATCAGATAATGTCTCTTCAAACAAGGAACCAAGCAGGAGAATACTAATAAAGAAGAGTGTCTGCTGAAAGGTTAGGAACCACTGACCTGGCGGCCGTGGGTAGGAGTGACTATTTTAGCACTTACCCCTCAAGTACGTGAAGTATCCCAGGCCTTTTGTACGCAGCAATGAATCCGGGAAGACCTCGCTCACACCTTTCTTGTTGCTTTTGATTTCTTTGTGGTATTCTGTCTTCAGACTCATTCTCTACTGCAGATAAATTTGATGAGTCAGACTTGCTCTTAAAATGATTCAGGTTATACTTAAAATGCAACTATGTGAATTCTGTAAAAAATATAATTCTGATGTTAGGTAAGAGGGGTTGATTACTCATGTGACCCTCTGATTTTGCAGACCCAAAGATATTATTATAAATTTGATTCATGCACTAAATTTAGTCAGACCAAGTATAATACAGAATCAAGTCATTTTTATTTTCCTTTACATACATCCTAAAGAGGCATTTTAAAGTCGATTTTCGTGTGCATTTAAATCAAACTTTGCCATTGCTAGTGTTGTTCTGTGTTTGATATGGAAGTGCTGTTTTTAAATGTGATTGTGCACTGACACTAATCTTTCTAGGCTGGTTTTCTTTTTAAATGGTCTTTAAAGGTTTATGAATTGGACGAACTTAGAAAAAGAAAATTGGAAAATTAATAGCGTCTGTTTTCTAAAGTTGATGATTCTGAAATAACCAAAGATATACTTGCTCCTGTTGTATGTGGAAACAACTCATTTTCCTAACAAGTATTATCACCACAGGTCAAATTCCATTTTAAATATTGGGAATTGAAATACCTGAATATTTTGTGTGCCTCATCTGACCTCTCCATGTAGAATTTACCTGCCTTTTTCTCAGTGATTCTACACCTGTCCTTATAGCACATCTTGTGTTGTAGTTCGTTGAGTATGTATGTTGTGTTCTGTGAGCTCCTGTGGGGCAAGAATTGTGTCCCTCAAGCTTAGCACAGTGCTTTGCATTCAGTTAGTACTTAATAAATGCATTGTTCTATGAAATAATGTGTACAGATATACTTCTAAGTGTAAGCCGATAACCCAGTAAGTCAGTACAACCAGTGTTATATAGGTTAAATACTCACAAATGACAAAATGATTTGGATAGTCACCTGGGATTTTTTAATCATGGAAGTTGATAAGTATTGGAACTTACTTCTGACAACTGGAATATATGGCTTGCACTGATAACATCTCATGTTAAGTTGTTGCTCCCTCTAATAGCCCTTACAGTATATTTTGTGCAGTTGACTGTGTATTAATATCTAGAAATCACAGCAGATTCTTGGATTTCCTGACCTGCTGCCTAGCAGTGAAGTGCATCATGAATCCAATTAGTAGAAAGCATGTTATTCTTTCTGATTTTAGTGACTGTCATTCCTATGTCAGAGAAAAAAACAGTTCTTTGTGCTAATTCTGTGTTGCAGACAGCATAACCCCTACTGTAGAGCTCAATGCACTGTGCATGAAACTTGGGAAGAAACCAATGTATAAGCCTGTTGACCCTTACTCTCGGATGCAGTCCACCTATAACTACAACATGAGAGGAGGTGCTTATCCGCCAAGGTATGTGTGTGTTTTAAATACAGGTGAAAGTATACCCGATCTTTTGCATAGAATGCTGACATGTGTAGGTCGTGGAGCACGGGATGATCTGGTCATCTTTGGCCTGCCCCTTCATTGTGTTGGTGTCTTTGGAATGTATCTTGATGCTGTTTTTTTCTCCTGTCACTGGAAAGGGCCTCAGCATGTTCCTCACCAGCAGTGTGGCTTGCGCTCCCAAGCAATCTGGTTAAAGAAAGATCGCCCTTGGAACTGCTTTGTGTAACTGAGTCATATTCGAACGCGATTGCCCTAACACCATGATTCTCAGCGTTCATAGATTTCCTGATTATTATTTACTGGGTACTTTCTGACATTCGAATTGAACGTGCTTTGTAAATAGCCTTGGCGTACAGGTGCAGTAAAATATTAATTGAAACCTGAAAATGCCATGTGTTAAAAACCTCCTGCACTCAGTCATAAGACATTAACGGATATTTGATGATCCAAATGGAAGTCTTCATTTCCCTGCTCTACTTGGAAGGGTGGGTGGTGGGCAAAACCAGTTTAAAAATACAAACTCTGAAATGGAAGAAACCAACTTCTACCAGGCTACAGGCTGTTGGGATTTCCAGAAATGAGGGCCCTTTCTAAAAGTCTTCCATTTACAAATTTCCAGTCTTTTCTGGAGACACACAAGTGTGAATCTCAGATATGAGAAAGTAGAGCAAGTTGTTTTCTGTCTCAGCTACAGCCTGATCCATTTTAGATTTTGTAAAGACTGTGTGTGGCAATTCTAATCCAGAGTAAATTTATGAAGTCTCTGGATATACTGTTGAGGGTTCATCATTGGCAAGCAAACACTAATGCAGTTTAAGGACCCATGATGCAGGAAATACCTGGAATTTGCCAGAGAATGTATGGGTGACTTAACAACCTGAGACTGTTTTCCTCGTCCCGTTTTATTTTTAGGTACTTTTACCCATTTCCAGTGCCACCCTTACTCTATCAAGTTGAACTTTCTGTGGGAGGACAGCAATTTAACGGGAAAGGAAAGACGAGACAGGCCGCGAAACACGATGCTGCTGCGAAAGCTTTGAGGATCCTGCAGAATGAGCCCCCGCCTGAGAGGCTGGAGGTAAGGAGAGAACAGAGTTGAAGCTCCTTAACGCTTTGGGCAGAGCAGGAGGGTGGCATGAAAGACATCATCTCAAGTTACTTTTTCTAAGAAGATGCATTGAGAGCTGCCCATCATTTTTGTTATTTGGTAACTACAAGATTTTGCCCCTGTAGCTTTCTGGCCTTTTTTCTCCCCCTTTAAAAAAGAAAAAAATTCTTAGCAAGAAAGTCAGATGCCTTCTTTTTCATTCTATGGCATAGTTTTGAGTGAACATGTTATTATAGAAAACTTGTGACTCAGTTGAGTTGTGAAGAACATACACGGATGAATTTTTTGGTGCTAAAGGTCATGCTTATCAGAATCTGCTGTGATTTATGCTACCAGGTTCCAGAATTTTCTGAAGCCATTCTTGACCAGCCACTCTTCCTTTATAATATTAAAATGCCAGTTCTCTATTGTGCATAACAAACCATCACAAAATTTAGTGGCTTCAACACCTGCAGGCATTTATTTTGTTCACAAATCTGCAGTTTAGGCAGGGCTTGGCTGGGGGAGAGCTTGTCTCTGTTCCACATGGCTTTGGCTGAGGCCGCTCTGCAGGGGCGGGAGGATCCGCTTTCAAGACGGCTCCCTCACACAGCTGGTAAGCTGTTGTTGGCTGTTGGCTCTGAGCTAAGTGGGGGCTCCGGCCCAGGGACCTCAGTTCCTCTCTTCCTTAGTTAACCTGTGCAAGGACTGCTGACACGTCCTCACGGTATGATGGCTGGGTTCCAAGAGGGAGCATCCTAAAGACAGGAAATGGAAGCAGCTGCCTGTTTCCTAAGCCCCGGGCCCAGAAATCAGCACATGACTTCTCCCGTATTCTCAGAGTCAAGTAGGCACAGAGGCCAGATTCAAAAGGAAGAGATAGAGAATCGCACTTTTTAAAACATTCAGGTAAAATTCACATAATATAAATTCACAATTTTAACCATTCTAAATCTACAATTCAGTGGCTTTTCATACATTCACAGTATTGAGAACCCCACTTCTGGATGAGAGGAGTATCAGAGAATTTGGGGGTCGTGTTTTAAAACTACCACAATAGGAAAGGACTGGAACTCTTTGTGATTAAATAGGAATATGGGTCTTAGCTAATCAGTGACTCCATGCCATTGAGGGGCCAGAGCATTAGTGAATATCTCTGGTAAGGTAGAATCTTAACACGTTGCGTACGGATCACGAGACTCTTCACGAGGGATTTAAACCCCGCCGTACGCAACGTGTTAACACCACAGGTCCAGAAGAAACCCACTAAATAGAAAACCTTGAGATTTCATGATTCTGTTGCATCATGGCATGAAATGCCACCTAAAACTGTCTCTGCAAAGCATTTATTTTTCCTCAAGAATCAAGTTCACAAAGAACAAGAAGATCTTGCACACAACCTTGGTGTGATAGGTGTGCCCGCATGGGGACCTTGTCAGGTGCTTGCTGAGGTCCACTGTGTTCAGTTGCCCCCCAAGGTCCTCCAGCTCGGACGGTGCTCTGTGGCGTCAGGGCTGGCCGCACAGGAGGATTTTGTCTTTGTGTTGTTACAGTGCATTTCCATCTCCCAGTGTCATCACACATTTTAACAGAGACAATGTGTTTCCAGGGTCCACTGAGGACCAGATTAAAAAGAGCGGACTGTAACTTAGAAGAGGAGAATGTAGTGAAGTTAAAAGGATGGGCTTCTCTGGGGTGAGATTTGATAAAACACCAAGAGGTGGTGTAATCTGAGTTATTTTGGAGGGTTTTCATTTTCCTACCTGACTTTGGTGCTAATCGAATTAAAGTTGGTGGAGTAGATATTTCTCAGTTCCTTCTAGCCAGCAGGTGGTGAAAGATCACTGAACACTGGTTTGTGGGTTTTCTGCTTCAGAATCACTTGAGAAATTAAAAAAACAAAAAATCCCTTGGCCCAGCTCACACAATTCTAGTACAGTGGGTCTAGGGTAAGACCAGGAGCCTCTTTTTCTTTTTAATGTACTCTTGGAGTACTCCTAACGCATGGTAAGGGTTTGGGAACCACAAGCCCTGAGTGTTATCAGTGCTTCCCAGGCAGTTTTCTCCACATTGAGTTCTCCTTGGAAGTTCTCACAGTACTGCTAGAAAGGGAAAGTGCTGTTGGTGTCTCGGAGGTTGGCTCAGGCCTGCGGCCCGCAGTACACACGGTCTCAGGCCCACGGGGCGGAGGCCGCAGTAGGCAGGTTCTCCTGGGCTCATGTTAGGTGTGTAGGGAGATTTGCCAGGAATAATGCTCAGATCTACCTGTGCCATTGTTGCCTCCTTTTTGCCCCTTTTCTAGTTCTGCATAGTTTGAAGCAGAGACAGTGCCCTTCAGAAATGGCTCAAAGACTGACCTTAACCAGTGCTCAGAAGCGAGAATCATCAGCTAGGATAAGACATTTTCTTTGGAGTCAGACACGAAACACTTGGCCTTCAGCCTAAACAAGCTGCCCCTGACTTACCAGGTCCCCTGGTAGGTGGGTAGGAGAGGGTAAAGAGAGACATTTTCAAAAGATAACTTTAATTTTCTTTTCTTACAAGTAATGCATACGAACTATACAAATTTTAAAATTCAAAAACAAGTAAAAACAAATGGTTTATAAATTGCCACTTGTAAATAATCACTATATAAACATTTTGATGGATGTCAGTGCATTTAGAAGTAACTTCACAGAAATGGGATGGTATTGTATGGAAACCACCCTTTTTCACTGAAGTGCTTATCATTAATATGTTCTCGTGCCGTTTCCTTACAGTTCCATGGAGGACTCAAATCCACCATGTAGCTACACAGTTTTTAATGGCTGCAGGGTGCTCCATTGTATGCACGTACCAGTCTGTCTTTTCAACAGAGGCTTGGTTATTTAGGTTGTTCGCAATTTTTCCTGTTAATAAAATACGTAATGAAGAACATTGATGTAGTTAAATCTTTGTGTATGTCTCTGGCTATTTTTGTGGGCTTCAGCCCTAGAAGTAGAATTGCACCCCCATGTAGGTGGCCAAGTTCCCCACCAGGAAGGTGGTACCATCTTAGACTTCTGCCAGCAGGGCGTGAGCAGCCTGTTTGCCCACGGCCTACCAGCATTGGAAATTGTCCTTTTAAACAAATTGTCATTTCTGCTGTTGAAAATTGTAGAGCATGTGATTGTGTGGTGGCTGAATTCATCCTCTCTAGAACATAGCCAGTAAAGACAGCAGTTTCTGTCTACAAGGCTGGTATAGTCTGGTCGCTTGATGACAGGCCTTATACCAGGCCCTCTCCCTGTGGAGCTCAGCTTAATGGAGCTGACAGATCGTAACATGAGTATCATCAAAAAGTGCAGTGAGTGCTAGGATGGAAAAGTAGCAAGTGTTATACGAGCATAAAATGTCTTGTTTAGAGTGGAGTAATGGTGTATTCAGAGAAGTCCTCTGAGGAAGTCGCTTAGCTGAGACTAAAGATGAGCAAAAGAGCAGAGGAGGGAAGTACATTCCCAGCCGAGGGAGAAGATTGTGCAAAGGTCTTGAGTTGGGAAAGCGCTTTTATTTTGTTTTTAATCTAAGGTTTGCGCTAATAAAGGATGACGTATTCAGTGTCTGAGCTGTTCGGATAAGACGGTCATAGCTACAGTATCTGTAATGTATCAGTAGGGAAATGGTTTAATAAACGGATACCTTTATCGAAGGGAGTACCCGAGTGTGGTGAGTCTGTGTACGTGGGCCTGGAAGGAGGCCCGTAATCTGTTGGTTGGGGGAGGGGGAGTTCAAGATTCAGAGCTATTAATTCTATGTATAGTGTGATCCTGGTTCTGTTTAAGGAAACAAAAGCGCCGTGAGAGTGTGTGTGTGTGTGTGTGTGTGTGTGTGTGTGTGTGTGTGTGTTTGATTGTGCATAGTTTCTATCTGGAACGTTATATCAGACTTTTAAAGTAGTTTTCTCTTGGTGGTAGTGGTAGAAGACTGACTTCAAAATTGTACTGTTGGAAGTTTTTTTTAAAAAAATACTTTTGTAAAAATAAATAAATGCAGCTCCTTATCTTCACGTGGGCCAGGGACATATTTAGGTAGAATTAAAACTGAAATTGGAAACCTTAATCCTCATTATACAGTCAGGGTCCACTGGGCTCAATTTTCGTTTTTGAGCCTTGTTTTCCAAATTCTGAAGGGATTTACATTGCATGACTTTTACTCTTTTTTTAAAGGTCTTATGAAGAACAAAGAGAAAACATACTTTTTCAAATAGAATAAAACTCATTCTGTCTTACAACGATCATATTGGTCCTTTGAACCCTTTCATAAATCTTTCCATTATGGAATCTTAATTTTTCTGTGTTTTGAAATATTTTTGCTGTTTGTCATCCTACATACCATTTCAGTACTACTCATATATTCCCAAATATATTAAGCAAGACTAAAATAATAAGAAAATGGAAGAAGGATGAAATCCCGAGGTGGATGATACAGTAGTAAAATAATTGTTATTATTGCATCGTCCTTTAATGCTCTTACTGTATTGCCTAATGTACTACATTCTTTCAAGAAGATACAAAAGAAGGCTAGAGCCACCATCTTTTTACTCTACTGTATTTAGCTTTCCTTGAACCCAGGTGAGAATTCAGAATTTTTCTTTTTCCATCTGTACTGGCAAAGAGAAGAGAATTGACAGAGGAAGACATTTCTGTGATTAGACAAATCAGAAGATGAATGCAAGGAGACAGGTAGCAGCACTGTAGACTGGTGGGGATGGTGAGATTGAGTGTTTAAGTAAAGTCTCAGAAGGTGAGTCTTCAGGTAATAACCTTACATAAATTTTCTCAAACTCAGGAATCAGCTAGTGAGTAATGTATTTCTATGGTACGAAAAGGAAGTGTCTTCTCTTCTGGTCACTCAACAGGAGGGACTTCATCACACAATATTTTTCAACATGAACCCAGACCATCCTGTTTTGATTTTTTAAAAAAGTATGTGTGACAACATTCTTTCATCTTTTATGATGTTGGGCCACCAGAATTTATTTCTTGTCACCTGTTGTCCACAAAATAAGTGGGCAAATGCAAAAGGAGGCATATGTGCAAAGGTGATTGGAAGGAAAGGTGATAGATGATATAACAATGAAAAAAGTGGTTAGATTGGTCCTTCTTTGGGGGGTTATAAATCTAAAAATGAAAGCATTCTGTTTTATGGAACAAAGAAGATGGCTGTTCTCTCTTTAACAAAATTATGAGTCAGGTTCAAAAGTAGTGTGTTTTGACAATAGCAGAAGAATCAGAGTCACGAAAAGCTAGGACCTATTGAAGATGGATTTGAAATCTTGCATCGTTACAAGTGGGCTGTGCTCCAGGTTCAGGCTGCCAGCTGATGAGCAGTTAGCTTAGCTGCATTTAAAGCACCTTGCCCGTTTCAGGTGCATATATATGCCTTCCACACTACAAACCTGGACTAAAAGCTTGGGTTTGCTATTTTATGTTCTTATTAAAATCTCTAATGAAATGCTTTTTGTTATCCTTTATTCTGTATATTATTTGTAAATGCCTTGAAACGTAGAAAAACAAGAAGCGTCTGTTGGAGCCAGATGATCAGTGGTGATGACTGTTTTTTCCCGGCATACTGAGGGTTAAGCGTGGTTCAGAGTGTGTTTTTCTTCTCTTAATATTGCCTAGATTTTATTGCTGAACCATACTATGGGATTGATGTTAACAGTAATTCCCACTTCATGAAGGTAAGACTAAGGGCCTACTACACTTTCCCCATCTTACTGGGAATGGTATTTGTGAATTTGTTTTGAGTCATTTGCTGCTTCCCCCATTGCAACATTTTGTCCAATCCAGATAATATCAAAATTATTTATGTAAAAGAGCAACATACTCTCAATTCCAAGTAAATGTATATCTTTGTTTCCTGTTTTGCTTTTTTATTTTACTGGCTGCTTTGTCCCTCTTGAAATTCCTTTGGAAGCAATGGCTTAGAGCAGTGAATCTCAACTCTGGTTGCTAGTAAAATCACCTGGGGACTTAAAAAAAAAAATACTATAAATAAAAGGGGTACCCAGGCCCGACCTGCGAAAATTTGAGTTCAGTTGTCTGGAGTGGGACTCTGGCATCTGTGTTGGTAAAGCTCCCAAGTGATTCTAATGAGCTAGCTGTGGTTGAGAGCCACTGGCTTAGAATTTAGAATTTAGCAGTAGGCCATTGTTTCCTATCAGACTTATGTGGAACCTCAATATATAAAGCAGAAACGTAGCATCTCATTAGTGTAGACTTAAAAGCTTGAATTTTATAATATTTATTAAAGCAATCACTTAATTTGTGAATTTTCACAACACAGAATATATTGTTTTCGTCTGTTAAAAAAAACATGGCTGGGAAAGATACAGTCTCATTTTAGAGTAGTGGTTAACTCTGCCATGGGAAGTAGAGTGAGGAGGGCTCCGTCCTGTTCCTTAAAAAAGAAACAAAATTTAATGTCAATAGTACTTAATGTTGACATTTGTTAAATCCAGCACAGTTGCCTGTTACATTACTATCTGTACTTTAAAGTAGATCATAATTAAAAGTAAAAGTTTAATTGGGCTGGTATAATGAACAAAAAAATTTGAAAATTGGGGTACATGCATGGCATTTGATGTCTTATATCAGCTTCAGCATCTAGTTTATTTCCAAATTTTGTTCTGGTTGCACATAAGGAAGACATTCTCATTGACACAATTACTTAGCATGAGAGTGGACTTTTTTTTTTTAAAGCTCATTTATTTAAAAAAATCTCTGGATACTCTTCAGATGAACAGCTGTCAAAAAACCTTGCTGTGCACAAAAATGGGTTAACCTGTCAGCACAAGTTAACGTATTGACAGTCTCTCGTGTGTTAATATTTGGTGTGAAGCACATTTTTTTTGCTTTAAAAAACATTAAGATAAAATACACATAGCATAAAGGTTACCATTTTAACCAATTTTAAGTGTATATAGTTCTGTGGCATTAAGTCTGTTCTCAATGTTGTACAGTTATCATCACTGTCCATTTTCAGAACTTTTCATCATCCCACATAGAAATTCTGTACCCATTAAATAATTCCCCTTGCTCCCAACCCCCACCCCCTGGTAACCTGTATTCTGCTTCTGTATCTCTATGCACTTGCCTATTCTAGACACCTCAGATAAGTGGATATTTGTCTTTTGTGTTTGGCTTATTTCATTTATCTTGTTTTCAAGGTTCATTCATGTTGTATCATGTTTCAGAATTTCATTCCTTTTTAAAGCTGAATAATATTTCATTGTATGGATATTCCACATTTTACTTACCCGTTCATCTGTTGATGGATGTTTGGGTTGTTTCCACCCTTCAGCCATTGTGAATAACGCTGCTGTGAACATTGGTGTACAAGTATGTGTTTGAGTCCTTACTTTATTCTTTTGAGTATATGTCTAGAAGTAGAATTGCTGGATCATATTGTAACTCTGTATTTAACTTTTTGAGGAACCACCAAACTTTTCCACAAGAGGTAGCAACATTATACATTCTCACCAGCAACCTACAGGGGTTGTAGTTTCTCCACATCCTCACCAACACTTGTTATTTTCTGTGGCCATTCTTGTGGGAGGGAGGTGGTAGCATTGTGGTTTTGATTTGCGTTCCCTAATGATCAGTGGTGTTGAGCATGGTTTCATGTGCTGCTTGGCCATTTGTATATTTTCTTTAGAGACATGTCTATTTAAAATCCTGTCCCCATTTTTGAATTGGGTTGTTCGTTGTTATTGAGTTGTAGGAGTTCTGTTTATATTCTGGATGTTAATTCTTTATCAGACATAATTTGCAACTATTTTCTCCCATTCTGTGGGTTGTCTTTATTCTCTTGATAGTGTCCTTTGATGCACAAAAGTTTTAAGTTTTGATGAAGTCCAGTTTATTTTTTTTCTTTTATTGCCCGTGCTTTTGGTGTTATATCCAAGAAATCATTGTCAAATCCGGTGTCGTGAATTTTCCCCAATGTTTTCTAAGAGTTTTATAATTTTAGCCATTATGTTTAGGTCTTTGATCCATTTTGAGTTCATTTTTGTATAGGGTGTAAGGTAAGAGTCCAACTTCATTTTTGTGTGTATGAATATCTGGGTTTCCCAGCACCATTTGTTGAACATACTTTTAAAAATCGGTAATTTATTTTTTTTTTTTAAGTTTAAAATGTATTTAACAACTAAATTTCAAACAAAACCTCTGTGGAACCCAAGCCTCATAATGCACCTTGCTTGAAGATTTCTGGCTTTAAGGATTCACCCATAAAAGGCAGGCCCTTTTTCTCCTTAGGACTTAAACAACAAGAATAAAAGTGTGTTTAGCTTAATAAACCACCAGAAATGTTATGCAAATAATTTTGACCAGGCAGAGAGTGAAGTGAAATCAGATTGGAAAGAAGACATTAGCATCATAGAAAGGAGAGACGGAGTTACAAATAGTGTCTGGGATCAATGTACTTGTACAAGATTATATTCTTGATTATATTAATGTTTGTTTTTTTTAAACTTCAAGTTTTATTTCTTTTAGTTACAGCTTGAAATAATGGTCCAGTGTAGGTATAGAATCTACCTGATAAACGCAAGGAAATGCACAACAGTTAAAATTCTGGATAGTCCTGTACACACTGTCAGGCAGTTCTAATCTTGGAAATAGGATTTTAGAAATTTTTTGATTAAAGAGTCCCAATAACATGAGAAAAAGCAGGTTTTGGGGCACTTGGCTGTTACCGAGCTTATCTCATTTCTCCTGTTATCATTGCAGCGCACATGGAATCAGTTATGTTATCTGCACGCACAGAGGTCTCTCCTCTGCAGTCCCGCCCCTGGCTGGAGGACTATAAATGAACCTCGTTATAAAGATAGAATCCCAGCCTTTGTTCAGGAGACTTTAGTAGTTTGCACCTTGAATTTTTGCCAGCAGCTGGGATGAGATCCTTGGCAGTTTTATAATTGTTCAGCTGCATCCTTTTGAAAAAAGTGGTTTCCAGAGACTTTATGTCCAGATAAGAAACCTGCATACTTAGGTGGAGAGACTTATATTTGAACTTGCCTTGTCCCACAAAGACCTGTCTATATTTTGATTTTTTCCAAAATGTGCGGCTTGCCAGTCCTTGAGGGGAGCTTTGGAAGTCACTCTTCCTGAGCAGCCAGCGAGCTATCTTGCTGTACCATGATTAGGCTGACTCGTACCTACAAGTCTGTTATGTGTGCATTGTCTATGGTGGATTTATGAGGTACAATCTGACCCAAGTGTGTGATAGGAGACTTTTTTCTTTAACCTTTTAAATTCACTGACACACGGAACGCGTGTGGCCTTGTTCACTGGTTTAGCGCTCGATCCATAAAACCGAGGCTCAGTGCTTTTAAGGTTTATCATCACAGCTGAGATGTTGATGGTTTCAATAAGAGTTGACCACTAAACAATTATTCTTCCTTTAGGTGAATGGAAGAGAATCAGAAGAAGAAAATCTCAATAAGTCTGAAATAAGTCAAGTGTTTGAGATTGCACTTAAACGGAACTTGCCTGTGAATTTTGAGGTAAGCTTATGTTACTTGTAGGACTCTGTTATACAGTACTGCTGGCATTCATCACTGGGCTTACATTTTTCCTAAATAACATTGGAATAATCCCATATATGTGAACCTTCACATTTAAGATTCAGACTTTATATTTAGCAAAGCACTATTCTTCTAGGAGTCGTGAACTTAGGGGCCACTGTGGATCTCTATAGACGGTCCACGATGGCCTCCGTAGGTCAGAATCTCCTGAAATGGGCTGAAGAGTATTGTGTTTATGTTCATATGTATTCTTCTAGGGAGGGTCCATTATTTTCAGAAGACTGTCAGAAGCTTCTTTTACCCCAAAATGTTAAGAATCTTAAATAGTCCCTAAAAATCTTGTCAGAGTAAGTTTAAAAAGGACATAGGTTTTGTCATTGTTCAGTTCACCCATTTAGTAACTTCATTTGTTATTGGAGACTTTATGGTCTAAAAACAATAACAGTTGTGAGTTGAAAATGGAAAATAAGATCCGTTAGTACACGTTTCCTTCAGACACAGTGAGTCCAAATCGGTAGGCAGGTAAGGGAGACATTTGTGGAAATTTCCTTAGTAGTCTGGCAAATTCTTTCCTTTGATTTCCATGCTTGGTTAGGTCATGTTTTAACACACAAAGCAGATTTGTCTGCCAGTTCTTTGGTCAAAGTTATAAAGACTATATATTTAGTCTTCCAAAGAGCTTTAAACTCACATACTGTTACTTTAGGCAAATGTAATTTGCAATGGGACATCTGCTTAAAGCAATTTAAATGGTTCATAAACTTTTGTAGCATTTTTGCAGTTAGATCCCCCAAATTTCATGCCTGACTTTCATACAGTATATACCTTCTTATATTATGTGCTAGCACCTTAAACTGGCTTCTGAGTTCAGTCCTTAATCCACCAGTGGAGTGATGATGATGGTTTACCTGCCTGCCACGGGCCATAGGTAGGGGTGGGGCGTTGCACTCGGATCACAGGCCATCCCACGTCCTCCCACACCCATCCCTGGCCCGCCAGACCAGGTTTCTACTGTTCCCCTTCCGGAGTGCTGAGCACCAGGTGCATCTAGGGATGGTACCTTCTTACCTATCCCTTCATCCCTTCCAGCCTTTCTCCCTCTGTTGGGGGTGGAGTGTGGGGATTGGGGAGGCGATGAGACAGGACATACAGAATGACAGGGCTAGGGGTTGGGTGGGAACTAGGTGGGAGATTCACCCCAAGAAGCCACAAGGTTTCCCTGTGCACCCATTGCAGGAAAGGGAGGAAATCTTCCTTCTCTCCTCCTCCTGAGCGATTAGTATGGAATGAGGATGGGTTTTCAAAGATTGGAGGGAGTGGTACCAAGATTGTGGGAGTCAGAGATGCCTGGCTTCCTGGGTCACGTCAGGGTTACAGAGATGACTGCTGGGCCCTGGGAAGCTTGTCACCTGCTCACACTAGTTGCCGCCTGACCTGAGAGTCACAGCACTTTCTGGAACTGTAATGAGGAATTGCCGTTTGAGGGTTGGCTCTGTGGGATTTGGGGGCCAGATTGCTTCCATCCTACTTCGTTTTCATTTAGGTTTCAGATTTGTCTTTCAGAATTGTGTGCAAGAACAGGTATCACATAGCAGGGAACTTGTCAGGTAGTCACATAAAAAAATTGTGGGATTGCCCTCTGGTGGTAAATATCTTCAAAGTAATAATTTAAAACATTACTATTTGTGTTCAGCTCATAGCATTGAGTTTGTTAATATGAGTACTTATATTAAATAACTCTCATATCAAAGGTTCATATTAACTTACATTATTAGTTTGGGCAAGAGCTTCCATTTTTTCCCCCCACAGTTCTGTCTCTTACACCTGGAAGATTGCGTAGCATATAGTGGGTGCTCAGGAAATGTTTATTGACTCAGTGAACAGAATAGTTGTGTTTTTCTAAAACTAAGTTTTTGGTAGTAAAATCTCTCACATAGGAAACTGGGTTAGGTGTTTGATATAAGACAGGGGCCATTCATACAATTCTTCAGGAAAATGTATACAACTTGATTTTTTGATAAAATGTATAGTTTTAGTTAGGAAAATGCAACGGTGCTGGTTGATACAGTCATTGGGAGGCAAGTGTGACTTGATCACAGTAAATGCATCCGAGCTCAGACTCTAAATGTCGGTGGCGGGATTGTGGTGTGAGTAGACAGTGAACATGGTGGCTGAGGGGCTGGGGTGGAGCTGGGGATTTGAAGTAAGCCGTAGGGCGGCTGCTCTTAATTTGCAGACTCATCCGAGGACATGGAAAGCACTGTTCAGGGCCGGGGCATTTTGGAATCGTGGTATGTGAGGGCCCTAGGGGGCACCCCAACGTCAGTCTGCAGGTGCCTTGCAAGCTGGGCCCTCCCTTCCCAGCATGCCTCAGCCTTTGTCGGCCAGTCAAGGCCACTCTGAGGTGCCTGCATTCCCCCCTGGGAGCACAGCAGTGATACACACACTTTTTCATATGCTTACTCGTCATTTAGAGATCTTGTGAAGTACCTGTTCAAACATTTTTTAAATTGAGTAGTTTATCATTTTATTGACTTGTAGTTCTTTAAATATTCTGGATATAAATCCTTTGTCGGATACATATATTTAAATATTCTCTCATTCTCTAGGCCCCACTTTTTAACTTTTTAAATGTGTTTTAATCTGCAGTTTTTAATTTAGAGGAATTTGGGTTTTTTGTCTTTGTGGTGTCCTTTTGTGTTCCAGAACTCTTTGCCAACATCATTGTTATGAATTTTTCTCCCGTTTTCTTCTGAAAGCTTTATAGTGTTTAGCTTTTACCTTTAGGTCTGTGTTCTAGCTCCAGTTAATTTTTGTTTGTGGTTAAGTTCAAGATCATGGTTCAGTTTTTCCCCACGTGGATATCTAGTTGCTCCAATACCATTGGTTTGGTGTATTTGCCAAAAATCAGGGGACAGTATATGCAGGTCTATTTCTGCGTTCTCCCCGTGGTATTGTCCCTGTGTTGACCCTCCCACAATGCCACGATGGCATAGTGGCTATAACTTCAGAGGAAGTCTTGGAGTCTGGTAGTGTAAGTCCTCTTAGTTCTTTCCAAGGGTGTCTGGGCTTGTGTAGGCTTTGATTTTTATTTTTCTTCTGTGTGAGTATGTAATCACTTTAATACGCAGGTTTCTGTTCATATTCCATTTTAGTGTTTTTCCCCATCTTTATTGATTTTTACATTTTTACTGTGTAAAACACTAAACTGGTTCCAAAAGTCAAAACTATACAAAAAGATACATTCAGAAGTGTCATCTCACCTCCTTTCCCCTCTCCCTCTCACATACTGTAGGGAACTAATTCCATTGGTTTCTACTTTATCCTTCTTGTGTTTCTTTTTGCAAAAATAAGAATATAAACACATGTGTCGGTTTATATATATGTATACATATATGTAAAATCCTTTTCTTAACACAAAAGTTAGGGTACCTTATATACTCTTCTGCAGTTTGCTTTTTGTTACTCTCGGCGTTTAGAGGTTTTCTTATTCTTTTTTACAGCTGCATAGCGTTCAGTGTTTAATAAGGTCAATCTTTGCTGGAGGCTCAGAGCAAATATTAAAGTTGAACTCTCTGTGCCATAATTATTTCTGGGCTTTGCTGGACCAGCTTCCTTTCTGCCATCTGCAGTGGATAACCCTACACTCAGGACAGTCTGTGACCCTGGGGAGATGTGAGCCATTCTGATGGGAGGGTGGGAGTAGAAAATGTTCCCCTGTTCCATGCCTCACTGTCTGGGACTCATCAGAGCCAAGAGCATCAACAAGTTGGAAAAATACGAGGAAAGGGAAGAAAAAATATTCAGTATTATCACTGTTTCCTTATGCTGACATTTACACTCCCTTCATTTAATGGGTTTTGACCTTCATCCCCGTTATGAATGTTTTCATGTGAAGTAGCGTGATTACCAGTGTGCCCTACAGCTCGTAATAAGTGTCTGTAATGCTTTCACTCAGTCTTTCCCTCTAAAACAGGTCGCCCGGGAGAGTGGCCCACCCCACATGAAGAGTTTTGTCACCAAGGTGTCGGTTGGCGAGTTTGTGGGGGAAGGTGAAGGGAAGAGCAAGAAGATTTCAAAGAAAAACGCTGCTATTGCGGTTCTTGAGGAGCTGAAGAAGTTACCGCCCCTGCCCACAGTGGAGCGGGTGAAGCCCAGAATCAAAAAGAAAACAAAACCCATAGTCAGGGTAAGAAATTTCCCGAATAGAGAGGGTATTATCATTGCCCATGGATGATTGGACAGCTTAGACAACTGGTTGCTGACCCCAGTGAAAGGGGAAGGACCTAACATGCACACACCAGGTCTGGGAGACCCTTCCTACAGGGGCCACCTTGTGTAGGTCTCTGGGGAGCTGCAGGTTGGGCAGATAAGGACACTGAGCCAGGTTCAGTGGGGGTACCTGCAGGCACATGCGTGCGCACACCCACCCACACACACGTCTGGATGAGTGTGTGCTCCCAGCCCTGTGATCACAGCTGCAGCACCCATCTGCTGGGAGTGGTTAACTGTGTCTCCTCTGTCTCACTGACCACTGCGCTATTGCAAATGTGAATGACATTCGTGGCAGGAAGGACGTCTGGGAGCAGGCGTTGGGAGTGGCACACTTCACTGGACACCTTCCCGCTCATTTGGATTCTTGAGACCTGCTAACGGATCTCTCAGAAATTATATTACTCCATCCCCAGAGAAGGGACAGGAGTCCATTTGGGCACGTTTATGAATGTCAGTCAGGATTGTCAATATAGTTTATGCTGTATCAAGATCCACATTTTTCTTACGCACGAGTTAGCGTGCTGTACATATAAAAGTGAGCATACTTTGCAGTTTCCTTTTTTCGCTTAACAAATCCTGGAAGGCATTCCTTACCAGAGAGTGGGTGAGGATTCTTTGGTGTTGAGACTGGCCACTGTGGGTCCTTAGGGTCTTCTTTCCACGTGGTGTCAGCTTAATATTCTTTTGAGTATTTTTTTAATGGTTTGTGGATTTTGAATCATTGTTAAGAAAGCTGGGAACCCATTTCATAATACAGAGTTTTGGGAAGTTTTAGGAATATGGTTCTATATGTTTTCTACCTCTTCATTCATTGTCGTGTGTTGAAATTTCTTGTTAAAAAGCGCACATCGCAGTGATGCTTGCCTACTCATAGTGAAGTGTTGATGTTGGTTTGCTGAGAGGACCTTAAAATCACCTCAGATCAATCATAGAAAATCATTAAGCATCTTTCAATTAAAAAAGATTTTCAAAAGATCAGATTAATTCTGAGCCATTAGATTAGTATGAAAGTGTTGTCATGTCCTGACCTCTGAATTGGCAAGGTCCTTTCTGTGACTAACATGGCACACGGTTTCTACATTCCTTGTTCCTCAGGTGCAGAGCGGCCCAGAATATGGTCAGGTGATGAACCCGATCAGCAGACTGGCCCAGATCCAGCAGGCGAAGAAGGAGAAGGAGCCGGAGTACGTGCTTCTCACCGAGCGCGGCCTCCCTCGCCGCAGGGAGTTCGTGATGCAGGTGAGTCCGCGAGGATGACCAGCAGCCCTTCTCTGGCTCATCGCAGCTCAGAGCCTGAGCAGATGAGGGGCCGATGCCGTCTCAAGGCCGGGTCCAGTGTGTCGGCCCAGAGGGCCGCTCCTGCCACCAGCATGACTGATAGTGGGGCCGTGTGGCTTGCGGTAACTTGATACCTTAAAGCATGTCCTTGGCTGCTCAGCACAGGTGCTGCTGTAGCAACAGGTAGGAGCCCAGGCAGCGCGCCGGTTTAGCAGAGCGCTGGTGGTGGGGTTGTGCGTGGGTTTTCTTTCTCATTACATCTACTTGACGGTCTGTATTCTTTTCAGAAGGTAAATTTTATGAGTTAAATCAAAGGATCTCTTCCCTGCCCCTCCTAATCCTGCTGTAGAATCTGGACTCCAGGTTGGCTGTTCCTCCGACTGGGGACACTTCAGATTAGTACAGAGCTTTTCTCCTCGTATTTAACTTACTAAACATTTATTTCCATTGGCAGCTTAGCTTAAGTGGTGATTTGAATTTAAAAGTATTTTCTGGTAAAACCCAGAATACTTAACTCTTGGGTGGCACTTTACAACTGAAAGCATCATTACTTAGCCTGACGTGTTTCACCTTCCAAGTCGGAAGAGGACTGATATGTCCACTTGGAGAGGAAAGTGCAGCTTGTGGAGAGGGTCAGTCGTTTGCCCAAGGTCACGGCGCTGGTAGAGGCCAGCTCAGGAGTCAACCCCAGGCCCCTCCTCCCAGGCCAGGGAAGGTTTTCTTGACTCTCTCAGTTTTGTGATGTGGGGCTTTGGTTTTGGTCTGTGATCAAGACCAGCTGGCAAGGGGATTGTAAGCAGTGGTATGTGTTGGAATTTGTTTACCAACCAACTCTTAGGCGAGGGTAGTGTGGCAGCAATGCGCGCGCGTGTGAAGTTCTGTACACACCCACATGCATACGTAGACATATTATAAATTTCACTGACAGAAAGGATGTGTAAGGCAATTTGTGAATAATATATAATATATGTGTAATACTCTATTGTACATTTCATACATCTATCACTCTAGTGTGACTGTCACTGACGATGTTATAAAATCAGACTGTACATAAATGCTTCATTGTTCTCCAGGTTGCTTATGTCATTGACAAATGAGTACTGGTTGATCTTTTTGTTTACATTAACAAGTAAGATGAAAGTAAAACAATAAAGACTTGTTGGAACTTCACTTATTTGTAAACAATATGAGTGACTTCTTTGCTGAATCAGAAAATTTTCGAAGATGGGAAGAATTCAGGTTTTGTACTCGTTGCAATGTCCAGGCTGAGACTTGATACGCTTTTAAGCACACACTGCGTTATTAGCCTTTTCTCCATCGCTTAAGTCTGCAGTAGAGAAGTCAACAAAACAGCTTAACTCTTGCTTTTAGCAGAATCCTGTGGTGTACCCACCATGGCCATTTCCAAGCTCTCAATGTGGAACCTGGTCATGGAGGCGGGAAGAGACGGGCGGCAGGACACAGTTACTTCCATCCACAAATACAACAGGTGTAATGAACTTCAAAAACACAGATAATTGTAAAATGTAGTCATATTAGGAAGTGATGAGTTTTAAGTATTCATCTCCTCTGTTAAAAGTATTTACTTAGTTATAAGCTTATACAACTTACTGTTTAATAATGGCTTTGTTTAACAACCAGCTTGCCCGGTTCCTGAATATGGACCGCTCCGCTCCCGCAGGCTGATCCAGGCCAGCCCCGGGCAGCACCCGGAAGCCGCCAAGCTTCTGACCTTTGCCGTGTGCTTGTGCCAGCACACCAGTTCCTGATCGGTCTTTGCTCCGCAGGTTTGAGCACTGACCTGAGTCCTGCCTTCTTTCTGCAGGTGAAGGTGGGAAACCACACCGCAGAGGGCACGGGCACCAATAAGAAGGTGGCCAAACGCAACGCGGCCGAGAACATGCTGGAGATCCTTGGCTTCAAAGTCCCGCAGGCTCAGCCCGCCAAACCCGCCCTCAAGTCCGAGGAGAAGGTGAGGACTCGGGGCTCTGTCTCTGCGCTCATTGTGAGATGACCTTCTCTCCTCGTCCTGGGGGCTCTGGCAGCTTGGGGCCAGGCCTCAGGCCCAGGCCTCATCCTCTCGGCAGTGGAGCAGCCCTGCTGAGCAGCCTCTTATCCGTGTGGAGCATTATAACGTGGTCAGGATGGGAGGTGCGCGTCCACGGCTACAGGCACAGCCCTGGCTTGAGTCGTAGCTGTTCCAGTATCTGGTCTGGGACTCTGCTGGAGGGCAGCTTGCTCCTCTCCATTTGTGGGATGATGGGTAATTGGGCTTGAAGGTAACAAAATGTGTGATTCCATTATTTGTGCTCTTGGCATGAGGCCTGCACAAAAGATTCATCAGCTTAGGCTTTCATTAGTTGTGGAGCGGGCTTTGGATTTTCTGTGACTCTGAGACAGTGTGATTTTAGAGTCAGGGCCAAATCCATACTTTAGATTTGAGATTTCTTTTTCCTTATAAATTCAGCACTAGATAAAAAGAACCCCGTATTGAAAATTTTACTTCTGCCAAGACTGGCAAGCAGTGCCCTCAACGAAAGCCTTGACTGACCTAGTTTCTAGTCACTGAATGGTCCTGTCGGGATAAACTTGAGAAAACCCGGGGCTGATTCAGTCACCTCTGCCAGTTGGATCTGCTGGGGCCACACAGTTAATAATTGGGACCCCAGACACATATCAGAGAGTTTGCATAGGTCCTGGACTTGGCTTTGGCTGTTTCATTCCAGCTGCTTGTAGAGCATTCATAGGCATCCTTACCTTTTCAGAAAGGAGACCTTGTGTTTGACAAAAGTTTGATCCAGTAGCATTCCCTTGAAGTTTGTTATCCCTAGAAATGTCACCTTACCTTTTAATTGGCTGTCAGCTCCAGGAAACTATTGTTTAGCTGCACTCTGAAGGCTGCCTTCCCCACCTTGGGCTCTACCAGGCTGGTGCCTACGGGCTCCTTCTGATTTTATGTTCCCCTCGCTTCATGTGAGTGCAGAGCGGGGCTCAGCCTTCAGTCCCGTGTACTTGGTCAGCTGCTGCTCATGGACAGGCTGGTGTGGGCGGGGGTGCACTGGGGGAAAGCTGGGGGCTCTGCTCTGCCATGGGACGCGCTGGGCGTCCAGGCCTTGGGGCAGGGCTTTCTGCCGATTGCCTTCTCATATTTCAGAAGTGGAAAAACCTAAGATTAATGCTGGTTGGAGTTTGCAGTTGTTTTAGACAGCAGGAACTAATTTTTCAACTCATGGCCTTTTTTTTTTTTTTTTTTTTTTTTTAAGACACCCATAAAGAAACCAGGGGATGGAAGAAAAGTAACCTTTTTTGAACCTGGCTCTGGGGATGAAAATGGGACTAGTAAGTGTGATATTAACGTTGTCTTGATCTGAATGTGATTCTGGGGTTTGCGTGGTTCCTGGTCATAGCAAGTGCCCAGTGGATGAGTTGCCACTGTGCTGTTTGGTTCTGCGCCATCCCTGGGCCTTTGAGGGCACTGAGGGAGGCCTGGCTTGGGGCTTCATAACCTTTCCAGGCCGGCAGTGTGTGTGGACTTGTGTTGATTTGTCTGTGTGTCCCTCCCCAGGCAATAAAGAGGATGAATTTAGGATGCCTTATCTTAGTCATCAGCAGCTGCCTGCTGGAATCCTTCCCATGGTGCCTGAGGTTGCTCAGGCTGTAGGGGTCAGTCAAGGACATCACACCAAAGATTTCACCAGGGCGGCTCCGAACCCTGCCAAGGCCACGGTAACGGCCATGATAGCCCGGGAATTGTTGTATGGGGGCACCTCGCCCACAGCCGAGACCATTTTAAAGAATAACATGTCTTCAGGCCACGTACCCCACGGACCTCTCACAAGGCCCTCTGAGCAGCTGGACTATCTCTCCCGAGTCCAGGGATTCCAGGTAAGGGGCCTGAGCAGTGCGGTCCGGGCCGCAGTGCAGTCTTCTTCTTTGGGGTTCTCTGAGGGAATGAAGTTTGTGCCTTGGTTTTTAAATCAAGTTGTCTAGGGGGATGGATGAGGGAAGCATGGGGAGAGGGTCATCCTGAGGAAGGGTCGGGAGGCATGGAAAGTATTACAAGCCTGTATGGTACAAGAAAATCTTGACCTTTGGTAATAAAATGGAAAAATCCAAGCTAACTGTAGTAATGACAAAGCCTCTCATCTACTGGTAGCTGTCAGTTAGATTTCAGTGAGAAGACATTCATTGTGCGGGCCTTTTCTGCCTGGTAGGAAAGGACATGGCTTCTTTCAGACCAGATTTTTTAGTAGACATCTAGGTTCCGGGAAGATTCTGGAAGCTGCGGCCCTGCTCTGCATGCAGCCCTTGGTGCGCCTCTGACAGTCGCTGTGTGGCCATGTCAGGCTTAGACCTGGGGAGAGCTGTCATCCCCCTTGCTGGGCCAGAGCCACGGCCGGTGCCCGTGCATTCACCGCTTCCCTGCCCTTGCCTCAGTTTTCTTTTTCCTCCTTAGGTCGAATACAAAGACTTCCCCAAAAACAACAAGAACGAATTTGTATCTCTTATCAATTGCTCCTCTCAGCCGCCTCTCATCAGCCACGGCATCGGGAAGGATGTGGAGTCCTGCCATGACATGGTGCGTCCCCAGTGGGCCGGCTCGGGCCTGCTGCTGGCTGCAGGCGGGTGGGTGGACAGGTGGAGGGTCTCCCACAGACGCGACTGTTTGGTAGATTTCATATTTTGAAGACTCTTTTCTTAGTTTACTGGATTGATTCCTCATTGTATTTATCAGAACTCATCGGCTTTAGCCAAGCCTTCCTTCCCTTGCCCACGCTGACGGGGGCGGGGGGGTGGGGGCCCTGGATCCTGGATGCCTTCAGATGTCATTCAGTTCACCTCTTACCAGAAGGAGGACCTGCAGGCCCAAGTTCTGGCGGCTTTAGAAAGCCTCTTATTGTCACATTCTGTTCCGATGAAATTACTGTTGTAAGAAATACTGAAACTGAAAAGAATTGATTAATCTACATAAACTATAGTATATTCACCTGATGGAATAGAGTGCATCCATCAAATGAATGTCCTGAAGATAATGTATTCTAACAAGGAAAATCATAGGTTTTTGTGTATAAGTAGGAAATACAATTCATATAGTCCAGTTACCATAGGGTTAAAAATACCGGAAGGAAATACGTAACAAAATTAACAGTGGTTGTAATTTGATGAAATAACCATGGTAATTTGTCTTTATTTTAAAAACTCAAACAGTAAAGAAAAGGGTTATTTAGTGGGACCACCTGCTTTGTTGTTCGATAGAATCCCTCCCCTCCTTAGTGAGTGTCTTATGTGTGGGCCCGAGCAGTGGCTGTGGTTTGACTTTTCTTTTCATCCCCCCACTAGGCTGCATTGAACATTTTAAAGTTGCTGTCTGAGTTGGACCAACAAAATACAGAGATGCCAAGAACAGGAAATGGACCAATGTCTGTGTGAGTGAACTGATTTTCTTGGAAAGGCAGTTCTGTTCCTCGTTTTTGTTAAGTTGAAGCTGTCTGCTCAGCTCAGTAGTGAAACACCACTTGCCTTAGTCGCTTTCTGTCCCTTTCCCCTGAAGGGTTTCCAAGTTTGGGGCAGAGAGCTCCACTTTTTTCTTCATTTTAAATTAAATTTTGAATAGGTAATACATTTGCATGGTTCTGAAATCAAAATTATGGTGTGATAAATCTTGCCCTCATGCAGTCCCCGTCCGTCTTTCTCCCTACCTCTACCCAGAGGTCACATTTTTATGAGTTTCTTATATATCCTTCCTATGTTGCTTTATGTAAATATAGTTATTTCTTTCCTTCTTTTCTTCCTTTCCCTCCAAGAGATAACATACTGTCCACACATTCTCCTTGTTTTTTTCACTTGACAGTATATCCTATGAAATCTTTTAATCCAGTTATTATAAATTGGGACTTGTGCTATTGAACTTCTCAGTGTCTGCTAACTTCCTTTTATTTATTTTTTATTTTATTTTATTTTTTTATTGGGGAATATTGGGTAACTGTGTTTCTCCAGGGCCCATCAGCTCTAAGTCGTTGTCCTTCAATCTAGTTGTGGAGGGCGCAGCTCAGCTCCAAGTCCAGTTGCTGTTTTCAATCTTTAGTTGCAAGGGGCGCAGCCCACCAACCCATGAGGGAATTGAAGCGGCAACCTTGTTGTTGAGAGCTCACGCTCAGACCAACTGAGCCATCCGGCCACCTCTCCGGCAGCTCAGCGGTAGCTGTCTTCAATCTAGTTGTGGAGGGTGCAGCTCTCTGGCCCATGTGGGAATCGAACCGGCAACCCGTTTGTTGAGAGCTCATACTCTGACCAACTGAGCCACCTGGCCGCCCCCACTTCTTTTTATTTTTAACATGGGCTTAATTCTCTTAAGTTTCAAAAATAATGTCATTTTCATTTTTATTTCCTTAAAGGTGTGGGAGATGCTGAACCTCTTCTGGCCATGAACCATTATAAAAATCCCAACATATACTGAAACTGCTTTGAAAATTTGGAATTTCTGATACCTCCAGTGGGCCGAGAAGACATGATGGGTAAAGAACTGGAGACAGTAGTGGTGACGAAAGTGGGCTCACAAGGAGGCAGCCGTGACTGTGCTCGCATGTGCTATGGTTTGTCCCCACATGGCAGCAGCTGCTGCGGGGGTGGCTGAGGTCTGCCAAGCAGCCCTGGCTCAACTGGGCAACCAGCAGGTCCATGCCCTGGGCACCTCACTGCTTGGTTTTGGGTTGTTTTGTTTTGTTTTTCTTGTTGAAAGAAGAAACAGAAAACAGTATGACCCCCCCCACCCACCCCCCACCTCCCTACCTGGCTCACTCAAATACTTGGGGACAAACCCTGGACACGACGCTGGAGAGAGGCCTTAGACCAGCTGGTCCTAAAGCTGAAAGCAGCAGAGAAAAATCCAATGCTTCCTCGTCAGCGCAAGCTCACTGTGCGTTGTGCTGCGGCCCATCGCCTCCCGTGGTCCCCACACCATCACCACTGCTTTCTCTTCCAAAAGAGATATGTATTCTTAGTTTCATTATTTTCTTTCGATTGAAATGACACTATATAAATTTTCATTTGAGCATTTCTCAATTGTATCTAGTTACATAGCAGTTTAGAAACTTTTCTGAGACTGACTTTATCATTAGTCTAACCGGAAAAGATCATATCCGTATGTATGTGGTTATACGTTTTTATTTTATTGGACTAACCCAGGACCATTTCAGTGATGCAAATTGTGTGCCCTCTGGTTTAGCTGAAACAGTCCTGGACTTCTCAGAAACCTTGATGAAGTCTCCCACAGTTGTATAAATTGGACGATTTAGGAATTTTAAACTTTAAATGATCATTTGGTTCCTTTTCTATTTCATTTTTGTTAATGCAACAGGACTTAAATGAACTTTGATCTTTTAAAGATTATTAAAAAATTGTGTGCATATGCGTAAGACTGTTGAGGACGTAGCTTTCCCGACACTACAGGGTGTGATTTCCGGGGAGTACTTAGAAAACACGGAAACGCAGATTGACTCTCCTTGAGTGCTTTAAACTGTGGTTACATCCCCATGTAGGGCCGAAGAGAATGCCCCATGTTTATCTGCAACTGTTGCTTTTGATGTTGTGCTGCTGTGCACAGAAGTGTGTGCAGTGAGGTCCTGCTTGGGTCGGATGAACAGCACGGTAGCCTCGCGAGTTACGTACTGCTTCACTTCATTGTTTACGCTGCCATTTTTTCTCCCCATGGAATGTAAGTAAAACTTAGTATTTGTCACCAATAAATGGTAATACTAAATTTTTTTTTTTGTTAATTTATTCTCAAATGCCACTACTGCTAAGTTGGGTCCCCTCCCAACTTGTCTCCTACCCTTTTTTAAGAAAAAACTTTGTAATGCTTGATTCTATTTGGGCAAAATTCTGAAGATCTGAAATAACTTTATATCAAACCATTGATCAATAAACAGCTACTAATGAATTTGTGGTCCTGTTGAACAGTAACTAAGGGGAAGATGTGAGTGAGGGCACGGAAGCACGGTGTGCGTGGGGGGCGTGGCTGCCAGAAGCGTGTGGGCACCAGGTGAAGGAGAGGCCTCAGAAGCTGACATTGCCGTGCAGAGAAGTGACCCAGAGACTTCCCGATGCCGTGAGTCTCCACTTTCCTCAGGTGCTCTCGGAGGAGTGAAGGGGAGAGGTACTGCATTCTAGCCTGCTGGCGGGGGCTGGTGTTTTCTTTCAGTTTTAGGAGATGCTTTTAGGGTTGTTCAGTGTAAAACCAGCCTATGGATTGCACTGCCAGGAAAACCGGAAGTGATTAGTTACGGGAAAATGCTGAGTAGAGAGGACTCAACACTGCGGGGACTTCCCCAGCCCTAGATTCAGCCATTTATCCAAGGAGCCCTGGTCCCCTTTAGTGACAGACAGCACCTGGAAACCAAGGTCTGGGTGCTCTGAGCACTCATTGCTACAGGGGTGTTGTTTCTAGGTCCTCTAAACAGACAGGAAAGGCATGTGTGTATATGTATGTGTGTACCATGTTTCCCCGAAAATGAGACCTAGCCAGACCATCAGCTCTAATGCGTCTTTTGGAGCAAACGTTAATATAAGACCCGGTCTTATTTTACTATGATATGGTATGGTATGATATATGATATAATACTGGGTCTTAATATTAACGTTCGCTCCATAAAACGCATTAGAGGTGATGGTCCAGCGAGGTTTTATTTTCCAGGAAACACAGTATATATGTACACACACATCTATTGTCTATATGTATATTTAAAAGCTACTGTTTATACTGATACCTCCAGTACCTCTGGGTTCTTCACGGCCTTCCCCTTTCTGTTCTTAGTACTTTCTCCAACATGGAGATTGTAGCCATTCTCCCAGCCTTGACAACCCCCCACCCCCCACTTGCCACCTGTGGTTTTAGGTGTCTGCTGAGGGCGCACTGCGTCCTCCCAGCTTTCAGGTCCTCTCTCAGGATGCTTGTTGGTAATGGGACGCAGTCTTAGAAGTAATTCAGAGCTTCTAGTTGGCTGTTGCCAGTTGTCCCTCATTGACAACACTCCAAAAGGGGAAATTTCCACTTCACATCAGGGATATTGTCAGGAAAGATTCTTTGATAAGAGGGTTTTTGGAAGGCGATACATCTCTGGCTTCTTTGAAAAGATGTCCAGATGGGATGTCCTTGAGTGCTCTTCGAGTATCAACTTGCAGACCAGCCTTGGCCATGAGGCAGCCCTGTAGCTGTCATCTGAGCATCCACTCACTGCAGTAGCTGTCTCAATGGGCTTTGAGAGAGCTGCCCGGGAACCAAGAGTTTGTGCTCATTTTCATCCCAACATGATCTCTTTAAAGTTGCAAGAACCTTTGAGCCCAAACTAGGTACTTCTGCCCTTGGGACAATATATGCAGTCCTGGTTTTCCGACTGTAGGCAGAGTAGCAGACAGGAAGGCACCTGAGAGGCAGGTCTGAAATAAAGATGGTGTGAGTCAGCCACGCTAAGGCTGGGTGTCAGGATTTGTGGAGCACCGATCCTCAAAGGAAGAAGGGCTCCTTGACCTTGGCATAGACAAGCTTGGGACTCCGTCACCCCACAGGGGCGTGCTGACATTGTCAAGTTCCTCTTATCACACGGAGATTTTAATGAGTGAAGATGATGTCCCTGTAGCTGGGTTTTTTTTGTTTTTTAAAGGCTTTTTTGAGCCAGAGGAATGTGAATCGCTCTTAGAAAAAAAGTGTTCCTCTGAATCTAGGTTTCCTTCCACAGCTCAGTGAGCGAGCGAGCATGGCTTTGTAGGGCGAATGCCCAGTTACAGTCGTCTTGGGTGGATCCCAAGGTCTGGTAAGAGATACGAGGGAATCTGGGATTGGCGTGATCAAGAGAAAATAAATTGGCCATTCTCAAGAAGCAGGAAGCTGCTGCTTGCTGTGTAAGGGCTACTGTGAGCTCAGCAGAATATGACACCCAGGAACTAAACCCAGGGATGGAGATGTACAGCCTTTTGTCTGTCTACATGGAACTTAGCTTTAGCAACATCCATCACTACCATCTTTGTTTTAAGTGCATAAATGTTTGTGTGCCCTTAGAAACAGACCAAAAAAGAAAAAGAAAAACTTCCTTGAAATTCCTAAATCCGTAAATAATTTCTGAAGCATTTACACATTTCTGGATTGACAGGGATGAATTAGCTAGTTTTCTTAAATAGGCTTTTAAAGGAATGCATGTTCTTTTAAGAGGTAATGGTTACCTCAGAGGAGAGCCTGTGGGTGTTGATTCCTGAAAGCAGCAGTTATTTTCTTGGAATTTGTCGCTCTGTATATAGAATATACTGGGGGTGCCAAAAAAAAATGTCCACAAGTGGACACTTCGGTCGACGTTGCTCAAGCAATAGTTTGCCATCATCAGAAGTGTCTGGATGCTGATGGTAACCGCTTTGAGCACCTCTTGTAATTGCAGAAGTCAAACGTGACTTGTATTCATCTTTTGTTATCGGTATATATTGAGTGTTACAATTTTAATATTTTTCCTTTCTTGAAATGTGTATACATTTTTTGACACCCTCCGTACATGTGAAACTATAATTTTTAAAAACCCATATTCTAATTAGACTTCCTTGTACTTTAAATGTTATCCTAATTTTTATTAACAAAATATATATATATAATTTAGGAATTTTGTGCTGTTTTGCTTAATATGTGCTTAATAACCCAAGTTTAATATTTAAAAAAATATTCTTTCAAAAATATTCCTCAAAACCTACTTTGACGGAAACACCCACCAATCCAGCAGTGGTCACAGTAAAACAGCCTTTGGGTCGTGGTAATTTTAAAACTTGGGAAGTTAGGGCCTAGAAGTTTGTTGGCACCAGTCTGCCCTGAAAGCCCCAAAGAACTTCCCTCACGCGATTAAGACAGGACATGTTGGTAGCTTCTCCAAGTGCCCAGGGCTATGTGTACTCAATAAATGCCTTCTGTTCTTGTGGCCCAGACATGCTCTGAAGCCGCTGCTCCGTTTGCCCTTCCAGTCCTGCCACTCAGGGTGGCTGGTTCCCTGCTGCAGGCGGTGAGTCATTCCTCGGGCCCTCTTCCTCCTCCTGTCTGCGCTAGGGCTCTCGGCCTTGGAACACAGATCCCAGTCCACTTCCAAGTCTTCCCCCAAGAAAACGTGTGGAGACAGAGCCCATGAGGACAAGAATCTGTGTCCATCTCAGCTGTACTTGGAGGGAGGGATGAGTCCTGCAGAGGCCCAGAGGCCTGCGGCTCCCGCCATAGCTGTCGGATCCACCAATCTAAAACTGAAGCTGTTAATTTCACATCTTGGAAATGTGATCCCTTCTCATTTTGGAGGCTGGGAAGCTTTAGATCACTGTTCCCCAATCATGTTCACAGCTTTTGCCACGCCGTGAGTCTTTCTGATTGATTCTGATACTGCAGGCCTGTGGCTCAGGAATGTGCGTTTCTAACGAGGGCCTGCGTCAGGATGTGGTGCTTTGAGAACCACTGTCCTCAGCAGTAATATCCATGAAATTGTAGTGATTTTTCCCCTAACACAAAATACACAACTACCAATGATACACGTTCCTTTGAATGGCACCACAGACCCTTTGAATCACGTGGAGAAATGCTGCCTTTGGCTAAATGGAAGACAGCTGAGGCCATGCTGTCGCAGACACAACTCAACTGGCTCGAGTCTGCTGTCCCAGCCCAGGGCCTAAGCAGCCTGTTGGGACACTGAGAACTGGGCCTGTGGCTGTGGCAGGAAGTTCAGAGCTGAGGGAAGGACGTTCTGTTAGGACACGCCACCTCACCTGTGGCAGTCTGTGAAGTTTGTCACCCCCACCCCGCTTCTCCTTGGGAAGTTTTTATTATTTTTCAGTTACAAGTGACATGCAATATTATATTAGTTTTCGGTGTACAACATAGTGATTAGACATTTATATAACTTACTAAATGATCACCCCAAAAAGTCTAGTACCCATCTGTCACCAATATGTAGTTAAAATATTATTGACGATATTGACTGTGCTGTACTTTACATCTCCGTGACTGTTTTTATAACTGGCAATTTATACTTCTTAATCCCTTCACCTTTTCCCCCACCCAGTTGGCAACCATCAATTTGTTCTCTGTTTTTTAGATTCCACATACGGTATACGTGAAATCATACGGTATTTGCCTGACATACTTAGCATAATACTCTCTAGGTCTGCCCATGTTGATGCAAACACTAAGCTTTCATTCTATGATTGAATAATATTCCATTGTATATATGTACCACCTCTTCTTTATCCATTCGTCTATTGATGGACACACAGGTTGCTTCCATATCTTGGCCATTGTAAACAATGCTGCAACGAACATAGGGTTGTATGTTCAAATTAGTTTTTTTGGATTTCTTCAAATACGCAGAAGTGGGATTGCTGGGTCATATGGCAGTTCTGTTCTGGGGGAACTTCCATACTGTTTTCCATAGTGGCTGCACCAATTTGTACTCCCGCCAACACTGAGGGTTCCCTTTTCTCCACATCTTCACCAACACTTGTTTGTTGATTTATTGATGATAGCCATTCTGACAGGTATGACATAAAATTGTGGTTTTAATTCGCATTTCTCTGATGATTAGTGACGTTGAGCATCTTTTCATGTCTATTGGCCATCTGTATGTCCTCTTTGGAGAAATGTCTTCAGATCCTCTACCCATTTTTAATCAGATTGTTTGTCTTTGGTGTTAAGTTGTATAAGTTCTTTATATAATCAGATGTATCACTGGCGAATATCTTCTCCCATTCTGTAGGTTGTCTTTTCATTTGGTTGATGGTTTCCTTTCCTCATTGTTTAGTAGCATGTTATTTTGCCTTCACTTGTTTGTGTGCTTTTCAGTTTTATTCTTGTGGTTTCTAATTCCATACCATTATGATTGGAGAAGATGCTTGATATTTCAATTTTGTTAAAATTTACTGTTTTGTGGCCTAACATGTGGTCCATCATGGAAAATGTTCCATGTCCATTTGAAAAGAATGTATTTATTCTGCTACTTTTGTGGGAAATGTCTTAAATATATCAATTAAGTACATCTTATCTAATGTGTCATTTAAGGCCAGTTGTTGATTTTCTACCTGGATGACCTATCCATTGATGTTAGTGGGTCTTAAAGTCCCCTACTAGTACTACTGATCTCTCCTTTTATGTCCCATCAATTTTGCTTTATTTAGGTGCTCCTACTTTGGGTACAGAGTGTTTGAGAGTTACAGCCTCTTGATCTTTTTATTGTTATGAAATGCCGTTCTTGTCTTTTGTTGCAGCCCGTTTTAAAGTCTGTTTTGTCTCATATAAGTATTGCTACCCCAGTTTTTTTTTTCATTTCCATTTGCACAGAATATCTTTTTCCATCCCTTTTCAGTCTGTTTTGATCTGAAATCCATCTCTTGTAGGCCACATCTGTATGTCTTGTTTTTGTAATCCATTCAACCACTGTATGTCTTTTGATTAGGGCATTTAATCTATTTACATTTATAATTATTGATAGGTATGTAATTATTGCCACTTTGTTTTCTGTTTGTCATTCTATGTTGCTTTCTTATTCTCATTGCTCTCTTGTATGCTGATTTTTTTTTTTTTAATATTTTATTGGGGAAGGGGAACAGGACTTTATTGGGGAACAGTGTGTACTTCCAGGCCTTTTTTCCAAGTTGTTGTCCTTTCAATCTTAGTTGTGGAGGGTGCCGTTCAACTTCAAGTTGTTGTCCTTTCAGTCTTAGTTGTGGAGGGCGCAGCTCAGCTCCAGGTCCAGTTGCCGTTTTCTAGTTGCAGGGGGCACAGCCCACCATCCCTTGCGGGAGTCGAACCGGCAACCTTGTGGTTGAGAGGACACATTCCAACCAACTGAGCCATCCGGGAGCTCAGCGGCAGCTCAGCTCAAGGTGCCGTGTTCAATCTTAGTTGCAGGGGGCGCTGCCCACCATCCCTTGCGGGAGTCGAGGAATTGAACTGGCAGCCTTGTGGTTGAGAGCCCGCTGGACCATGTGGGAATCGAACCAGCAGCCTTCGGAGTTAGGAGCATGGAGCTCTAACCGCCTGAGCCACCGGGCTGGCCCTATGCTGATTTTATATAGTATTGTTTGGATTTCTTTTATCTTGTAGATTTTTGGTTTGCTGTTACCATGTGCTTCATATATATACTATGCTATGTTTATAGCAGTCTGTTTTGTTGATGGTCGCTTAAGTTTGAACACATTCCAAAATCTAGTTTTTACTCACTCTCTGCACATTTGTCATTTTTCACTTTTTATGTGTTTGTGTGTATCCCTTAATTTATTGTAATTACACATGATCTTTCTACTTTTGCCTTTTAACCTTTGTACTAGTGTTTGCCTTTGTCAGTGAGAATTTCTTATTCATATTTAAAAAAAAAAAATTTATTGGGGAATATTGGTGAACAGTGTTTTTCCAGGACCCATCAGCTCCATGTCAAGTTATTGTTTTCAATCTAATTGTGTGTGTGTGTGGGGGGGCGCAGCTCAGCTCCACATCAAGTCATGGTTTTCAATCTAGTTGTGGGGGGGGGGCACAACTCATGGGCCCATGTGGGAATCAAACTGGCGACCTTGGTGTTAGGAATACTGTGCTCTAACCACTGAGGAACCAGCCGCCCCTTATTCATATTTTTGATAATTTTCTTTCTACTTAGAGAAGTCCCTTTAACATTTCTTGTAATACTGATTTAGTGGTGAATTCCTTTAGCTTTTCCTTGTTGGGGAAACTTTCGTCTCCTGAAATTCTGGATGATAGCCTTGCTGGAGTTAATCTGGTGATAGGTCTTCCCCCCCTCCCCCCACCACTTTGAATATTGCATGCCAATCCCTCTGACCTGCAAAGTTTGAGAAACCAACTGACAGTCTTATGGGCGCTCCCTTGTTGGTAATATACTGCTTTTCTTTTGCTAACTTTTAAGATTCTTTATCTTCAATTTTTGGCATTTTATGATGTGTCTCAATGTGGGCCTTTTTGTGTTCATCTTGTTTGGGACTCTGCACTTCCTGGACTTGTATGAGAAGTTTTCAGTTATTATTTCTTCAAATAGGTTTTGAATCCCTTGCTCACTCGCTCCTTCTTCTGGTACCTATATGATGTGAATGTTGTCATGCTTGATGTTGTCCCAAAGGTCCCTTTTAAATACCCTCGTTTGAAAAAAAATCTTTCTTTTGGCTGTTCAGATTGGGTGTTTTGGGATATGTTGTCTCTATCCTGCTTTATCTAATCTGTTGATTCCGTTTTCTTCATTTCTGATTGGTTCTTTGTATTTTTAAAATCTCTTTTGTTGAAGATCTCCAGGGTTCACCTATTCTTCCCCTAAGTTCGTTGAGCATACTAATTGCCACTGTTTTAAACATGTGTTTGGTAGATTGCTTGTCTCCATTTTGTTCAGTCTTTTTCTGGAATTTTGTCCTGTTCTTTCATTTGGGACATTTGTCGCCTCATTTTGGCTGGCTCCCTGTGTTTGTTTCTATGTATTAGGTAGCTGTGCTGTTTCCCAGTCCTGGCAGGAAGCCTCATGTAGGTGTCCTGTGGGACTGTGGCACTCTCCCTGTTCACCTGAGCTGGATGCTCTAGGCGTATCCCGTGTGGGTTGTGTGCCCTCCTGTTGTAGTTTAGTCTTGATTGTTGGTATGTCAGTGGGTAGGACTGTGACCCCAAGGCTGACTGACTGAGCGGTCTGGCCGTGACTAGAGTAGACAAGCTATTGCGTGGGGACTGACCCCACAGCAGAGATTGCTTTAAACGGGCTATCGTGCCAGGCAAGTACTCCCTTTGGGTGTGTCTGTGGAGCTGGTTGGGGGTGCTCTGGTGTGGTCTGAAGGCAGCCACTGGGTATGTTGGACCTGGAGTGTTATAGGTGGGGCTCTGGTGCACCCACTGTTCATGCCTGGCTTGGGGCCACCTAGTTAGAGCTAAAAAGTGATCTGCAGTTAGTTGCCGCTGGTGGTGGGCGTGGAGATCCCGGGGACAGGCTACGCTGGGAACTGAAGCCAGGCTTGTGGCTAATGGAGGGACCATGCAGTTTTAACCAGTTGTCGCTTGTGTTGGGCTTGGGGCTGCTTAGCAAGAGGCACAGGGGATGCCCAGGCCAGCCACTGTTTGTTTGAGGTTTGTGGGCCTGTGAGAAATTGCAGGAAAGTTCTGTGCCCCCCCAAGGCAGGTCGCTTATGTGGAAAAGCCACTGGAAGTGACTTGGTTGGGGACATGGGAGGCGGATTGGTGTTAGATTAATGGAGCTCAGACTGGCGCCCGCCCACGCCTGCCAGCTGGGTGGAGGACAGACTCAACAAAGGAGCAGTGGTGCCTGCCAATGCTGCTTCTGTCCTGGGAAGGAACTGTCCTGACCCTCCAACTCTTGCCTGGAAGCTCCAGTTCCTCCGATATGCCCCGGGCGGTTTTTGAGCTGCTGTCTTGGTGGCACTGGAGCCCAGGGCAAGTGAATGAGCGAGTCTGTGCACAGGTCACTCAAGAAGAACTCCTGGGAAGCCAGCAGCCCTCCGTCTCACTTGGATGCAATTCCTGCTGGTTTTCACTGCTGCGTTATGGGGACTCTTCCTCCCGGCACTGGTGCCTGTAGCTGGGGAGCAGAGTGGGGGTCTGGGACCCATCACTTCTCAGGAGGGACCTCCTCAGCTGAACTATCCTTCCCAGTTCTTAACTGCCACACTGTGTATATACGGGAACTCCCCGCCCCTCCTACCAGTCTTATTGGAGCTTCTTTATCTCCTTAGTAATAGGACTTCTGTTCATGTAGTTTTCAGGTAGTGGTCTATAATTTAGGTCATGGGAAGAGGGGAGCACAGTGTTTAGCTACTTCGATGACTGGATATCCTCCTTGGGAAAGTTCTGTGGCCTCACTGACTGGCCACGTAAGGGTACCAGTAAGACCATCGCAGGGACTTTTTCCCTTGTTCTGGCCTGAGCTCTGTAGTCACAACAGAGGAGGCTGTGTAGGGTTGGCTCCAGGTTACATTTGGACCTCAGGAGTGGGTCTGTCCAGCCTTCCTAGGACCCTTAGGCCTGCTGTCTGGGAGTGGCAGGACCTGTGGGCGGGACTCCCTTTTTGCCCTGAGGTTGGAGACAGAGCAGGATCCGTGTTCTCAGCTGACATTTGCTGCAGGTTCCTGGAAGCAGCATTTCCCCCTCCAGATGCAGAAGAGTTGACTCTAACTACTGGCAAGAATATGGTGCAAGGTAAATAAATCTCTTCTCATTTGGTTCCCCACTTCTCAAATAGGTCTCCTTTTGCATCAGGCCTGTGAAACGTTTCCCCGAGCTGTCCCCTGTGGCTTCCACGTTGCCAAGTTTTTCTCTCCCATCAATTTATAAGGCAGGAAACGCAGAAATAGGGAAATGAATCCATACACTTCATGGCTGCCTTCTCCTACCACACAGGAGCCTAACACTAGCCTTTACCATCTATCATGCAGCAACCCCAAAGAAGAGTATTAATGTTCCCTTGTAAAAAGACTCAATAATTTGAGTGAATTATTTGGAAAAATTTAAATTCATCATAAAATGGTCAGAGAACATCAAAAACCTGTCCTTAAGATGTTCTTAGATACATATTTTAGGGTTTTATTGTGATTACAGGCTTGAAACTATGAAATGTGCACTTGGCGAGTCACACAATGGACTCTACTTACATTTCCAAATAAAAGCATAAGGAAAACAGACGAAAGTACAAAGGACAAGAAAAACAAGATGGCAACAGCCTCAAAACAAGGTTTAGTAACAGACAAAGTCTTCAGTCCAGTCAGTGTCCATCAAAATTTTAAAATTATCACACAGTGCAAATGCTGAACATTAATACTTGGCCCTTGAAGCTGCAAACTGGAAACGCCACCCACTTACATTTTTGATCACACAAGCCACCTAATTTGCTCAAGCATTCTTTACAAGATGGAATTTGTGAGAGGTTCAAAAGAAAACTTGCTTTGTTTCTGCGCAGCTGTGCTGAGAAGTCACCTGGTTTCCTCAGAAACCTTCCTAGGCTTGGCCAAATCGCTCAATGCAGTTCACAGCAGTGTCACACTGGCTGCCTGAAGGTATCCTTGCAGATACTGGAGCGCTTCTGCGTTGAGGCTGGTGCTCACCATTGATGGAACCTACAAGAGACGGGAAACGGCTGTTGGCGATCCTGACACATCAACACAAACCCCACTGTCTACAGGAGAGCTGCCACAGCTCTGAGAAGGGCAGTCTGTCACCGACAACTGTTAAGATTCCCAAGTAACTCAACTGCTTTTATGCCTTCAAAAATGGGTAGGTCTAAAACGCGAATCAGTAAATTACTGTTGTTCAGTGTGACAGTGGCCTTGTGCTTATGTGTAAAAATGCCCTATGGGTTAGTGATGCATAATGAGTACATATGGGTGAAATGACATGCTGCCTAAGGCTTGCTAAAACTCTCTAGCAAACAAACAAGGAACGAATGAAAGAAAATTGGCAGAATATTGGAAATTATTGAAGGTTGGAACATGAGAGTTCATTGTGCTGTTTCTATCTGTTTGAAGTTTTCCATAATAAAACAATGAAAAATATAAATTTAAGACTATAAAAGGTACTAATGGAACTATACAGCCATTATTAGGGTTTACTCCATATTCCATTATTTAATTTATGGGTGTGCTACAGTTAATAAAATCAATAAATGCCCACATTTTAATAACAGAGATTATTTTAATCTGGAAAATAAATCCATTTCTAGTCAAAGGACTTTATCCCTTGAAATGTTTCACTCCTAAAATACTTTCTGTAGCACATCATACAAAAAAGGGGGCCTACCGTTTTACCTAAAGAAAAAGAAGCCTTGCCTGTAACTCGGTAGGATGCTGTTTGGTTATGCTGACCCATGACAACAGGCACCAGAACAACTCCGACCCTCTTCCCTTCCCGTAAAGGTCTCCATTAATCACACAAAGACCTTACCCTTCCGGGACAAGCAGTAGACAATTTGTGAAGTGACTGTGCCAGGTGAATCTTGGGGTTGTTCACCATCTGACCTACGGGATCATGCTCTCTTCTCCCAGCAAATGCCAATTGTGAGAAGGCAGTCTGGTATCCTGGTGCGTCTTCTATGTCAATAAAATGTTCTTCATCAGGAATGGTATCATCTTCAGGTAACTCAAAAAGGCCAATCAGAGACTGCAACAAAGGAGTCCTGGATTAGAAGAAAGCAAGAAGACAAAAAATTAAGTAAATACTTTGAAGATCTTTATAGCAATTCCTCAGAAACACAAATTATGGACTCAGTCTCAAGAGTAAGGGACTGCTGACATTAAGAAGGACATCAGTGCTTATGCCCACCCAGAAACCATCTTTCAATTCTATTGGCTGCAGCACCCCAATGTCTCTCTTGAAAACTACTCCATCTTCAGAGCTCTCAAACTGGCTGTGACCCAGGCCTAGCTGCCAGAAGGCTATGTGACTCAACCTAAACCACGGAGACTCAATGCTAGAAGTTGGAAGAACTAAGCCTCAAGTTGGAAATTGCTGCTTGAGTGAAACCATAATAAGAAAAGGAGAAGCAAGAGGCCAAGAAACGCTGTCTGCCGGACACTGAGCACAAGCATGTAAGATCGTCTCTTAGTCTGTTCAGTTTCTCCTCTTAAAGACTTAAGCCAGTTTGCTTGGGCATCTACTGTAAGATAGTCTTAGAGATGATCTAGAACAGGCATTTTCACTAGACTCTCAAGGGGCTCATGAATGGTCTCTAACTCCCCCAAAAGTTAAGAATCAGAAAACAGGATCTTTTTAGGCCCTGAAGGATCCATAAGTCATATCTTGGATCTGGTGGTTGCTACTGGAGAAGCCGAAACCAGAACCCAATTCTCTTAGCCCTAGAGAATAAGCTTGGTTAATTCTGCAGTCATAAGGAAAGGAAGTTGTAATTTCCAAAAACTTGAGAGGACTTACCATAGCTTGGTATACTCAGTGTCCATCATTGGGGGACATTCTGTTAGTAATTTGGTTATACCAACCGCACAAATCTTTTTCTCTACATTTCCAGATACTTTCTGAACTTCAGGAATAATGATTTTTTCCAAAACCATTCCAAACATTCTGTTAATCGAAGCAAACAAACCCAGTCAATATTAAATCAGACTACACTATAATTAAAGAGTGAATTGCTTATTATAAGAAAACTTTACAAAATAACAAGATTAAAATATTTGGTCAGCTGAATGGAAAAGACCTAGAGATGACAAAACATCAAAGCTCTACCCAGTGGCCAGTCGCCATCTTTTGTGAACATTACTTAAGCTTATGTGCAAGTGGAATCTTTTCAGCCATTTTTCGGTCTTGTATACTTTTTAAAAAATTACTCAAGAAATCTTTTAAAAATGAGAAAACAGGGATAAACAAGAGCAAGAAGAAAAAAGAATCACCCAAATAACTGGTTTTAACATTCTTGAACTACAAACTTCCCAACTGTCTATGCTTGCATACCTATAACTAAATGTTAATAGCTATATTAAAAAAAAGATTTAGCCAATCATTCTCTGTTGTTGCAAGCATTCAAACATCCTAGAAGTAGTTTTTCATGCTTCTAAATGATGCAAATGTCTCTGTATACATTAGTAAGTTCTCTGAAGTGGAAATAGTGGTATCAAAGAGTATGGACATTTTAATGCTCTATATGAAGAGTGACTTTTGCTCTATAGAAAGATCATATCAAATTAGGCATCCAACTAGCAGTGCGTGGAAACCGATCTCCTAACAAACCTTTAATGCTAAGAAAGCATATTTTCTGGTACGACTTCAGGTTAATTCATTTTTTGCACTGTATTCAATTTGGAATTTTTTTTTTTTGATACAATACAAATACAGGGATCTAACTTGAGTTTTTTCTCCAATTTCTTTATATCCTTCCTTTCGCTTCTTAATGGGGAATGCCACCTAATTACCTTCTTTGCATACACCCCAAAGTTTTATCGATCCAAACTCTTCTCATTTGAAAAGTCACACTATTCGCCTGAACAAAGGCAGGCTACTGGGGACAACATGGACCATCTAACTTCACATAGAACACTGGCTGTAGAGAATGTCAGAGTGGGGAGTAGGTTAGGGAATTAGGAAAATGTTTACAAGGATTTTCTTCTTTATGACCCAACACCCCAAGAATATTTTGAAAACCACAGATACTATTACTGCACCAAGAACTATTAAATAGATACTGGTTTATGCTAAAAGAAGTCAAATTTTTCACTTTTAAAAAGAAAATAAAAACAAACTTACTTTGGTTGTATACCATCAAATATTTCTTGTAGTGCCAGCGCCCCGTATTTTATGCAGTACAGATTAATAAAGACTAAGAAACCTGTTGAAAGGAGATGCAGATCATCAGTACAGAGGTCTCACTGCACTAAACGTGCGATTTAGTGGAAGTCGGCCAAATAAAATATTCGTTAATCATTAAAACTCAACAACTAACTTTGGCATCAACACTTGCCTTTTAATACAATTTAACATAGAATTTCTGCCTTGACAGTATAGGCATAAAAAGTCTTCACGTGCAGTGTCTCTATTTCTTCATATTATTTCTACTAAAAATATCTGGAACATGGGGGGTGGGAGATGAGGGTAAGGGGGATCAAATATATGGTGATGGAAGGAGAACTGACTCTGGGTGGTGAACACACAATGGGATTTATAGATGATGTAATGCAGAATTGTACACCTGAAATCTATGTAATTTTACTAACAATTGTCACCCCAATAAATTTAAAAAATAAATTAAAAAGAAAAAAAAATATTTGAAACGTAATATATTTGAAACTGATTTAGTGTTTGAGGAATATATACATCTTACAGCATTTTATATATAACATTTATAACTGACAGAAAGTTTATCTATAACCATAAAGCCTAAGTGTTTGTAGGAACACCCAAATCATTTTACTTACTCTTAATAAACTTCGTTGTCTTGGAATTTTGAAGTCTTTGGAATAGTAGAATGAAGATTTGCTTCCTGTATTGGTCAACTGACTCACTAAGGAATTGAATAAAAGCAACGATATAAAGTCAGCATTTTCCTGAGTCTATCTAACAGAATCCTTGTTTAAAAGTACTATGAGGTTCTATTCATACTCACGGAGGCATGTGCTCTATTATACTATTTAAAAGATAAAAACCTTGGTGGTCGTTGGCTTTGGATGCAATCAGCTTCTGGAAGACACCTAATAACCCAGGCTACAACAAATCAGATAAAATAATAACCAGTTAAAAGGATTAACTATTCCAAAAGTTAAACAGGTGATGATACATCTTAGAAAAGAGTACATGCTATAATCCAAATAAACAGGTAATAATCTAATTAGCATTTTTTCTTTAGTTCTTACTTTTGAAGTGTAGACAAAAAAATACTCCACCACAATAAGCCCCTAAAGTTAAGTTCTTGAAATCAATCTATGTGGCTCTTATTTTCCACCACGGAGATAACTACAAGTATACCTAATTCTAATAAAATATACATTAACGTTTCCTAACAATCATTTCCCTTTTTATTAAGTTCATTTTAAATAGAGAATTTTTAATGTCTGCCATCCCTAGTTTCTCTCTGCTACCTTAGAAAATTCAAGTTACATCAAATTAAATCCGACTCACAATTTTGTCAGCTGCAGCGTTTGCTATTGTATTTGAGCCACGTTCTAAGAATGCTTGGAGAAGCCTCACTAGAGCAGGGATATTTCCTGTTCTTTCCCAAAGCACTGGCTGAAGGAGATGAGGAAATAAGGCCATATAGGAAGACGGGATATCATTTTTGTGTGTTTCCAGAAGCAAAGACATCACTTGAAAGACATACGGAATAAACTCTGTTGATAAAAGTAAAAACAGAGCAGTCAGTTTCAGAAGCAATGGCTCTGACACAAGACACATATCTCTTAGGCTGCGTTTTATAACTTTAATCATTTTATTCAGTTAGAAAGAAAATAATGCCCTTTAACTTACCTTGTACATCATTTTGTAAAATTTCAGTAAACACCAGAAACAAAGCTTCTTCAAAATTTACAACAGCAGCAGGGTTGGCTTTGCAAGTAATTCTTATGGATAAACATATTGCTTCGAACATGTAGTGATTAAAATGAGGTTTGCTTGGGTTCTGAAATTAAAAGATAAAAAAGCTTATTACTCTAATAATCCAATGACTACATTAAATATCATTTAAAATACACCTAACCTTTCTAAAATACACTGAGATGCCACCTTTAAAAAAAAAATCACTTAAAAAAAAACCAATTAAACTAAAAAGCCTGCATATACATTAAAAGTTTACATTGACTTGAAGATTCAGAAAACGAAACAATACGTGCTAATACCTGTTTATTTGGACTTTTTTTTTAAATGAGCAAGTCTACTATGAAAAAATACTTCAGTCACAGGGAGGTGACAACACTAGCTTCAGCTGCCAGTGCTATAAGGAACTTGTCTTAAACTCATCTGCTCTCAGAGCTGTCACTGTAAATGGTGGAAGAAACAAGCAGGAACATATAAGTCCTGGTTCTGCCACTAGCCTTTTGTGGGACCTTAGACAAACCTTAACCTCTACAGGCTTCAATGTCTGTATCTACAGACTTACAATCCTTCCTATCAGCTGTTCCCAATTTTTAAGCAACAAAACCCTATTTTCCTTTGAACAAAATCCTTGGAAGGCTACCATATAAAGCTGATGAACTAGGAAGATGAGTGAGAGGGAGGGATTGAGGCATGGAATGGGACCCTGCTTCTCTCTTGAAATTTCCCAAGGCCAAAAGTAGTCCAAGACCCTTACACAAAACTCAGTGGAAAAATAATCACTGCTTTCCAAAATCCCTCCAATACTTCCTATGAATTTATCTCCTTTTCACAGTTATTAAGAATAAGCATCTAAAAAAGGAATTGTCAGCCTTGAACTGATTTTTTACTTTCTAAAACTTAGTTTTAATTTTTAAATATGAATCAAAATATCTAAAATTTTTGATCAAAGAAGGAGGGAACCTTATTTTTGGGAAAGGAAGAACAGTTAATTATCATTTATAGCAGTCTGAATAGCCTCTTTTGTGTCTATTTGGTACAAAGCCCACTTTCCTAAGATACTTCAGATCTGTACTTTCTCAATTTTTTTCAATGAACACGTTACTTTTTTAATTAGAAAGTGTCTTAAAGTTTCTAAGCCTACACGTAAAGGTGAGTGCTGCCACGTTTCCAATCGAATGCCATCCCCACACTTTCAGAAATGTACACTAACTGTCCGGTCAGGAAGAATTCAAAGACCTTTCCCTAAGTCTGACCTATCACCAGGGAGTCCTGAGGTGCAGTCTGGAGCATCAATTAAAAACCAACTGTACTTTCCAAACAGATTCTGTTACCTTACTAACGGCTAACAGCTTCTGTGTAAGCTGTGTGATGAGAGTAGGGATGTAGGGGATGATGGCTTCTTGTAGGAGGGAAAAGCTTCTCATGATAGCTGGAAAATACAAAAACAGCAAAAACAAACAGTTCAGTTAAACTTTAGAACACAATAGTGACTGGGGGGAAAAGCCCACTGATTCATCAACTAAAAATTTAAGACCCTTAAACCACAAGACAGCTCTCTACATTTGAAATAATCTCATTTTCCCTTCATTTTAAAATGAGGCCAAGCATTGGCAATGGAATTTAGCTGGGAAATACCAAGTATTTCCAGAGGGTGTAAGGCTTAAAGTATTTAAAAGAGGACAGTAAGAAAAAAAAGGTGACTAAAGAGGCAAAGAGGAGGAGGAAAAAATAGTGCTGTTTCAAGTTTCTTTCACTTAGAAGTAAGTGGCAGGAAATGTTTAACCCTAGCCTGCTGGAGTGCAGCCTACCCAAAAGAGAAGTCCACCTGCCCATTCCTTCTAAAAAGATTAGGAGCCTCAGAAAAATCCAAAAATACATATAAAGCTACGGAAAGTCCATATATTGCAAAAATACTGCTCATTAAAAGATACCAAAAAGCATTTGGCCTGGGAGATAAAAACATTAAGCTAAAAATGTACGACAGCCACTTTTGCACCAACAGAATAGGTGTTTACTAGTAGAGCATCTACTATATGCCAGGTCCAGGGGACAGAAAGCTATCCTCTCTTGCCTCCTAAACTCTGCAATGATGTTTCCTCTGTCTGAGCCAAAGATTCACCCTTCGACTTGCTGACTGCTACCTACCCCTCACCTCAGCTTGGACACCACTTGCTAGAGAAAGCCTGTCCCTGAGCTGAAAGCCTTCCCTTCCTCCATCCAGGCTGGCACAGAACCCTTTCATTCGCTCATGTACCAGTATTTACTGAGAAGGTACTACTTCCGGGTGCTCTTACATCCGCTAGGAACACAATAAGACCAAAGACTAGTTTGCTGCCTCAGAGAATTGGGCAGTAAACAACAGTAATTCCACTTCACTGTTGTGAGAAATACAGTGCTGAAAACACACAAATACACACCTAGATACACACTTACACAACATTCACACCCCGAGGGTCCTGACCCAGGACAGAGTCATCAGGGAGTTTCTTTGAAAAGCATTTACTATCAATCCCACTGTGCTAGACTCTTGGAATGCAACAGTGAATGAGATTGAGATTGTCCATTAAGTCAGAGCTGTCACCAAGACACTCCTAATGTGGCACCTGGCAGGTGGTTACAGCTGCCCGTGGCCCTGGCAGTATGCCCATGAAGACAGGACCCGTGTGGGGTTCACACCGAGACCCAGCGAGCAATAAGTGTTGCCTGACCTGACCTGTGCCCTCAAGAAAGTCAATCTAGGAAACAGAAAAAAGGAGTTTGCTACTTTAATAGAAAGAGTTCTCTATCAAATTAGGGTAAAACTTTTTCCTGAGAACACTGCTGATAGTAAACAAAACAATATTCTTCATTTTAAAATGTCCAAACCTACCTAATTCTTGGCAAACAGTATACAAGTCAGTGATTACCCTTTAATCTGAGATTAGATACTTATAGTCTATACACCAGGAAAACGGCCTACCTTTCATAATATATTCATTTTCTGAAGAGCCAGGAAGTGTGAGAGCTTTGAAAAGGTTTGTTAGCAGAATCTCAACAAACGGTGCGATTTCTGCAGCTGTAAAGCTATAGATGAAAAAACAGCTTTCAGTCACTGCCAACTCTTGAGTTTGTCACTTTGGAATACCCTTGGCAACTACTAAATCACACTTCTCAGCATAAAAGTGAGGCATCTCCATCACTGACTAGCAGCAGACAGCTTAGGTAAATAATTTTTTACATGTGCTCATGTTAAGTTCCTAAGAAGGCACATCTGGGACCAAACACAATTAAATACACCCCAACCCCGGCAAACCCCTCATCTAAACTGTTCAGGACACCCTTGGTTCCTATCACCACCGAGAACAGAACTCAGACCCCCAGGGGTCTCAGTCATCTCTTTTTCCTGGAGGTGGAACAGACTTGGAACTGTCTTCTGCATACATTCTAGGCCTGAAGACAGGTACTGTCTTGACTCACCTCAAAGGATGTCCTTTCAACCCTTAACTGGCCACTGAGAATATCTGCACTTCCAAGTTCTTGATGAAGAAAACCTAGAATTGTTTTCCATCTCTTACCCAAAGCTCAGTTTCAACAAATAACACTGTTGAAGAATGGCCTGAAAGACATGCAGACCCTCCATTCCTCTACATTTCATCCTTGGATCAGGCCAGAAGAGCTATTATCTTGGACCCCAGAGAATTATTTTCACTGAGCTGTCTTAGCTCAGCACTGAGTAAGATTATAAAAACAGCCCAGTGAAAATGATTCTGTTGCTTGGTGCTACTTAGAACACTGACACACAAAGAATTCCCTTAATGAAGGCCCACTTCTGAGATGCCTCTAAATAGTTTAAAGTTTAAGCTCATGGACACTGTGAAAATTTTACCTAACTAAATTTCCCTCTTTGCCTTCATTTCTAGAAGACTCTACATAAAATTCAGGAGTTTCTTTAACTACAGGATTCTCTGACACACATTTCTGTTTATTAAACTTACCCCATTTATTTTCTTTTGTTCTAATTTTCTCTATTTAGCTTTGTTACCAGAATGTATCTATTTTCGTACAAGTGAGTAAAAAGTACACATTTATTTTACAGCAATTAATGAAATGATGAGTCCACTCAGTGACAACCCTGACCACTCCAGCATCACCCCCGCCCCCAAGCTGACGCAGGTGCCAACACTCACAGAGCAGCGCTGTTCGGGCCCCTCATGGTGAACAGCCTCTCGAGAGCATGTGCTGCGTAAGAATGGACAACAGTACTTTCAGCTTGAAGATGGTTGATCAAGAGAGGAACAGAGACTAAAAGATGCTCTTTTGGTACCTGGAAAATACAGTAATATACATGCTCTAACTCAATGATGCTATCTTTGAGTAAAAGATAAGGGCGTGCTGATTCTAAAAAGTTTTTCCAGCTGTTAACAATGGGAAATGATTTGTTGAGAAATCAAAACTTCTACCCCAAATAATGGTTCAATTCACATTCACTTTTCCAATTCCTTTTCTCTGAGCATAGAAACTATGATTAGGGTAAAATCTTACAGATAAATGAACACACCATAAACTACCACGGAAAAGCAGACTAAGGTTTCATTAGTATTAAGAACTATACTTTTCCCTAGCAAGTATTTCTTGGAAAAGTCATTCAGCTCTTTGTGCCTTATTTTCTCTTATTAAAAAAAAAGGGGTGGGGAGGATATTAATCTTCATTAAAAGCCTCTAAAATTTTAGAATATCCATTAGACTTTAAAATAGAACAGCTTCACAAGGTTGCACATAACCTTTGTAAATACTTGCTAAAGACACATACAAATTATAAATCAAGAAATTAAAAAATCATCCACAGGAAATAAACTATGTATGCATAGTCTTATGATGGAATACTGCACAGCTATTAAAAATGAACTATAACATCTGCTTGATGAATAACTCTTTAAAACAATGTTAAGCACAAAGTAAGAGAAATGTAAATTAAAACTGTAATAAGATACCATTTCTCGTGTATGAGGTGGCAAAATTCCAACATACACTATTGTAAAATGACATTTTACATTATATTTACATTTATTACTGTAAAAGGACATTTTAAGACAACTGAGGAAAACTAAGCCTGATCTGGAATCATAAGTTCTTAAGGAGTTATTAATTTTATTAGATGTGAATGTCATATGAATGCATAGAAGGGAAAAGAAGCTGGTATAAAATAACTCTTAAGAGATTAAGTGGCATATAACATATAAATGAAAAGCTACTTACTTGATTCCTAAAAATCATAATGTATTTGATACCATCAGCTTTAAGGACAGGAAATTCATTCACTATTAAAAAAAATAAGTCAAAGTTATTTAAGTGCTAAGGACTATTACTCCCAAATTGGTGGCAACATTATCAGATTTTTTTTTCATTATCAGATTTTTAAAACATGGTCTGGGTAACCAAAATGTCAAGTAACTGAAGCTTAGTTATATAATGGTCTACTATGCAGCTATTAATTCTGGTTAAGATTATCAATACATTTTTTCCTCCCTTTGAGTTTCATGACAAATGAACATGTATTACTTATATAATTGAATAAAAATGATTTGGACCATGAACTAATGACCATATCACCTTCTTTCCAGAACTGAAGCTATTCTGAATCAACAGCATGTCTCTGGCTGAGAGTTGCTTTAAATTGCACTAGTGGTGGCAAAATAAATTAGTGTATGGGATACAATATTGGCCAATTGATAAAAATTCTTCAAGATGGATGATATTAACATGGAAGTTCATTACAATATTCTCCCTATCTTTTAGTGTATTTAAATTTTCATATATGAATTTTAAAAGGGGGAGTATCTATGTATCTTGATCAACAGTTTCCTCAACATAGGAAATTATCCTTAATATTTATCAGTTTCAATTACTTTAAACTTCAATTTTTAAGAGTACATTTTTCAAGTGAGAAGGAAAAGAAAACCAAAGTGAAATTCCTAGACTATCTACCAGGATAACAAAAAGCTCAGTTACAATTTAATCTTACTTGTTTCTATTTTCCTTCTACACAAGCAATATTTTCTTTATAGAAAGTTAATTTCACCTGGGCAAAATCTGGGGAAAGTATTTGAGATTTTATTCAATAAAAGAAACTCCTGCAACAAGGACAGGAATTAAATGCTTTTAGTATAATAGTGATTTAGAGACCCTATTATGACTTTTGCTATAATGTTACTTGTTTTGTAATATAAAATAACACTGCAAATAAAAATGGCAAGTACAGTGTTACAAGTTATATAAAAGTTTTTTTCACCAAACTCACCATTAGTCGATTTTAAATCAGGGAGAATGTGGTTCACAAAGAATTCAGTCAGATTTACAAGTTCATTCGCTTGTGTAATTCCATGCTGAAAAACAAGTTTATAACACGGTAAAATAACATGGAATACCTGTATATATCTACATTGGAAATTTAGGCAACTTTAGAAAACCAGTTTAAAAATGGAGATGAACACGTCAAAACACAAACTCCTTAAAAATAAACCAAGACTATTTTAATAGACAATAAAGAAACTTCCCTAAATTAAAGATCACTGAGTCTCAGCTAAGGGAACAAGTATGCCATCTGTCAATTTTTTGGTCCATAAGAAACTCAGGTGCTTCATACATCAACATAAAGTCATCCCTGGAGATTACACTGATTCTAATCAGAACTAATAGGTTATATATTAGAGTAGGCTGTGTCCTCCCTCAGAAATATATTACTTCTTTTTTACCTTTGTGGTTAATGACAAGTCTGTTTTCAAAACAAAACTATATTGAAAAGATTCACCTTCTGTGTCTGGGCTTTCGATGCCAAAGATGTCACTAAGTAAATGGCTGCATCTTTATGTTTCCAGTTGACAGATGGATTTTTTGCATATTCTTGCAGCATGGAATTAACATAACCAGAGAAGATTCCTGTCACAGGTCCCTCAAAAAACTTGCACAATCCTCGTACTAGATCACAAGCAGCCCTGCGTCTAGTATCAATATCTATAAAATCAAAGGGAAATATATCATGAGAGAAAGAAACAACCACCAACCAAGCGATCAAGTTTAAAAGAAAAAAACATGCTATCTGATAGCTATCAGCAACATAAACAATGAAAAGAACATTTCCCCCTCCCCACAAGAAACACAAAATGAGAATGAAACTGAAAAGGTCATGGTAGTAAGACAAGCATTAATAAGTATATGAAAAAGAGAAGGCAAATGATTCAACTGACACAGCTCACATAAGAGCTGCTTTTTAAGGTGTTCAAGTGAAAGGAAAACAGATCTTCAATGAAAGCCAGTTGAAATGACACGCTAATCCTAATTCTCATTCTTCCCCACATTTACTACCAAGAGCAACTTTAAAACTGGCTTGCTAATAGACTAACAGTTAAAACTCAAAATGTATTACCAGAGCCTTCCAAATCTCTTCTGATGTACTCCTCGGAGTTATCTTCAAAGGCTTCTTCATCAGCAGCTACAGAGAGAGGACATTTCAGATAACCACTCAAAAGACATGATGACAACACTGTATTTTGCAGCTTACTATGCAGAAAAGTATGTGGAATTGCCATGTTTTACATACAGCAAAGTGGTCTTTCCCAACAACATATGACTACTTTATATATTCTTTTCTTTTTTTTAAAGAGGGCACAGCTCACAGTGGCCTACGTGGGGATCGAACCGGCAACCTTGGTGTTATTAGCACCACGCTCTAACCAACTGAACTAACCGGTCACCCCAATTCTTAATCATTACTCAGAGCAGCAAATGCTACCCTGAAAGGTTAGGCAACAGGAAATCCACACAGCTATGATACTAGCTCACTTGTTCTAAAGGGACAGGGTTCTCAGAATTGGACTTTACCAGCAATTTTCAAGAGTGAGGGTCAGGAACCAACCTAGTATGCCAACCTTTTATTTTGCCAGATAAGGGCATTAAAAAAACAAACAAGCTAACAACTATCATCACCATCATTTCACAAAATTCATTTCGTCACCAAAAATGTAGGACAGACAGTATCAGAATAAAGATCTGTCCTTTAAATAAATACAGTTTTTTGACGACACAAAAGGAACTAAACCCTCTCATCACTATTGTCCTCTATGCCCTCATGTTGTCCCAGGTAATTTGAGAACCACTGACTAATGACTCCTGTGATCCAACACACAATTCCTTCCACATTTACCACTTGCTCCTCCCAGCTGTCAGAAGAAAGATGTACTGTATACAAATAGACTCTTACGACCATCTTAACCCTGGGCACCAACTAGGTGGGCTTCCACTGTTAGCAGTCACTTCTAGTCTCAGGTCAACGATTTAAAAACAGCTATTTGCCTTGACAAGGTACTAAATCAAACAAAAGCAATTATTTTCCTAAGTTCAGATTCTGGGTAGTTTACTTTCTTCTCAAAATGACAGAATTAGAAAGTCTTAATCAATATTTCTATGAAAAAACTTCCAGTGTAAAACAAAGCTCATCATAGCAGCACTCATTTCACAAATGCCTTTTATACCACATTTTCTGTCTTGGTTTAGAAAATGACCTACAAGAAATTGTCCCTAGCAATTTAGAAAATTAGAATATGCTACAAAAAGCAACAAGGAGAAGACTTATTAAATTTATATAAACATATTCTTTAAAAAAGTGAGCTTTTGGGTCCCTGAAAAAGCTTCCCACTTCGCCGTAATTACCTCTGAACTCCATGTTGGGCACAATGACCTTCTCACAGATGCTCGTCAGCGTGTTCTGGTCCTCAAACAGCTTCTTATAGTGAGGTCTCTCACAAACCGAAGCCAGAAACTGAATTGCATTACTTACCAACTAGAATAAAACACAAAAAGAAGTCTATTTTTAAATGCATAACTGAACCATTATTTCTTGGGGGAGGCCGGGAGGGGCATGTCTTAATCCTTTGTCTCCACCACCTTACCAAGTCATATTTAACCTCTTGACCTGTTGTAACTAGTAAATTCCAGATGGCTGTGACAAAAGGAGGCAGGTACTGTTGAAATTCTTCATCATACTTTTGTGCATACAGCGCAGCATTATCACAAATCTGGGATTTTAAGAGCTCCAATAAGCCTGCTTCCTCTTCATCCTCACATGAGAAAACAGAAAACTCAAATATACAACTTTAATGCTTCCATAATACAGAGAGCAGTTGTAATTCCTGAACTCTTTAAAAATTTAAATCCAAAGCTAAATGTTGTAAATGACATTTATGCCACTGTCAATTTATTTACTTGGTCTTTCAAACAAATAAAAGATGAAATACTTTTCATTTATTAATCACTGAGAGCAGCTCTCAAAAGTTTTCAAGTTAAATAAAGTCTTCTGGTTGTGGAATTAGAAAATATTTACATATAAGATTGAAAATAACACATTCCTACACAAACCTGAATGATAAAGATCATATCACACTTTTCTTTGTAACGTGGTTAGTGGTATTGTCTTGCTCTCTCCCAAAAGGTTCTTGTTTCAAGTATTACATATTAATACTTGATGTGTCCTCCCCCCAATAAGGTAATGCTATAGGAGTCTCACAAATAATATTTTGGCTATAAAATATTAAACATTTTAAATCTAGGGTCAGCAAACTATGCAGGTCTGCTGCCTATTCTTGTAAGTAAAATTTTATTAAAACATAGCCATGCTCATTACTTTTTTTCATTTATACAACATATTGAATTGCCTACAGCTCCTTTCAACTACACCTGCAAAGTTGAGTAGTTGGAACAAAGACTGTATATAGCTCTCAAAGCCAAAAACATTTACTACCTGGAAAAGTATGACCAATCCAATGTAATCCAGGACAGCGATTTACGTAATAATCTCTATTATAATAGCAATCCACAGATACTTTTTGAGCTGTAGTATGTGCCAGGGAACTCAAAAACTTCCCAACAGCTGGTTTCTCAAGGCATAAATGGAGGGGATATTACAGTGAGACGACACAAGGGAAATACATGGTCAAATGGGCAAACAGCTCCCTGTAAGAATCCTGTGAAAAACTTCCTTTAGATGTAAGCATGAACATAAGCTTTGTTTTTTGAGGGAGGGTTTTTTCCTACTGGACTGACAGAATATTTTATGGAGCCATTATCTTTTTTGGGTGCTTTTTATTTACCTAATATATCTCAGAGGCAAAATTTGCTATACACTCACAGTAATGATTCTTCCTCTGCACCCCACTCCCCCAAAGTGATTTGAATCACCAATTCTAATTTTTATTTTATCTGGTGTTGAAGTCTCTTAATACTCTACTTTTTATGTTTTTGTTTCTTTGGGGAAAGGTAGATCATAAATATGTTAATAAATAAGCAAATGAATAACACAGAATAAGTACTGTATGTTGAAAGGCACATATTACAAAACCCAGATCAGAAATTTACACATTGTAAGCTTTCATCTTGCCCCCTATTTCCCACACTGTGGATGACTTTTTTTTAAAGAATCTGTTATTACAGAAGTTTAAGTTTTCTTAATATCGTCAATGATAATTTTTATTTCATAAACACAATGTGAATACTCTATGGCCTTACTTTCAATAATATAATGAAATAGTCTTATCTATAAATTGTGATCTAAGCCAGGCCCACAATAAAAATAATTCTCATAGTACAAGTAACCAAATAGGAAGCATTCCACATAACCAAATTATTAGTTGCATTCTTAGAATTTTATCTATTAACAATGTAAGAGTAAATAATTTTTAAGGAACCAGAATGCTAAATGTTCTCAAATCACTTTATTTCCTGAAGTCTAATTAACCTCCAAGGTTTTCAGGATATTCAAATAATTTTTTTAATTTAAAAAATTGAGATATAATGGATATATTTAAAATAATTCTTAATTTTACCAAAAGGCTACTCAGGAAACATTTTAAGCAATACTTACATCCGTTTGTAGAAGCTTATTATCTAATGTCAAGAGGGTATGAAAATTGTTCATCCAAGTTTCCATATTATCTTCAAAAAATTCAGGGAGATCCTAAAGAATAAATGCTGACTTGAGAATTTTGATTAAGAGAAGTACGCTATTTACATAAGGTTTCCCCACCACGTCAACATTTTCCACATGCCTACAGACTCACACACTTCTCAGCCTGAGCCAACCAGTACCTATTCTGACAAGAATTCTGTCTGCTCCAACTAGGTCTGGCAGCTCAATAAACCATCCTGACTTGTCTCTGTACATTTTCAACCACAAATGATGCCACCTCTATTTCCTGTCCCAATCTAAATCTACTTATTTCTTCAAGGTCGAGCTAAGACTGTATGAAGTTTTTCCTTAAAAAACTCAGCACTTACTTATTCCTTTTCCTTTCTGAACTACTGCATTTAGTCGAAGATGACCACCAAATCAGACTTATTGTCATACAGTTAATGACTTCCTGTGGCAAAATACTGCCTTCTTAATGAGGGATAAACCCCCCAAGGGTAAAGATTATGCCTCCTTCCTTTGGTGGCCCTGACTATTCCTAAAAACTTATTAAGAGCCTCATTGTACCTTACTTCTAGGAAGTAGAATTCAAAAGAAGAAATAAGCAATAACAGTGGTATCCTTTAATTAAGAGTTTCTCAAATTGCTGTTCAGCTAAGCACTGAGCGGGTATGCCATTTTGGGCTGTTCATTTCCTATTCTACCTGTTCCTTTTGTGGAATGCTCTCACTACCACTGTGAGTGTAGTCATGTTGTAAGGATTTAAGTCCAGGTACTTGGCTCTGGCTTTCAGCAATGCAAAGGCCAGATTCTTCCTCCTGCAACTGTTTAGTAATCTGTACCAATTAAGACCCCCTTCTCGTTCCTGGAGCCCTGAATCTTAATGATTCAAGAACAAAGAATGATTAGAGGCCACTTTCTCAGTAGCAACAGAGTAACTAGGCATTTTCTGCTCTGAGACTGTGGCTACATTTCCTCTGAAATGCTATTGGTTCTTATACCTTCCAAAGCCTGGTTCTTCAGCCTTTTGTCTGCCAGATGTGCTTCCAATAAAGTCTTGTTGTATAAGCTAGCCACAGACCTCTAATCAAAAGATACCTCCCCCACTGTTAAAATCCACTTAAATGAACAAGAAGGCCAGAGAAAGTGACCTCTAGTGTCTTCAATAAAAGTATAGAAGGTAACTCTCCAAAACAGTGATTCAGGACGTGGGGTTTCTCTAACTTACTGGTCTACAAGAGAATGGCACTTTTCCCCATGAAACATCTACAAGCATCCCCTAGGAACTACTATAAAGGAGAATACTATCTGTAGATAAAGAATGGGGCGGGGAGAGGAGGGTCAGAAAAAAACTAACTTCTTTCAGAAAAATCAATGCTGGCAAAGAAGTCTTTATCAAGTGAAAAACTGTGTATTTGATAACAAAGAATAAGAATCAAAAGCAAGCAATAAAACAAAGCTTACCTGAAAGTTTAAACTGTAGAACAGTTTTGAGATCAGGATCAGGGAAGAAAAAAGTATTCTCAGGGCAGAGGCATCATTTGCATGGGTACTGCAGAGTTCAATAGTGGCCTTGGAAAGGAATTTGGGAACATAGTTTTAGTGTATTGTAAACCTTAGTGAAATAGCCTTGCACTGGGCTAAGACTACTTATTTCTTCTCCAAGATTTGGCTTTTAAATAGTAGATAGTCATTGAAGAGATTTTAGAAAATATTTTAAAGTAAGTATTTTAAAATTGCCAATCATGGCACTACTGAAAAGTCCAATATTTTGGACTAGATCCTTCCACTCTCCTTTGTGCATTTATATAAATATATTACACAAAATCGTCTTTATATGCTCAGTAATAATTCCCGTCACTTGGCATGTTTCCAGTCGTTTATTATTCTAACAGCAATAAGTAGGCTTATCTCTAAAACTTTGTGCACACCTCTCATTTTCATAGGTTGAGATTCTAGAAGTGTATGCAGAACCGTATGCTTTGAGCACAGGTTTTGGAAGCCATACAGAGCTGAATATAACCCAAATTCTATTACTCACAATGAACCTTACTTTGAGCAAGTTATTTTATGAGCCTAAATCTCCTCATCTGTAATATGAGAACAATGTCTGCCTCACAGAGAATATGAGAATTAAATGAGAAAAATCTACCTAACAGGTCCTAGTACTTTGTGCACTACTACTATGTAAAAGACACTCAACAACTGTTAATTCCTATGTCCTGGAGTTAGGAAAAAATGAATATTAAGGCTTTCTTAATGAAATGTCAGACTCCATAAAGCTAGTACCATTTATAATCCAATGGAGAGGACACCAGAATGTTCATTTCATTGCACTCTGCATTTCTTTTAACATCATTAAAAAGAAATGAAAATCTTTGCCAATGCAATAGGTGGAAAAAACTTAATCACATTTTGTCCAATATTAGTTTTTTAAATAAAAATGGGCCATCAGTAAGACATTCTAACCATGAAAAATCCCGTGTTCACTCTACATTTTAGAAAGTTGTGAATCTCACACCTCTTTCCCTTTTAGAAACAGGAAACGAGCACCTTTTCTAGAGTCAGCAAAAGTAGATTTGAGGCCTGGCTCGCTCTCTTTTTTTTTTAATTAGCTGTCATACTGAACACTCTTTCCTTATCTGGAAAAAAAATGGTTAACAATACATCTCTTTCAATCTTACAGGATTCTCACAAAGATGAAAAACATGTTTAGGAAAGTAACCTGTGCACTACACAATGATGTACAAAATATTAATTACTCAAACTACATAAACAATCTACTCAAAATGTGGGTCTAATTCCTTTAAAGACACATACTCAAATACTTGAGTGAAATAATATGATGCCTGGGATTCGTTTTTAAATATTCCTACAAAATGGGGAAGGAAACAAATTTTTGAAAAACCAAAATGTTAGTAGCTGTTAAACTTCTGTAATAGACAGACATGCGGGAGGGAGTTCATTATATACAACCTGCTCTATTTCTGTGTAGGTCTGAAATTTTTCAAAAGAAATACTGGTCTAAATATTACTTAGCGAATAAGCTTTCAAGACATTCTCTTAAAATTTCTACAAGTATTTAAGCAATCTTAATCATTAAGTAATTTTTAAATATCACTAGGATAGTATTCCATACCTTAAATAGATTAGTCAAAGGCAAAGCAAAGGCATCCAGAACAAGTTTAATTTCAGTCCATAACTCGTTTGACTTAAATTCATGGCGATATCTAGAAATTTAAGGTAAAATAGGTAAGTTCACACGTCTTTGTTTGCTTACTTTAGGTCTTCAAGGACAGTTTAGAGAAAAAGGTAGGGCTAAGCAGCTTTATGAAATTCAAAGGAAATTCTTGGGTTTCTTTTCAAAGGAATCAAGCACAGTTTAACGACACTAGATATTTCACAAATAACAGGCCAATATGAAATATCGTATTTAAGAAGAAACAAACTCAGTAATGAATTGAGAGGCTTATGTTCTTATTCTAGGATTGTCATATTCAAAGGAATTACAATAGGCACATAATGTAATTGCACGAGCAAAAGCTTTTGAAAACAAGTATTTTAAAAATATGAGTATCAATACCTTTTAAATAAAGAATGTGCTGTACGAAGGACTCCATTAATAACATGAAAATCTCCACTCTGAAAGCGATTCACCATTTCTGTCAACAAGTCAGGCCATTTCTGAGGGAAATCTTCTCTGCCAATGATGCTAATGGCATCACTTAACTGGGGGGAGGAAAAAGGTTAGATGACAGCTCTATAAACAAGACTGCCTAAAAAGCAGGGCCTTGCATTACCTGCTTCTGGATTTGCTCCGGGCTGCTAAGCATCAAGTGCACTATGTTGGCTTTAATGGCTACTCGGTCTGCTTCACAAATTTTGTTTGGTTCATCTTCAACCTAAAAACAAAACATCCGTGAGCAAGTAACGTAAAATCCATGTCCGTGGCCAGATAGATGGGTTTGTAGACAAACAGAACTGTTTAGTACTTCCTGGCTTTCTAAGAAAAACATAGAGGAAGGTAGGGCCTTCCCTCTACATGAATGGGTCAGATTCCTTTAATAATCTGATGAAAGCTTTCCATAGAAAAATGTGCATTACACCCCAAATGCAAATATTTTTACACACAAATTAATGAGCTTCTGACTTCTTGATGCCAATTAAGACTCTCGGTTTCATATGTAAACTAGTCAGAACACGTGGCTAAAATCTTTATGTATGCTACTTAGCCCATGTTCATCTTCAGAAATGTCAATTTTGACTCTCATCTTAAGTTAAAGGTATTTTCAAGGAAAACCTCTTGACCATTAGGATTTTGAATGCATCCAGGACTGTATCACCCAAAAAGGTTCTGGATGCCTTACTAGTTTTACAAATCAAGATAGAGGGAGAAGCCTAGCATATCTACGAGTAGAGGGAGGGACTTTTCAAACATTCTAAGATTCACCAAGTCATTTCTTCACATGTGGTTAACACTTGATGACACAAGCTTAAAAAAAATATTTACTATTTTAAAATTTTATGGAATGAGAAAAAAGATTCTAAATAAGTATTTAAGCAGATTTAAAGTTGACTTTTTAAGAAAAATTGACCATTTTTGTTAACTGTAATGCTTTCTAAATATCATTGCTGCTATCACTACAAAACCGTTCTCATTTTTTTCTTTATCCTAAGCAAGGGTTTCCTCAACCTCACCATTACTGACATTTTGGGTCAGATAAATCTTTGTGGTAGGGATCTTTCTTGTACGTTGTAGGATGGTTACCAATATCCCTGGCTTCTACCCACGAGATGCCAGTAACACTCACTTCTCCCACCCCAAGCTGTGACAACCAAAATGTTACCAAATATCCCCTGGTGGGTAAAAATCACCTGCAATTGAGAACCACTGTCCTAAGCTAAGGTGTGGAAAATACCTTTCTTAATTTATAATTTTATATTAGTCATTAAACTTGTAGCACAATAATATTCACCTTAAAATTAGAATATACCAGGGGTGCCAAAAAAGTGTATACACATTTTAAGAGCTATTAACATTTTGGTCAACATTGATCAACCAGTAGTTCGCTGTCAGAAGTGTCTGGACGCTGATGTAACCACTTTGAGCACCTCTTGTAATTGCAGAAGTCAAACGAGACTTGTATTCATCTTTTGTTATCAGTATGTATTAATACAGTTTTTTCCTTTCTTAAAATGTATATACATTTTTTGGCACCCTATGGGTTACGCGCGCGCGTGTGTGTATGCCGTTCTTCAGCTTTGTATACTTTTAACTAGTCCACAACAGAAATTGCTTCAATGATTCATTTAGACTATGTCTTCCCACACGTCTCTTCAGTAGACAGTGAGCTAGAATTAAATTCCAAATAATGGAAGTTAAAACCAAGTCTCACAACCCTCTAGCAACCTGGGTTATGAAGTTGAAATAATCTATATGAATTCAAATGAAACAACAGGAACTTTGGAAGTGTCCTGCTTTTTGTTCAGATTTTTTACATGCATGATCATGCCATCTGTGAACAAAGACAGTTTTACGTCTTTCCTCCCAATCGGTATACCTTTTATTTCCTTTTCTTATTGCATTAGCAAAGACTTCCAGTATGTTGGAAAAAAGTGGTGAGAGGAGACATCCTTCCTTTATACCTGATTTCAGTTGGAAAACTTCAAGTTTCTCACCAGTAAGCATGAAGTTAGCGGTATGTTATTTGGTAACTAGTCTTTATCAACTAAAGTTCCCCTCTATTCCTAGTTTATTGAGAATTCCTATCATGAATGGGTGCTGGAGTCTGTGAAATGTTTTTTCTGCATTTATTTATATGATCATGTGATTTTTTTCTTTTAGTCTATTGATGTGATGGATTACATTAATTAATTTTCAAATGTTCAACAGGGCTTTCATACTTGGGATACATCCCACTTGATTATGGTATATATTTTTATACTGTTTTGGATTTGATTTGCTAACACTTTGTTTAATTTTACCTTTAATCTGTGTCTGAATCGTTCAGAAGCACTACATATATATAAATCTTGTAAACATACAGGGTATTAAACTATGATTCACAAAATACTTACAATTCTCCAGTTTCTTTTAATATAATTCTTGAATGTTACTGAGGCACACACTTTGATAACATTATCCTGGGACTTCTCCAGTAACGTTAAAAGCAACAGTGGGTAATTCTGATTTCCTTCTACAGATTCAAGAAACTTCTCAGCTGTAAAAGAATTTCCACGTTAGAAGATTTGTTACAACAAAACCTTTCCACTTTATGCATCTGTGAACTATGAATATCTGACTGAAGCATCACAAAAATGGAAAGATTAGTATACTTTCCTTTGGGGAACCTATCAAGGCTCTACTATGCCTCTCACTTTTCTTATCTATTAAATGGACTATATATGATGTTACATTAAATTTACATAATATCTCAGTTTTCAGATCACTTCAATCCATTAACTCATCTGATTCTCACAAACCTATAAAGGGGCCTGATTGGATGATCACCCCATCTGAAGGAGAATCTACTTCTCAGAGAGACTGAGTGACTTCAGGGCAAATGTTATACACCCTGTCTTGTTCCAGAAGGATTATTATTAGTACTATTAGTAATGGTAGTAATATTTCTTTTATAGTACTACTGTGATTAGGATTAAGTGAGTTAACTTGTGCTAATATATATTATTAATATTATGAACCGTATGGGTCTGGTGCTTTACTCACATAGATTTCATTAAGTTGTCACTACTACCCAGAGAGGTAGGTAGCAGTACCCTTATTTTAAAAACAAGGCCAATGAGGTTAAGTAACTTGTTGAACATCACACAGCTAGAAGATTTCATCACTGAAAGAGTTTTAGTCCAGTCCTTATTCTACCATTACTAGCCCTTAATTAATTTTCTTCTTGAATTAAACATTTCTAATACCAGCAATAAATTTACTCAAAAACTTATCCACATATTTAGACTCATATTAGGGATATTAAGTCTCCTAAGTTTACCGATCACACAGTGAAGGTTTACAGCCCGTCTAATTTTTCCCATCTTAAGCTTCACAAAGCAACACCCATTCTATGGTTCCGATATTTACTGAAAAGGTCTGCCGTCAGCATCTATTATTTTCTACAATAATATGACTTAACACTTTTCTTCTTTCTGAACTGAGTTCTAAGTGTTTAACTTCCATCCTCAAGCCTTCCCTACTTTGTATCCACCAGCTACTTCCTGAAAGATGAGAATGTTGAACTGAAAAATGTATTTCAGTAGGGGACACACTATGGTTTTGTATGAGTCCTATGAGGCTGTTTCCTCTTAGGCTGGTCAGCATTTTGTACAGGGCAACACACTGGATCCGTGACTTAGGAAAAAGCCCATGTAGGTTGCCAGGTCTCTTTCCTAAACTGTAATTAATATCCTGGAAGCAGTCTTCTCATGAATTTAAGTCTAATTATTCCTTTCTGAGTTCATTTCTCTCAGTCTGCTCACAGAACAGTCACACCGACATGTTTCTACACACTCAAGCAGCCTCAGAATGTCTTCCAGTTCATCTATTGCACTGTCACGCCTCAATAGCCAAGGGAGGGAGCACAGTGATATCTGTAAGCTGGGCTCCACTACACGTTTCCACATCATTTTAGAAAGATGCTGAGTCAGTCTATTATCAATCCCTGAGAAATGTCATATTCATAACTCTTCCCAGAAACAATGTATTTCTACTCTGTCCTGGATTCATAAAACAACAGCACCTTTGCCTTACAAAGACACAATTACTGAAAATAATTTTTAATCAACAATGTTGGCAGAGGCTTTCTGGGAAAGTCTAAGAAGATTAGAGCCCTTAATTTCCCTTTATCCAAGAACACATTACTTCTTTAAGCTCTAATGCGCAGATAACAATTTTCCATCTCAGAAATCACAGACTTCACTAGGATAGGATGAATGCATTAACACGTTATGATTCTATTATATGTAACATAAAAATACGTGTATTCATTTGTGTCTTCCTGGGGCCCTTCCAAAATCCTCTCCATGAGCACGCACCTTAGTAAATTCTGAAGAAGTGGATTAAGAGCATTTCTGGTTAATATGGCTTACATCAAAGATTCATCAACTGACGACTTACAAAACACATCTGACCCCCGCAGAATAGTTGGTTTGGTTTGTGCGTGTTTCAAAATTGGTTCAAGTTATTAGATGCTATCATTTAAAAATGAGGACACTTCATATAAACAGCCTTATCTTTCAAGTAAAGCTGGAAATCTGGTCTTGCAAAACTGGTTTGAATCCCCCAAAGTTAGCTGGTTCCAAATATTTGCCCCTTAACAAAGGCATATACAGTCACAGGATATCACCAGTCCCCGCTTGGCCTGCCCCCCTCATTTGCCTTCACATCTGACTCCTGTGGGTATTTGAATTTGCAATTCTAAATTTATTGTGTTTCTAATGGAAACTGGTCATATTTGGGAGAGAGGGAGAAAGGAATCCTAAGTTTTAAAATATATTAATTTAATCAAACCAACATGACGAAAATTAAGAGAAAATGTCTGATTACCTGGTTTCATTCACTTAATCATTTTTTTGGCCATTAACTCTCATCTCTATTCCCTAATTATTATATTGCTAAAACAGGCAGGTGTGGGGAATTTCAGAAAGGTGAAGGGACAAATAATTTTAAACATACTAGTACTTTTTACCCCCAAAAGACACCAAATAAAATTCTACAAAATTTGGGTTTTTTTTTATTCTACAAAAAAACCCAAAACAAAAACCAAAAAACCAAACCAAACCCACCCCACACGACACCGTATGTTATTAACAGCTGCAAACAGGCAACCACACATTTTATGGCTAGAGAATGAAAAATAACCATGTCTGAAAATCTAAGTGTAAATCTTTTTCTTTTCTTCTAATTTACAAACAGGCAGATTGCACAAAGGTTTCCCTCACCTGTCCTTTAAGAATAAATCAACCATAGAACAATATTTATTCTCTTTACCTGGACGTCTGATGGCAGGATCTGGATCAAGAGTTTTCTTTAAATATTCTGTTAGTGTTTGCAAATTTGCATCGCTGAGCTCCATTGCAATAGGACCTAAAACAAAAACGACGTTTGGGTAATTGGTCACATGGGGACACAGTAATTTGCGTAAAAGAATCCTTTTCTATTATTGGTCTTTCCCTCTCTGAAAGTCATCCATTTGTTATGTTTTGGGCATGGGCTATAAGCCTGACTCTTAGCTAAAATAAGATGGGCTTTTTGAAACAATGGTGAGACAATTTTGAGATAAAGAAGAAAAAACATATTATTTGAAAGATAGGCACAGAAAAGCAAAGTTGAAGAATTTATCAAAGTCACCATAAAGTTGATCTAATTTAAAACGCTATGAAACAAAGCAAACAAAAGGGTTAAAAAAACTCACTACAATTTTTTTAAAAAGTCCTGCCACAAGAAGTTAAAAATTTAAGCAGTAAATAAGGATCCCATAGAGTTCTGAAATTGAAGACACTAGAATAAATTCCTTTGTGTACAACATGCAATCACAAGTATTCGTAACAAACTACATGCTGAGCATTTGCACCTGGGGAGATAACTTTGGGGTTCAAAAGATGTCAGCTGTGATTATGATTAAAATGCAACTTTCTACACCAAAAGTAAAGGTAACAAAAGCAAAAATGAAAAGAAGTGGAACTATGTCAAATGAAAAAAACCTCAGCATAGCAAAGGTAACCATAAACAAAAGGAGAAGGCTGCCTACAAACGGGAGAAAGTATTTGCAAATCATATATCTGATAAGGGGTTAATATCCAGAATACATATAAAGAACTCATTCGATTCAAGGGAAAAAAACAATTCAATTAAAAAATGGGCAGAGGATCTGAATAGACAATTTACCAAAGACATACAGATGGCCAACAGGTACATAAAAAGGTACTCAACATCTCTAATCATCAGGGAAATGCAAATAAAAACCACAAGATATGACCTAACGTCTGTTTGAATAGCTATTCTCAAAAAGACAAAAAATAACAAGTGTTGGCAAAGATGTGGCAACAAGGGAACCCTTGTGCACAGCTGGTGGGAATGTAAATTGGGGTAGCCACAATAGAAAATAACAGGAAGGTTCCACAAAAAATTTTGATTCTCACATGGGCCAGTGGGCTCTCAACCACAAGGTTGCCAGTTCGATTCCTCGAGTCCCGCAAGGGATGGTGGGCAGTGCCCCCTGCAACTAAGATTGAACACGGCACCTTGAGCTGAGCTGCTTCCCGGATGGCTCAGTTGGTTGGAGCGCGTCCTCTCAACCACAAGGTTGCCGGTTCGACTCCCGTAAGGGATGGTGGGCTGCACCCCCTGCAACTAGAAACAGCAACTGGACCTGGAGCTGAGCTGCGCCCTCCACAACTAAGACTGAAAGGACAACCACTTGAAGCTGAACGGCACCCTCCACAACTAAGATTGAAAGGACAACAACTTGACTTGGAAAAAAGGCCTGGAAGTACACACTGTTCCCCAATAAAGTCCTGTTCCCCTTCCCCAATAAAATCTTAAAAAAAAAAAAAAAAAGAAACTTTATTATTAATTATTCAAAACTTAAACTAAATATAACTTAAACTAAATATAAATCACAGACTGACCAAAAAAATCACATCTGATATATTACAAATTATAAGCTAAATAAATGGCTCATGTGGATATAACTGATAACACAAGGCTAAGAAATATACACACAAAAGCAATAGCACATACATGCAGATTAAAAGTGTGTGCATCATTACCAATGGCCCAAAAAGCTTGAAAATGCTATAAACGGGACTTTATGGTCCAAGTTGTTGGTAAGCAGGTAAAATTAACTGTGAAACAAGAATACTTTTGGGAGGTGAAAGAAGTATCCTAAAATTGGATTGTGGTCATGGATACATGACTGTATAAATTTACCAACACTCACCAAACAGTACACTTAAAATGAATTCATGCTAACTTATACCCCAATAAAGCTATTTTTTAAAACCCCACTTCTGCTTAGATCCCAATAGGCAGCTTTAGGGACAAAGTCACACGTAGCTCCTGGGGAACTGTAGCCTTTTCAGGGCAACCAGGCACCAAATTAGTCAGGGGTCTCAATGACAAAGAAGAAAAAATTAAGTACATAATAATTTTTGTAAAATGTGATAAAGCTAGGTGGAAAGAGGTCAAGTATACCATAATTCAAATTATGTTAAAAATTTGCATACACCTAAATACACAGGAAAAACAATATACTCCAAAATGTAAACAGTAGTAACATCTACATGATAAATACAGGGGATTTTTATTCTCTTCATATCCTTCTAGATTTTTCTAATATCCTACAACTAACTATGTGTATTACATTTACTGTCGGAAAGTTATCAATCAAATAAAGACTCTCAAAGGAGCTTAAAGACTAGTTGGAAGACACAACTGAAATACCAACTACAGACCTATAACCCTTTTCCTTTCAAGCAGCTAAACTTGGCATGAAGTTCCTAAAGCTATAAATTTAATTTTTCTCTCAGTATGAAAATTTATTTCACCAAAGAAATAGTCATATGTTTGATTGCAGGATGCTACCCTCAAGCTCCATTGGGATGTTGCATAATCCACAGTATGTGCATCCAATAAAAAAAATTCTGAAACACATTTGTTCCCTGGAGTAGAAGGGCCAAATGAATCACACAGACAGCAACTTAACTGCTAGGAAGTTAAGAAGAGAGTCACCGGGTATTCGGTGGTCCAAGATGGCCCAGAGGCTGTGAGTCTTTTGCAGAACTTGAAGGATATACAGATTTGGATAGGCAAAGTCCTTGTACTTAGGAAATAATGTGAGCAAAGTAACAGACATGGGAAGACTTTTTAGCTCCTTTGGGGAATAGTGGACTTAAAAGGCTGAGATCAGCTCATACAGGTTCCTCAATACTTAGCTGAAGAGTTTCATGATTTAATGTACAATAGGAAGGTTTTTTGAAATTGGTAAAAACTTAATGTGGAATATAGGACCTTTGGGCTGGTAATAGTTTGCAGAATGGAGGTGAGGAAGAGAACAAGAGAAGCTATGTTAGGATACTTTTTTAAGTGAGGCAAAGAGCAAAGGTCACGTCTATGAACCAGGCACAGTACTGGATGTTTTATATGCTTATTTCACATCAAAACCATTTTACATACAAGGAAGAAGACAAGAGAGATTAACTAACTTGCCCCAAGTCACACATAGTTAACAAAGACCAGCTCCCACTCAGCCTGACTCTAGGTCTACCTTCTTCCTACAACCTAAGGCTATCTATCCCTCAGGTAGAAATAATGACGGAGGACTGAACTTGAGTGGAAGCACTGGGAACAGCAATAGAACAGGATGAGGTGAAAAAGAGCAGTCAGATGGGAATTAGGGAGAGGAAGAAGTCAAAGATGACGCTGAGATTCTGAAGACTGATCCGACCAACAAAACAGCCAAAACCTTTCATTTCACACTAAAAAAAGCAGCTAGAAAGGGGATATATGTGTATCTAATGCTGTGCTTGTGCAGAGTACTCCTCCACAACCAGAAACCACACCTTCTAAGGATAACAATCTGTTTGAAATTATTTGTATTCTCCCTTCCCTTCCCTTATTAATTACAGTCCCTTCCCTTAATTAGAAAACATTTTTATCACAGGGGAAGTCAATATTCTGACTGATTTAACAGATTCCACCACCTGTCTATATACACTTCCTTTGACCCAGGGCAAACCACTCTACAGGCATGAATACCAAATCCTATGCAACCACACTCACAATTTTTAGGAAATTACCCTTTTTGGGTTTTATATCAAAAGTTTGGAAAATGTTACACATTATATACCCCCTTTTTTTGGAGATTCACTTCAGGAACAGTACATTATCAATATAACATTGTTTAATCCAGAGGTCCCCCTACTACTTGGCCTCGGCCACAGAAACACTTTATTATGGGACACACTTTGGAAAGCAGTGATTCAATCAATTCATTTCCCATTCTTTTTTTCTGTATTGAAATGCTGACTCTGAAATCATAAAAGTTTGCTATTGCCAAGCAAAATCATTTACATCAATGTATATGAGCTAAAAAGCTTGTTCTTTCTTTGCCATATGCAAATTTATTCTACCTTTTGGGATTTATGCAAGGCAACATATTAGAAACTGTGTGGCGGGGGTTAGGGGGAGATTACAGAGGTCAGTTGGATCTATTTTGTTGAGTTTTTTAAATACACTCAATAAATCTGCATTTCATTTTCTGTTATGTTCCTATAGCACTGTACACATCTAAACCCAATCTCTTAGATTCCTCATAATGATCTGTATTAAAAATCCAAACCCCTTACTTCCCACGGCAGAGTCCCATGCAATCTGGCACCTGTTAACCTCATCTCACATTCTCCTTGCCTCTCACTATGTTGCGGCCACAAAAGCCGCCTTTCTGTTCCTTGAAGCAGCCTAGACAGTTATCCCTGCTTGTAATACTGCTCCTCCTAATTTGGTATCAGGCATCATTCAGCCGTCAACTCCTCAAAAGGGCCTTCTACAACTATTATCTACCTCATGCCTGTGACACTGTTAACAGCATTAATCCTCACATGAAATATCTTCCACTTGTTATTTCTTGTTAACGTTTCAGGGCTTGGTACGTCTTTATATGCCCAGGACCTTCAACACTGCCTGGCACATAGTAGACACTGGATACACATTTGTTCCATGAACTAATGGATGAGTCACTATGTCAGCCAGCCAGCTAAAACATAAATGCCCAGTCTGGACTGGAGAGTCTTCTTTGAGGATCAGCTATTGTCAGCCGCAGCACAACGTAGGAACTCAGTTACATCTGTCAGATAAACAAATGACCAACTTGCCTGCCATAATTAATTTCTGTTTATTCAAAAGTACTTCAAGAAAGAAGTGAATGTGAAATCTGTCCTGTATTTCTGTTCATATATGGCAGTGCTTATACTTTTGTTTCAGGGTTTTGCACTTACTGTCCCATCTGCCTGGACAGTTCTGTCCCTGGGGAGTGGCATGACTCACTGACCATTTCATTCAAGTCTCTTTTCAAATGTCAACTCTTTTCAGAGATGTCTTCCTAGACCATCCTACCTAAAAGAGCACCCACCTCAGCCACTCCCCATTCCCTTACTCTATTTGTCCAAGTAAATTTTATCAGACACATTAATTTGCTTTCTTGTTTACTGTGCTTCTCCCTCCACTAGACTGTAAGCTCCACGAGTAGGGACTTTGAATTTTGTTCACTGCAATCTCCCTAGAGCCGCACAACACTGATGGGTACCTACTACATATTTGTTGTACTCTTTTCAAAAGCTACTACTCTTGACTGATTTTTCCATCAAAAGTACTACCATTCGTCCCATACGTTCTGGTCACATTTATTATTGTGACAAACAGGAAGAGGCGGAGACAACTGACTCTATGACCACATGATAGAATAACCCAAAAATGACACAGTTGAAGTGGTAGGGGAGGAATGTCTTTAAGTTTTTTAAAAAAGGGTGTTGGAGGGGAAAAAAGTGTGTTTGTATGGGTGGGGGGACGTTGTATAAATATGCATGGTATAGTCACTGAAAGTTAAAACACTACATAGATCCTAGAATTTTAATGTTAGGTAAGGGACTAAGTATTTGTCAACAAACCTTTTTTATATCTCCTTAGTGATAATGTCTATAAAACCAAATTATAAGCTTATCCTTGATTTGGAAAGTATGACAAATCAGGTAGTTTTATAAAATACTCTACAGGTGTTCACAATGTATCAGCAAGATCAGGTCTAATTAAGCCATCTTATTTGGTAACAGATGAAAATGCTGTGACACTTTCAAATATTAGCAACATATAAATGTAAAAAGCATTACTGATTTTAAAATAAAAACTCAAACTAGAAGTGGAAAATCCATTATTTTTTCTTTAAATGAGGGGTGATACGTTACTTTCTCTACAAAGCTATCTTTGGAAATCCCTATCAATACACACACAAAAATGAAAAAGACAGGTACCATAATAAATCAATTATGATAGACTTATCTAAATTCCAAGTTCTTCCTGTTGAGTGAATGGCTGGACCTAAGTCTAGCCTCTTCCCCACAGGCCCTCATAGATGAAGACTTTTGGAACAAAAGCGTTGCTTTCCAATGCCATCTCTTAAACATAAGCTGATGCAAGATGTGTGCCTTTTCCTTAGATATTTCCTCCACATTAGAGAACCATTCCTGAGGCCTTACATCTGGGAAAGGGAAAGAGATCCAATGAATGAAAACTATCTGCACACACATATCAAGAACATACCCCAACATCTCAACCCACCCTCTGCCTTCTAATCACAGGTACGTACCACTTAGAATCAAATCCAAATTTTTCACATTGCCTACAAAGTCCTATGCGATCTGGCCCCTGGATACCTTTCTTCATACACTACTCTCTAGTAAGTTGGATTTTCCTCGGATATTCCATTACTCCAAACTTGTTCCTGTCCCCGAGCTCTTGCACTTTCTATTCACCATTGCAGTTTCTATTCCCTCTGCCTGGATGTTCCGTCCCCTCACTTTTCCATGGCTGGTCTCTCAGCTCAAATGTCAACTTCTCAGAGAAGCCTTCTTCATCTGTCACATCAGCCTGTCATTTCTCATTGTCTGACATTATCGAATTCATTTTTTTGTATTCCTGTTTCTTTCCCCCACTAGAATATAAACTCCCATTGAGAAGGAACCTTGTCTGTTTCTTCACTGCTGTATTCCCCGAGATTAACTGGCTGCTCAATAAAATTATTATATGAAAAAAAGAACAAATTAATTCCAAAGCTTGAGCAGTGCTCTCGAATCCATCCAATCTTGTATAGGAAATGGTTTCCCTCCATCCCAGCCCCCAACTAGCAGAAATCAAAATAACCAGAAGGGGAGAGAGAATTCCCTTACACTATTGGAAAGAAGTAAAAGATAAAGGGTCTTAAGAGGAAAGAGGCTAGGGTAGATTAAGAGTCCCACGAATTGTTCAAAAAATGGAGACACACACAAAAAAGGAGCAAAAATTCCACTATGGGGCCCAAGGGAAGGAGAAAAAGAGCACTGGTGAGATCCAAGAGTAAAATCTCCTTCTGTGCCTCCAAGGAATGCTACTACTTGTGCATACGTCATGTGGCAAGCACTGGCCACCTGGATACAGCAGTAAAAACAGAAAAGAAAGTAAGGTCCTTGCTCTCAAAGTTTACCTCTTAGCAGTTGAGAAAGAAAATAAACTACAAATGATTATAGATACTGATCAATGCTAAGTAGTAAATAAAACTAGGGTGATGTGATGAAAAGTTGAAGGAAAGAGGTCCTTATAGAGAAGTTGGTCAAAGGCCTGAGGTGAATGAAACCTGGAAGGGCAGGGAGCCAGCCTTGCAAAGATCTGATGTTGGTAATTTCCTAGCAAACAAGTCACGTCCACATGCTTGATGGTGGCCATGAGCTTGAGACATTTAAGGAAGGAAGGTCAGGTCAGTATGGCTACCGTGGCTAACGAGAAGAGATGGGTGGGAGAGGTGGACAATGTCCCCCTTCGGGTAGGACTTCGTAAACACGTAATAACTCGGGGGATCCTCATAGGCACTTTACGAGGTAGATTGTTTTCAACCCTATTTTGCAGATAAGGAAATGGAAGCTCAGACAGAGAAACAAATAGCTCCCAAGTTACGCTCCTAGGGAGAGGCTAAATATGGAACGAACCCAGGCATTCTAATTCCAAAGCCCATGCTTCGAACTACCACACCACAGCGTTTCCTTCAATAGGGGGACCCCCCCCCCCCGACCCCCGCAGGCGCATGGACTAGAATTTAATCCTCATAAACAATTCAGCAAAGTGAGGTCACGATGCCCATTTTACAGTCGGGGAGATTAAAGCAAAGGGAGATTAAGTTTCCCACCCTCTTTAAGAATCAGGCGAGTGCCGGGAAGGCGCTGTCGGGCGGCGGCCGGAATCCCTAACCCTGCAGCCCAACAGGCCTCGCCGCCGCTCTCCGCTCACGTTGTGGGTGGCCCAGAGCGCCGAGAACGACGCACGGGCGTGACCAATGAGAAGCAGCCTTCCCGAGCGGCACGGCGGTGGCGCGGCCAATCAGTGCAGCGCAGGAGGGGAAGGGGCGGGCGCTCAGACAGCTCTCGTTAGGCCGCGCCGCGGCTGTCTTCGCCCCTCAGAGGCCCGCGGACTGCCGGACGTAGGCCTGAGACCTGGGACGCCGTGAGATGAAGCGAGGCCGATGGGCGAAGGCGAAAACCTTACCCGAGGACGCTGCCCGAGGCACAGGTCTAAATTCGGCTCTCGCGCAGAGGCGCGGTCCCTGCTTTCCAGCGCTCGGAAGTGCAGGGACCGCCTCATCCCTCCCCCAGCGGGATTCCCAGAGGCCACCCTGCTAAACGATGCACGCCCTGGCCTTACCTTGTGGTATTATGGGAACGGAAAAGAAAATCTCAGCCGCGGACTGTAGCCGGCACTACCCACTCCAGCCACCTCTCCACCGCACATTCAAACCCCGGCAAAATGGCGCGGCGGCGAGACTGCGCCCGAGGCGCATGCGTGCACAGGGCAGAGGCAGGGGGCGGGGCCAAGCGCGCTCGGGCCCCACCCAAGTTCGAAGGGCCAATTTCTAGCTTGAATGACCCCGCTGTGTTTGCGCTGAGGTCACAAGGGACAGTGCCCTTTCCTCTGACCGTTCTAGCGGGCATCACAATCCCCATTTTCCTGAGACGAACACAGAGGCACCGAATGGCTGCTGGATTGTGGCTTTTTCTTGATGTCAAGCACGCTAGTAAGTCTTACATAACTTTTTCACTGCCCAAAGTCATGTCCGCAAGTCGCAGAGTACTTCCGGTCCCTCGTGGAGCTCATGTTTTAGAGGGAGAAACGGAATAAACAAGATAATTTCAGAACTTGATAAGTGCTACGAGGAAACTGAAAACATGGTGAGCTGGCAGGCAGTGACTTGGAAAGTCAGTGGGATGGTCAGAGGCCTCTGCACACGTGACCGTTGACCTGAATTTCAGCGAGACAGCTGTGTGTGTGTACATCAGCGTGGAGAGCATTTCAGGAAGATGCCAGGAGCAAAGGCTCTGAGTCAGGAATGAGCTAGACGGGGTTGATGAAATAGAGCATGTCAGGAGATGACGTTGGGCGAGCCCTGGCCCGGGAGTAGGTCTCCTAAGCCAGTGTTTGGACCATGTCTTAAGTGCGTGACCACCGGATTTATATTTTAAAAGGCCCACCAGTTGCTGCTTGGAGACCGAACTGTATGGGCGGGGGCAGCAGGGGAGAGCTTGAAGCAGGGAGACCAGGGAGGTGGGTCCATCCAGGAAGGCGTGTCATGGCCCGGACTAGGGTGCATAGCGGTGCATGGAGAGAAGTGGACAGCCTCAGGATGTAGCTGAGAGGTAGAGCCCTTGGGATCTTGTGATGCACTGAGTGGCCCTCAGTTTTGGCCACCTCCTCCTCAACAGGCCCAGTTTTCCACTTAGATCCCATCCTTGGAATCCGTTGCTACTCCTGGACTGAAAGGCACACTATTTGGTCATCATTTGAGGAAGCAAATATAAGAACACAAATTATGTAGCCATTGAGAACTGCAGAGCTCTCAGCACATAATGACTCTGCACTAAAAGATGACCAAACTCCAGTATGGCTTCTAGCAGCAGAAGGCCATTTCCCTAAGGACGATTGAAGCACAGGGAGGTTAAGCTCAGTGCTGCCAAGAGAATTGACTGTTTTTCTAGCCGACACCTGAGGATAGGTCCCAACCTCCCTTTCTTAGAGCATTTACTAAAAGGTTTACAACTGTGAACTGTTCCTCTGTCCCTTTGCGATGCATGTGGAGCTCCTACAACTTAGGAGTGTCTTGCAAGGACCTGAAAGCCATTCCTTTGAAACGTATTAGTCAATTTCAGCAGCGGAATATTTTAAGTACAATAATGATTTACAACTTCAGAATATTTCAGAAAATAGACTTTGAATTCAGAGGCAGTAAAGCCAAGCCTAGAGTTTACTGTCTTTATTTGTGGGCACGCTGTATGAACCTTAGATTTGCCTCCCACTCGATGACCCTGTGAAGTCTTCCTCTGTAATCTTGCCCTTAATGCCAGCAAGAGAGATTTATGTCTTTTCTTGGGAACTAATGTACTGATCAAACTAATTACTGAGTGAAAGTGGATTCAAGAGATAAATAAGCATCTTCTCAAGATGATCTTTTTCCCTTTCATGGGGGGGGGGAAGAGAAGTAGGGGATTCTTATTTTAAAAAATTAGAACCCACAATTAATATTCTCCCACTAATAATTATATTTGTTAAACTATAAGCTTATACCTGCCGTAAGAAGAAACTAACCCCAAACTCTGGCTTGATACATATATTAATTACTACATTAAAAATGACTTTTTAAAAGTTTATTGATTTATCACCTGATTAAAGCATGGGATATTTTAACAGTATTATACATAATATTTTTACATAGAAAACTTTACATAGCATTTAATATTATATAATTCTGCTTATTCTTTCAAAAATGTATACATCAGGAATGCTTTTCATTAAATTACCAATATTAAATGCACTTAATCATCGTGTATAGATTAAACAAAAGTAGCTATTAATTTTTAGGCATTTTAAGGAGGTAAAACATTTTGCACATAAAGAAATATTTGATGCAAATATGCAGATAAAATTTTTTTAAAAATTAGAACACTGAGAAAAACTATATCTTTGATGTCTTTTTTTGAGGGCAAGGACTTCCAGATATATTCATTCTTTTAAATATTCAGCTTTGGTTTCTTTGTATCCCAAACTACAAAGCTGCTGATGGCAAAATTCCAGGATTTCGTGTGAGTTCAAGCTATGTTTACCTTAACACAAACATTGAAACAGAATTCAGAAAATGCAGTATTGAGAATCCAGCTTCTGTTTAAACCAATATCCACTTGCATCATAACAACAAACATTTGAATGAGATGGTCATATTTGCATTTGTCAACAGGTATCTTTAATAACTATTAAAGGTTACTAAATGTATAGCCATAATCACAACAGAACAAAAAAGTTTAGGTGTTTTTTTTTTTGCATTTTGTACAAAAGTCACCTGTCAGAGGAAAATGCTCTGTTTTTAGATATACAATTTCCATAATGTATGTTCTTTGGTTGTATGTGAGGAGTGTCAGGGAAAAAGTGTATTTGACTCTAAAGATGCGTATTAGAAATAAAACTTCCCATCTGTTTGTTGTTAAGATACCAAAGCTGGTGATTTCCATAAAGGACAATGAAGAAAAACAAAATTGCTCAAAGCAGCAGTATTATGACAAATAACTTCTCTAGAGACCCAGCACATAAAATCAACACTTAAAGCATTCTGAGAAAAGAAATAAGGCCTTGGAAATGCTTCTCCTTTCTCCATAACTTGATTGATAAATGGTGTCCTGGCCCGGTGCTGCAGAGTCATACACACCCTTTTCACTAGTGTTTGAGTGGCACAAGCCACGCTTATCATGAAATAGATTTACTCACAAAGTAGAATTTAGGGTGAATGGCTTATTACTGGAGGTAAGGGATTTCCTTAATACTTCATGGTCCACCAACAAGAAAAATTACCCTAAATGGTTTTCATCCAGTTTTTAAAGGTCCATGCTGGTACAATTCCAATGCTTCATTCAGAAAACTGAATTGTTTAAAACAAAAAGAAATTAAAACCTGAATATTTCAGCAAGTAACAGATGGACTTACACATTTCTTACTCTGCAAGAAGAGGCAAACATTAAGGGGAAGGCAGGAGAATACTGGAAAAGTCTTGTAGTCACAATTGATGAAGAAAATGTCACATGACAACCTCAGAAGGAAAGGAAAAATCTCAATCGGATGCATTTGGACAGAAAATATAGTGAACTCCCAAATACACCTTTAGTACAAATAGCGGTGGAGATGACTGACTTGCTGAGGTTGTAACGAACTATAGTACCAGAGAGTAAGTCTCAGAACGCAGCTTCCACGTTGCTGTGTAAAGATGTAACGGATTCAAGACAAGTCAGTCAAATGTGCTAACATTTTCCATTCACAGTGAAACACTCTTTCACAGTCCCTTCCTGCTAAATTATATAGCTCCTCTTCGATGTATGTAAGTAACGTAAAAACACAAACCCGCTCTTTTATTCTTTGGTAAAGAAATTAAAATACTTTTGGGAAAAGAAAAAAGTAGACAGTACTGCTGGCCCAAACCAAACATTTCTCAAAGCTGTTAAAAACAAAAAAATTTAAGAAATCAGTTTCTTAATAAACAAAAGCACCAGAAATCCTTCTCTATAAAGAAAAATAATCCGATTTTATAGATAGGTTCCCAACTTACTATCTTCTAAGGCACCAGAGTTGACATCAATACAACCCAATTTACAGGACCAAAGGGCATAGGTAGAAGTCTGAATGTTTTAATAACTCTGTGTAACACTTTTGCTAATGCTGGATGCCGCTCCAGGTGAGTGGATGAGAGGGCAGAGAATGAAGTGTGTATTCTCTTTCTCACTGACTCATACCGCTTGCAGGCTTCAGGCCGTACCTGTCTACTGCCCCACTTTTACATAAGCTGCATCAGATCCAGTTCTACTGCAGTCAAGAGTATTGCACCATCATTAACATAAAAAGGGCCTCGGAATCTAACCTTTCCAAAGAATTCAGCTACTAACAACTGGTACACTCACTGTTCTGAGGTAAAAAATAAAAGGTTTACTCAAATATAAACGAACTCTGTTAAATTACTACTTCATTTTCATTACTACTTCATATATTAGATTTCAGAGTGTGTGAGATGGACAGTGTATTCCGGAAGTTTTAATTTCATACCCATCCACCACGAACACTTACTTCAAGGAAGGCTAATCATCTTCATTACATTTTTTACTGTTTCCTATAGACTTTTCTCCCCAAGTTACTGAAATGGAGAGTCAGGAGGCACTACATTTTTTTTAACTTTGCAAGATCTTAATTCTAACTTAATTACTAAACTCTGCCTTCAATCATATCTTCCATATCTTTTTGTAAAATACTTTAAAATCACTCAGTCATAAACAAAATGGGGGGAAAAAAACCCAAAACCCCTTTGTTCCCTACCTTTCCCCAAACTAATCTAACTACAGCTGACTCACAACTGACAAAAACACTCAAACTTCTCTAACACACTCAGACAAGAACAAAAAACCCAGCATATTTTAGGTGGCACTTAGCCGTTACAAGAAATTTTATTAACATACTCTCTAATAATCACGAACCTATACAACTATGTTCAGTATTTTCAAGGAGAACGACTTCCTCTGACAAAATGTTTACAGCCAATCATGGGACCTTGCTGAAAATGACGGCATGTGCAATGACAGATTTGACAAACAATTCAATCAGTAAAATGGAATGACAGAGATGAAACAGACACCCCACCTACTGTGTTAACTGGGTATGCAACAGCTTAATGAAATACCACAATGCCTTAGTCAGGGATTCGGATGGGACCAGCGTAGAGGCCATCTTTATCCAGACCATTCTGAGCTCCAAGATACTGACTTCTTGTTTCTATGATCTGACCCTTCAGATGTGCCAGGTAGAGGTGGCATAGTGAACATTCTACAGAGGAGTAGTGGCCCGGGCTACCACATTGGTGACAGGGTCCCTGGTACTTGTGATGGCTCTTCTGGAATCCATATCTTATACACAACACCTATCCGTAAGAAGAACTTCCGCAGAACTGCTCGGAGCTCAGGAATCAGGTCAAACTGCATAATTTCACACAAGTAGGGGTAGTACATTGAAGCATGTGCTTTAAACTTGAGGTGGAAAGAGAAGGAAAGAGATAAAATTAGACGTGAAACTATATTTTGGTCCTAGTTTCTCAAAAGTATTCACCTCACCCTGGAACTTATTGCAATACTGGTGCTTTTTCTTGCTATTAGAAAGATGGTACAAAAAATTTGCCAATTAAAGCTTCTTTTAGTTATATTTAACCCCAAATATAAATTATTTGGGGACAGCCTTCCTACCAAAGTCAACTTTCATTTTAGTAAACCAAGTTTCCGGTTCTAAGCCAGTGTTTCCCAATCTCAACCCTCTCTTCCAACACAGCCACGTAATCACCGTAGCTGTTTAACAGCAATATGTATGGTTTCAATTTCAGCCTTTTCCAACTGGGGTTCTTTGAGATAAAAAGCCCCAATAACCTAAGGCATCCATTGTTTGCAATGAACTGACTTTTCTCTGATGCATCTAGCATGGTGTTACTTCTATAACCATCCCTGGAAGAATTGAGAAAATAGTTACCTTGAACTCTTGAAGAGCCAACCCAAACCTACACCCTAGTGGAGACAGAGTGTTTTTCTTTACCTTTTCATCGTTTATTTTGAGAGTTTTTGTTAGAAGTAACAGCAGGAGACTTGTCCAGGCCTCCCGATGGCTTTCGGAGTTCACCGTAATGAAATAGGCAAGAGCTTCACTGCACACACTAGAAGAGTCAGAGAAGAGGAGGCATATCAAACAAAAGATTGACAGTTCGCATTCTACTGGAGTAGAGAATTCTTGATTCTTGCAATGACTATTTACTGAACACCTGCCCTGGCTGTGCCATCTAAAACGAGTCGCTGAGACTCAGTTTCCTCCACTGTGAAATGGGGATCAATAACGGTACCAAACTCAAGGGGCTGTTGTGAAACGGGGGTGTCAAATGTTAGCTGAGCTCATCAGACCTGGCACACAGCTACGGCCGTGTTTGCAGCACAACAAGTACAAGAGTTTATTACCCATACTTAATTACACACTGCCTTTCTCTTCTCATCTTACATAAAAGTGCTAATTTTTTAAAACATGTTATGCTAAAAACATTTATGTATGTCTTTAGAGACACTTTATGAGACTGTAGGTAAGTCTCTTTGGGGCTTGATTTAAGTTGAAATGAGCTACTGGTGTCCCCTTTAATTCCTTTTTCAGTTTATGACTTGTTAAGTCATGTATTCTTACTGCAAGACAACTGAAAAGTGCATAAAATTATAAAGGAGGAAAATACCCATAATCCCTTCATCCTAAGGAACACATGACAGTATTTTGGCATATTTCCTTCCAGCTTTTTTGTCTATGATTTTTTAAAAATTACTGAAAATCATAAGTATGTAAAGCTTTACATCTTTTTTTTCTTTTTGTGTTGAAACATTGATTTTTCACATAGGAAAATTATTTTTTATAAACTTAATTTTTAATGGCTGCAAAATAGAATTCTAATATACGTAATACCACAATTTAGTTATCCATTTCACAGTTGAGCTGTTTTAAATGTTTTCTTTTTTCTTTTTGTAAGTCTGCAATGAGTATTCTATATAGGAATCCTGGTTCCCATTTCTAAGATATTTTCTTAAATAGATTCCATAATAGTAGAATTACTGACTCAAGGAAAAGGGAATGAACATTTTAAGGCTCCTGATGTATAATGCCACTTGATTTCCAGAAAGATCCCATCATTGTTCACTCCCCACCAACAGTACAGGAAAGTCTCATCACACAGATGCACAGGAGCAGCACGGAGTGTTAGTGTTTTTAAGTCTTAAAGGAGTAAAAGGAGGCTCAGACATGAGCATCTATCTAGCTCACAGGTGTCCAAGAAGCTGCATTGTAAAGATCTACTCTCCTCTCTGGGCATCTCTCAATGACGTCCCACTGCCTCTCCATTGCTGCATTTCCACATGATCAAAGTAAGTACACCCTGGCATCCATAGGATTCTGATACAGTCCTCGTGGAAAGGAGGAATGATGGTATGCTAGAGCTGACATTGTTCTAAAGAACTCCAGGCTTGCTGACTGAGTTCAGAGCATTTTGCACTGCTCATGTTTTGGTACCTTAAGAAACTTATGAATGAAAGAAATGAGGCTCTGACCTCTTCGGGGCACTAAGAAAAGTGAAATAGAAAAGTCACCAAACACAAGGAAAAAACATGGAAAACAGCTTGAGAGGGAATCAGTGTGTAGACATTTTTCTCCTACCCTTTTCAAATTCACAGTATCGATGCACTTTTTATACTTCAGATAAGAAATTTAATCAAAAACCAATCTCCTTACTTTAAAAGTCGCTGCTGTATTTCTTCCCAGGAATCCCTGCGGTTCTCATCGACGTACATTCGAAACAAGATCCTCAAACAACAGGCCAGGCTGCTGGTTTCTTGTTTTAGAAGATTGGGTTTAGATTTGCCCTTAAAACCTAGAAATCAAGTAGTCAGAGAAAATTGTGCACATTTATAGGTTAATGCTGAGAAATCATGTGGGAACCAAAATAGTCACTTTAAGCAATACTGAAATATTTTACATTCTTAATACAGCTTGTGATATCAGACAAAGGCAGTTGTGACAGCTCAGCCACTGTATAAGATACACTTCATTCCTCACTGACCTGCACTGTTCTCCACTTAGACTCCGATCACTGGCCGGTGAAGCCATTTGTTTCATTTTCTCAAGTGTAACGCTTAAAAATTCTAGTATATTGCAAGATTTTTTTTCACAAAGCACACATATGAACACATTTTCCTAAACAAAGCAGTACCAATCAACCAGATGTGTAAACCACTCTCATAAGCAAAACCTTATAGGGAAAAGGCATAAAACATCTAGATATTTCAGTCAGAGAAAAATGAGATTTTAATATTGTGGGTTAAAATAGGCCTTTGGGGATAAAATTGAAAAAGTAGTAACAATATAAAAATTACATAAAGTATTGCTTTTGTGCAAAGTTCAAAAAATGAGCCTCCCACCATCACCCCAGGATTTGTGTATTTATTTTTGGAGGTGAGGAACCCCTAAAAGCCTCAGAAAATATATGAACGCTTTGTTTCTCCTAGACTACCACATTTATTATATCATATTTATACAATTTTAATCTAATGTAAAATTTCTTGACTTGCTACACCAACTCAATTCTCTAATTTTCAATTGGTTTTTCCATCAAATACTTAACTGAGAACCTCCTGTGTACTAGGCAGTATTTCTGGTACTGGGATGAAATCTATCCTGCATTTCCTTTCTTTCTCCCTCCAGCATGAAAATACCTGGTAAATTACTCCAGTACTCCAGTTATGTTTATACTATGAGGAATTTCTCAAAGGCTTTAATGTGTTCGGATGATGACAGATGTGGCCACCTGTCCTGTCTACTGTGTGTCCTTACCTGCTCGCCACAGGACAGTTCGCTGCTCATAATTGGAGTTAAAAGCCTTTGAGAATGAATGGGACTCCTGCAAGCAGTCCAACAGCTTGAAGAGGTGCTGGGAAGACATGCACTTATACATGCCCTGATCCTCTGTCTCTATGTGGATATCTGCATCCAGCGTGTCTTGCTAGATAGAGAGGGGAGGATAGGAGAACTGAGTCAAGAAGACGGAGTGGTTTTGGACATTGTAGTTATCAGATAAAGGCAGTCGTAACTCCCCAAAAGTCATCCTCTGTATAAGCTATGCTTCATTCCTCAACAGCCTGAACTATTTTCCATTTAGACTCTGCTCTCTGGCTAGTGAGAGAATATACTGAGCTCTTGCATGGTGGTGGGTTCTGCTGGCTGAAGTTTTAGTTTTGTCAGTAGTGCCTTCTTTGCATGAGCAGAAGTGTGTATTCCTCCAATTATTTCACTATAGGGTTGCACTGTCCTCTTCTTATTTTATAAAGAAATTGGAAAATGAGACAATCTAGATGCAGTATATGTGATAGGAGGTGTAAGTCTCAAAACATACTTGGCTGAAAGACAGAAATTGTTAGGCAAAGCCCAAGTGGCATATTTAGCTTCAACAGGTGATTAAAGAACTGAAGTTCAATAACTGTATTTTCAAATGTGAAGGAAAAAACTCATAAAAATATGTATGAAATGCTAGAAATTTTTCTTGAACATGTTGCCTAAAACGTGAGACATAATTAGAGATTTTATATTTATTGAGCCCTCTATAAGCCATCTTCCTTATAAGCCAGAGGTTACAAAAGGATAAAAGGGGCAGAGTTTGCACTATTCTCCAAATTGATCTATATTCAACACAATCCTTATCAAAATCCCAGCTGACTTCTTTGCAGAAATTGACAAGCTGATCCTACAATTCAAATGGAAATGCAAGTGACACAGAGTAGCCAAAATAGTTTTGAAAAAAGAGAAGTATTTGAGATCTTGCTTCCTGGCAATGTCATCAGTTTGGCTCTAATTAAACTCTTATAAAAATTTGAAGGAAAAAAAAAAAGGAGCACAAAGTAGGAAGACTCACACTTCCCAGTTTCTGTAAGCCACAGTACGCACGACAGTGTGGTACTGGCATACAGACAGACGTAGAGATTAAAGGAGCAGAACCGAGAGTCTAGAAATAAATCCTTACATTTATGGTCAAGAAATTTCCAACATGGGTGCCAGGACAATTCACTGGGGAAAAATCGTCTTTACAACAAATAGTGCTGGGACAACTGGATATCTATGTGCATAAGAATGAAGGTAAATCCCGTCTTCCATCACATAGAAAAATTAACTAAAAAATAGATCAAAGACCTAAATGTAAGAGCCAAAATTATAAAATTCTTAAGAGAAGACATAGGCTTATATCTTTGTGACCCTGAATTAGGCAATGCTTTTTAAAATTTTTTTTTAATATTCTTTTTTCCCCTTCTTCCACCTCTCCGCCCTCCAGGTTCAAGCCGTTGTTTCTCAGTCTAGTTGTGCAGGACACAGCTCCCTGGCCCATGCTGGTATTATGAGCCTTGTGCTCCCCCCGGCTGAGGCAGTCAGTTGGTCAGCCGCTCACAGCAGCTCAGAGCTGCCGGCCATTCATGCAGCCCACGGCAGCACTCAGCAGCCTAGGGCAGCACTCACGCCAACCTCAGGCTGCTCCTGGCAGCCCAGCTCCAGGGAGAGCTGTTGTTCACAATCTTAGCTGTAGAGGGCACAGCCACGTGGGAATTGAACGGGCGTTGAACAGGCGAGCTCAGCGTTAGGAGCACAGCGCTCCAACCACCTGAGCCACCGGGCCGGCCCAACAATGCTTTCTTAGATATAACATTAAAAGTACAAGTGACTAAAGGAAAACAGTAACTTGAACTTTATCAAAATTAAAAACTTCAAAGGACACCATCAAGAAACTGAAAAGACAATACACAGAATGGGAGAAAAATAGTTGCAAACATGTCTGATAAGGGCCTACTATCCAGAATATATAAAAACTCAAAATTCAATGATAAAAAGATAAACAACTCAATTTAAAAGTGGGCAAAGGATTTGAATAGAACTTTCTCCAAAGATACAGAAATGGCTAAGATGTACAAAAGATGCTCAACATTTGTCATTAGGGAAATGAAAATTCAAACCACAGTGAGATACCACTTCACACCCACTCGGATGACCACAACAACTTTTCAAAAAGACAATAACAACCATTGGTGAGGACATGGAGAAACTGAAACCTTCATCCACTGCTGACAGGAATGTAAAATAGTGCATCTACTTTGGGAACAGTCAGTCAATTCCTCAGAAGGTAAACACAGAGTTCCATATGACCCACCCAGCAGTTCCACTCCTATATCCTCAAGAGAATTAAAAACATATGTCCACATGAAAACTTGTACACGTGTGTTCATAGCACAATTATTCATAATACATGGACAATGGAAACAATCCAAATGTCCATCAAAAGGTGAATGGATAAATAAAATGTGGTACAGCCATACAACAATATTATTCAGTTATATGTAAAAGTAATGAAGTACTGAAACGTGCTTCAATTATGATGGATGAACCTGGAAAATATGCTAAGTTACACAAGCCAGACACAAAAGCTCCCATATATGATTCCATTAATATGAACTATTCCCATCGGGCAAATCCATAGAGATAGAAAGTAGATTAATTGTTGACAAGAGTTGGAGCGAGGAGGGAACGGAAAGGGACTGCTAATGGTTCGGGCATTCCCTTTTACAGTGCAAAAAATTTTCTGGAATTAAAGACAGTGGTAATGTTTGCATAACTGTGAATATACTAAATATTGTACACTTAAAAATTAAAGAAACAAAAAAAAAGACAGCCTTTGGACTGGATCTGGCCCACAGATGTATTTTGTTCATCAGTAATTATAGCACTTAATAAGCAGGCGGTTTCCTGTATGGAAAAAAGTCTTGATTCTGGCTCTATGATAACATTATTTATCATAGCTTTATGGTAAATAAAAACTGGAAGACTGTCATGACTTGACCCCAACAGCAACACGCCCCTGGAGCTGGGAGGTGGCTGAGGACGGGCCGGGCTGGAGCTCTCGGCCACAGTCCCACCCACCCAGCCTGCCGCAGCACTCACGGGACCTGCTAGCCCAAGGCACTGAAGTTTGCAGTCCACAGTGTGAGGTCACTGTCGTGTTTTGGACTCAAGTCTCTGTTTCCAAGGAGGCTGTGTACACAGAAGACTGCAGATACAAAACAAAAAAAGGGGACCTTCTCAAGGAAGAACTGGTATCTTGATCCACATACGTATTATTTCCCTCTCAGTTATTTATGGTTAAATTATAGAGCAAATATTAGGAATAGGCCCTGTGATAAGTAACAATCAAGGTGGTGGGTGGCATCTGAGCAGTGTATGCTGGTAAACTGGCTCACTGGGGAATGGAAAAAAAAGCAGCCCTGATGTTTAGCGTTTGCTGATTTCTGTGGTATAAATATTCTCATCGTCGCCAATGTCAGGCGACCAATATGATGGTGAACACGGGGGTGGGAAGGATGAGCATGACGTACGAGCTGGCTCCAGCACACCACTGCACCCGAGCAACCTCCCCGCGGACAGACGCCCTGCCCTTGTTACCTGGGCAGCAACCATGTGCTCTGCATCTTCCTTTTTGCTCGTTGCAGGATAGAACACGATGTTGTCAATGGTCTGGATCAATTCCAACTGGACCACACACTTGATGAGGAGGCTGGCAAACAGTTTCTGATCTATATTAGATGATAAAGATTAACCCTAATAATGACTCAGCCAGTACTGGATAAATATTCACTGGGTTCCTACAATGTGGCAGGCACAGTTCTTGATGCTGTGGCCGGACAAAATGAATAAGCTGGATAAAAATCCCTGCTCTCATGGCAGGGACAGGTAACAAACAAGAAATTCAAGTATAGGATAGAGTATGTCAAACGAGGAGGACATAAGGCAGGGGTGGCGATAAGGCAGGGTGGGGATGCAAGTTTAAACAAGCTGGTCAGGAAAGGTCTCTCTGAAAATGTGATATTTGAGCGAAGATCTAAAGAAACTCATATCCAGAAAAGGGATCCCTGACACGTAAAGAGCACCCCCAAACCATTAAAAAAGAGCAACAATCAATACAAAATGAGCAAAGATTATGAACTGATAGTTCACAGAAAATAAAATAGAAATGGTTCTTAAACACATGAAAGCTCTTTAGGTATTGATTTTCAATGATCTCTAAGATATACTACCAGTAAGTGAAGAAAGAATAATGCATAGTATTCGATAATTTGCATAAAAAGGAGAGAATTCATAAATATAGATAATGTACGTGTGTGTGTGTGTGTGTGTGTGTGTGTATGGATATGCATTTCTTGTATATGAATAAGTGTCTCTGGAAAGGTACATAAGAAACTGGTGACTCTGGGTGCCACAGGGGAGGGACTGGCTTATCATGTTTACCCTTTTGTACCTTCTGAATAACTGAACCATGTAACTATGTTACCTATTTAAAATAAATGAAAACAATAAAAAAAGTGGCCTTACTTGCATATGGTCTCCCTTTCCAGCTCTCATCGGTCGGGTTAGAAAGTTGGCTCTGGCCTCTCTCAGAGGCATTTTTATCTATGCTGCTTAAAGACTGGCGGTCCAGATCCACATCCTAAAAGTAAACCAGAGAGAAATACAACGTTCACTACTCTTCATGCATAATTCAGTACCTGGGCAGAGAAGTTCCTGTTTTAACACTGAGACCCAACCTGAATTTAAGTGTCTTGCTCAGCTTGAAGTAAAATTATACTGTGTGCTTAATGTGGCACTTCTCAGAAACTACGTAGAAGAGATTACGAATTTCAATTATTTCTTTCCTCCTTTAACATTTCACATTTTCTTATTCTACTTTAGAGGGCATTTCTCGACATATTAGGATTTAACTATGAGTGTGACCAATTTTAATGAGATCAAGTTAAAAAATAAACTAGTGCAATAGGTAGCTTTTTCAAATTGACAGTAGAAGACGGAATTAAAAAACAAAATGTTTAAATAAAGGGCTTCGTTGTTACATCCCAAATGCTAATATTACAAATCCCTTTGTAAACCAAAGTCTTTTAAAGTGAGACTTGAATTAGAACTTTATGTGGTTTCACACAAAAATCAGGACTACTATTTAGGAGGGTAATAAATAAGAATAATTACACCAAAGTGTTATTTATGACAGTGGAATGCTACAATTGACCTGTCCAATAAGGGAGAAGTCACTAAATAAATTATAATAACGTGCAGCCACTGAAAAGGCTGTTCTCAGAGAATATTTAAGAATACGGAAAAATGCTCACAATGTCAAGTAACACATTATGTGCCAAGTAAGCCCAAATTTCAAATGTGTGAGTTACATGTGTTCAGTCACATAAATAAAAATGAGAAATGTTTTGTGGTTTTGGAACGGGGTGATTTATTTTCTTAATACTTTCTCTAATTTTTTAAAAATATGTAAATGAACACATGTAGTTTTTAGATCCTGTATTTTTTAAATTTTATTTTATTGGGGAATATTGGGGAACAGCATGTTTTTCCAGGGCCCATCACCTCTAAGTCATTGTCCTTCAATCTAGTTGTGGAGGGAGCAGCTCAGCTCCAAGTCCAGCCACCGTTTTCAATCTTTAGTTGCAGGGGGCGCAGCCCACCATCCCATGTGGGAATTGAACCCGCAACCTTGTTGTTCAGAGCTCGCACTCTAACCAACTGAGCCATCCGGCTGCCCCTAGATCCTATAACCTTTTTTACTCACCTCCCATCAGGAAAGCACAAACTCTTTGGGCTGCTTAAGTTTTTAATATAATATGAGATCAGAGAAAATACAACAACAACAACAACAAAAAGTCTTACCAAATGTTTTTCCGATGTATCTTCCTCCATTCCTACAGGCCTCCATGTCAGCAAACTTGAGGGAAAGCAAGAGAAGAAAAATGATCAATGTGAATGGCAAACCAGAGCTTTAAGACACACTGAACATAGAAATAAGTAACAATAATCACATTAACACTTACACGTGTGGGATAGTTGTTTTGAAAATATCCAGCATACAATTGCATGTTTCATTCCAGACATCGGGACTGAATTTCTCTCCATTGGATATTACTAAGTTTTCTAAGCAATTTGTACCTGATCGAGCCAACTGCTCGTTATCTGCAAAATAAAACAACATCTATCACTAAACTTCAACAGCTGTTTTAATTCCATCCACATCACTGATACTTCATATTATGAGGTGGAGACTATGTAATTGGTGGGTTTGTAGGCTTTCAATTAATGAACCATTGCTACACACAGTGTTAACATTTTTATAGTTTAAGTAGGCTGTAAAGAGGTAAAATTATTTATCATAGCTTTACTGCTAGGGATGGAAGAAGGTCAACATTTTGCTACCCTAATTAACTGGCTTCTTGTATGAGAAATGGTAAAAAAGATGGAAAATATTAGAATAGTGTTTCTAAAAATTTAGTCACTCAAACACTACTCTTACCATATCAGTATCAACTGTTTTATCATTTATTTTAAAACGGAGTCACTTTTTGAAAAACTTAATTAAGCTTTGTCCTCGGCCAAAACTATCTATGGGATCCAAGTCTAAGGTGCTATGTGTGTATTTTTCCTGATACATACTAAAATAAACACATAAGTACTCAAACAGAAAATGTTCATTGAAGAAGCTGTTAGATTTTGACTCCCCACAGTACATTTTAAAAACATTTCCTTATAGAAAATTTCAAACACATATACAAGTAGAAAGAATAGTATAAAATACAAACGTACATCTTTTAAAATATAAAAATCACTACATCCCACCTTAAAGAAATGCTTTATAAACTGGACTGGTTGGGAGATTATTTTTATAGTTTTAAGGACTATGTCAAAACAATGATTCCTAGAGACGCAGAGTACCTTGTTTTACACACCACTGCAACTGTGCAAATACATCAGAAAGAAGGACTTCATTCAAAGCTTCGTAAAACTGGGTAAATACATCACAAATAGCATAAAGTGCGTGATTGCAAGTTGTTGTCATCCACTCGGATTTCTGGAAAAACAATATAAAATAAGAGAGTTTAAAAGCTACTTTCCCTGCAGTGAGATGGGCACTCCCAAACATCACTGCCAAACTGTTCTGGAAAGCAAATTGGCAGTATGTATCAACAGGCTTAATGATGTTCATGTCCCCTGATGCAGTAACATTTCCAGGAATGAATCCTAAATAAACAATCAAAGATTTGTGGGTGTACGTTGTTTATCACACTGGTATTTACATACTGTAAACACAGATACATACTAATGTCCAGCAATGTGGTGATTAAACTGAGTATATCCATCTGATAGAACATTAAACAGTCATTCAAAGAGTCACAAAAAGTTTTAATAATTTGGAAAAAATGAATATGAGATTATGCGAAATACACCATAAATTAAAAATTTAAATATTAAAAATAATGCTGAGTCAATATTTTTCAAAAAAAAACATATAGAAATGACCAACAGCTACATGACAAGGGAAATGCAAATTAAAACCACCATGAGATATCACCTCATGCCTGTTAGAATGGCTATCATCAAAAAGACAAGATATAAATGCTGGCAAGGATATGGAGAAAAGGGAACCCCTGTACACTAGTTGATGAGATTGTAAATTGGTATAACCACTATGGAAAACAGTATGGATACTCCTCAAAAAATAAAAAATAGAACTACCATATGATCCACTAAATTCTACTTCTGGATATATATCTGAAAGAAACAAAAACACTAAGTTGAAGAAATATCTGTACCCCCATGTTTGTAGCATCATTATTCACAATAACTAAAACACGGAGACAACGTAAGTGTCCAACAACAAATGAATGGATAAGAAAATGTGGTATAGATACACAATGGAATACTATTATGCTAAGTGAAATACGTCAGACAGAGAAAGACAAATACTATATGATTTCACCTTTGTGTGGAATCTTTAAAAAATCCAAAAAAACAAACTCAAAGAAAAAGAGATAAGATTTATGGTTACCAGAGGTGGGGGGTAGGGAGTGGACGAACTGGATGAAGGTGGTCAAAAGATACAAACTTCCAGTTATAAGATAAATAAGTACTGGGCACATAATATATAATACAACATGATGACTACAGTTAACACTGCTGGATGGTATATTTGACAGTTGCTAAGAGAGTAGGTCCTAAAAGTTCTCATCACAAGGAAAAATTTTTTTTTCTTTTTTCTTTAACATCTATATGAGATGATGGATGTTAACTGATTGTGGTACTCATTTCACAAAATATGTAAGTTAAGTCATTATGCTGTACACCTTAAACTTAGTCAGTGCTGTGTATCAATTATATCTCAATAAAGCTGAAAGAAAAAAGAAAAAATGATGGTGTAAAATGATCAAAAGACATATTCAAAGAGATTTATACAATTCTGAAAAAGAAAAGGGTTGCTAAGTAAGATTTCAAAACTGGAAACCACAAAGGAAAAAACTGATAGATTTGGTTACTTAAAAGCTAAAATTTTCCAAAACAACAAAGAAATGAGAATAACAAAGTGGGCAAAATCATCTTCAATTTATGTAAGGCTATGCTACATTATTTTTATATTAACTTATAAATCAATAAGAAAAAGGTCAATCTCCTGATAGGCTAAGGCTATGAAAAGGCAATTCACAGAAGAAGTGCAAATGATCAATGATGTGAAGGAAAATATGCAACCTTAATAGCAATTTAACTTCTCTAACGTGATTTGGACTATCAAGTTACCGATTAGAAAAATATGAAGAGCTAGAGTGGGTATGGAGAAGCAGGAACACTCATGCATTGCTGGCAGAAGAGTGAATGGAGCTATAAGTGCATTTGGAGGTCAACTTAGAAGCACTATCAAAAGCCTCAGTAATGTGAAGCTCCAAACCCAACAGTCACACCACCTGTTCTAAATAAAAAAAGAATGAGTAAAAGTGTAGCTGCAAAAATGTTCATTTCATTGCTGTCTAAAGAAAGAAAAATTGGAAATAATTTTTCATGGACTATGGAACATTTCACAGGTAAGAATGTTTTGCAGCCCCTAACACTGTAGAAGACAAGTTACAGATGTGGAAAAACAGTCATGTATTAAGTTAAAAAAGCAGTTTTGGAATATGTGGTGGGATTCCATTTTTATAAGAAAAACATGTATCTCAAACACGCACGTGTGCGCACGTGCGCGCACACACACACACACACACATTCAGTGTGTGTGAAGGGGTAAATGGTGGTTACCTATAGAAGAACCGTTGGTGTTAAAATTTGTTTTCTGTTTTCTGATTTGCTTTATAATGAACAAAAATTTAAATTACTTTAAAATAAGATTAGAAAACTGTATACTATGACTTCAACCATATTTAATTCATGTAAAAGACTGAGGGAAATTTGCCAAAATATTAATTCTAATTTCTGAATGGTAAAATGACAAATTTTCTGTATATTCCTAATAGTCCATATTAAGCATGTCACTTTTATACCAGGGGGATGAGGGAATGATGTTTCTAAAAGAAGGCATAAAATCTTAAGCTAGAATATCCTCTCCCTACCCCTCTACTTCCATGGGAGAAATAACAAAGGCAACTAGAGGCATCAAACATCCTTTTAAAAAAAAATTTGCTAACATCATCTCTGACTGTAACTTCATTAAAAACCCTCTTAATGGGTTTTTAAAGGGACCAGAGTCACTCCACTTTTTATTGACTCTTCAGGAGTTTATATGAACCAAACAAGTAAGAGGACCAGTCAGGTGGCCTGGCAGGTATGATGCCTGAGGGCCAAGCGGGCAGAGCATGGTGACTTATTTCCTCTCACTCGTCCGCAGATGGGGAGAATGTCTCAGTACTAGTTGATCCTGGTAGAAGAGTGCCAGGAAGGGTGTTTCCATTTTCAAACACACCATAAGTGGCTCAGGATTTAAGACTTCCGTGGGGATGACGATGTAGCCCCCCGAGGCAGACAAAGGCCAGAGAGGGCAGTGCTCCAGTCATCACCTACCTCCGACTGCTGTTCAGGGAGCTTCATGTTGTCAAAAATCCTGAACACGATTCTGAACAGGTCCTGCCACCAGTGCTTTTCAAAGGTGTGGCCATAGCTCTTCATGATCTCGAACATGACTGTGAGTCCTCTGGAGGAACAAAGCCAGGTGCAGGACAGAGAATGAGGTGGGGGAAGAGCAGAGCAGAGCAGAGCAGAGCAGAGCAGAGCAGAGAGTGCGAGAGCACGGGGTCAGGTGAGCAGGTGACTGAGACTCACTTGGCGACGGAGGGGGCACCGCCCTGGGACACAGTTACCTTGTCCGTACATCTAGCTTGCATCTGTTAATGATGCAGGAGAGCTCAAACAGGATGGGGAACCAGCCTCGGACCCAGACTCTGTCACCAGGAGCCACATTCATGTCGTCACTTGTGTATTCTTGTAGCACCTACAATGAAAGTCACCTCACAGATGCAGACTATGCAAGCGAAAGGAAGGAACTGAAAGGGAACTATACAAAGAGTAGGGCCCCGCACATTTCCTTTCCTAAAAACATCCATTCAGCAATGGGGAATCCCAAAGAGCTAGAGACAAGTCTGTCCCAATGACACCGGAGCAGTTGCCCCATAGGAACCTATGGACCTTGTGGGTTTTAGACTAAGTTGAGTGGGTCAGATCACAGGAGTCCTGGGGCTGGAGGTGTTACATGAAGAAGAGCACTACAGGTCAAATGGTGTTAGCAAAACATCCAGGAAGATTCAGTATCTTAGGTCTCTCTGGGATGTTACGGTAATACATCCTACTAAGATAATAGCAGCAGCAGCTACTATTTACTGGGTGCTTGCTGTGGCCAGGAACTGAGAAGGTGCTCTACACAGGTTAACAATTCTCACAATAATCCTTTGAGGCAGGTGGAAATAATGGTCCCATTTTACAGATGAGTCAGTCAAGGTACTACAAGATTAAGTAAGCTGCCCAAGGTCATGCAGCTAGGAGCTGGCAGTCTTCCCGCAGTCTGGATGTGAAACCCTATCTCGGAATATCAAGCCATCTGCTCTGTAACCTCTCGTGAAGTGGTGTTGTCTGTTGTAATGGAATTTCTTTTGCAACTCCAGTTATCTAAAATTAGGCAATATCTCTGTGCTTCAGTTAACTCCCCTGCACAATGGGGATATAATTACCCATCCGCTTGGTCTGATGTGAGGATTAAGTAAATCAACACAGAAAGTACCTACAATGCTGCCTGACAGGAGCTAAGTGGCTTTCATGACCACCACATCTTAATGAGCTGTTGCAGGGATCAGACATATCGTCTCACGGGTTTATAGTTCCGTAAAGAATGCTTAAGAAGAGATCTATATAGGCCACTATAGTTTAGTTGCTTACTCCCACCCAATTTCAGTGTTTTGAGACTTCTATTTAAACCAAGCAGAACTCTTTGGAAAGGTGAGACATAAGAGAAAAACCCCAAATGTTTTCGAGAGAAAACAACAGTTGATTTGTAAATGGGATTTCTCAGCCATGTCCCAATGGCATAATGTCATTTCCTAAAAGGGAGGTTTGTTTTCTTTCAACTAGAAAAATATCTAGCTTCTTCAGCTTTGCCAAAATTCAAAGGTAAAATATTATCTTCTACAAAACAACTTGTAGGATACCATATAAAAGTTCAATATGAATAAAATAAATAATTTCATGCATACAAAATACAGAAAAGGTGTAACCCCTAGAACGGCAGCACTGTGAAATAACACCTAGCTTAGGGCAAACAGGCGTTTCTAAAAGAGAAGCTGGAAAGCTCTTGCCAGGAGTGAGGGTTTTGGCCCCATGGCTCCTTCCCCTCACCGCCCATGAGTGAGGAAGGAAAGTGTACCCGCGGCCTCTCCGAGACATATTTCCCGCAGAAGCGGATGAGCCGGATGGCTTCCATGCTGGTGTCAGGGAAAGCGGCGTTGCAGGCAAACTCCGACAAGCACTTCACAGCATCCTGGAAGGAATCAATGGCTGCGGGGAAATGGTGCTGGAACGTAGTTGCTGGGGAGACAAAGGCACATTTATTTTTGTGAGAACAGGATTCAGAATGGGGATTGCATGTGCGCACACACGCATACACCCCTGAGATGATTACTTTTGTGCAAATCTAAGAAAAGCATGTCAGATTCTCTGAAAGACAGTTTCTTATTAAATTATTCAGGAATAATTAGCCCACAGCTTGGGCTACAATGGTTCCCGAGCCCATGCAATGATGTAAAGGCCCAAATATTAATTTATTCAATGAACATCTGAGTGCCAACTATGTGCAAAGTATGGTTTTGGGGACACAGAGGTGACCAAATTTCCTGCCCTCACAATGTTATCCATGGTAGTTTGTTCTATAAAGTGGCTGTGAACACTGAATGCGCAAATACTGAACCACTGCTCCTGGGGGAAATACAGGGTTAGGTTTCTGCGAACCTCGAGCCACATTTTCATGAGCCAGTCAACACATAACCTTGTTTTATGTGTGCTTCTGTTTAAAGACACTTCATTTATAAATGACTGATTCAGTCACAATGAACGCCAGGCCGACAGCACTAGAGCTCATGCTGGAAAGAGTTTATGTAAACAGGTATTTTCTCCTTAAGGCACACCGCAGCCTTCCTGCACGTGGGGTTACTGGACGGCACCATGCTTCAGGGCCACTTTAAATGGCGAAGTCAGCAAGCAAAGGACAAAAATGTGGCAGTAGGTACACCACAGAAAGAACACTTGAATGCTTATACAAAGGGGGCAGAAGCAAGAAATCAGAGGGTCGTCTTGTTCAGCCTCAAGCTGGGAACGTGTGCCCTGGGCAACTCAAGTGTTTCGCTGCTCTGCGCATGTGCATGCCCACCAATGACCACAGAAGCGCCAGGAGCACTGGTGTTGGGGTTACATGTAACTTTAACAAAGTGGTGAATCCACAACAATGGAATCTGTGAATAATGGGTGTCAACTGCATTTTCGTCACTGGGTTGTGCACATGACATGAACTAACACCACTGCCTGGCACGTTACTGTATCGCAGTACCGCTAACACAAGGAAGCCTCTTTGGGGAGTACAACAGACAGGAAACAAGCGGGCCCTCTTTTCCACTTGCAGATGGGACGTCGGGGGGAAGAGAGCCACGTACTGACGATGTGGCCCGTGGTCTGGAAGGCCAGCTCCACGATGTTCCCGTCGTGATCGGAGGCAGCCTGGTGGAACACGGCAAAGATGTTCTTCCAGCCTGAGCGGATGTTGGCCGCCTGGGAGCTCACCATCTGGGCAATGCAGCGGATCACCATGTCCCGGATGGTCGGAGACCTGAGGATCGAATGGGGCAGCCATGTCATTCGTACTTTGCACAGTGGGAAGACATATAGACACAGCTCATCATGTAGAAGGAGCACTTAAAAACAAACAAACAGTTTTTAAAGCACACAATAATCCACACTCACCAAGGAGGTGAAAACAATTAGAGGTAAAAACAATTAGAACAACAAAAATTAATAATAAGACAATCACTGTGGCAGGCAGTTAGCTGCCTACCCCGGAGCCCCCCTGCCACCTCCTCGGTAACAGAACTCTGAATTCCTCCAGGCAGCAAGATGTCCGACCTCAGGAAACCATCATGAACAGTCTAAGATAACACAGCAATCTTGTCTCCTGTGCCAGGTCCTCAATTTCTAGTCTCCCTTGCCACTAGGGGCGCTACATGACCTGCTCTGACTAATCAGATGTAAGAAAACATCCTGGGGATGGGAAGGGAGGTTTCTGGGAAGGTTCTGCTTTTATCTTAAAAGGAATATAGTGGCATACTCTGCCGCCTGTCCTCTTATTCCCATTCTGAACACAGCACGATGGCTGGAGCTAGAGCCTCTGTCCAATAATCACAAAACAATAGGCTCAAGGATGAAATGCGAGCCTGTGGATGGGTCCTTGATGACAATTTGGGCTATGGAATCACAACGGGATTGCATGCCTCTGACTTGTTAAATAAACAATACATAGCCTTGTAGTTTAAGCCATTGTTGGTCAGTTTTTCTGGCCCAAAACTTTTAGACTAACATACTTTTAATAGTGCTACCCAGAGACCAGCATTCCTAAATTCTTAGCGCAGCTCCTCTTAGATTTTTGGACAGGGATAAACATGTATGGTAAACACATACACATGGATGGGAGTACACACATATAATTTAAGATGCAATATTTTAAATTTAATTATTACAAAACAAAACCCGAAGATAGGAAAAATGGCCCATTTTCTCAAGCAGCTGCAAGGTTCAACATGCTACCTGGATACTTGCAACAGATTGGCATACGTATCTTGCAACCTATTAGGACATATACGACTAAGGGGTGAACTAACTCTATTATTTCACAAACAACAAGAAGCAAGGCTACACAAATCTATTGCTTCTGTAGCACGAACTTTGAAAGTTGTTAAGAGTGGCTTTGGGATTACAGACTTGACTTGCAAAATCCAGCATTCCATCTGGCTTAGGATAACATTCATGTGTGTCTGCTGGACCCATACTAACTCATAATAGGAGAGTTCAGTTAGAGAAGGCAAGAAGAAAGTCAAAACAGTTAAAAATTAGCTAAAAGTCCACAAGTAAATATGTCACCTGCAGATAACGGAGAACTGATTGCAACCTAGATGACGTTAATACATAATACAACTGAATTCATGGTTGTCTCCCCATGGGGAAAAAAGTGACTTCTTGCTAAGAACTAAATATACTTATTAAAATGATTTTTGTCTGATTGTTAAAAGTAATAAATGATGACAGTAAACATTATGGAAAATGTAGAAAAACATAAAGAAAAAAATTCCTTTATGTGACGATACAGTACTTCATAAGGAGAAACACGTATTACTATCTTTATTGTTATACTGTCCAATTCGATAACCTGCCCTTTTCTTTAAACTATTAAACATTTCCAGTGTTAAAAACTTTGTGAATGTTTTTACAGCTGCACAATATTCTATGCTGTGGCTGTACCAAGATTTACTTTAATACTCGTGTGTATTTAGGTGGTTTCAGCTTTTTAAAAAACTGTTCTGTGTGAATCACACCATTTTATTGTATTTCGAACAAACTCCTTAGGAGAGTTACAGAAAGATAGACTTACTGAGTCAAAGGGCACAAAAACATTAAGGTTCTTGATGCACAGTGCCAAAATGCTTTTAACAATGTGATAGGAATTTACAGTTCTACCAACAGTGTCTGAGAGTGGCTGGCACTGTGTGACTCGAAGCTTATGTTGTCCCTTTTCCAATGCTGGGTGAGCAGCAGCAGGACAAGCAGGGAAGGCCTAGAGTTAGGAGAGGAGGGATTCTGCGCCATCGGCGCCACCAGCCATCCAGGCAGCCTGAACACGCTGCTTTGTCCCATGAGGCCACCCTCTCCTTAGGCATACTCATTAGTGTTCCCAAAGATAGGAAAATTATTTTTGTGTACATGCTAAACGTAGGGGTGATGCCAGATTCTGGAGCGGGCTTAATTTTGGTCTCTTAAAATAAGCAGCAAGGTGAAAAATACAGACACCAAGAGAAAGAGACACATGTCAAGGAGACTTTTCTGCGGCCCTTCTTTTTGCTACCTCAAATGGCCCACATTGGCTTAAAGCCTTCGAGCTTGTGAGCTTTCATTATCTTTCTAAAAACAATGATCCAAGCAGATCTGGAGTACACTCTTTCAGAGTGGGGAAGACATAAAGGATTATGCCCAAAAGTCATCCTTGACATTTCTTCCTTTTATCCATCCCCACCATGACCCCCAGCTAAGTCATCAGCACGTGCTGCAGGCTTTGCTTTCAAAATGCATGCAGAATCCAATCCCACGAGCCTGAGCACCGCACTGCTATCTCCTTGGTCCAAATGCGAATGACCACAATGGCTGCCTAACTCATCCCACTGCTTCTTACTTCCCATGGATAAATGCAGGATGACTCTCTGAAATACGTCAGATCATTTCACTTCTCTGCTCAAAAGCCTCCAATGGCTTCTGTCTCTCACAGAGAGGAAGCCAAAGTGCTTACACAGGCAGACAGTTCCTACATGACCTAGGTGCCCTGCTACCATTGGGACGTCATCTTCTAGGACTTTCTGCCTTGTTCAATCGCCCCAGCTACGCCGGCCGCCTTGCTGCTCCAAGCTCATCCTGCCACAGCTTTTGCTCTCTGTTCCCTCTACTCATAACACTCTTCCCAAGACCACACAAAGCCACTCCTGTCTCGTTTCGCTCATCGCTCTACCAAACACATCTCAGCTCACTGCCCGCACAAAGGAGTGCTTCTACCCGTATCCCCTTATCTGGATTTAATGTTCTTTAGAGCAATGATCACCACTGCTTTACTGAACATTTACTTATCTATCCCACTGGAATATAAACAGGGGTTTACTTTTTAATTTTATTATGGAAAATTTGACACATACATAAAAATAGAGAGGACAGGGTAATGAATACTATCACCCAGCTGCAACTATGATCAAATCAGGGCCAACTGAAAATGGGTTTTTCACTGTTTCCTTTATTGCTGTATGCTTGGGAATAGGACCTAGCAGATGGCAGTTTTCAATAAATACAGGCTGAGTGGATGAATGAAGGTGACTGCTGCAGAGGGATAGCTACCTTGACCTCTTTTATCACCTCCCTGGGGCAGACATGTTGGGTCACATAATCCTTGACCTTGTCAGAGGCTGCATCGGCAGTGGCTTTTTCTCTAACCTCCCTCAGCACCAGCCTCAGGAAGGACATCTGACATATTTCTACTAGTTGCAGTGGTGTAATCTGTCCTATGGGAAAGGTTACACATAGACCTTAGTGTGGTTTACGTAGAGACAATAAATGCGAAGCACAGTCTGTTTATTTTATTTGCTTCCACCAACAAGGGAGGGAAAAATTAATCCTGTGGTTAGTGGTAGGGGGTCTTTGGAGGCCCCCCATGGGGAATTTGACCAAGGGTCTTTCAGAACAATGCACATACCGGTTTTTTTTCATGATATGCTCAAAGGGCCTCAGAAAATCTTTCTGGAAACGGAAGTTGGCTAATTCTCCCTTCTCAAGAAACTTCATGGAGAGTTGCCTTAATGAATCAACAGCAAAGATAGCCACGTCTTCATTAGGGTTACAGCCAACCTGGGCAGGAAAAGGAAGTGAGGTGAAATAGGCACAGTGCAATAATATGGATGTGGGGTTCTGAACCTCAAAAATGGACAGACTGCCTTCAAAACAAATACTCTGGGAAAACATACCTAAGGAGAAAACAAATGATTTTTTGTGGCTCTGACCTGTACAATTTTAAGTGTAATGATGAAAAATCAGTACTGCATATTTAATTAGAAGCGCTTTCAAAATGTGCTATTTAATTTGTTAAAAATTGTGGCTAAATGCTCGTAACATAAATTGTAGCATCATAACCATTTTTAAGTGCACAGTTCAGTAGCGTTAAAGACATTCACACAGCAGTGCAGCCAATCTCCAGAACTCTTTTCATCTTGCAAAACTGAAACTCTATATCCAATAAACAACAATTCTCTATGTGCTATTTAATTTTATCCGACTATACACAAGAGGTCAAAAGACTCTGAGGTCTCTGTAAAGACTTTCATACTTGCCCCATCTGTCACCTAAAACAAATGATTATCAATGAATATCATCAGCCTCAAAAAATTCAGTAGAAATATGGAGGCTTTTCAATTTCCTTAGAACTGTACTTGTCTATGGTGCACCTACTTGCAGGGACCGGAGTTATGGGTGTCTATTCGGCTGGTGCTTCTCAGACTTCTCCCTCTGGAAGAATCCCTAAAAGCAGAGCGAGGGGATGTTTCCCAGCAGAAACCCTGCCGAGGGGGCTGGACCACTGGGCAGGAGCCTGCTCCAAGTGAGAAATTTTACTGACATGTGGTCTGACCTGAACATCTTTTACTGTTACCGAAAGTCAGGCTGCAATATTTTTTTCCAAAAAAAATAATGAAGCTTCAATGAGAAAATGGCAATGTAACGGTACGTTCATATACATGGAATTACTTTTGGCAGTTAAAAAGAAAGAATGAATCCAGCCTTAAAACAAAGGAGGGAATTCTGTCACATGCCACAACATGGAGGAACCTTGAGGACATTATGCTAAGTGAAATGAGCCAGTCACGAAAGGACAAATACCGCACGACCCCACTTACATGAGGTACTTAAGAGTCAAGTTCACGCAGACAGAAAGTAGAATGGTGGTTGCCAGATACTGGGAGAGGAAAGATGGAAAGTTGTTTACTGGGGACAGAATTTCAATATTGCAGAATGAAAAGTGCTCTGGTACAACAATGTTAATGTACTTAACACATTCCTGAACTGCACATTTATAAATGGTTAACATGGAAAATTTTGTGATGTATATTTTACCACAATTAAAAAAATAAATGCATATATGAGACCATAGTTAAGTCTTTAGGATTCCTTGATAAGTGGAAAAGCAAGTTATAAAAGTACATGTGTAATACTATTTATGTTTCTCTAAAATAACAAAACACACCAAGATAATATTATCTCTACTTCTGTGAGCTCCCAAAAATGTCTGGAGAGATATATAGCAAATTGATCAGAACAACTGGCTTTCGGGAGCAGCCTGTTGGGGATGGTGACAGTCAAAGATGCTTAGCTGTAATTCTTTTTTTAAGGTGTTCATGTAATTAGAGACTAATAAAAGAGAATATTCCCTTCCTAAAAATCCAGGATTCAAGGATTCCTGCTTCAGGAACACACACCATGCTCTTTGTGCAGCTTTGCACACCCTAGGACACACATGTGCCCCAGTTTAGAAGAGAAACATGTGGCTGTTCCAGTGACTCTGCTAAAATCCTGAGAGCCATGTTAGAACTGTGCACAGCCATCCAGCTCTTCAAACCTACAGGATTCTCATGCGCTGCAGTTCCCAAGGGGAAGCAGACTATCCTCCTGAGGTGGTGGAAAGAATGAAGGGCACCAGAGTGAGAAACTGAGTTTTCCACAACTTTGTGCTTAACTGCACTGATTAGATGGAACGGACATTTGTAATGAAGGTGACAACCATGAAATGTCTAATTCTTTTCTGCCAGCCTATGTCCCAAGCTTGCCCTTGAGTGACCCACTGATAACTGAGAACTGACATGTAAAGAGTCTTGACAACAGAATCGCAGGTGGGAAAATAACTTGTACAAACTGATGTTCCTTCCCCCAAAAGAAGTCCCACTGAACATGAAACCTAGACTTTGAAAAGTTAGGAATGGTTATCAAAACACTTTTGGATAATCATTTCTGAGAGAAAAAAAGGATTCCACAGCTGTTATAGCCAAAAGATCCGTGGAATAAATGACAATGTTTGTTCTAATTTAGCTGTCACAGGCTTGGTCAAGAATGCAAGGTACAGTAAAGGTAACGGTTCATATTTTCTTTCCAAGCAAGTTCATATCAGTTATGTCAACTGGTCCACTAAGAATTTATTTACCCAGAATGGTGGGAAAGAGGGTTGCTGAGTAAGCTGGTCACTTTCGATGACCGTGTTACTATTCACTCAACAACAAACAGTGGTCCTGGGTCATCGGCAGGCTCTGCGGCTGCCTCCTCATTGAGGGTTCAGACGACAGGTCACCTCCAGAGAGGCCTGACACACAGTACTGCCCGACTCTTTACTATCTGTTACTCACTCATAAAATGTGGGTGAGCTCCATGAGGGCAGAGGCCTCACCTGTCCACTTCCTGGTAAAGGCACTCAGGTATTTTGTTGAACAGATGGTGAGAGGTACCTTACCTTGAGCCGATAAGGAAACAAAGTAAACAAAGAACTCGGATTAGTGATGAATCAAGTTAGAAGCAAGACTACCTCTGACCATGCCTCATTTCAGTGGGGTCCTGGCACAGACTAGCAGCTGCCCAGGAGAGCCAACGGTGCCCGACTCTTCCTTAATCTGCATTTAGTGGCATCACACTGCTGGCTTTAAATCGGGCCTGCTGGGGGATTTCCACAGACACCAGCAGTTGTTACCAGTCATTTATGAGTACTCTACTGCTTGTCCTGTATCCCCATGGCAGGCTTCTTCTTTTCATGATTTTCTTCTCTTCAGTGTAGAGACTGACTCTCTTTTGAAGAAACTGTTTTTTACTAACACTATTTTTAAGCATCTGTATCACACCTCTTTATCTCCAGGCCTGAGAAATTGTTTTAAAAATCATGAACTGTGTTTTGGTAAGAAACAGTGTTGTTACTTTTCCCTTACGAAGCAAATAACGTGACAGATAAGTACATACACACAGGTAATACATATATATTCTTCTGATTTTTTAAAAATTTAATTTGGTCAAAATATGTGTGGCTGTGTCTATATGTAGGTAATGAAACCTCTAGTGGAGAGAAAGAAGTTTAGTTTGGTCTTCTCTCAGTAGTTCTCAGTTTCAGAACCCAGAAGTCTCTGGCTTGTTTCTGATTTAAAAATAAATGTTACTTTCCTTGACAAAGGTTTCGGAAGTGTGGTGGCAAAGGGAGGCAGAATATTAGAAGTAGTGACATTTAATAGTGGAACTATACGAAATGTAACTTAATCTTTGGTCGCCCAGAAAGCACCTCAGGATTTTGCAATGCCTTCAAACACCGCTGTTTATTCAGTGACTAATGATCTTTGTGGTCCTACATCCGGGATATGGGATGTTAAAGTATTTTCAACACTGCTGGATTTTTCATTTATTCTCCATGAGTGCTATCAATAAGTCAGTAGGCATATTGAGCTGTCCTCGACTCCACAGAGACAATGAATCACAGGTACCTAAACTCTCGATCACCTTCTTTTTTGGATTTAGCTGCTTGTTTTTTTTTGGACATCGGTGGAGTGGTTTTTGAATTTGAAGAGTTACCTTATTGAAGTGATCTCCGATCACGTGCCATATTCGGGACCACTGCAGTCGGATCCGATTCATGTTGTAGTACGATATCTCCACAATCTTCTGTAAGCTGAACATGCGGGGATGGTGGGGGGAAGCCAGCTCGTCCATGGACACGGCACACAGCCAACGGACAAAGTCAACTACAGGCCAGACCCAACAATACACGCGAGGCCTTATTAGTAACGGTCAGACAGTCACAACAGGAGGCTTCTGTAGCTGTCACAGGTGAGTTAAATACATACCTATTGCATTGCCATCCAGTCTGGTAGATCCAGTAAAAATTCTAGAAAGATAATTCCAGACATATTAAAATAAAAATTAGATTTGGAAGCCTAAGTTGCGATTTCAAACAGAAAAGGCAGGAAGGAAATATTTCAGGTTTGGCACCTTCACTAAAACAAATGAGGCGTTAGAAGTACAGAACTGGTCAATGAACGGAGCTGAGACAGAAATGCCTAAACTGATAGAAAGAGAAAGCGATACATCAAGAGGAGGGGGGAGAGTCAAAACATAGTAGCACGTGATGTCACGACAGTGTGAGTGGCAAACTGAGGCCTTCCAAAAGCTGCTCCTCCATAAGAGCAACAAAAATTGACTTTTTCAGAATTGAAATTTGGAAATTACCAAAGGCTTGTAAAAATGCTTATTCAAGAAAAATGGCTGAACCTCAGTAGTAATAGTGAACACTGTGGCATTTTAACTTAGCTTATTTCCATCACCCTCTCCCCAGCTCCACAGGATTCTTGAAAACCAACAGCTTTGAAGTGACAGTAACTGAAACTAGCAGGCTGGCAGCCACTGGAGAGGACAGAACAGTATTGGAGTTTCCCCCAAAACACCATTCTCAGAGAACTGACATTGTTTGACCTGCGTGGCAGTACCCTGGAAACCCCCATTTGCAGGATTTGTCTTTATTTGACCTGACTCAGACCTCATTCAGTGGGAATAGCCTTTTCCCAAGGGGTTTTATAAAAAACAATCAGCAGTAACTGTTTAACACTGCAGCTACCTGAGGTGGCAAAAACAACTGGGGCAAACCAGGACCTGGCCAAAAACTCAAAAGGAAAAGCTGGGCATGAGATGTCCACGGAAACTTTAAAAATCCCCAACATATTCCTGCAAACCTAGACAGCCATCGCATGTGTAAGGCTTTGCACACACCCAGGAAAGATACGAGAAGGCCCTGAGCTCTCATCTTTGGTTGGCCTTAGGTTCTATATGAGCAAGAAGAGAAAGCAAAGGCAGAGTTGTAAACTGCTAGAAAATGAGAAAATATCCATTCAACACAAAAGGCAGCAGTAACAATGAAAGAATAGGGGAACAAAAAAGATGCAACACATTTAAAAACAGCAGACATAAATCCTACCTTATCAGCAATTATATTAAATGTAATTAGGTTAAACACTCCAATCCAAAGGAAGAGATTGGCAGAATGAATTAAAATAAATATGGTCCAACTACAGGTTCTCTAAAGAGACTCACTTTAGATTCAAAGACACAAATAGGTTGAAACTAAAAGTATGGAAAAAGATATACATGCAAACAGTAACCAAAAGAACTAGAGTGATTGTACTAAGATCAGACAAAATACACTTAAACAAAAATCACTACTACAGGCAAAGACTATTTCATAATTGTCAAGAAAACATAAAAAATTATAAACACATGTGCATCTAATAACAGAGTCCCAAAATATGAAGCAATAAAAGATAGAATTGAAAGGGAGAAATAGATAGTTCAACATTATCCAGAACTGGCAAATTTATAAAGACAGAAAGTAGATTAGCGATTACAGAGACTGGTTGGAGAGGAAATGGGGAGTGACTGCTAACAAGTACCAGGCTTCTTTATGGGGCGATGAAACGTTCTGAAATTAGATAGTGGTGATGACTGCACAACTCTGAATATACTAAAAACGACTGAATTGTACATTTTAAGAGTAGATCTATGGTACGTAAATTAAAAATTAATTTAAAATTAAAAAAGGTACTAGCACACAGAGAGGTGTTGGGCAAACTTGCTATTGTCTACTATCTGCTAAGGCAGAGAAATAGGAAAAAAAAAAAAAGTGTTGGAAGAATAAGCATTTTGTTCCGTGAGCCGAAACCTAACTGAAAAAAGTGGGGGAAACCCATCAAAAGTACGTTGCAGATAATCTCTGTTAGAGAGAGGCGGAGAAGCAACAGAAACAAGGTAATCAAAGTGAGCTGATAAAGAGTTTAAATACCGAGAGGGTTGTTCAGAGAGCAATACAAATTATGTCAAAAATTTTATACTGCTATCATCTCAAAACTATCTATGTTTAATGCACTGTGATAGGTCATTAACTTAATGAATAGCAGTGTATGTGATTATTCAATGGTAATTTTCAGGAGTTTGCTGATTTTAAGAAAATTCACATTTTAAGCACTGGTACTTAATGGATGTCTTCAAATAAGAACACCTACATTTCTTCTGTATGTTTAGTTTCAAGTAAACAGAAATAATGGAAAGATTTTGAGGAAAAAGAACTTGTCAACACTCATGTTTTATATCCTAAACCCTTCTTGAAATTTTTAAAAAAAGAATTTCTACTAAGGAAACAAGGTAATTTAAAACATCGGCACAAGCAAAAACTCTTATTTCTGATATAGTTTGGTCACAATGTTATAGTTTTTTAAAAGGTCATGATGCAATTTAAGGTCAAAATTCAAATGAATTTTGTATTAGTAGTTGTGGATCATGTGTACCACTTTCAAACTTTCTTAATTTGAGTGATCTACAACTGACAACACTGAAAACAGTCAAACACATTAGGAATCATTCACATCCAGTAATGACCCAGGGGATGCCAAGCCGCTGGGGAGTCCAGCTTGACTGGAGAACAAAATCATTACCTGTCTACAGCCACGACCACACTCTGCGAACTGGTCTCGCCAACCGATTCCTGGAAGCTGGCCATCTGTCTCTTGTCCACTCCACCACTCACCAAATTACCTGAAACACAATGCGCAAAATCAACAGTGCTTCAAAAACAGCCATGTATTTAGAACAAAGCATCCTGTAGCATCAATATGCAGAGACAAGAGACATAAATGAGAATGACTGCAGGCGAAAACCCACTCGACTGATGAAAGAATAAAATTAAATTTGGGTTTTGGCACTTGGCTTTTAAAACACATTCTTACTATAAGCTCTCTTGCTTGTATCAACCATCTCCTTTCTTGATAGTCTTTTACATTTTTATAGTATTAAGTGCCTATATTAAGGAAAACAAATTAGAATGAACTGATACTAACCCAGAACTCCTAGAACATGTAATGGCTTACACCTGCTGAATGTTCGGTGTGCTTTGCAGGATTTCACTCCTGTTATCCTCACATGTGCCCTAAAAAGTAGGTGCTATGACAACAGCTCCCCATTTTCAGAGTCCATGCTTCTAACTGTTGTACTATACTATTCCAACCTGTATGTGGGACCTAGGAGGCTACTCTCTCCAATCGGGTGGCCTGGTTTGAAACCTACCTCTGCCACTTCCTTGCAGTATGACCTTGCTCAAGTCACTTCACCCCGTGCCTCACTTTCCTTATTTATAAAATGGGGATGATAACAGTACAAGGATTAAATGAGTTAAAAATACATAAACTGAGAGCTTAGAATGTGACCTGGCATGTTAGTTTGCCCTATTTACTATCATTACTGTGTTATACTACCGACAAGAGATTCTCTCAATCCAATGTATAGCCAGAAATAAATCTTTCATAAAGATATCGTTTAATAAAAGTCTCCCAAACGAACATGGAAGAGATGCTGACTCTACCTTTTAAAATCTAGAGCTACACTCACCCACTCCAATAGCACCTCCTAAAGCTGTAGCCTTTCTAAAGCAAATGGCACCCCTTCCCCAGTATAGTTATGTATCTAGAAAGAAGAGGAATGCACCCTGCTGATTTTGATAAAATGGGCATTTACTTGACTGTTTAATCACAATTAAGATTGCTGAAGCAGCATTTCCACTTCCACTAATAGACAGATTGTCAGCTGGCACAAAAGGAAGAGACGGTTTACGCAACAGTCCTGATGAGACCAGAAGTATTGCACTCCGGTTAACTTGAGAATCCATGACAGCTTGCTGTGGGGCCTGGTGTCTTACCCAGGCCAAGGCCCATGAACTCTTCTCCCGCCAGTGTGTGGCCCTTCAGGCTCCCCTCTCTTTCACGCCCAGACCCAGACAGGTAGCGGGTCTTCACCCCGGTTCCTATCAGCTGAGCGAGCTCCAGCTGGCTGATGCATTTCAAGATCTAACGGGAAAAAAAAAGCATGAAGAAACGAGTTCCCACTTCATACCCTAAAAAGGACGTAATCTTAAGTTAGTTATTAACGAGTTCTTTGAAACACACAACTTTGCAGGTGAGAATAAAATCTGAGGGTCTCAGCATGGCTGCCCTAGCCCCAGCGAGGCAACCCAGAGTGTGGGTCTGGATGACACACTTTACTTTCTTTTTTTAAAAACTATTAAAAAGGGAAAGAGAGAATGAGCAAAAAGAAAAGCTGGTACAATGGAATTATGCCATATAGCTGTTTAATTATGCAAGTTTAATAAGTGTTCAATGAAGAAAGTATTCACTAGAGCAGGGGATTCCACCCACCACGCCACTAAGTATGCCAACTAGTCTGACTTAGCCACCCCCACCTCCCTTCCACTCTACACACACCAGCCTCGCTGCTGGGGCTCCTTTAAGTTGACATGTCTAGTCATACCCCAGGGCCTTTGCACTTGCTGTTCCTTATACTTCGAACATGTTCCTTATGCTCTTCCCTGTGGCTCACAGCTCACACGTGTGTCCCTCAGAGACCTCCCTTGACCACCTTGAAATCACACTCCCTCCCCTGGCCACACTCTTTTTTTTCTTTTCCCTTAACTAAGAAAAGGCAATTACCAGGCTTTCAAAGAGACACACACCTCGTGCCAGGAATTCCCAAGGTAGTTGCCATCAGTGTGAGCCACTGTAATAAGCGTCTTTATGGTGTCAATGTTTTTCTGCTTCATTTCTGTGATGCTGGAGCTGGCCGTCAGCAGGGAGAAGCGAGCGAGAGCTTGCACGTAGGCATCGCGTTCCAGCTGTAACACAAGCCCAGGGCAAAACAGTGACGTCCCGCCCTTAGCATGATCTTCTCCTCGGTGGGGCTGGTGCACAGGGCTTCTCTGACACCTTCTGCACACGTATCAACAGGCTTTCTGCACATGAACACGCCTGGTGTCCTCTTGCTATTGGAACATCCCACAGAGGCTCCCTACACAACACATGTTGGAGAACTAGCCCTCTCCTTTCCAGCTGACCTCAAACTTATGTTCCTGTTCCACTCCCTTTGGAGGAAGTGGGGGAGGAATCTGTTGAACGCTAAAATTGTCACATAAATTCTAGTACCTGCAACAATCCTGCAAGGTAGGTTTATTTTCTCAAATTTACAAATGTCTTAGAAGTTAGCTGGGCCAGTGTCACATGGCTAGAGAAGTAGCAGAGCTAGGCACTGAAACCCAGATGGCCTGATGTCAAAACCTACGGTCTTGGTACAACACAAAATGTCTATTAAATAAATGGGAACAGATGATTGAGTTTTTCCAAAGAAATGGGTGCAAATTCTTACTGACTTAGAAAATGAATGGGCTTGACAATGCCCTGATTTCATGACAATCTGAAAACTGTATTTTATTTGCTTGAATTTTCCAAGATTCCAAAGGTTTACCGATCTAGGCATTTTGTATTGAACTATTGGTTTCCCCCAGACAAGACCTGGAAATAAGGAAAATTACAATACAAATTGATTTTAAAACGAAAAATAGTAATTTAAGCACCAGGGGCAGCCAAGTAATGCAGATCAAATCCAATCAAAGAAAGTTTATCAACCGTAAAACCTTTCAACAAAAGTTTTAATCCAAAGCTCCACCTTTTCCCCGTAATGAGGCTGTTGCCAGCATAAATCTGTGGGCTGCTTCTCAGTGGGCACAAGAAAGGAGCTGGCTGAGACTTTCTCTGGCTAATTGCTAGCTCACACCCACCTGCATTCCAAAGATGCATGCGATCCGGATTGCACACCGGATGCCTTCCAAGCACAGGGAGGCCACTTCGGTGTCATCGCAGTTTTGCAGTCCGATACTGTAGGCAGCCAACAGTGGCGTCCACACCAGCTACCAAGGAAGGAAGGTTTCAATAACGTCTAGAATTTCAGCGTGCAAAGAGCACTTAGAGGCCACACTGTTAAATTATGAGCACAACCAGGATGCCAAATTCACTGCTATTTTGAGTTCAATCAATAGACTGAAATATAAAATAGTTCCTCCTAAACTGTGGTCAAGGCTTACACTATAGATGTTCCATTTACTAAACGTACAGTTCAAAAGGAAGGATTGTAAATACGTGGCTAGTGTACCACCGCTAGGCCTACCTGTGTTCATGGCAGACATCACTAATCAATCAGAGATGTCTGCTGAGCCTATTCAGGGCTCAAGAATACTTTTTTATACAGTACAGCAGGCAGCCATTACCAATCAGAGGTTGGCATGCAAAATAAAATCTATAAGCAACTCATGTTCTATAAGCTGAGTTTATTAAAAGATTCCTAATTCAATTATTTAGACTTTACATTTCCTCCAATTTTTTAAGGAATTCCCTGAAAGGAAAAGCTCACAAAAATCTAGAATTGATCAATAGGATATTGACAGTTACTATAAAAACATCTTAGAGAAAAATGAATGCTGTATCTAGAATGAACATGTATCTTCTCCAGACATTTTAAAAATAGGGAGGCCTATTGTCATTTACTTCCACCTGTTCTCATTTGATAAACTAACCCTGAGGCCACTGCAGTGAGCTGTCACAATAAAACTGTCTCTTTTGCCAGAATAATCATTCAATCCCCCTAGCAGCCCTCACAGCAACCCTGTAGTTGTCCCCATTTTACAGATGATGAACAGAGAGAGGCTGAGTAACCTGACCAAGGTCACAGGGCTCCAACCCAGACATTCTGACTGCAGAGCCCACGCTCTGGGCGGGTGCTGGCACACCCCCAGCATCATCGAAGGGCTTTCTAGGAAGGACTTGCTGTACTTATTGTTCAGAAAGCAACACCCACACCTGGCCTTTCCTCTCCTCAATCTCTTCGCCATTAGGCACTTGCTGGTTAACCTCCAGCTGGTCAACTCCAGAAGCAGGCTTAGCCATGTCCCAAGTTCTCAGGATACTCACTTTGAACATTGGCCGGACGTGGTCCAAGTGAGTGGCGCTCGTAAACGGGGCTTTGGCATGGCTCACAGCCTCCATCAGAGCTTTGGCTGTTTTAGCCATTTGTTCCATCTCCACATTGTACAGCAGCCGTCGCTGCTTTTCACTAGCTACATCTACAGAGAAATAAGAGAAGAATAGCAGTTAACGCTCACTGAGTGTTTGCTGAGTGCCAGGTGCTGCTTCAAAAGATTTAAAATGATTAATGTACAAATCCAACCAACCACCTCATGAGTCTGTTACAAATATTATTACCATTTTACTGATGGGAAAAATGAGGCACAGAGTGGTTAAGTAACTTGCCCATGGTCATGCAGCGAATAAGTAGTAGAGCTGGGACTTGAGTGGCTTTAGAGCCTGTGCTCTAAACCGCTATACTCTGCTGCCTCTCGAACAAAGAAACTGAAAGCTCCACAGGGGCCTTAACTAACAGAATTCTAATCGAGGTCGGAACAACCACCATTGGTATTAAAGCAAAGTTTTAAGGAACATTTTTTGGGGAGTAATTTAGCTTTCAGATTATTTATTTTAAATTCTGTCTTGTAACTAATCCCAAATCTAGCAAGAAGATGGTGATGTGAGAGAACCAACATAATCACAATAATTAATTTAATCACATTTCTTATTCAGATGCAAATTAACCAACAGGGAGCCTAATCAAGCATTGGGATACACTTAAAAACTGTAATTAACAGAAATAATTTGCCATTAGACCTTACTCTGCTTAGTAGATTTGGTTGCGATCGTATGCTCTTTTGTTTCTTTCATTGCAATTTTCTTGCCTTCTATCTCTTCGTAGATGCTTGAGAGATATTCTTCTGGTAGATCTTTACTATCATTGATGCCCCGATTCATTTTAATATACTGCTCTTTTGTCATTTTGTTTTTTACCTGAAATTTTAAAAAATTAAAAAAAAATTTACAAAACATCCAATGGCCCAATTAAAGCTACTTATTTAGCTACTACAATATATAAATAATTAACATATTTTACCTGAGGGCTGTGCAAGTCGGTAGTTAGCATAATAATCGAATACGCTAGGACATACGCAGTGTCAGCACTAGCAAACAGAGTTTGCCTGGAAGAAAAGATTCCAGATGTCAGAACGTGCATGGCGATGAGGCTGGGATGGTCCAGTGCTAACGGACACACACTTCACTAAAAGCAGGCTGACTGTTCCATCTGATGCCAAACTAGTCAAGAGTTTTCATGCTTTCATCATCACTGATTGACAAGTAACGACCCAGAGCGTAGAAAAATCTAATTAAGAATATGTGTCAGCTTTAAACTTCTTTGAAGAAAGCAGTTTGAAGCCAGTTTTTAAAGAAGATCCCCACATAGCCTCCAGGGCCGGGGACTAGGCTGAGGCCCCCTCCCTGCCGGTGTCGACCCTGCAGTGCACGACCCTGCGAGTGACACCCAGCATACTCGGCACACTTAGTGCCTCACTTGGGTCCTGTTCCTGAGAGCGCCCACTATGTGCTAGGCACTGGGTAAAAGATGACTGAAACTGCTGTCCAGTTATCAGCTGTTTATAGTTTACATGACCCACTATACTATTTAACAGGAGAAACACCAAGGAAATATTTATGTATTCTAAGGAATATGCTGGTGAAGTCTGAGTTTTTTGTCTTAGGCAAGAAAATAAAGACAAAAGCCTGTGGATACACAGCCTCATAATATGTGAGGCTAAAACCAGAAAAACTGGTCTGTCCAAATCGCCCCCAATGGGAAAGGGAGAGATTCTGAAGAACACATGAAAGGTCTGCATTCTGATGTGAAATGTAATGAGGTCACATATTTACTGATTACGGGAAACAGACCAAGGTCTCCGGGTCCACATGGGAGATACAGGCAGACCTCAGACATATTGCAGGTTGGGTGCCAGACCACAACAAAGCAAACATTGCAATAAAGCAAGTCACATGAATTTTTTGGTTTCCGAGTGCATATAAAAGTTACATTTACACTATACTGTAATTTATTAGGTGTGCAATAGCGTTATGCCTAAATACACACACACACACACACACACACACACACACACATCCATCCAAATTAAAAATACTCCATTGCTAAAAAGCGTTATCTATCGTCTGACCTTCAGTGAGTCGTAACCTATTTGGGAGTGGAGGGCCTTGCCTTGATGTCGATGGCTGCTGATCGATCAGGGCGGTGGCTGCTGACGGCTGGGGTGGCTCTGACAATTTCTTAGCTAACCACCTGGTGCAAGACGCCTTGCTTTCGGCCTGTCTTGGCTTTTGAAGTGCTTTCCTCGATAAGCTTAATCATTTCTAGCTTTTGATTTAAAGTGAGAAATGTGCAACTTTCCCTTTCACTTGAACACTTAGAGGCCATTGTAGGGTTATTAATTGGCCTAATTTCAATATAGTTGTGTCTCAGGGAATAGGGAGACCCAAGGAGAGGGAGAAGGAGAGGGATGGGGGAACAGCCAGTTAGTGGAACAGTCAGAACACACACATTTATTGATTAAGTTCACTGTCTTGTATCGGTGCTGTTTGTGGTTCCCTCAAACAATTACAGTAGTAATGTCAAAGATCACTGATCACAGAACGCTGTAACAAATATAATAATAAAAAAGTTTGAAATATTGTAGATTAACAAAATGTGACACAGAAACCCTAAGTGAACAAGCGCTGTTGGAAAAATGGTATTTGCTCACAGACTTGCTCGACGCAGGGTTGCCACAAATCCTTAATTTGTAAAAAATGCCGTTCTCTGAAGTGCAATAAATGAGGTATGCCCGTATGTTTAAAGTAAATAATCTCTAATTATGTCTTCACAGCAAATTCTAGTGTCCATCTGGTTAAAATGACCAGAGGCTGCCTCTGCCGACCTCATGGGGACAGCTTGCCATGCGTGCCCGGGAGGATTGGGACCAATCCGTATGAGAACCAAGTTGACCTGAGAGGTAAAACTGTTATCAAAATGTTCCCATTGAACAATTCCACATCATGTCCACAGTATATTCAGACATTATTAACTTCATGTTCAGTGGAAAGAGCATGAGCTGTTGAGTTAGACAAACTCCTATTTAATCCTGGCTCTTCTGTTTAGTAGATGATTAATTATGGACAGATTGCTCAATCTCCCAGTCTGTTCCCTTATCTATAAACCAGGGCTACTACTCCAGGGCTTACCATTAATTAAATGAAATGCATGTAAAGCTCATGGCATGGCTGACACCCAGGAGGTGTTTAATAAAGGTTAGCTCTCTTTTCAATTTCCACTTTCTACAAAACACATGAACTACCAAAAAGGCCCCAAGATGGAATCATGTACTTGGGTGGGTTTTATTAGTTATAGAGCTATTTTTGTAACCTGCTCATTAGTATGTAATTAAAGAAAAATTAAAATCCTTGAGATCTCCCCCACATATTAAATCAGGGGGTTGTTCCTGATTAGGTAAGAGGTGCCCAAAGGCCTCCTCTCAACCCATAAAACTCTTTCATTATAATGAACAGCGTGGGCTCTCGCTGGGATCTTGGGCAAGCTACTTAGCTCTCAGGTCCTCAACCTCACTGTCTGTAGAAAGGGGACACAAATAGCTGCTTGGAGGCCTTACGTGAGATAATCCCTTAGCACAGTGCCTGGCACATGGGGAACAGAAACTTCAGCTGCTTGGCACAGATTTAGAAAGCTTAAACTCGACCCCCAACCACACTCAGTTTCGTGTTCTGATGCCAGCAAAAAGATGACATGGGAGGGACTTAAACACGATGCTCACCCCTGGTTACACTCTATGTATCTGGCGGCAAACTTCTCCATTAACCGATCTATCTTCTGGGCTTCTCCAGGTAGGCGGAAACCTTCTAGAAATGTCCTCAGGGCTGAGACAAACTCCTTCTCATGGAAGTCAAGTTGGTCCACGTAGGCATACATCACTTCCTTGTTGAACCTCGTGCTGTCTCCCAGAAAATCACCTACTTGGGTCTGAAACATACGTACTTACTCACATCTAGAAACTGTCAAATATGAACGCACAGCGAAAGACACTTCAGTCAAAGGGGGGAGGCAGAATGGCCCGGCTCTATACAACTGGAACAGGCTAACCTGCTAGGAAAGCAGGAGACTCCCTGAGCCTGTCCACTCACCCAACCACTCCAGGTTCAGTCTGTCCTGCCACACATGAAGGAAGCGGAGGAGGCACAAGACTTATAAACAGAGGAATGATGGGGCACGCTCAGGAGGGAGGTTAGTGGCAGGTGGGTAGCCACAGAACAGTTTCTAGCAGTCAAGGCACACTTCTAGCTCTGATACCGTCCCACTAAATACACAACCACCTGTCAGGAGGCTAGTTCATTCCCTACAAAGAGTTTCTTGCAACACTGGCCAAAGAGATGAGTAGGACTGCTGTAAGCAGGGGTGTGGGCAATATTGCACTCAGGGTCGGGCCATCTCTAGGTTAAAAGCCGGTAAGGTCTCAGAAGGGCCCGATCCCCAGTCTCACAGAATCGATGCCCGACCCCCAGTCTTACAGAATCAAGGCGCTCCTCCTGGTGCAGGAATTGGGCAATCTCTTCAACTGACGTTCCCAGCATGCCCTGCTCCTGGAGAAACTGGATCCCTCTCTTGGGTTTCTTGTTGAACCTGTTTCAAGAAGAGATGGCACACGGGTTGCTTATTTCAAAATTGAAAGGACAGAAACAGCTGGCATTTGAGGCAAGTCACAATAATACCATGATCATGTCATCATGTGTCAGCCAGGAAGGTCCTGTGCGTCTTGGTAGCTTTTCTGAATTCCACCTTCAATTTCTGACCTAGCTGTAGCCAAGTCTGCTGGTTGTCACCCAATAGCCACCCTCCCTTTCTCCAACACTAATGAAACCCTAGATGGTTAGCTGGGCACACAACTACCTGGAATAAAAACTACATTTTCCTGCCTCCCTTAAACAAAGTACATCCATGTGATATACCATGTTTCCCCCAAAATAGGACCTAGCCGGACCATCAGCTCTGATGCGTCTTTTGGAGCAAAACTTTGATGGCTGGTGCTCCAGTAGTCATCTTAAACCATGAAGCAACAATGAAGATAAAACTGTGCTAAGGATGGTGAAGCAGAAAGATAAAAGTAGCCTGGATCTCTGATGTCCGTAAGAGCTACTGTAACAGTCCAATTTTGTATTTCCTGTTAAAGGCAGGCAAACTTTCAACTACTGTATAAATTAAACTTGACATTTACCACGCCATGCATTGGAGAATGACATTCGTATATGAGCACAAACTGTGGCAAGGGCTGTGAAAGAAGGGCATGAATAGGGTGCAAGAGCAGAGAATAACTTGGGACCTGTTCAGACAGGATGGTTACAGAAGGCCTCTTTGAGGAAGACATGTTTTGCCACACTTGAAGGATGAAAAAGACCCAAGAGTATTCCAATCAGGGGGGCATGATAGCAAAACCAGCTTGAAGTGTTCGAAGAACTAAAATGCATCACGTGACTTAGGGTACTGGCAGGAGATGAAGTCACTGAGGGGGCCAGAGGCGGGATCAGGCTGTGATGAGAAAATGGCAAACTGGGATGGAGAGTTTTAAGACCTGATATAAGCATTTAAAAGATTACTTTAGCTGTTGTGGGGGAAGAGACTGAAGGGATGCAGGGGTGTGAGAGTGGAAATAAAGAGATCAGCACTTCAATCATTCAAAAGTTGGACAGGATATGAGATTGTGTGTATTTTTGTGTGTAAAAGACTATAAATGAAACATTAAGATTTACCAATGATTATAATGATAATGGTATGGTTATATGGGAGAATGTGCTTATGTTTCAAAGATGTAGGGCTGAAGTATTATGATAGCTACAAACTACTTTCACATGGTTCAGAAAAAAAACACACACACAGATAATACCAATATGGCAAATGTTAATTTTTCTGTATGTTGAAATTTTTCTTAATAGTTGTAAAAAAAAAATGTTACCAGTGGTAGTTTCTAGGTAGCAATTGTATGAGCAATTTTAACATTCTCACTTTATACTTTTCTGTATTTTTAAAATTGGTTTAATTTTTGTCATTAGAAACAAAAAAAAGAAGACCAGGTATCAGCCACGCAGAGCTACTAAATTTCTCTTTCTCTCCAGCACACACAACTCACTCACTCTGCCTGGCTCAATCAGGCTCAGCTGCAAGTGCCAGCGCTGGCCTTTCGTAACAGGCATTTCCCCCGGAGGAGTCAGTCCCAGGTTCCCCGAGAAGACGTGGCTTTGTCAGAGGCCCTGAGATTTTCAGCTAGAGTAGCAACCACACTCACAGCTCGATGCCATGTTCAATGATCTCCTTTTGTTGTTTGATGACCTCGAACTGCTCCGGATCATCCTGCACAGTTGTCTGCGTCCCCGAGGACACCGTGGACTCCATGGACGTCACGCTGCTCCGTCTCGCCATGTCAAGGCCTTTGCCATCCCCCATTTCCTGATCCGTGGGCCTCTCCTGACCTGCAATGATTATCAAGGCAAAGGAAACCGAATCAGCAGATGGGACCCAGACCCGGCTGAGCTCAGGTCTGGCTCTGCAATTCCCTTTCCCAGACCTACAACAATAGTTTGTATTGTCAGGATCACAAGCATGAAACCTTACTTAAAAACTCACTGTTTTGGAGAACTTGATAAGCTAATTCTAAAAGTCACATGAAAGTAGAAAAGGGCAAAACCAGTCAAGACACTTGTAGGTGCAAGTACAGCCGAATGCGTAGAACAGAATAGAAAGTTCAGAAACAGGCTTAGGCACACAGGAGAATCTGGTATAGCATAAAAGTGGTGCTGCAAATCAGTGAGGGATGGAGAGACTAGTGAAAAAATGTCAGAACGACTGGCTCTCCATTTGGAAATATGAAGTTCAAGCACAGCTCATACTATTCCCCTCCCCCAATTCCAGATGGATTAAAAAGCAGAACCTTTACACAACTACAGGCATTTAGCTAACTGAAGTGTTTCGCTAATTCTATGACAACTCTATACCAAGACAACTTTTCCCCACAGCCGGAAGTAACCTGCTGTGAGTGGAGGCAGCGGTGGCAGCAATGCTTTCTCACCGAGGCTAGTCTGGTGGTTGGGATTCACATACAGGTCTTTGCTCCACTCCACCATGCACTTGAGAATGGACACGAGGCACTCCAGGCCTTTTTTCCTCAGACTGAGCTCCTAAAGGACAAAAGAGGCACGGCACAGAGATTTAGCAGGTAAATTCAGTGCAGACATCTACAGGGCTCCTAGGGAATCCTGTGAGGATACGAGACGATCACTGATGTTCAGAGCATAAAACCCAAGGAAAAGTTTACAGGTGAGACAAGTATTAAGGGCTCATCGCAAAAACCCTGAAAATCTCTAAAGCTGTATCATTACAAACACTCTAGCAGTAAAAATACAGGATGTGTGCTTTTCTAAAATGAAGTGTTATCTGAATTTTTAAAAGGAAGTTTCCATTCATTGTTTGTATAATTTGAAAAAAACACGTAAAATATATATATTTTTTTTAATAAACAGGGTCTTAACCAATGATTCTGCGAAAAGACAAAAGGATCTTGTATTTTGCAGCAAATGACTGATCCTGGACCATTCTTATCCCCCCAAACACCCACAAATGCATTCTACTTTAAAGCTCACTCTACATTAAAAATACAGAATTTTTTAAAAGTAGCATTTCTTAAATAAAAAATTGAATGTGAATTGCAGGTAATCTAAAAAAAAAAAAAAAAGCAACTATTTTAAGCTCAAAACAGCATCTATGGTGGCACAGATCTCTCTGTAAATCTAGTGACAGTCTGGACCTTCTTCCAGGAAAAATGCCCTATACCAAAATTCTACACGTTAACTCCAGGCAGCTCACAGACCTCCTGGCCAGTTCATTCAGATACGTCAGGTTAAGGAGCTTAGTCTTTGTAGGCGCTCTAATAATGAGGCAGGCTAATAAGACACAGTCTCCTCTGCCTTTCCTGGAGGCCGGGAGCCTGTTTGCACAGGTGATCTTTGGCAAGGTGACTGAGCACAAACCTGCTTACAGGTCTCAGCTCAAACGTCATCTTCTCAGGGAGACTACCCTGATGACACTATTAAAAATGACAACACCCCCACCTCCAGCACGCCTTCTCTATCGTCCCTGCTTTATTCTTCTCTGCAGCGTACTTCTTCATGTCTGCTTGTGTCATAACTGTGTGCACGTATGTGCATGTGTTTGTGTTTTTTCACTGCTTGTATCCCCAGCAGCAAGGACAGTGCCTGGGACATGGTGGCACTTGATGTTTATCGAAATGAATGAACTTTAAATATACATGAGTGTTCTTAGTATTTTTACCTGCAGAGGTGTCATTCCCAGCTCGTGCCCACTTCTTCCCTGAGCGATTTTGGATAAGTCATTTACGAGGCGCTCAAAAATATTAGCAGCATTTAAATCACAGTCGTAGTTGACATAAATATCTACAACACACTGGGCATCTTGGAAAATAACACACAGACATTAGAAATTCTGATTGAACATCAATAGCAGTTATGTTTTCTTATTAAACGAGATTCCTTTGTCAAAAAATGCTCCAGGGAACTACCAACTCGGGAGGATACAGCTCACCCAAGAAATGATGTCGGAAGCACTACAGTAGCAAGCGGGGAGGCCCTCTCCAGGCCTCGCACACTGAAACCTCAGGCAGCTCATTCCACCTCTCCAGGCTCACTTGCCTCAACAACTGCCCGCTCCACCTCTTCAAGTTGTGTCACTCTTGTGAAATGACGTGTGAATGACAGGCAAGTGGGAAGCTCGCTGCACAGCCACACAATTGTATGGTGTAAGGCACATCCAAATTGACCTCAGGCCCCAGTCAAGGGCTGGCAGCACCCATACCTTGGACCCTGTGACTAACAGAGCACATTCAGCTCATAGGTGGGGTGCCAAGTGTCCCGGTTTTCCAGGACGTGCGACTTTCAATGCTAAAACCCAAATGTCCAGGGCAAACCAGACGGAGTTGGTCATCCTCTAAAGGAGGAGAGGTGGGCGGGACTAGTCGTTAGGTTAGCAGCAGCCTATCAGGTAATGATTTTCCCAGCACTTCGCTAAAACGCTAAAAGGAGGAGTTAAAGGTCTCCATCTGGACTTGGGAAAATGAAAGCATCTAGAGCGTTTCTGGGTATGGCAAAGGGATGAACGTCCTCGGGGTGGAAATACCTGCACAGATCCTTGTCAGAGTCTGAATGACCATCCACCGGTGCTCGAAAGAACTTGTTGATGTTTCTAAAATGTTCAGGAAAATCTCTTTGAAAAAGACCTATATGACGTGAAGACAAAGGAGGACACCAATTACTAGTTTAAATTAGGGCTCAAAACCCCAAAGGCTTTCGAGGACAGGAGATCCTAGGAGTGCAGGAGCCTGGGCAGAAGGAAAAGAGTGGGGCACATGCGCTGTGGAATCGCCTCAGAACCCTTGCTGTGTGGGAACAGCTGGTAGGGTAGGGACACCGTGAACAGTGAACTAGAGAACACGGGCCCTAGTCGGAGGGAGCAGCTGCTCCTGGGTAACTGCCAAGAGCTTCCATGTGGAAATGCAGGGCCAGTGTCGTGATTTTTGGAGAGAAACCAGAAATCTGGATTTTCATGTAGAATCTGATTTTTCAACTTGGCAACTAATTCAAGTTATTTCGAATAATTTACAAACTAAACAAACGTGGGGGTGGGGGGAGGGCTGAGCTTACCACACAAACCGTGTGATTTAAAGCTTTGGTTAGAATGAAAAGCATATAAGAACTGGGGGCAACAACATTTTATGACGAGGTATTCTTCTCTCACTCATGCAAAAAGTTCTTTGGGGTGGCAGCCAGTAGACTGTGTTAATGTGTTAAGTGGAGTTCCTGGTGACTCTGTCACCAGCAGTTAGCGCATCTGGCACAGACGGCATTGAAATTCAAAAGAAATCAATTTGGAGTCCGTACCTCTATCTGCATTTTCAAGTGCATCTTAAAGTTTGAGAGAAGAGTGAGAAAAATGGCCAGAGAGAGCTCAAAGACATCCGGCACTGAGGAGACGCCGTTCTTGGACAAGGCCACGCAGAGGTACTGCTTGATCGCATTGATAAACATCTCATGAGTCCGGAAGACCGGGCCAGCATTCTGCAGCACAGACAGCAGCAGCTGCAGGGAGACCACCTTGGAGCGCAGCTCGTGGGACCTGGCAAAGAAAACGAAAAACGACGGTGGGGCTGAAAGATAAGATTGAAAAAGCACGTCTCTAGAGCAGGCCTCGCTCCTCTCTCTACCAGTGTGAATGTTGCGAGGGGCCAACGAGTAGATTAGCAACAGCACCCAAATGTCAAGAGCACGAGGGCAGATGGCATGAGGTGGGTCCTCTTGGAACCTGCAGGCCCTGTGAGAACAACAGCTGCCAGCTCCTATTCGCCTCGTCTCTGCCCTCCATGAAGTAGGGAACACATACAGCAGGAGCAAAAGACACGTCAACTGGCCCTGGAGAGCGGGTCCTGCGACTAACCTGACAGAACAATTACGTCACACCATTCGTGGGAGACTGAGACATCTGTCCCACTCTGCCTTCAGACAATGGAGATGGCGCTCTTTATCCCCCTGCTTCAGGCCCCCACCCTGCTCACAGGGATGGTAAGAAACGGGAAATTTCCATAAGCCACTTCCCGAATGGTTATCGGATTCTCAACAGAAGAGTTGAGGGTTATAATTAATGACTAATAATGATGGTAATAATAGTGACTATAAAACTCTTACAAAGTGCAAGGCCCCAGGCTGGGGACATCACTGCATTATTTTACTTAATGGATCCTGTAAGGTGATTGCCCACATTCCCACGTTTCAGGTAACTCCTACAGCATGGAGCTGGTCTCAAGCGGAGGGACCAGGACTGAGCGCAGGTCCCTCGGCTCCAGAGCCTCCGCTTTGACTCCCCAGCACTGCCGTCCTGGTGGTAGTTCCCTCACTACAAAGAAAGATCTGGCTTCTCTGGGTTGAATCTGGGGCTTAAATCTGTATCCATGAAGCAGAGGGTCCCAACCAGAGCAGGGAACTGAGGTTTGCTCATCCTGCCCCGCCCCCATCAGTAGATTAAATAAATCTATTAGCAAAAAGAGGGTGCATGTTTAATGTAATCATTATTTTAGTATATAAACCACGGAAAGCATAACTGGGCAAAATCCTGGTTGGTGGGGACACAGAGACAATTCATTATGAAAGAATGAATATCCTCAACATATTATAAGTTCTTATAGTTCATTAAGGAAGTCTGGAAATCTTCCCCCCAAATGAAAAACAGGCAAAAAACCATGAGTTTGAAAAGCTGTATAACCATCCTGAGCAAATGCCTGCACTCACACCAACCAGGGACCAAGACACTGGGGCTCCTTGGAGTCCCAAGACCGCCCTGGATCATCCTGGCTATAGCTGGCCAGGAACTGCTGTCTGCTTACTTTGGATCTGGGGGGCCTTCACCAAGGGGTTTCATGGACAACTTGCAAAGGGAGCGAAACACAAGGAAGGCATCCTTCTGGAGAATGTGAGAGAACCTGGCGGCCACGTGATGTCCTTGTGCGTCTGATTCCTAAAATTAGGAAGAAATAAGAGAAAATCAAAGGGATAACTCTTTTCAAAAACAAGAAATTTAATTATATCACGGAAATGTAAATTCTTTACTTATTCAATGGGGAAGTGAGGGTTGTGGAAGAGGGGAGAACATGGCAAAATAGGAGCGATGGGGGAGTCAGTAAGGCAACTCCGAAACCTTGTTCCTCGTCCTTCAAAAAGTAGGTATGGAGAGTTTAAGATGATAAATAGGCAAACATTAAACCAAAGAAAAAGTAGAACAAATATAGGAAATTATTTATAGTAGCTTGGGCAAAAAGGTACTTCTAAGAATAGTTTTACAGGATACAAATGGGGAAAAAATGAGAGGTGTTTTAAAATAAACTTCGTTAAATAAGTAAGCTATGTTTAAAGATAAAAAATAAGTATTTGTAACATATGACAAGGATTAATCCTCAACATACAAAAATTCTTGTAAGGAAATAATGGAAGCCCTCCCCCCAAATGAAAAAGAGGCAAAACAACAACAACAACAACAAAAACCCCAAACTGAAAAAAACACCAATCAGCAATTCACCAAGAAATGCAAATGACAAATAAACCTAAATAACCTATAGCTAATCATGAAGGCAGGATCTTTCGCGTATCAGACCAGCAAAGACCTGAATGAATGCTACTGCCCGGTTTTAATGAGGGAATGGGAACACGAGAACTGACAGCCTACAGGTGGGCAGAGATTCAAGTATTACCTTCCCAGCAGGCTAATTTGAGGTTAAGGATCAGAAGCCTTAAAGCTTCCAACTCTTGACCCAGCAATACCACTTGCAGGGGCCTATCCTGAAGAAAGAATTAAGGCTGTGCACAAGATTTATCTATAAGGATGTTCATTACAGAACTTTTGTTTCCTGTGATAAAACTGAAATAACCTAAAAGCCTAGTAGGGAACTGGCTAAACAGATTCCAGTAATCCATAGGATTGAATTTGACATGGCCATTAAAAAAATGAGTTATATCTGCATGTACTGATGTGGAAAGATGTCCATGAGATAGCGCTGAACGAACAAAGCAAGTTAGCCTCGTATAGGACACGAGTCCCTTGTATGGATTTAAGTACACCCCCATGTGCATCCTTAACGGGGGTAAGATAAACCCAAGGGGGGGTGCTGCAGACTGAATGTTTGTGTCCCCCAAGATCGGTATGTTGAAACCTAACCCCCCAATGTGATGGTATTTGGAGGTGGGAGCTCTGGGAGGCGATTAAGTCATGAGGGTGGAGCCCTGATGAATGGGATTAGTGTTCTTATAAAAACAGGCCCTGAGAGCTCCCTCACCCCTTCTGTCACGTGAGCACACAGTGAAAAGACGTCTGTCTCCGAACCAGGAAGCTGACCCTCACCAGAAACCAAACTGTTGGTGCCTTGATGTTGGACTTCCAGCCTCCAGAAGTGTAATAAATGTCTGTTGTTTATAAGCCCCCCAGTCTATGGGATTCTGTTACAGCAGGCTGAGCGCATGAAGACAGGGGCAAAAATTGGTCCTTGGGGCGGGGGGGCAGGGAGTGCGAAAAAAATCTTATTCCTTTCATGTATAAAACACAAATGCACATGCAGTATATAAACAGACATCTAGTTTATCAGTAGCTTTAAAATTTCACAAAGGGTGGGTGGTGATTAGGAAAATGAAATATCTAAAAAGGCTCCTTGAAGGGGGGATAATGAAAAAGGTTGAGAAACACTGGTGAAAAGGTACAGAGTTCAAGTGGGTTGTGAATGTTGTGTTACTTCCTCTTTTGAATGTTTATATATGTAATATGTTCAAGAGAACAAGAAAGCTATTTACAAAAAATACCTATGGGCCTGAAAAAAATGTTCACAACATATATTAAGCTTAAAAAGCAGGTTTACAAAACAGCATGTACATTATGTTATTCTATTTAAGTGGGAAAAACATATGTGAGGGGGAGAAAGGCTTAAAAGGATATAAATAAAATGTTAACAAGGGTTGTCTCTGGGTTATGGGATTATGGATGACTTTCATTCCCCTGTTTTTTCCTTCTCTGTATTTTCTAGGTTTTCTATCATGAATGTATATTATTTTGAGAGAGAAGAAAAATGGGCAGGAAATGTTAAGTTTTAAAAATCTTCATAAACAGGGTTTAATAACAATGCTATGGACGACTGACATCAGCATGTTCCAAGCACGGAACCTACTATCAGCCCAGGACTGTGTGACTAACAGCTGAACAGGCTTGCTGGTTTTCAGGTGCTTCTTCTGATAGAGAGTAAATGTGCATCTTCTAAACACAGGTAACAAATCGAAAGGAGTCTGTATAAAAGGATGATGGACATACCAGATTATCCGCGGATGACAAGGACTGCCTGTCGTCTGCTATCCCATTGGTCTGTGAGTTTTCATCAACTGCTGGCGAAACAACACGTCCCTGGCACTCCAGCTCACCCAGAACCCTCTCGGGTTCTGTCAGACCATGCTTTTGTGCCGCTTCTTTAAACACAAGTGCAAAAAGCATTCCCAGATTAGTGCTTATACTGAAAGGCAGACTGACACCAGGAAGAAGTTACTCACCTAACCCTCCAGGTACTTTTTCCCCTTTCCCCGCACCGCTACCCCGTGACTGACATAATACTGGAAAAGGCTTGGCCAAAGTGGTGCTTAGGCTTTCCAGGTGTCTGTTAGCCCTGGCCCCACTGCCGGGGAGGCTTGGCTCACACTGCAGGCCCTGTCAATGGTGCCTCCAGAATTGTGCAATACAGCAGCCCTGCCCACCCCATCCCCTTCTGAAAAAGACAGAAGCAGCCAAACATGAAAAGTACAGTTGCTGGTTTTTTTAAATTTTATTATTTATTTAAGGGCTATTAACATAGGGGTTAGAGAAAAAGAGCCACATAAATGACAGGGTGTGACAGTTGTTACAGAAAACCTCAGTCACAGAAAAAAAAGCAAATGTAGACCTGAGCTTCCTGGCAGCCATGTGAAAAATGGAAAGACAAAGAATTAAATGGATTTCATCATGTAATGACAGACAGCACATCTGATCACTAGCAGAAGAGCTGAACTCTGAGGTATTTGCCATGTGGATCTTTACATGTATAAGGGACACCAAACAACTTTATAAGCACAATCTTCAATAATGGTTTTACAAAGCATGTATTCATTTGACAAATATTTATCAAGGGCCTGTTATATGCCAAACTCTGTGACAGGGGCTGGGAGATACAGCAGTGAACAACACAGACAAATGTACATTATGTGAGGACTTCCTGTATTGGTCTCAGAAAAAAAATCTAAGGGTAGGAAATAAAATTATTCTATTTTAAAGACATTTCTAAAAGGAGTTAAATAAATAATGAAATCTGTGTATATAGCTTGGTGGTACCCTAAGTTAACAAAAGTATAGGGCTTAAAGCAGTGGTCCAATTTCTTTGACCATGACCTTCAGTAAGACATACATTTTTAAAATCATGTGTACATGTAACTGAAATGCATGTTTCATGAAACAATGCTTAATTAACATCACTTTATGCAATGCATTCAGCTTGTATTCTACTTCCGTTTCATTCTCTTTCATTTAAAAAACGCTGATTGCAATCCACTAAATTATTGATTTCTCAACCCGTTAATGGTTCACTGGCACTGGAACTGAGTGTTCAATGTGTAGCCAGTGACCTACAGCCATTGAGATTCTGGGCATAAACAGAGAAAAAACCACCCAGTAGTTATTCTGCGCTATACAAGTCTAATTCCACCGAAACCACACTATGAAACTGAGGGAAGTATGAATGAAATCTAACAAAATGAACTAGCTTCCCAGTGCATCTGATACCTGCTGACACAGGGATTCTCCCCGCACCACGTCAATGACTAGCCATGAAAACTCGGCCGCAGTGGATACCGCCTCGGGGCTCACAGCCCACTCCTGGAAAAACCTGGATCTACACGAAGTGTCTCCATGTGGAGCACCCATCCCTAACACCACCAGACTGTGCTGCTTGAACCCAACCTGAATGAGAATAAAATCAATCACAACACACAAGTAATTTTTGAATTACGTGTGAAAGATGAGCAGACACGGTCAGACTCAGTTTCCATGGGGGTGGGGCGCCCTGCCGCTAAAACATCTGGCTGAGGACTTTTTTGGAGGAATGGGGTAGAAGGAAAGGCTGGCTTCTTAGTTCTTACCTTTAACGACGGATGTGACCACATCTTCTAAGATCTCCTTCACCACCTCCTGGGCTCCATCATCCGTTCCTACACACACATCCAAATACACAAACACAAACACATACATGTGGGTATTTCCGGGGGAAAAACAGAAGAAGTAGGAGGAGATTTCATCAATGTTCTCTAGACTCGTGTTTCAGAAGGCAAAGGGTGCAAATAAGTGATCCCAAAGCCAAATCTGATTGTGCCAACAGAAGACACGTCCCATGAAATCTGGAAACTCCCAGGCAGCATCTGCTATGATTTCAAGTTTCCTTTTGTGGAACACTAAACCCTGACTTACACACTCTTCCTTTCTAAGTCACAGTCGCTCCAAGTCCCAGGGCCCTCCCGACCCACCCCAAGTTGGAGGCAGGAAATGAATTTTATCTAGCTACAGTTCTTGGCAGAACCAAAGATGGAGGCTTCTCTTGTGTCTTCACCTTGGGGACCACTGAGCCTTGGTAAGTGACTGCCTTCTGCTGACTCACTTTCCCCACACTGTAAACCCAAAACTTAGCATGAGACTTCTAACGCGACAGTTGAGGACTTACACTTTAAATGGAATTACTCCGTAAAATGTTAACTGTTTACGTGGAAGAGGTTCGGCACTATTTGGTTTCATAGAAAACTAGTTCTGTGAGAACTCATAACCAGCCATTGACTAGACTTTTAGAAGGAAACATGAGTGATTTATGAAAACATCATCACATTGACCAAAAAGGCCATCATGTTAAATAAACAAAACCAAACTAACCCTTTCAATTCTTCCTTAATGAGGATTTTCAATCAAGCCACTATTTTTATGAGTTCTGTGCTTGGTCCACAAGCTCCTGGAGGTCAGCACAAAGTATTGTCATTTCCATTGAGCACTCAACCCACCACTGCTATTTATTTATTTAGCACGGAAAACAGGCTCGCGTGATCCCACTGCACTGTTCCCGCCATCTTCACATTAGATCCATCAGAAATATATGCTATTTTTCTTTAACTCATTTTTTAAGGTCAAACTTAGTAGAAAGATAGTAACAGCAAACCCTTATGTAGCTCTAAGTGCCAGACATTGCTCTCATTTAATTCTCACAAACCTGTATGACAGGTACTGGTTGTAGTCTCATTTTACAGATGAGAAAACTGAGACCCAGAGAGGTTAAATGCCACAGAGCTCCTAAGTCGTGGACTCATGATCTGAACCTAGGCTGTCTGATCAGAACATCCATAACGGCTGTGGATGAGAAATGCTCTCTACTTTATAGTACATAAGAGTTGGGTTATTTTTCCCTTAAAGAATGAGATGCGAGAAAGTGAACTAAGAAATCCATAAATACACAGGCAATTGTGTACCTGCAAGAGCTATATATTAGCTATATAAATGTGAAAATGCTAATGTCTAATGTTGGGAGTTAAAAAGTCAGAATCTTACAAATGAACTTAAAAAGAAAATGAGAAGTGATTACTAATACATACAGGGTTTCTTTTGGGTGTGATGAAAATGCTCAAAAATTAATTGTGGTGATGGTTGCACAATTCTTGTAAACACATAAAAAAGAACTGAATTGTAACATTTTAAGTACAATTTCTGGTAGATGAACTGTATCTCAATTAAGTTGTTTTTTTAAAAACCTGACAAGAAGAGCTGGGCAGCCAGGAGTGGTGTGAATGGACAAATGGGGTGAGGCTCCCTGGGGAAAGGGTGGGAGCTGTGCCCAAAAAGTCACACACGCAAGCACGCCTTAGGCTCAAAAAGCTCATCTTGCGGGTTTACGAAGAGCCACATGATCCACTTCTTGGACAGGCTGACAAATTGACTTTTGTTTATCGACGTGGCATGAAAAACTGCGAAGGTGAAGGAGAAGCGCAGGGTTGTTGGTGAACTGTCTCCATCTACATGGGGAGGCAAATGGTCCCAGGAAGGCCGTGGGGAGGAGTCCCGGTTTGTTAAAACAGGAAAATGTATGTGGAGTGCCCAGTGAGCACGGCGCCTGACTGGCTGATTGGGGAGCTCTGCGATGGTGATTATTACGGGACGGAAAGGTAGGAGAGCTGGACGTGTCGTCTCTATCGCAGAGGCGCTAGAGCCCAGCCTGGGGCACTGTCTCCAGCATCTGCCTCTCAGGCTGCCCGTCCTCCTTGGCTTCCAAGGCTTCTCACCCCGTCTTCTGAAGGAGTCGTTCTTTCTTTAGAGCCACATCTTGAGAAATGAAAGCCATTTGCTCTTTTTAAGGGTGACGGCACACCTCCATTCTGACCTGCTATTTGCAGGTTTGTCATGAGTCTCACAGGCAATCTGGGTCTCCCGTTGTTGGGAGAAACCTCACGGGGTACACCAAGTACAGGCAACAAAACCCACAGCAACATTCTAACTGCAAATCATTCTTTCTTTGTTAGAGTGGAATTTTAAGTTACCATGTGTCTGCAAAACTATACTCTAGAAATCAAGTCCCACCCCTCCAATTTATTAAAAAAGTGTATTTACTGAGTGTGTGCCATGTGTGTTGGGCACCATTCCAGGTACTGGAAATACAGTGGTGAACAGGGTGGCGTGGGTCTCAGGCCGGGAACAAGTAAACACTACCTCAGTAATTTCAGGCAGTGGTAAGTGCTTGAAGAAAAGAGGATGATGGGACAGAAGGGATGAGAAGCTTCAGAGAGGGTGATCTGTTTGAACTGAGAGACCTGAAGATAAAGATGGGGCAGGGAAGGGACAGGAGGTACAAAGGTACCAAGAGCAAGCATGGGACTTTCAAGACCCAGAAACACCACTTGTGTATTGCGTAGCAAACAAGGGGGAAAGAGGTGTAAAAAGGGGGCAGAGAGGTGGGCAGGGGCCAGCTCACACAGGGCCCTGGAAGCCATGGGGGCGGGGCTGGCATAGATTTCACTCTGAATGTAATAGGATGGGAAACTACCACAGGGGTTTAAGTAGGGGAGGGTGGTGATCTAATTCATCCTTTTAAGAGATCACGTTGGCTGCCTTGTAGAAAATGGGCTGTAGTGGAAGCACTTTAATGAAGCTCAAGAGACTTGCTTTTATATCTGCACAGCTATACTTACTACAGTGTGCTTAAATATTAATATTTATTGACTGACCACAGCCTGATAAGGGTTACCGTAAAAACCTCGTTCTTGTCCTGAGAGTTAAGAAGGCAAAGAGGACGACAGACACAGAGGGTGGGTGAGGAGTGAGCCCCTTCCCTAAGACACAGGACAGCAGGACTGGGTAGCCAGCAACTGGGCTTACCCAGAGACACAGCCATTCTTAGTGGCAACTTTCTCTTCTGTCCTTCCCTGAGTGAACTGACACAGTACAACATTCCAGCAACAATACCTGGTCTGTTCCTACAAGGCCAAATCAGAGGAACAAAAGCTGCCTCAAATCCATGCATTCCAGTATGGAACATGCTACCAATGGAAATGATTACCAATAATGTGACAGAAGACACGAGATCAATTATAAGGACAGGTCAGGTAGTTCATGCCAAACCACCAGCTGGAGTGGAGAATTATTTGACAGAAGCACTTGGGAAGGTACATTGCTGAAAAAAATACAAATTTGGGATCTGGTTCATACAAATTACCTACGGAGAGATGCAAACATTCAGAATAATCTTTATGACAACCCAATCCAAAATTTCATTTACTTTAAGACTATAGTCAGGTCTTATATCCCTTTCATTGAAAAAAGCAAACAAAAACAAGTAATGTTCTTGGTCATAGAACGAGAAAACAAAGCGGTCAGACTATATATGTCCATCTATGTATCCACTTTCTCGCTCCTTGTCGCTCAGGGGGCAAGGCATGGAGATCCTCGTATACATGACAGATGAGGTCCTGGTCGCCCTCTGGGAGGATAAGACAAACACTGAATGACTAACCACCCAAACCACGAACTACAGGGAGACAAGTGCTCCAAACCGAACCCACTGCACTGAAGCTGATGTCGAGAGGCAGCAGCCAGGCACATGCCCCTCCTTGGGGAAAACCCCACAGCCGGCAGTGGGCCTCAGACGTCCTGCCGAGCGGTTATGTGCCGTAAGAGAAAAGCAAAGCGAAAGTCAAGGGGAAGAACCAGAGATAGATGAGCTGCAGTGAGACGTTCCCTGCAGATGTTGCCCGATTCCTTCACTGTCCCTCAGACACAGATTCCCTCTCACATCTGGAAAGGGACGGCACAGGGGTATGTGTGTGGGGGGGCATACCTGATAGCGAAGAGCCTCTTTCTCGAGGTACATCTCCGTTCTCTGAGCTTACTTTTCCAGAACCACACCTGGCATGTTCACCGTTGGTTAAATCTGTCTTTTCAGGAGTTGTTGGTTTGCTGTGTGCCTGGTTCTGCTTCAGGCGATTGAACTTTGGGGACCCTGCTGCAGCTTGGATCACAGGGGACTGGGGTTTCGACAGGACTGGTTTTTCCAATTCTCTGGCCTCCTGTAACTAGCAGGCAACAAAAAAAGGGATTCAATCTAAATGGTTCCAGAATTTTGATAAGAAATAGAAAATATGCCAGCCTGTTGCTCAAAAAAATTTCCAAACACAAGGATAAAATTTGAAACAGGAAATGAATTCCTTTGACAAACTCAAGGCAAATTCTGAATGCAAATTTCAAAACCCATGCTAGATTCTCTCTGCTTTTTAAAAGCAAGAACAAAAACCAGAGTGTAGAGAATTCAGAGGTATAAACTTTACAAGAAGGTATAAACTTCAAAATGCTAGTGAATCTTCGCCAGGCACCGAGGCCACATATGAAACAGTTCACAGTGGGGGGCGGTGTCCTGCCCCCAGACTCACCACTTGGTTCTCCATGCGGGTGAAAATGACGTTCAGCATCTGAGTCAGGGTGGCCTTGGCAGTAGTTTGATTGATGAGATTTTTGCTGGCCAAATAGATATTGTAACATGTCCTAACCGTCTGTAGGATGGTGCCCTCATGAATTTCAATGTGCGGGGACGTCACCGCAGTCAGAAGAGCCTAAAACAAAAACCCGAAACCTTTACCTTCATGAACACCCACCTCCCTCCCGTCCTCCCACAGCCAAACTTTTCTACAGGATGTGACTTTGTTTATGTTTGATTTGGTTTGATAAATTTTAAGGTGGCAGCTCTGGAAACTAAACTGGACTATTAGTATCAAGAGACGATTCACTATCGTTCTGAGTTTAAAAACAAGTATTAACTCCAAAAAATCCCAATTATCTGAAGTAATTATGCTGTGTTGAAGTGGGCTTTCTACCAGCTTACTTTTCAAAAAGCCAAAAATGCAGATACTCCTCTCAGGAGGGAAAATGCTCCAACTTGATCTGATTTATATTAATCACAAAATATACATGTATTGATGGGGGGGTCAGTTTCCCCGTTCCCTGGTGGATTTTCACGGGAGCTTTGAGGCTAACAGAGCCGCGTGTCCCTCCTGAAGCTAATACTATACATTCGGGGCTTAAGATGCGGAGTGTGGGCTACACGCATTCTGATCCTGTTCTCCGACAAGCCCCAAGCCAAACCATTCCTGGTAGCAGAAATGAAACAGTGAAATGGAATGGGGGGATAAGAGGACAAGGGCAAATTATCGAGTATCAACAGGATGGGAATCCAGAATTTCAAGGGGAAAGACCAGAGGACTTCAAGCCGATGTAACTCACAAGCAATTTAAATTGTTATTAGCGGAACTGTTTACTCTGAAAACACACCTGGTTCCACTCTTCTTGTCTTGGTCCACGCTAATAAATTCTGACACTTTACAAAAGATCTAAGCGATGCTTACATTTTTCTGTTCCAGCTCAGCATCACCTGAGACAACTAACACATGGTAAATCAGAAATCCAAATTCCCAAAGGGGACCAGTTTCTAATTTAAAATCCAGACCAGGCAAACAAACAGAAATACCTTAATTATTTGTAACTGAACTCCTTCATCGGTCTGAGGGCCCTGAAAACAATTGCAAATGGTTTCAACGATCCTGTCAATCAGCCGCTTCCCAGGAGCTCCACTGTCGGGGGCGTTGCCGGTGATGTGCCCATATGCGATGAGTTTCTAAACAGAGAGGAGAAGATGAGAACTTTCTGCTTGGCATGGACCGAGGCTGCCCAGTGCAGCAAACGACAAGCATGGCCTTTCACTTCCAGTTCCCACAGACCCCCCTCCTCCCTAGGGGCATGATGGGCACAGCCACCCTGGGACTGCAGCACTGGTTCTGTCCCGATGGCAGAGGAGCCCCATGATGGTGAAAGGGTGTCTGATGGAAGGGGCATCGTGTGATCAGTCCCCAGTACATAACCACTAGTGCTAATAATTGAGGGATTGAAAACGATGTGTAATAGAGCTGGAATGTAGTCCGTGGTTGCCTAGAGCTGGGGGCATTAGAGAGAATTAAGGAGTGACTGCTGATGAGCACGGGGTTACTTCTGAGGTGATTAAGATGGTCTGATATTAGACTGTGGTGATGGTTGCACAACTCTGCTAATATATGAAAATCACTGAATTGTACACTTTAAATGGGTGAATCAAATACATGTGAATTATGTCTCAAGCTGTCAAAAACCATATATATATACTTTTTCTTTAAATGGAAATATACATAAGAAACTAATCATAACATGTTTTGCTGGAGAAGGAACTAAGCAGCTGCGGGCAGGGGTGGGACCAAGACACTTCAGAGTATGTACACTCTTTCATTCTCTCTGAATGCTGAATCACATCAGTATATTTTCTATTCCAAGAATTAAAGTCAAAACAGTAACTGAATTCTGCACTTACATTGTCCAACAGGGCATGTCAGCCACGTGGCTGAAGAGGCAGAGCCTGCTGGCGCCACGCCCTCCCAATCAGGTGACATCAGTTTGGACAGGGACCACCTTTCAGAGGCAGCCTGCCTGTGCCACCTCACTGAGGACCTGGATTTCACCATGGAGAATCAGAGAGCTGGAAGGGAACTCCAAGGTCAGGGGCAGGATGATTTCCAAGCCTGGCTGAGATTCAGAATCACCGGAGGGAACTCATTAAAAATACAGATTCCTGGACCTCAACCCAGACCTACTGAACCAGAACTTCTGGAATGGAGCCCAGGAATCAGTGTTTTTTCCCTCCAAGCTAGGTATCCAGGTTATTTCGATGGTTGACCAGATAAAGGAACCACTCATCTGACACAAGCGCTCTGGGACACAAGGAGGCATCCGCTGCTTCCAGGGACTTAGTGAAGACACTTAAAAATGCTGTTCTGTTTATCTTTTTGGTTTCTGGCTTGCCTCTCCCCGCACAAAGTAACACAAGCTCCAGGGTTATCTACAGTGCTGCCACCGTGCGAGGCCTGACACAGTTTCTCAATGGCTTTTCCCTATCATTAGCACTGAAAGCACCACCATTCAATAAGCAGGAAGAAAAACAGACTAAGAGAGAGTGGCTGAAGGTGGAAATATGATACTGCTGAATCGAGTGATTGAGCAGGAGAGAGGCCTACACACATTCTGCTGATTAAGTCCAACCTCAGAGATCTCCAGACAGGGGAGGGGAAAGGGTAGGGGGTTAAGGAACAAGTCAAGATGGCCTTTACCTCACCCCCTCACTGCTGCATATGCAGACTTCTGAAGAGGGCGGCACAGGCCACCTGGTAATGAGCTCTGGTTTGTGACACTGCTTACTCCTTATTCCTAGAGGACTCACCCTAATGGACTCAAGCCCGTTCTGAGCACTGGGTTATGAGTGGGATGGTCTACGAACTCCTAAAATGTGAATGCTGAAAAGCAGGCCCAGCCAGAAAGGGCTCTGGCGTTGAGGAGAATATAACTACCCTGCCTTCCAGTGCTTTGACGAAAGGCGCGGTCTGTGGCCAAGCGCCTGCGATTTCATGTTGTTGGAGCATTCCCCATATCCCTGGGAGTCGCATCTCTCTAAGCTTGCTGTGGCTGAACCAAGAAAGAAGGCATATGCAGATTTCTACAGAAATTATGATTCCATGAAAGATGTGAGAAGACGAGGAAGGCTGGTATCTCCCAGAGCACAGAGTGATTTTGGAATGTAAAGAATGTCTTTGAGTTGAATTCCATGGAAGTTTGTTGCTGACCTGTGTTCCCTCGACTACGAAACATGAACACTTAGGCTAAGGAATAGTTTCTCTTGATAAATAAACAATTAACAAATACTGTGGACAGTAAAAAAAATTTTTTTTTAAATTAAAATGAATAAAATTCGTTCTCATAGAACCCAACACTGATGCTGCAAAGCAAAGATGGAGGTGAATTACTGGATGTTTAATTCAAATACAAAAAAAACCTGGAAGTATTCTCCCCTCTACAGACTCCTTAAAGGGCGCATTACTCTTCAACTTGAAAAGCGTTTTAAGTATGACTTTACTCCCTTGTCTGTGCAGTGAGACAGGGCCAGAAGAAAGAAGAGTCTGCGTCCTGTGGGTCTTTCTAGTTCTGCCTTCTCACCCTTCCTTGTCCCAGATGTTCTGGGTACTGGGGGTACAGCAGTGAGTAAGACAGTCCTTTTACTCACAGGGTTTATATTCTCCAAGGGGTGCAGGCAGACTGAAACTAAAAATCCCGACTGGGACCCACAGGGCCCTGTGTAATTTGTAGACATCTTGAACAAAGAAAGTTGCAGCAATAATGCATTAGCATTATCTCATTTTTGAAAAATAAAAATGATGTGTGTGTATGTAAGTATTTTTGTCAATGCATAGAAAAAAGCCTAGAGACATATCTAGTGGCATGAGAGTGCTTGGCAAGCTCCCTTGGGGAAAGTTCTTTGCACAGTGAGTGAGGTGGGAAGCTACTGGACGGTTTAAGCAAAGGATTAATATGATGTGATATTAATACATTTGCACCAACCTAATACATTTCCAAAGGCTTCTGTTGGTTCCTGTGTAGAGAATAGGTTGGAGGGCAACAGGAGTGGAAGCTGGGGACCAGTAAGGCTACCTCAGCTGTCCAGCAGGGAGATACTGGAGGCTTGGACTTGGGTGGTAGGGGTGGGAGTGACAGAGGTGGAGAGTAGAAGTTCCACCTTATTCCTTGTTAACAGAGTGAGGCGATGGGAAAAGGGACAGAGGAGGGAGGCCTTTGGGCAGGTGGCTCGCTGATACTTGCGTCCATGAGGCTGCATGCACAGGGACGTTCACTGTAACCCTATTTGTTAATGCCCTTCTAAAGGGGCAGGCATAAATAAAATAGCGGCATTAATAGATGGACATGCAAAAGCAATATCCTGTATCTGCCTGTAGCAATACAGCAAGATCTTAAAAAGACACTGTGGAATATAAAAAGCTGCAGAAAAATTTGTACAAGTGATACTATTTATGTAAAAAAAAATTAAAAAGAAAGAAAATTAATTATACACCTAAAGAGGCAACTAGGTTTGGGGCTGGTGGTCCAAGGGACTTCAGCCTTATCTTTAAAGTTCTAAAAATTTTTCAACAAAGAATGTATGAGGCATGATCAAAAAATACGGTGAATGTTTAAATAAAAAAAATTATTACAGTAAAAGACACATTGCCATTATTCCCCTTAAAACACTGCTTCTTGCTTTGAACACACTTATCCCATTGTTCTTGCCCCTTTCTGAAGCAGTTCTGGAAGTCCTCTTTCGTGTCTTTAGTTGCATTATGATGGCTGCCTCGATGTCCTAAAACGATTCAAAACGTTTACCTTTCAAAGTCATTTTGACATTGGGGAAGAGCCAGAAGTTGCACGGTGCCAGATCCGGTGAATAAGGTGGATGAGGACACACCGTAATGTTTTTATTTGGCGGAAATTGCTGTACCAGAAGCGATGTGGGACACGGAGGACCGTTGTCATGATGATGATTGACGGCACAGTTTAAAACACACCTCTCAACTGTAGCTCACACTGGACTGACTGCACCAAACAAGTTGAAACTTGTCACACACTTGTTACTAAGGTTCACCGTACTGTTTGATCATACCTCGTAGTCATGTACAACTTATATAATTACAAATGGATTTTTAAATATGCATGAACAAATCCAAAGTTTTCTAGAAGTAAGAATTAAAAGACAAGGCTTGTGGTATGAACAGGACAGTGGTTTCCTACTGCCTTTCCTGGGTGTAAGAAGAAAATATTAGAACTCAATTTCTATCTATTTTTCTATTTTACCCTTTTAAAAGTTCTATTTTTGTATGTTTTATAGTGTATGTAATTTAATAACATTAGCACATACATATAGTCTAACAATTGAAGAAATATGAATATATTGGGAAGGTATTCTTAGAAACATTTTGTTATTGCCCGGAGAAACTTGGAGATCACTCACTAGCTTAGACAAGACTGAACCCTAATGCTCCTTCCCCCAGTCCTGGACCTGTGACAGACCAGGTGCTGAAGGAAAGGAACACAGAGGATCTTTGTCATTTGGTAGAAGTGAGCAGAAAGGAAGACTTTAGGTTCCTCCCAGCGGGGAGAGGGCTCTGAGCTACACGTGCTCACGCAAACCCAGAAGCCCCTTTCACCTCCTATCACCTCTCCATGCTCAAAGAAGACACCTTTAGCCGCCCAGGGCAGAATGTGGATGTCTCTGCACCTGGCTCCAATCCTGCCAAACCAACCTTTACCCCTAGATGCTGGCCTTCCACGCCAAGACAGAAGTTACCTCGCCCACACTGGGAAGAAAAGCCAGTCAAACAGGCTTTGCAAGGACAACCACCAAGAGGAAATGAAATTTTCATTCAGTATTCCAGGGAGTACCCAGCCACTTTCTATGTCATAAAAAAGATGACACACTTTACATTTTCAATACTAACCCAAGAAATCCTAGTGTACCCATTGAATTGCAGAGAACTTTCATTCTTAAAATAAGAACTAACCCTATGTCATAAACCTCAAGACAGGTACTACACTCTTAGATTTTCAACTCAAGTCAAAGCAGGACATCAATGTTTTCATTAGAAATCATACACTTTGACACAGAGTTCTGGAAATGGACTATTTCTAGGAAAACAGAGCATATTTTTAATTAAAGAGGCCAGATCTACAGGGTAATAGCTAAGAGTAGGGTTGGCAACCTTTTTCTGTAAAGGACCACATATTAAATATTTAGGCTTTGCAGGTCCGTTCCACCTATTCAACTCAGCCATAGTAGTGGGAGAGCAGTCAAGAGATGATACATAAATGAATGGGCGTGGCTGGCTGTTGCTATGGACTGAACGTTTGCGCGTTCCCCCAGCCCCCAATTTCTATGTTGAGGCCCTAACGCCAATGTGATGGTATCAGCAGGTTGGGCCTTTGGGAGGTGATTAGGTTTAGATGAGGTCACGAGGGTGGGGTCCTCGGGATGAGATTGAAGAAGAAACACCAGAGAGCTAATGTGTTCTCTCCACCATGCGAAGACACTGAGAATTCGGCCATCTATAAACCAGGAAGAGGGCTCTCACTAAGAACTGAATCAGCTGGTACCTTGATCTTGGGACTCCTCAGCTTCCACAACTGGGAGAGAATACATGTCTCTTGTTTAAGTCACCAGTCTGTGCTATCTGTAATATCAGCCCAAGCAGACTAAGACAGATGTGTTCCAATAAAACTTTATTTACAAAAGCTGGTGGCCAGCCAGATTTGGCTCATGGCTACAGTTTAAGGACCCCTGGTTAAGAACACAGACATGGGGTAAGGAAGACTTAGATATCCACTCAATTCCATCACTTCCTGGACCAGGGGAACTTGGCGGGGCTGGTCACTTTATTCTCTAAGCCTCAGTTTCCTCGACTCTGAAATGGGGATGATTAAACTCAATGATGTGGATAAAGCAAGTAGCACAGGCCGAGTGCTCCATACCTGCTAACCATTGTTCTTAGTGCATCAACAATGTCAACTATCAGCACCAGCTTCAAAACTAAACCTGACCATGAGGAGAAAACAACTCAAATTACACGTTTGCCAAATTTTCTCAGAAAATGTTCCACAGCGGCAAATATTTTAAGATAGAAGAAGGACTTGAGCCTGCCATTTAAAAATTCTTGGCTCATTATATGTTTCATAGGACAAGCTGTGCACAATTATACTGAATGAAAAAATGACTTTTCATTTGGAAGAGTTGCTTCTCTGAAAAAACGGTCATCAATTTTCAAGTATAGATATAGCAAAGAAGAGAGATTATTAGACTAAATATTAGACTAGAGATGCCAAAACTGTGGCATGCCCACCGCCACTTGGCAGGCCTGTGCCTCAGCAGACATAACCAATCAATCACAGCACTTTCTCAAGAAACTCAGATGAGGCTTCATATATCTTTTCAACATAGCTTCTAAGCAATCATAATATAGAACCTAGTCACTATTCCTGTTCTAGAAAGTACTGGTAAATTGTGGACCTCTTCAATTTTTAAAAATGTATCATTGATGTCGTCTGCTCACTGGGGTTCTTTGAGGTAACCATAAACCTCAGGAGTACATCTTAAGAAAAAATACAGGAATGCTGGGGCAGGAATTAAGAAATCCAAGTTGTGGTCCTGTTTCTGTCTCTCATTATCTGTGTGTCCTTGAACAAGTCATCCTAATTTCCCTACTCCTGCTTCATCAGTAAAAGGTATTTATAACAAGGTTACTGGTGGTCTAAATACAGTCACTCTTCATTTTTGCAGATTTTATACTTGCAAATGTGCCCACTCACTAAAATTTATTTGTAAGCCCCAAATCAATACTTGTGGTGGTTTTGTGGTCATCTGCAGACATGTGCAGAGCAGTGAAAAATTTGAATCATCTGACACATAGGTTCTCAGCTGAGGTCTAACAAGGAGACGCTCTGTCCTGGTTTCAGCTCTCATACTGTAAGCAGTGTCTTTTTTGTGGTCTATCTGCTGCTGTGTTTTTTTGCATTTTGGTCCTTTTGGTTGGTGATTTTGCCATTTAAAAATGCCCCCCCAAGCATAGTGCTGAAGTGCTGTCTAGTGTCCCTAAGAACAAGAAGGCAGTGATGTGCTTTACAGAGAAACTGCGTGTGTGTTACATAAGTTTTGTTCAGGCATGTATTATGGTGCTGTTGACTGGGAGCTCAATGGTAATGAATCAATAAAATATAATAAATAAGGTGTCTTTAACAGAAACACACAAAGAATGATTACATATTGATCAGCTGACTAACATGTTGAGATCAGAGGCTTGAGGGAACCTAACCCTGTATTTCCTTTAGGAACAATGGTTCAGAATTCGCGAAATCAGTGTTCGCAATAGCCTTATAGAACATCACTATAAATAATGAGATTTGATTATATTCATTTTTTTGACTTGATTTCATGAGTTTTAATGCCATCAAGAAAGAGGTTGAACAAAAATACCTTATTGCCCATGTGTAGGAAACATTCCAATTAATGCTAAAGGTTTCATTTAGAAAAACATACATAAGAGATAGCGACAAAATATTTCCAGGGAAATCAACTCTCTCCTTTAGTACGGAAGTCTGGCCCCTCTTCTCTTCCCACCCTCATGAGACCTCTGTAAAGAAGAAGTTGGAATGCTCCTTTTTCTGTCACCTCACACAACGTTCTGAGGAGCAGGGGGGTTCACCAGCATAGCTCCTGTGTAAAGACCACCCACGGCCTGCAAAGACCCCCCTTTACAGCATTAAGTTTGAACATGGTACCTGCAAGCAGTCGAGGGATGTGCTGACCACCCGTGGGGATTTGGACTGGCAAGCTAGCTCGAATGGAAGGAAATACTTGTCAGCTTCGATGAAGTTTGCCTTTGGTGGTGCAGCAGCACCAAGCCTGGGAAAAAAGCAAGAGAGGGCCGGAGAGAGGAAATGAAACAACAAAAAGCTGGCTTTTCCTATACCTCACTCTAGCATCCCATCCCACTTGCAAGTGTTTAATTAAAAGTGTCTGCAAACTGCATCTGTGGGGATAAACAATTAGAAGTTACCATGTGCATTAAGACAAAATGCCCGAGTGCCACATGCAGACAAGCAAGGCCTCTGATGAGAGAGTTGGACTGACTGTTGGTATCACGATACTCGTGGTATCAGAGCTCTATTTCTGCAGCGTGACTAACTGGCTTCATTACGAGGAAGACGAGGAGCAGCCCCTTATAGGGCAAGCTGTCCGCCACTTAAGGAAGCATGACACGCGAGGGACAAAGGTTTTGACTCTTCTGTCAAGAAAAGGTACCACAGCATTCAATTGATCTTTCTTCCCACTCCCTCCAAATACAGTGATTAAGCCAGTAACCTGTTAACCTAGTTGGTTCACACCACACAGAATTCTGAGATGGGCCCAGCACGGGGCTGGGAGAGTCGTGTGCTACCCGAGGACCAGAAAGCTGAGAAAACATGCCGAGAAAGGGGTTCCCACAGCCACTACCTAATCCCCTAACACTGTGCTTCAGCAAGGAGAAAGTGCCCCAGCTTACCTCTGCTTTTCTATTTCCGCTTTAATTTCATCTGGTGAGGAAGAAAGAAAGGCCTGTTAGGAGCATGCAATATTTATATAAAAGAAAACTTTACTGAAAGATATTCAAAAACTATTAAAAAGAATGTTTACAAGATTTTAAAGTACAGAAATGCTGATAGGAAGTGATATGAAATGATTGTAGCAATAGCTAACATATAGCAGTTACTATACGCTAGGCACTGTCCTAAGTACTTTACAGATTTTAACTTGTTTAGTCCTCACAATTCCATGCAGTAGGTATTCTTATTTCCATCTTATTTAGAGCAGGGTTTCTCAGCCTCCGCACTACTGACATTTGGGGACAGATAATTCACTATGGGGCCGTCCTGTGCACAGCAGGATGTTTTGCAGCATCTCTGGCCTGTACCCATTCGATGCCAGTAGCACCCCCTGCAGTCCTGAAAACCAAAACTGTCTCTAGACAATGCCAAGTGTCCCCTGGGGCAAAACGGCCCCAAATGAGAATCACTGATTTAGATGAGGAAATCAACGTACAGTAAAATCAGGCAACTTGTCTCCTGGTACCTATCAGGACCCGGGGAACCAGAATTGGAACCCAAACATTTTGGCTTCACAGTCCACATTCTAGCTACTCCTCTATTCTGCAAAATGTATGTTAATAATACTTATCACAACAGCACGGTGATACAATGACATGTCAACTGTGTAAAAATATGGATAGTAAATTGGAAACAAATATAACAAAATATTGAAAATCATCTAAGTAGTGGGATAATTATTTTTCCTTTCTCTTTTTTCACATTTTCTATGATAAGCATATATACTTTCTTTTTTTAAATAGCAAATGCTTTTTTTAAATTGTGGTAAATACACATAAAATTGACCCCCTTAACCATTTTTAAGCGCACAGCTTAGGGGCATTAAATACATTCATATTCTTGTGCTAAGACATATATAATTTTTATGAATTAAAATTAACTTTAAAATCTTTACCATGGAGGTTACAACAGCTATGCAGTTAAGGCTGTGGAACTAAAGAGTCGTTATTCAGAAATCACAATCCCAAAGAGACAGTCTTATTTCCAGAAAAAGGTTTTGTGCAGTTGAAGCAAGAGAACACCCTATCTAAATATGCAGAATTCCCCCACACCCAGTCAAATGTATGCCTACGTTAGGCTCAATGTATTACCAAAGCAGGCCAATGAAGCAGGTTAATTATTCATTTGTTTTTTTCAGTTACAGTTGATATTCAGTATTATTTTATATTAGTTTCAGGTGTACAGCACAGTGGTTAGACATTTACATAATTTATGCAGTGATCCCCCGATTCGTCTAGTACCCACCTTGCACTACACGTACCGCGTTTCCCTGAAGATAAGACCTAGCTGGACCATCAGCTCTCATACGACTTTTGGAGCAAAAATTAATATATATTATTAATAAAAATTAATAATATATTATATTATGCCGGGTCTTATATTAAAGTAAGACCTGGTATTATATTGTATTGTATTATATTATATATACTATATTATATTATTACACCCAATCTTATACTATAGTAAAATAAGACTGGGTCTTATATTAATTTTTGCTCAAAAAGACACATTAGAGCTGATGGTCCGACTAGGTCTTATTTTTGGGGAACCACGGTAGTTGTTGCACCATTATTGACTATATTCCCTATGCTTTACTTTACATCCCCATGGCTACCAATTTGTACTTCTTAGTCCCTTCACCTTTTTCACCCAGCTCCCCAACCCGTCTCCCCTCTGGCAACCATTCACGAGTTTGTTCCCTAACCCAGCCTTCCTTACACCATCTCTTAAGAGCCAGTGGTTTGGATATGGCATTAGTTACCCTAGCAACCCCAGAACACAGATCTGGAAGGTACAAATTTCCTTTTCTTGGACAACTCTATTCTAGACTGAACTTTAGGACGTGAAAACTGAATACCTGGACTCACCAGAGGTGGCAAATTCTCACCTTCAAGCTAGTCTTTCAATGTCATCTTACTACACACAGGAAACAGGACAGAAACACCCAGAGGCCTAACATCAAGCATTCTGCTCACGGACCATAAGGCCGGTGACACATGGTTTGTTAAAGAGAGCTCTGTGGCATGGTTCCTGCCCCTCGTGGACAAGAATCCACTCAGGAAGTAGCTCTGGCTTCCTCTGGCTGAGGCCCCCAAGCTGTGGGAGTCACCCAGGAAATCCAGCCCATGAGGCTGGTGGCCAAGCTTTCAGCTTTCAGAACTCTGCATCCGTAACACCAAGGCTCTGCCTGGGGGTCAAATCGTCTGTCACCGTGTGACATGTCAGAAGGGCACTGCTGCCCAGACTCAAATGTAAGGTTTCCTTCCAGTTATGGCTACCTTGTCAGAGTTAAGTTCAGGTATATCTGAAGCAATCCGGCCTTTGCTAGAATCCCTGCTGGCCCCTAAGCTTTAAAATAATCTGTTCTGAAATGCCACTGGTTCCAACCCACTCAGCTGTGAGTCAATCACCAGGCCCGCTACTTACTGAGGCACCCAGGGTGATAAAATCAAGGGCAGGACTTACACACTCAAAGGCCTAGGGGAGCCAGGCAGGGGACCTCAAGGAGAGACACTGGTGAGTGGAAGACATTAAGGGTAGGGAGGACCCCTTCCCTACCCAACAGGGCAAAGGGTGCAGTGGCACCTTAGCTCCAGCTGACTGGCACCGCTGACAGACCCTGAGCCTACAGGTGCCAGCTGTTCCAATGTCTCCAGAGGTCAAAATTCAGATTTTAAAGGGAACACTCTGATTGCAATTCAAAGTAACTCCAACTACTTAAAAAAGTATTATGGCTCAAATGAAATTGGTTTGCAGGCTGCCCTGACCCTGGGGCTACCAGTTTGCAACCTTTGTGTTAAGAAATAGGAAAAGAATCCAGGAGAAAGTACTCCACTGGCTGCAGAAAAGTAACTGCAGAGGATAAAAGTGGCTTTTAAGGACCATGGCAAGCACTCAGAGGACAAAACATCCAAGTTCTGTTCAAGCCAGATGTGGCTCGGCCAAAGAGCCAAAAGCAATGAAGGAGCCAGAGGGCAAGGGGTCAAGGCCAAAGTCCACTCAATTTTACAGACGAAAAACAAGACCCAGAGAGGTTACAAGATAGCAAGTCATGGAGCAGGAACTGAACCCAGAAAATTGGGCTCCAGAACCTGTGTTCATAACCTTTTGGGTACCTTGACTCTCAAATAAGCATGCAGAATGACTCTGTAAACTATAAATGCAGCACAATATAAATGTTGGCTTTGCTATGACTGAGACAAACTGTGAAGGCCACACAGCACTGGTACGAGCTAGTACGGGGAGCCCCGTCCGCCTGGCCCCGGAACCTCCCTTCCTGGTCAGCTGCTGCAGGACCACAGTGAAGATGCACCCTGGTTTTCCAAAGGGAATAAACAAGGGCCAGAGTGACATGCAGCAGTTGTGGGGCGTGAATAGCCGGGCCCTCCACCAGGAGCAGGAAACAGGAGATACCTACCTACTAGGCAGACAGCTACTGCAGGGGGCCAAGAAGCTGCCATGGCCGCAATTTGTATTGTTCACAGATGTCCTTCAGTTTTATTAATTTATACGTAAGTATTCCCACAACAATTAGGACTTGTTGCATTCTCTAAACCACTTTTTGTTAAAGAAAAAATATGAAAAATCCTCTCTACTTGGCACAGCAGAGGCGCAGTGATGGGACGACCCAGGAGGGAAGGGGCGCGGCCTGAGCAGACCTAAGTGCTGACACACAGATCACTCAGGCTGCTTTGAGGGTAAGGAGGGGGGCCACAACAGAAGCAGGGAGCCAATCAGGCGGCTACTGCTAATAACCCCCCAAGCAATCATGGGGGCTTGGACCAGGGTGGAGGCTTGGGGGGGTAGAGACAAGAACCCGTCTGAACCACAGGGAAGTGACATTTTTATGGTTAAATCTTCCTAGTTTCATATGGCCCAATCTAACAGTTGGATTCCGGATGTATCTGGAGAACACAATAGTTTTTTTTCCATTAAAGAGAGGCAGAAAAAGGAACAGGGAAAAGGGATGTGGCAGATAGTTTGACACAGCTTGGTGTGGTGGAAAGAAAAGAAATGCACTAGTGATTGAGGCAGAAGTAGGTCCAAGGCCTGGCACGGACATCTGTTAGATGAATGATGGGGTTATTAAACCTCCCTGAAGCTGGATTTCCTACTCGAAAAAATGAGGATGCTACAGGGCAGCCCTGTGTGCTCCAGAGATCCTGACTAGACAGCTGGGTGCAGGTAATTCTCTTGAGAAGGCAGTGTCTGGCATACAGCAGGTGGTCAATAAATGTCAGTTCTGCTCTTCTCCTAAAACAGGAGTCAGCAACAGTGAAAAATCTCCGGTGCCATAGAGGAACCAGGCAAAGCCAAGGGGAAAAAGAAAATGAGTGCAGCCCAAATCCTCGCCCTAACAGCTGACGTTCCTAGGGGAAGGGTCCTGCCCACACCCCACGGAGGCAAGAGCACGCGTGCCCGTCACAGGTACACAGGTGAGGACCCCGAGCACAGAGACGTGAGGTGCTACCGCGCAGTCAGGACTCAGACCCAGGCTGGCTGGTGCAGAGCACGCACTCCAGACCCCTGTGCGGAGGAGGAGGGTGGGTGAAGGACGAGGAGCACAAGGGGGGGCACGCCTGCTAGTTCACTGCTCCCATCGCACCAGGCGCTGCCTTCCCAACGCCAACTGGGCGATTAGCAGCAATAAACGAGCAGGCTGGAAAGGAGGGAGCCCTGAGTGGGGTGGGGCGGCTTCCGCTGAAAAACCACACTGCTTCCTGGGAAATCCTTCCTGGGCTTCGCTGCCTCTCGGGTCACACCTCCCCTTTCATCAGCGACGTTGGCACCGGGTCACATTCTCTGCTCCACTCCCAAGCTGAGCCCAACAATGACCATCACCAACCTCTCCAATGTCATCACGGGTCAGCTCGCCCAAGTCCCACAATGTCCCTGCAACCCTTCCCCTCGCACCTCTGATCTGCCACACCCCTGCCTCCTCTGCTGCCTTCAGTCCCTTCAACTCTTCCCAGTGACCTCCTCCCCTACTCCAAGCCTGCACGGCGGGCTGCTCACACCGTGACGCTTGTCCCACGTGGACTGTGGCACTTCAGTTCCTCCCGCCTGCAACCTCTTCTCCTTCCAACTGCCCTCTCAGCTGCTCCCACCCAGCAGGCCGTTTCTTTGGCCTGTCAGACTCTGACAAGGCTTGTATGTATGTCAGCTTTCCCTTTTCCTCACTTTCCAGGACACGTATCCGAATGATAGGCAACCACTAGTCTTGACTCTCTCTGACCTTCCTTGTTTTAACTTCTGGCAAAATCCCAAACTTATATATACACCACCATCTCCTTTGGACCCGTGTCCACCCGACAACCAGACCTCTGACAACAGGCCAAGCTGACAGGTCTAAAGCCATAATCACACCCACAAAAGGAACCCTCAATACTGCCACTAACGCCCATCTTCTCTGACTCTCCACAGTGACCACAGCGCATTTCTCTGCTCTTCTCAAACTCCCCATGGCTCCCTCCTCATCCTCACCATTCCTCCACACTCGGATGGAGCGGCCATAAGGCGACTCCCTCAACTTCCTGTTCGCGAACCTACACACTGACGTACTTCTGTACCCACCCTCCACTCTCCTGCTGGAAGACAGTCTGTGTCCAATGCCGCCAGCTCTGTCATCGCCCGTCCCTACCTGCCTTTACAGCAACTTCACGCTCTCCGTACCATCTAGAATCTCATCACTTCTCACCGGCCACCACCATCGTCTCTCACCTAGACCACCACACTGCCTCTTAACTGGTTTCACGGCTGCAGCTCTTACCCTCCCTCTACCTCACACTTTTCTCCACACAGCAGCCAGAGAGATTCCCTGAGAACATGAATCACATTCCATCTGCTCAGAACAGATTATCCAGAACCCTCATAATATAAATCAAATTGTAGCCGCTTCTCTGCTCAAAACTCTCCACTGGCTGCTCATCTCACTCCGAATAAAATCCCAAATCTGGACCTTGGCCTCCAAGCCTTTACAAGATCTGCCCCTCTGCCATCTCCCTCATCTCACCTACCACCACCTGCCTCCAGCCTACCTGCTGCATTTCCTGTCTCCTGGGCCTTTGCACTTGCTTTTCCTGCTGCCCGGAACGCCCTCCCTCCCCCAGATATCTACATGGCTCCCTCCATCACTTCCTGCAGACCACTGTTCAAATGTCACCTCTTCAGAGTCCCTCACTCACCTCCTAAAACTGTCATCCCTACCCCTCATCATTCTGCATCTCCTTATCTGCTTTAGTTTTTCACTTTATCCTGACCTATTTTTCTAATCTTTCTTCACAGTATTTATCACCCATATCAGTTCATTTATTATCTGTCTTAGTTAGTAGAATATAAACTCTGTAACAAGAGACTTCTATCTGTTCTCTTCACGGAATTCCCAGCACCTAGGAATTCCTCGGCACAGAGCAGGCACACAATATTTGTTGAATAAACTGTCCTTTCTCTTTCCTGCATTGTTTATCCTCTCCCTCAACTGGCTCCCTTCTCAATGATACTTAAACAAGTTCCAGTCTCTTCTACCTTTAAATAAAAACAAACAAACTAACAATAAGCCTTCTATGATCCACATCTCATCTTCCCCTTCACATCAGAGCCAAACTCTGGGAAAGAGTCATCTGTGCTCCCTGTTTCCCTACTTCCCACTAGTGCCTCAGCCCACTCCAGCCTGGCTTTCTTTCACCTTCATTGCACCACCAAATGACTCAAGCGAAGGTCACCCATAACCCTCCTGTCTCTCAATCAGATGGGCATTTTTCCAGTCTCTGACTTGACCTCCCCACATTTGACCTTACTTACCTCAACCTCCTTGAAATTTTCTCTACGTCTGGTGTCATGAGCACATAATGTCATTCGCCCTCTGACTCTTGCTGTGCCATCTCCTCTCCGTTTCCTCTGCAGACTCAGCCTCCTCTGCCCAGCCACCGCAGCTGGGGTTCCTCAGGCCCAGCGTAGGCTCCCCTTCCTCCCCGTCTCTGTACCCTCGCTCTCCAGGCCACCTCATCCTCACCGACACCTTCCATTCCCACCCACACCCAGGCCTGTCACGACTATCAGGCTCGTAGACCTGCCCACTGTCTACGACACCTGTTCAACTGGATGCTCAAAGGCAGGTGATACTCAAGACATCCATCCAAGTGGCAACTCAGCTCACCTCTCCCCCGCCTCTCCCCAGGGGGGCTTCCCACACTCCCATCCTAAAGAACGGCACCAACGTCCGTCTAGCTGGGTGAATCAGAAACTTAACGGGCAGCCTTGCCTATCTTCTCGCTCATGTTCTTATCCAATCTATCACCAGATTTTGTTAGCTTTACCTTCCAAACCAGTGGGAAATCCATTCATTTTGCTCTACGTCTACTGTCATCACTCTAAGTCCAGGCCACCAACATCTCTCACCTGGATGACGGCAATCCCTCTGGCTTCCTCTAAGATGCTCTGAACACATGGCCCAAGTGATCTTTGCAAAACACAAACCTGGTCATCCTATCACCTTCTTCCCTGCTTAGAACTCTTCAGTGTCGTCTGAAAAACAGCAGCGTCGTCTCACTGCTTTTGGTCTAAAAGTCACACTCCACCATGACCTCCAAAGTCCTACGTAGTGGGGTCCTGGCCTACCTCTCCCATCTTATCCCCCAAAACTCTTCCCTACCTTTTTTTCCAACTAAAACTTGTTTTGTTTTGAGATAATTATAAATCCACATGCAGTCGTATCTTCTAGTTTCCTTAACAGTCCTCCCCACTTCCACAGGGCCTTCGCACATGCTGTTCCCCTGCTGCCAATCGCCTCTCACCCCAAGCTATTTACTTTGTACTTATCATTCAGATCTCAGCACTTCCTCAGGGAAGTGCCCTTTGTTCACCCCCTCGCAGGACAAGGTTTCTTTCCTTCCCAGGACTTCCCTGCTGGTTAGTACGACCCAGAGGATGTGAGCATTTCAGCACTGCCCTTCTTTCCTATTAACTGCAAACTCCGTTAAGAGCTGGCTCCTTGTTTGCTTTGTTTCCCTTGCATCATGACACCAGGTGGGAGACCCAAATAAATATCTTCTGAATGAACATCAGCCTGGGTTAGTCAATAAGCAAAAGGACTAAATAAAGAACAAATACGCACTGACCAGACCCTAGGCTTGAGGGGAAAGTTAAGAATTTTCTGTCCTAACACAAGAAGGCTGTTCTCCCCACAAACCTATAAAAACCTAATAAAATACCTGATAAAAAAAGCTAAAACACTTATTTACAACCAAGACAATGAACCAAAAGAAGCTTCTTACAGGAAGACTCCAAGAATGAATGAACAAAGATAAAACTTTTTTCTAAGATACCTGGCTGGAAAAAAAAGTCAACTATTTTCCTGGCAGGCACCTCAGCCTGGTGCCAACGGTGAGAACTAAACACAGCGCTGAGCTATTTATACAGCAGACTCCATGTACTCGCTGATTAAGTACACGTTTTTCACAAGTTCGCTTTTTTCCATAAAGAACAGTCTTACTGTTTTCCCCAGCACTGATTACAGAGTCTCCCCTGAGATTTACAAGCACAGGATAGAGCTCTAAATTCATCCAACCACTTGCTTCACTGGTGTCGCAATGGCAGAGATGAGCAAAAAGGTCCACAAACCAATGACTAGGGAAGACAGAGTTCTCCTTTAACTCAGGGAATCCCAACGCCTCTGAATTCCAGCAGGTCATCTGTGAGGTGCCAGGTAGTGGGTCAGTTCCTTTACGGCACTGGCTCACCTAACCTTTACAATACTCCTGTGAAATGGGTATTACCACCTTTATCGGCTCAGGAAACTGAGGCTCAAGGAAGCTGAATTATTGGGTTCACAGGACTAATCAATAAGCACAGTTTCACACTCAGCTCTCAATGAATTTTCTGCCAGTCCTATACATAAATGTTTAATAATTAAAATCTAACCTTTAGATGCTGCTTCTAGATAGATGACCTCCTCCCGAAGAATCATCACAAAACGTTTCAACAAAAAGTCATTTGTCAGGGCTCCAAGTCCCGTTATTTCTCAAAACTTTTATAATCTACAGCACTCGTAAACAAAATGTCTAGTCAAAACACCAGAATTTGCTAAAATTAAAGATTTCATTTTGAATTTTAATTTAAAGCCTTATTTATTTGCTATGACAATTTAGGGATATTTTTGGTATTTTTCAAATTTTGCACTTAGGTTCTTCCTAATGGTGAGAGCAGTTATTTTGAGTACATCAGAATTAGAAGAACAACAACATCATATGGCAGAAAAAGTATTTACCACATATCATATGGATGGGTAAATACTGAATTTTTTTGCACATTAATATACAACTAAGATTTATGAATGCACTCAAAGCTTTAATTGGCTCCCTTCCCAACGACATTTAAACAAAGTCTTTTCTACCTTAAAAAAACAAAACCAAAAACCCTCCCATGATCCACATCTGTTCCCCTTCAATCCACAGCCCAACTCTGGGAAAGCATTGTCTGTGCTCCCGATTTCCTCACCTCCCACTTGTGCCTCAACCTACTCCAGTCTGGTTTCCACCTTCATCGTGTCACCCAAACAGCTCAAGTGAAGATCACCAAAGACGCGCATGTTTCTAAGTCCCACGTATTAAACAGCTAGAGTAGCAAATCTAAAAATGAATTTTATGATTTATATGTCAGGATAGAGCCTGCGTTGCAGCTGTTTCCCCATCTGGCTGCGCAGATGTGGGCAAGTTGCTCTCTGAGCCTTGGTTCCCCTTTGCCTGCTGTACCCAAAGACAGACATCAATGACACGTCACCAATCCAGAATTAATAAGAGGGAGTTTACTGCTGATGAAGAGAGATGTCATAAATCAGAAAAACCTAATAACTCAAATGAAACATATGGGAACCCCATTCTTGACCCGCATTTCTTTCTTCCCATTAGTCCCTAAATTAAAGTAAACCAAAGACATATGCAGTAGAAAGCTGCAGGAAAAAAGCTGCGATCTTTTTCACGAAAGGCTTTCAAATACATCTTGAAATTCCACTATAGAAAATATGGTCTCTATACGTACAGAATAGTTTACTTGCTGAAACTCCACTAAAACTTCACTGCAGTCTAATGACTGTTGAAAGACTCCACTGAGTATTTTATATACAATACAAGAGCTTTCATATGGAGAAGCAATACAGCATGATAACAGTGGTTAAGATCTTGGGCTCTCGAGCCACACTGCCCGTGTTCACACTCCGGCTCCACTGCTTCCCGGCTGAGATACACTGGCCAATTTCTCTGGGCCTCAATGAGGATAATAACAGTAAGAACTAAACTGCATGTAAAGCACATGGCACTGTGCCTGGAACATAAGAAACGCTCAGTACATGACAGACACCACGTAGTTATTACATAACGTGGTTTTAAAAAGTCACTCAGTTGGGCGACTACATTAATCATAACGTATATTCATCAACTATAAGAAATGCTCCCCTCTGGTGAGGGATGTTGATAATGGGGAGGTTGTGCACGTGGGGGGGGGGGGGCAGGGGGTATGTGGGGATTCTCTGTTTTTTTCACTTAATTTTGCTGTGAATCTAAAAACTGCTCTAAAAAAAACAAACCTTTTTTTTAAAGTCACTCGATTTCATGTGAAAAACATATAGGTATGTTGATTATTGCTTTTACAGTTTCTTGATAATGATTACAAATAATGACAGCTGGCAATGATAGAGCACTTACCCCTTACTTAGCCTGTTGTGCGTACTAAATTATTAAATAAGATACTGCATCTCTTATCCTACATATATGAAAAAAGTACTGTTAGAACAATTCAGTTAAAATTTTCCAGCTTTCAAGACAAAGTTTCAATTCAAATACACTCAGATTATCGTGTCCAATCTCTAAACTCCACATAGTTTTAGAACAGAAGTATAAGTTAAGGAGAGATCATGGGAAAAAATGGCTCTTAAATAAGACAGTTATGAAAGGGAGGTTTAATGATGTCATTATGTTCCCCAACAAAGGGCTGAAAGGTTCAAGATTTCTAATATACAAAGCTTCACTGACAAGGAAAAGAGCGACAACGTCCTGGGGTGATGAACAGTCTCACAGGCTCTTTTGCGTTCTCCAGGAAAGGCTGGAAGGACACCATCCCCTCACTGGGCAGTCTCTATCTATGCACTTGGCATTTAGTGCAGACGGATCCCTGACATTACTCCAAACCTTTTCCATCTTGACCATCACGGTTTCCACATGGGATAACAACCCCTGTCTTCACTGAGCTTTGTAAGTTAATACTCCAGTAAACACAGCCGTTTACTCATGTGAATTCTTATGTATTGCATGTACACCAAATAGAGCAGTAAGCCATTCCTGAACAAGGAACCAAAGTAGGTTAAGAACATCAAGCCAGAGTACTTACAGTTTCTGTGGTTTGTCGCAGCTTAAAATAGAAATAAATAATAGTAGCAAGGCTTTACACAGCACTTACTACATGCCAAGTTCTTTGCACATGTCAACTAACTTTATAATAATCCGATGAGGAAGGTAGAAGATCTGTCCAAGGTCACAAAGATTGCAAGCGGAAGGCGAGGGATTTGAACCCAGGCATTTGAGTCAAGAGAACAAGCTCCTAACTCTTATACTACACTGGCCCTGCAGCGCCAATGCCGTCCCACAACATGCTAGGTTCATGCTATTGGTGGCCTCGTTATCATAGAAGCTGTTTCCTGTAAGTGGTCTCTCTCATTCAAGCCTTTCAACTTTCAGTAGTCATTTGCAGTTCCTCTTACCAAAATTAACGGTAATCCACATACGGTAACCTCTAAAATACTGGCCATATTGCAACGCTTCTTATACACAAGCTCATCTCAGCTACTTTCACTGGACACAGGACTGTGTGTTGAGATGCAGAGTGAAATCTCACCAGGTACTTTGCTATGTTTTATGTTTATAAATAAAAGCAGTCATTTCTGTTGACCAGCAATGACACAATTACTCTCTTAAACAAGACGCCAGTTTAACTCCACACTATGCACAGGTTCCTACAGGATGGTTCCTATTACTCAATCTGATGATAATCAGGAGCCACCACGTCAATTTGCTCTTCACTTAACCTGTGGTCAAATTACTTCCTGTATAGGCTACATGTGACAATTCACTACTAAAACACTGAATGTGCATTCCACAATTTGGGTTGGAAAAATCTGGACTTGTGAACAAAGATATCCAAAAATATCTAATAAGCTCTCAACATTATGGCCCTTTATGACCCTATGCAACAATTTTATAAGTAGGTTCCCAAAATGTGATATACAATTTGGTGAAAATGATATGTTAAGTTTCTGACAGGATAGACTCCAGGCAGATTTCAACGTGGACTTATAAGTATCAGGCTTTTGCTTAACTAACAAACAGCTTTGTAGTGCTTATCCAGCACTCCTGATAAAACAGTGTTCAAACAGTTAGCCTTGGTTTTCTGAATAGAAGCGCTTTACAAATCTAAATCTCAGTAAATTCCTCCAAGGTTATCTAAGCAACAACAACCTCTATACCAATAATTCTTGATCCTTAAGGGAGTCTCAACCTTTATGAGAATCTGATGAAAGCTATGGACCTTCTTCCCAGAGAAATGTAAAGTTCACAAGCGCATTCCCACACCCCAAGAATCCCAGCGCTATACCTCGTACCAAATGGAGAAAAGAAAGGTGATGGCACCCTCAAACTCTGCAACAGAAAGTCAAACTTGCAATTTTCTCAGTTTGTTAGGGAAAACAGGTCTGTTTACAGATTCCAAACCAAAGGCATTGGGGTGGTGAATTAACCTGAAACCACCTCTAGTCCAATGTATTGATTCTCCCCGCCCAGTACTCTCTTCTCCCAAACTCCACATGGATACTTCTTGCCTTTCAGTACTCAGCTCAAATGTCACCTCCTCAGAGGATCGCTTTCTTGACACCCTATCAAAAGCAGTCCGCAGGCCTTCATTATCACATCTCACTCTTATTTTCACAAAACTATTTATTAGTATTCAAAAATGTCTCAATTTTCTTATTTGTCTCCCCTATTAGAATGTAAGCTCCATAAGGGCAACTTGTCTCTCAGTCCCCACCGGACCCTCCGTGCCCATCACAGTGCTTGGTGCACAGTGGGCATTTGTTGAATGACTGAAACTAAGATAGTTTAGATGTTGATGTTGGAAACTACTCAGGTTTTAACTAGCTATGAGTTACCTAGCTACGAGTTAGCATTCTCCCCCTTTCCATAACCTGAGTCCATTCAATTAGCATCTACTATGTGCCAGGTAATATTGCAAGTGTAGGGGATCCAGAAGTGAGTAAGACAGACAAGTATCTTTGCCTTCACAGACCCAGTTTTAGTGGACCGCCCAGAGTCAGATATCCTACACACTACAACACATGGGAAATGCGGGATAACCCTCTACATTCCTTCCTTAGAGGAGTTATGGAGACATCCCCAAATGAAAAGAAAACATTGTCCAATCCGGCACTTCCAAAGCAAGCCTCAGGGGTGTCCCTAAATCAGCTCTCCCCCCCTGCCCTGCTCACATGGGGGAACCCTAACAAGCAGAATGAGGGTAAATAAGAAACTTAGAGTAAGGGCTACCGCGTCTCAGGGTGGTGAGGGGAGGAACCAGGAAACAAGACGGCAAGGAGTCGTGGCAAGAACCCGGAGCTGGGAGAGCCAGCCCTGGCTGTCACCAACTTGCTAGGTGACCTTGGGCCAGTCCCGCGGTGCCAGGGCATCAGTTTCCCCCGGGGTATAATGAGGAGGCCGGGAGGGTGGGACTCGGGGTCGTGGGGCGGGGGGGGGGGGCGGAGGTGGAGCCCAGGAGGCCGGGCTGAGGTCGAGTAGGGTAACGGCTGACGTGGGGAGACCGGCGCGGGGCCGGGCCGGGGCGGCTCACCCACCGAGCGCCACCTGGCAGGCCCTGCGCAGCTGGGAGTGCTGGGGCCGCTTCACCTCCTTATCGGCTAGGATCTTCTCCAGGGCCCGGGACACGAACATGCTCTTGGTCTGGCTCTCCTGCATGGCCCCGGCCCGGCGGGGGCTGGTAGCCCCGCGGGCGGACGGCGCGAGCGAGCAAGCGAGCGAGGCTGCGGGCCCGGTGTCCCGGCCGGCACCGGCCGCGTCCGTCCGCGCCTCCCCGTCAGGAAGCGACGCCGCGGCCCCACGGCGCCGCCATGTTGGAGCGCGTCACGTGACCACGTGACTGGCTGGGCCGCTACGGCTGCCGCGCGTCCGTCGACCCCGTGACCCCAGTGGGGCGGGGCCTACAGTTGGGGACGGGGCGGGGCCAGGTGGGCAAGGAGCGGAGCTGCGAGGGTGGAGGAAGGAAGGGAAAAAGGTGGGGCGGAAAGTGGAAGTGGGTGAAGGCAGGAGAGGACCTGAAGAGCAGAAGACAGGAAGTGAACGGGTGGAGAGATGATGATGGGGGGTGAAAGGAGAGAAGGTGAGGAGAAAGAAGCAATGGGCATGAGTGGAGATCAGGGGTAAGAGAGATGCAGGAGATGAGAGTAAGAAGAGGAGGTAGGAGGAGAGGAAGGAAAGAAGAAAAAAGAAATTTGGAAAAAAGAATTGGTAAGGGAGTGAGAGGTGATAAAGGAGCAAGAGGAGGCGAGGAGGAGAGAAGCAGCTAGGGGATTAGAGGTGAGGTGGTTAGAGATGAGGGGAGGCATGTAGGAAAGAGTAGAAGGGGGGTGGAGACAGGGTGAGAGAAGGTGCAGGGGTGAGGGCAGAGGAGATAGGCAGAAGGGAGTTAGGAAAAGAGCAGAGAAGGGGAGAAATGAATAGGAGATGAGGAGAAGGATAAAGGGAAGAGGGGATGAGTTAGGACAAGAAGAGGAGTGAAATGGAAAAAGAAATGGTGTTGGAGGGAGGTGAGAAAGGAGGACGAGGAAACGTGGTGGGTGATAGAGAAAAGGAAAGGAAGGGATTAATCGGTGGATGGAAAGGAAAGATGAAGGGAAGGCAGAGAGAGAGATTCATGCACCCTCTTCAAAACGATTTCTCTGTCTGTCAGCGAGACACATACACCTTCCACACAACCCTCCGGTCACCGCAGTAGCGCTGACTTCTGGCCACCTAGTTCACGGTACTTTTGTGTATCTAGTGCCACATCTGTGCACACTGCTGCCAGTAAGAACCACACCAAGTGCATCTCCCTCTGGACTATATTCGTCTATTTCCGTAAACCTGTGGTTCTCAGAGTATGGTTCACCAGGACGGGGTATTCGGTCGGGGCTGTCTGAGAGGAGAAGAAACAGAGATCGCCAGTGTCACAGAGCTGTGAATGAGTGTAAGAAGACAGATATTCTGGCTCCAGGGCACGTTCCACTCCATCCCACTGCCAGTAACATCACAACACCACTGGTGATGTCCCCTAGACTCCCTCCTTTCACACTGCCCACCTCCCTCAAGGGGAGTGTTGGTGACATTGGGCTCATACAAGGACATGTATTTCCTGGAAAGCTCAGAAACTTCCCATGCAGGCATGCTCAAATGCTCAGGTCTCAGCTCAAACATCTCAGGGGGTCCCTCCCTGACCAGCCTGTCTAAAGGAGCCCCCTCTCTCCCTATGTGATTTCACTTTCTGACCTTTTTTACATGTTGACTTGTTTGCTGTCTGACTAGGGCATAGGCCACAGAGGAGCAGGCGGTATTTCCTAGAGCCTGGTCCAAAGCCAGGTAGAATGTTTCATAGCCATAAATTCCATTGTTGTAATGTGGCTTTAGAGCTCCTCCTGTTAAAAGCGGAGTCTGTCCACGCACCTTGAATTGGTCTTGTGACTTGCTTTGAATGTGGTGGAAGTGTTGTCCCGAACCTAGGCATCAAGTAGCCTTGATGCTCAGGAGGCATCTGAAAGAAAGTACATGGAGAGAGAGGCCCAGTCATCCCAGCTTTCTGAGCCGAGCCAGGTCCCCAGCTGACCTACCAGCTGAATACAGCTGCATCAGTAACCTTGGTGAGGACCAGAAGAACTGTTCAGCCAAGCCACAAAATAGCAGTAAACAACCAATTATTGTTATTTTAAGCCATTATATTTGGGGGTAGCTTGTTACACAGCAATAGATCACGGAGACACCCCTCAGTCCTTATGTGTTGAATGAATGAGTGAGAGATTGAATGAATGTGTGAAATGCTTAGAAAAGGGCAGCGAGACGGAGTAACAGAGGTTTTGAGCCACCCCCCCAATGGGGTCAGGCCATGTCATTACCCTGCTGAAAACCCTACAGTGACTCCCCATTGGCCTTGGAATTGAGTCCAAGTGCAGGTTTGCCCTGCTCTCTGAACGTAGAATGTTCCTATGAAACCTTTCATAAGCCAAAATGGCATCAGGCAAAGAAGCAATTACCATTAATTTATATGGGAAATTATTTGAGCATTCCCCAGATAACTTAACGGAACACCACGCTTTGTACACCCATCAATTTGCTCAAGCAATAGACCTTCCATTTTATCCATTACTAAATGCCGACTTAAGGAGACCACTTTGCCATGAGAAGAACCCATAGTAACTTCAGCAGCTTTCAAGATTCTCTCTGTGTGTAAATAGTACAAATGGTGAACACAGGCAAGTTCAATGGACACACAATGTCTTTTTTCACACAACCGAAATGCTTAATTACATCCAGTTTTATGCTAAGCCTAACATGTTTACCAGCTCTCTTAGGCTTTCCCGATATTTTAGGGCACATCTTGCTAACGAATGTACGAAATAAAAGGAGCTAAAGCGCAGATGCTCACAGACAGTTCGAAGCCCTGGGGGCTTGATGCTGAGATGCTGCGTGGGATTCCCAGGGAAGAATCTTGGCAGTGTCACTCTCACTGCTGGGGGTACATGCTGCGTCTATAACGGCTCTCCCCGCAAAAACAAACGCTGAACGCTATTTTTGCTTTTCCTTTTCGAATTTCTTTCAGTTAGCGAAAACAGGTACCAATGTGTAGGTCTTCCGTAAAAGCCAAACAGTGGAACTTGAGCTTTCAAAACGCGGGGCATACCTGTATCTCAATATGGCCGACTTCTCTGCCCACACCTCTCCCTCCTCTAGACTCTCCAGCCACGCTGGATTCCCTTTTTGTTCCCATCAAGGGCTTGACTTATGTTCTTCCCAATCATTGCTCCTCAATGAGGGCAGTACCACCCTCTGAGGCATTTTGAAATTTTGTGGGGGAAGTATTTTTATTGTCATGCTGTGGGGAGCAGGAATGGTTGACAACATCCTGCAGAGAGCAGGATAATCCCATGTAGCAAAGATTCACATGCGTCCCATGTGGCTGGATTAGACATCCCTAGAGGTGAAAAACCTATTAATAATCATCTGAACCTGGAACCTACATCTGCTTTATGTATAAATGCAAAGTATGTTTCATCCGGTTTTAATATGTATCAAATATTCCAGGAATGCAATTATTATTGCAATTCAAGGGAAAACTGTATTTTGTCTGGAACTTTACCAAATGTTGTTCACCGTTTCAAACCACATTACCACCGTTCATGCCAGTCATGGTACTTGCATCGCCACAAGGGCACCCTTGATCAGTCTTCATTTGCAGGGGTCATCATTCGGGGGATTCTTCTCTTAGGTTCCAGTATCTGACTACTTTATTACATCTCTTAGTGTAATTGTGTCTGAGCATTTATACATTGAAATAAAATTTGCAAATTGTACATTGCTTGCCTTTTGTTTCATCTTTGTTTGCTAGGTTATTATCTTTTTAAAGAAATAATGTGTGTAGGAAGATTATATTATCTATGAATTTCACTTCCGAATAGTTAACGGAGGCCTTGTGGTTATAAAAAGGGGTGTGTAGTGTCTCTTGGGGTTGGAAAGCACTGCTGGCTGGCCCCTTTCTGTCATTCTGCTCTCAGCTAAATGTCACCTGCAAGGGAGGCTTTCACTAACCTCCCAGTCTTATCACCCCTGCCCCCACCACTTGCTTCCACATCATCTTGAATTATTTTCTTTACTGTACTAAACTTAATTTGAAATGGTGGTATTTATTTACCTGTGTATTAGGTATCTACTGCTTCATAACAAAGTACCTGAATGCTTAGTGGCTTCAAATTAAACATGATCTCCTAGTTTCTGGGGGTCGGGAATTTGGGAGCAGCTTGGTTGGTTCTGACTTAGGGTGTCTCATAAGCCTGCAGATAAGCTCTCAACTGGGACCACAGCCATCTGAAGACTTGACTGGCGCTGGAGGAGCCACTTCCAATTTGGTTCCCTCACGTGGCTGTTGGCTGGAGGCCTCAGTTCTTTGCCTCTCCATAGAGCTGCTTGAGTGTATTACCAATGACATGGCACCTCACTTTCCCCAGAGTGAGTGATCCAAGAGAAATAAGACAAAGCAATCATAGGAAGCCACAGTGATTTTTATGACCTAGTCTTCACAGTGGCTCACCACGCAGACTGCGATGTTTTGGTGACTCAACCATAGTTGGCGTAAATGTGGGTGATGTGGTTTTGAAATGGTGAACAACATTTGGGAAAGTTCCAGACAAAAATGCAGTTTCCCCTTGATTTTCATATGATTGCTTTAGAAGTGAATGACTAAGTCCAACCCACACTCAAGGGGAAAACAATTAGGCTCCACCTTTTAAAGGAAACATCTGTTTTCACATGAGCTTATTCCCTTGCCATCGTGTCTTCTCCAAGTAGAATGTGCATCCGTGAAGGTAGGGACAGTGTCTTATTCACAGCGGTATGCCCAGAGCACGTAAGAGGTGCCCAGTAACTATTTATGGAACGAACGAATGAATGAATGAATGAAGCTGGATTGGAGTCCACAAGATTTAATCATTTAATCAGCAAGTTATTTGGAAGGGCAACTTCTGTGTTTCTATGATAGGCACAATAATGGTCCCCTAAGATCCCCAGAACCTGTGACTATGTTACCTCAGAGGGCAAAAGGGACTTTGCAGATGTGATTCAGGGTTTCAAGACGGGGAAATTATCTTGTAAGCTCAATATAATCACAAGGGTCCTTTTAAGAGAGGTCAGAGTCAGAAGGAGATGTAATGATAGAAGCAGAGGTTGGAGTAATTGTGGGGCCACAAGCCGAGGAACACAGGCAGCCTCCAGGAGGCAGAGAAACAAATTCTCCCTTAGTGCCTCTGACAGGAACACGTCCCCGCTCATCTATTTGACACTTCTGACTTCCAGAACTGTGATAGAATTCATTTGTGTTGCTTTAAGCCTCGATATTTGTGGTAACTTGGTATGGCAGTTAAATCTGAAATTCAGATAAAAAAACGAATAAACTTTAGTCTAAGTAAGGCGCATGCAATCCTGGGGACATAGTTATATTTTAAAAAGTACTTGCTGTTTACCTGAAATTGCAATTGAACTGGATACGTTGTATTTTATCCAGCATCCGGCTCCCAGTTCCCCTGTGTCCAGCAGCCATGAGGCAAACTTGGAAACAGAAGTTTTCTCAGCTGAGCAACAAGACAGAAGGCGCCTGGGTTCTGACACCCGGGACAGTCATGGCCATTCTGGGGTGCCATGCCAATTCTGGGGTTCTTACCAATTGACTTTTACATGAGGTAGACATGAGTACCTTCTATTTTCGGCTCCCTATCTCTCGCAGCTGAACCTAGTCCTAACGACTAATTAAGTTGGCGACAAACAGTATTTGCTCTGACTCCTGCTTTCCTTTGAGTAATGTCTCAACTTGGTAACATGTGCCCATCATTTAAGTCCCGTGTGGCTGTGACTGCTGTTGGCTTTTCCGGTTGCCTGCTGGTTTCTGCCCACTATACACAGACAATGTGCCTGGCCATCCTGCCTGAACTGTCCCCGTGCCCACAGTGCCTCTGTGTGTCATGGCTCCCTTTGAAACCTGTTTATTTTCTGTGTTTACTTTAAGGCAAAACTCAAATGCAGCCTCCTGTCAGCAGGGCTAGGGAGGGGGCTCAAGGCAGAGGCACCATTTGGTTGGGGCCTCATATTTAGAAAAAGCCTCAAATACAGGCTTTTCTCTGGGATTCTCTCCAAAGGTTACATACATAGCAATTGCAGTCTGCTTGTTTGTGTACGTATGTCCAGCTGTACTAAAAAAAGTGTTAACTTGTTCAATGTAAATATTTAAGACACCGTAGTATGGGGTTTTGTTGTTTGTTTGTCCCTGGGCCTTGTTCTGGGCTTCCTGAGAAGTGGACCCCAAGACAAAGATTTGAGTGTGTTTGAGAGGTGATCCCAGGACACAGTAGCAGAGGAGTGGGGATGCCGCCAGTACAGGTGTGATATCAAGCCTGTCACTACTAAGGGTATCTGTGGCACTATCCCACTTGAGAACTTTGGGAGCCAGCGTAGACGTGCCTCAGAGTTACCCCAGCCAAGGGATGAGGGACCCGAGGTAGCCATTCACCTGGTTTCCACCCTAAAGGCTATTTCTGGGGGCTTTGGCTCTGACACTGAGCCCCACGCCCACGGGCAGCAGCCTCCTCCAGCTGGGAGAAGCGAGAGTCCAGGGCACCAATAGGGCCTGCGACACGCTTTTGGTTTTTAAATATGCCGCACTCTCAGCCTGAGAACTCTCTCCGGCCAGATGTGTGCTCGGCCGAGCATAGGGCAGACCAGAAGTGCCCGTGGGTTGATACCCTTAGGAAAGCCACCCAGTGAGGGACAGCTCTGGGGTATGCTCTACTGTCTCCCAGAGGTCCCTGGCCAGGTGGCATACCTGTAGTGACTTCCTTCCCTTCCCTGCTCTCCTACTGGTATTTCCCAAATAAACCATTTGCACCCAAATCCTTGTCTTGGCATATGCTTCTGGGGAACCGAACTGCGGTGGACAGAATGATGGCTCCCAAAGATACCCCACATCCTAATCCCCAGGACCTGTGAATATGTTATTTTACATGGCAAAGGGGCCTTTGCAGATGGGATTAAATTAAGGATTTTGAGATGGGAAGATTATTCTGGATTATCGGGGTGGGCTGAATATAATCACAAGGGTCCTTACAAGTGAAAGAGGGAGGCAGAAGAGTCAGAGCCAGAGAAGGGAGATCTAATGACAGAAGCAGAAGTCAGAATGATGTCATTGCTGGCTGTGAAGACACAGGAAGGGGCCATGAGCCAAGGGATGTGGGCAGCTTCTGGAATCTGGAATAGGCAAGAAACTGGATTCTTCCCTAGAGCCTCCAGAAAGGACATAGCCCTGATGACACCTACGTGGAATTTGGCCCAATGAGACCCGTTTCAGACTTCCAACCTCTAGAACTGTAAGGTAACAAATTTATGCTATTTTAAGCCCCTCAGTTTGTGGCAATTTGTTACAGCAGCCACAGGAAACTAAGAGCTAGACAGTGAGTGCATCAGACAAGGTTCTGAATTGTAAACAGAATTTACTCTAGATCATTTAAGCAGAAAAAGGTTTTATTAAAATATACCAAGAAGCTCATAGAAATTCTGGGAGGCCCAGAGGATCAGGTTTGGAGGCTCCACAGCTAAATGCAATGTCCACATTTCACTGCTGGGCTGCCCAGAAAGACCCACTGCCACCAACCTGGGGTGCAGGCCAGATGCCCACGTGGGCAGCACTGGGCATGGGATACCATTTCCAGGACCCCCCCACTTCTGCAGCTGCTTCTGAAAGCCGCAGGCCCCCTCTGCTACTCTTCACCAGATGGGTTTGAGGTGTGTCTTCTTCATGTCACTCACTTCCACATGGAAGGCCCATGACTGATGGGTGTGACTGAGTGGCAAAGCCAAGGCCACCCACCTGCCTCTAGCTGCAAGGGAGGCTGGAGATTAGGTCTGGTTCTGCCTTCCACTCAGAAAGTGGGACATCCCCCAAACATAGGGTGGCCATAAACCATGACACATGCTCCCTACAGGTAACCTTTACATAAACCGGGTAGAGAAGGAGGGCCCTCCCAGGTGAAAGGGACAGCATTCACAATGGCATGGAGGCTAGACTGGGCTGGGACTGCAGGATAGAAAATAGAGCGGAGAGATGAGGGAATCAAGGGTCAGGGGACCTGCCTTGACCTTTGACCCAGGGGACATTCAAGACAAACAGGGAAGGAACAAAAAAGAATTTAATAAAGGAAATTAGAGAAAATTAAGAGGGGAGCCAGTTGTGGGTCAATGTGATAGATATTGGCAGAGTGCCTTGCTCTCCCGTGGCCACAGACTTGTAGCCTGGCCCGGCTCTTCCATGCAAGGTTGTTGGTTGAGCAGCAGCAGAAATAGACCAGGGCAGAGATCCCTAATTGCCTACCCCAGCAGTCATTCCTTCCTTCCTCTTGAGCATCATAACCCTGATTTTTAGCTGGAAACCTAACTGCTCAGCTAAAGACTGCCCATTCCACTAGTCTCGTACTTGAGAGTGGTCTTGTGATTAAGTTCTAGCCATGAGGTGTTAAGTGAGATGTCTAGGAGGACTCCTTAAAAGGGAGGGGCATGTCTTTCTTCACCCGCTCCTCTTCCCTTCTGGCTAGAGTGTGGACACACTGGCTGGAGCTTGAGCAGCCGTTTTGGACCATGAGGCAGTGTGCTAAATGGAGCCAGAGCACCAAAACATAAGGATGCTGGATCTCTGCTGGCCATGGGGCACCTGGACTGCTGACCTCTGCACTTCCTTCACAAAGAGAAAAGTGGGTATCTTGTTTAAGTCACAGTAATTTTGGGTTTTTCTGATGTATGCAACCAAACTTAATCAATACACTAACTCTTGCTAACTTAAGCAGAAAAGGGGCTTTACCAGAATGACGGTGGGTCTTTTACAAAACTAATCATTAGACTGGAGAACCAGGCTCAGAAAATAAGTGGGAAATGAGGGATGTTAGGGAATCAGAAATTACACCAAAAGAAGATTCTGGAAAGGAAGCTGCTGCTGTCTAACCTAGATCCTGGGTTCCCATTTTTTATTTTGTTTCAGTGGCTGCCACTGGAAACAAGATGCTGGGCTAGTGCCACCACCTCCTTTCAGAACAAGTCCTAACCCTCCTGCGGTGCTGCCCCGCTCATTCCAGATTCAAAGGCCTGAGCCCACATATCCGCTGGGCCAAGCGGCAGCCATGGACCTGAACCCTGGCTACCAACTGGGACAGGAACTCAAGACTTCTGATCTGTGTTCCGCCCTCTTCACTGAGTGGGCAGCCAGCCAGCTGTGGAATCCTGAGATCAGATTCTCCACTGGCCTTCTGCCCACCAAAGTGGTCTTACTTCTTGTTTTGGCTATCCACTGCTGTGTAACAATCTACCCCAAAACTTAGCAGCTTAACACAACAATTTGTTATTTCTCCTAATTCTGTGCCAACCTCTCCAAAACGTCCCGGTATATTCAACTTTTCTCTTGCGATAAAGGGAACGAATAACTTCTACCCTATTTCTGTCCTCAACCTTGATGCAATTTATATCTCAACCACCTGAGGGCACTAGTGTTTAGGCAGTTCCGTCAGACTCACCACCTGGTCCTATTTTACTCTGGGGGGGGAAAAAAAACAGGAGGGAAAAAGGTTTTGCCTTCATCATCTGGCCTTAGAATCGTTCTCATGAACTACCCTGGCACCAGAAGAAAATCTGATAGCTATGTCATGTGTGAGGTTGGTACTGGCTTATTTTATCCTTCAAAGATAATCAGAAAAAAATCTTCCTTACCACAACTTTCCATGAGCCCCTCTCACAAAATCTGGGGACTTCTTTTCATTGCCAGCCTTAAGCAAAAGTTACGTTTGATTCCGATACACTTCCACTTCTGCCCTATATTTCCTATGACCCGCCTCTCATCTATTACCCATGATTCAATCCCACTCCACCCCCCATGAGTTGATGTGCTTATTGTCTGTTTCCCTACATTAGAAATTAAGCTCAATGAGGGTAAGGACTTGGGCGTTTTGTTCACTGCAGTGTCCCCAGTGCCTAGAATAGGGCACAAGAACCATATGGTGATGGGACAGGTGGAAACGTCCGCTTCACTTCTCTGCATGGCTTGGGCCCCCCCGGCATCCTTCCCTATCCAGCTCACACTCTCCTCCGAGGCTCTCTTAACCTTTTGTAGGTAGAATTTGCCTGTTCACTTGGGAGTCACTTAGTCATATACTAAGTTGCCATATTTTGTTTCCTTTCCTCATTTCTGTGCTTCCAGTAGTGAGCTGTGGGACTGGAAAGCAGAGGATAATTCCTTTCCATAATGAATTCAGCTACAACAGCCCCCTCTGCCCCTCCTCCAAATTCATCAAGGGGAGGTGGGGTCTCAGAGTCTCACAGACCTCAGCCCCCTGGTGTCTGCTGCCCCAGGTATATCTTCCTTTTGTTTCTTCATGATGGCACTAGGACCCCGTAAGTCTCCTGACTTCCTGGGACTGCTGCTTCCCTCCCAGGTGACTGACACGTTAAGGCTAATTTCCAAGCTGGATCCTATCAAAGGTAATGGTTCTCAGAGCCCCTGGGGCCCAGGAGGAGAGGCGACTAAACCTTCCCACTGTTTTCATTAATGCCCCAACTGGAAGAGATTATTTGGCAATAGAATCTCTCTGTTCCTAAAGGTACCAAGACTATAGGAATTGCAGATTCTCTCTGGTCTGGTAAAAATTATCTCCCAGACTTGTGGGCGCATAGAATTCATCTCAGCCTGCTCAGAATCTTTGCTCCCCAACTGGTTTTCCCACGGTCAGAACTAATTTCTGTCTCTGGGTTCTCTTGTTGCTTGTGCCTCGATTAAAGCAATTATCCTGGCTTTTATTCTTCTCTGAGCCTGAAGTTCCTTAGAGCAAGAACCACTTTTTATACATCTCAGGATTCCCTAGAGCTGGGGTACCCACGTCCTCCTCCTCCCCCTCCCTGCCCCCAGCCTGGCTAGATTGTGTGGAGGTGTGTGTGTGTGTGTGTGTGTGTGTGTGTGTGTGTGTGTTATCAGTTCATATACTTTGGGGAAAATAACAATGTAGTGAAATTTTCAGAAACCTTAACTTGTTTATTCTAATATTTTAATCTTTTTCCCCTTTTGGGGTGGTAGTGGTGCTGGTTAAAATGTTCTTTTCCTCTTATGTAAAGTCTTTACTTGGCAATATAAAAAGCAGACCATCTTATGTAGATCACCCAATCATTTGTTTTGTTTTTAAGAAGTTTTGCCAGCCTTGAGAAGACCAAAAGGCTGGGAACCATTGTCCCACCATATCCAGCACAGTCCCCAAAGCAGAAAACATTCAATTGCTATATGACACAGCAATCCCACTCTGAGGTATCGACCCAAGAGAACTGAAAACAAGGCTCACAAAATCTTGTACAGGAATGTTCATAGCAGCATGATTCTCAGTAGCCAAACACTGGAAACAACCCTAATGTTCATCAACTGATGAATGGATACACAAAATATAGTATAATCGCACGATGGACTATTATTTGGCCATAAAAAGGACTGACGTCCTGATACACATATGCTATAATGTACATGAACCTTGGAAACATTGCACTAAGTGAAATAAGCCTGATGCAAAAGGACAAATACTGTATAATTCCATGAATATGAAATATGTAAGATACGCACATTTATAGTGACAGTAAATAGATTAGAGGTTACCAAGGGCTGGGAGGAGAGGAGGATGGGGTTATTGTTTAATGGGTATAGAGTTTCTGTTTGGAGGGATGAAAAATTTGGAAATAGATAGTGATGATCGTACATTATGAATGTAATTGATGCCACTGAATTGTACAGTTAAAATGACAAATTTTATACATATGTGTATAACGATACCACAATAATTTAAAAAGTGGAAAATGTGGAAACAATCTAAATGTCCCCCAACTAGTGAATGGCTAAACAAAATGTGGTCTATCCATACAACAGAGTAGTATTTAGCCTTGAAAGGAACAGGATTCTGACATGTACAACGTGACGACTACAGTTCCATTTATATGAATGTCCAGAAACGGTAAATGCGTGACAGAGAAAGTAGATTAGTGCTGCTGGGGCAGTGGGGTGGGGAGTGACTACAAAAGGGATTGAGGGATCTATTTAGGGTGATGAAAATGTTCTAAAATTGAATTGTTGTGATGGCTGCAGCACCCTGTAAATGTCACAGAAATCATTGACTTCTATAGCGAAAATGAGTGAATTTCATAGTATGTAAAATATCCTTCAATAAAGTCGTTTTTAAAAAAGAAGGAAATAACAAGCGTTGGTGAGGATGTGGAGAAATTGGAACCCTCGTGCACTGCTGGTAGGAATGTAAAATGGTGCAGCTACAGTGGAAAACAGAATGGCATTTCTCCAAAAAAGTAAACAGAATTACCGTATGAACCAGCAGTTCCATTTCTGGGTATATGCGCAAAGAAATTGAAAACAGGGAACTTGAACAGATATTTATACACTCATATTCATAGAAGCATTATTCATAATAGCCCAAAGGTGGAAGTAACCCAAGTGTCATTGACAGATGAGTAGAGAAACAAAATGTGGCCTATCTACACAATGGAATATTATTCGGCTTTAATAAAAAGGAATGCAATTTTGACATATAATTTTGACATATAACATGGATGAACCTTGAAGACATTATATTAAATGAAATAAGCCAGACACAAAAGGACAAATACTGTATGATTCCACTTCTATGAGGTACCTAGAGTAGTCAAAGTCATAGAGACAGAAAGTAGAATGTGGGTTGCCAGGGGCAGGGGGGTGCGGTGGGCGGGAGGGAGGGAGAAATGAGGCATTCGTGTGTAATGTGTATAGAATTTCTCTCCAGGGAAAGGAAAAAGTTCTGCATCTGGATAGTGGTGATGGTCGCACAACAATATGAATGCACTTAACACTACTGAACCTGTCTACTTAAAAATGGCTAAGATGGCAAATTTTATTGTATGTATTTTGCCAATATTAAAAATAAAAAAGGAGGGAGTGAGCAATTGTGTCACATGCTGCTGAGGGGGTGGTCCCAGATGGATGAGGACTTTGAATGACCATGGGATGGAGCTACGCACAAGTCAAGGGTGAGTGAAGAGAGATAAGTGTGAGAGAATATATAGACTGATTGAGGAGTTTTGCTACGAAGGGAAAGAGAGAGATGGGGCTATAGCTGGAGATGAGTTAAAGAGAGTTTTTAATTCCCCTAAAGATGGAAGAAATGATGGGAAAGATCTAGTAGTTGACCCCTTGTGGCCCAAGATACCTGCTCTACCACGGGTCATATTTCCAGGTAGCAGGGAAGAGCCAGGAGCAGGTAGGTGCAAGGCCTCTCCTTTAAAGAATATCCCCACCTCTACCATTACCCACTCCCCACCACCACACTGCATTTCCATAAACATCCACAGCTACAACTTAGTCACATGGCCACACCCAGATGCAAGGGAGTCTGGGAAATACAGTCTTGATTCCAGGCATCAGTGTGTCTAACTAAGGACTGGGGGGAGAAAAGTCATTGGGGTAGTACTCACAGCCTTTGCCACAGTCGTTTATAGTTTACATGGGCCTTTCTTGCTTTTCTTCAAATTTCAGTGCAACCAGCACCTCCCAAGGGCCTGGTATGTACCAGGCAGGGCTCCACAAAGTATTTTGCACAAAGAATCTCGTGTATTTCTTACAACCACATGTGAGCTGCAAGAGACATTAACCCCTGTTTTGTTTCCTCACTCCTGTATTCCCGGAGCCTATGGCAGTGTCTGGCACATAATTGCCGTTCAATAAATGTGTTTGGTTATTAGTGTTGTTCAATTTTATGCATTAGAAAACTAGTTCTTAGAGGTTAAGTTGCACATCCAAGGACAAACAGAGACTCTGGCAATCAAACATAGGCCTTCTGATTCCAAATCGTATGCCCTCCCCCCCCCCCCCAGATCAACTAGTTTGTTTGGCATCACCACTAAGTAAAACAAACGGTGTGTATACATCGGTGCACGAGTGCAGACATTTGATAACAGCTCCCCATTATTCTCAGGAACCATCTCACTCCCATTCTTGGGCCCTGTGGTTTGGGGATGCTGACCCCCCTCTCCAGCCATATGGGTTGGGTATGGAACCCAGTATCTCATTTAAGCAGAAAAAGAAATTTCTGCTTAAACCATTTGGGGTTGGGTTTCTGTCACTTGCAATCAAAAGAGTCTTGACTAGATACATCTATCAGACACATTTATTCTCATATTCAGGAGATGGACTTTACGTATTGACAAGAGCTCATCATCTTGATATCTAAGAGGATGGCCTAGGAAACCAAATCCTGTAGGTACCATTTTCCCCCCAAAATAGGACCTAGCCAGACAATCAGCTCTAATGCATCTTTTGGAGCAAAAATTAATGTAAGATCTGGTCTTATTATACTATAAAACCAGGTCTTATATTAATTTTTGCTCCAAAAGACGCATTAGAGCTGATTGTTCGGCTAGGTCCTATTTTCGGGAAAACAGGATAGCAGTCACAGTCCAATCAGAGAAGCCAAAACCCCTCCAAGTATTTAAACTGAGGGAATATAATACAGGGCATTGGTTACATGGGGGATGGAATTGCTGAGAAGCCAAACGGGGTGCTAAGCAACCTGGTGATTAACCAGCAGGAAGATGCTGCCACCCCTGTGGGGGGGGAGGAGTAAAGAGAGGACTCTCTTTGCTTTGGAGTCTGGGCCACCTGGTGAAAGCCTGGCCAGGCAGCTGGAGCTGGGACCCCCAAGGGAGGAGCTGAATGGTGGAAACTGGAGTCACAGAGGAGACACAGCAGCTGTGGAAGTTGCTGTCTGAGGCAGAGAGAGGAGGGAACATGCCCTGGATTCTCCTTTCCTCTCGTGCTCCGGCCTCCATCTAGTGACTCCATCGGCTGAATCCACCCAGAAACCAGTGAGGTTATATATGCACAGTAGCTCCCTGAGTCCTGGCACAGAACAGGCCCTTAGGAGGTGTTGGTTGAATTTGAATTTAAAGACAAGCGCGAAGTTCGTAGTTTCTTCATCTGTACAGTGAAGATAAGGAGAGCAGTGCCCAGTGAGCTGGACTCTAGGGTTGGAAGAGCTGATTCACATTAACATGGGCACAGCCACGGGCACATAGTGAAGTGGTCAATAGACACTACAAGTAATGACAATCCTTCTGTCACCATACCAGGCAGATAGGACTACATGAGTATCCCAGTTTTACCAGAAGGCTGACTTATTCTGAAAGCAGTGGTTCTCAACTGGGGACAATTTTGCCACCCAAGGCATACTTGGTGGCCACAATGGGTGGTGGTCTCTAGTGGGTAGAGACCAGGGATGCTACTAATCCCTCAAGGCCAGGACAGTACCCACAACAGAGCAGTATCTAGAGAGAACCCCACGCACACCCCACAGCTACAGTGGAGCCCAGTTTATGTTTCCTTTTCCCCCTGAAATCCTCTTCTTCCTCTCACCCAACTCCTGACACTGCTTTCAATTCCCCACTGTGTTCTGGGAAGCATTTCTTCGTATTTATAGAATTGCAAGTTTGCAAGGGCCCATCCGAGTCACTCAGCCCGGGAGCTTTGAAGGTGCTATCTCACGTAATCCTGACAAAACCCTAGTGAGGCTGGTGGTTTCCATGCCCTTGGCAGAAGAGACAGAGGTTCACAGAGGTTGAGTGAATTCCCATGGCCGCACAACTAGGAAGTGCTGAGCTCCTGAGCTCGAACCCAGGGCCATGTGCTTCCAGAGGCTGGAGATGACACCACCTTGACTCTTCTGATCTCTCTCTCAAACACTAGCTGTGGGGAACCAACAAACAGGACCCACCCCTGTCTCCAAGAGTCAGATCCCAGCACAGCCCAACTGAGGGGTGTTCTGGGCTCGTAAGGGAAGAGGGATATTAGACACCCAAGAAGCTGCAGAATGAATTTCACAGAACTGGGAGAGAATGGACAGACCGAAGGCGCTGGATCCAGGGGCGCGGGTGTAGGGAGCCAAATATGATACAGGATAAAGGTGGGTTTATCATTTGTGAGCACTCTCCTGTGATACCGGATTTAACACTCGGCAATTCCCCAGGATACCACAATGCTCACCCACTCCCAGGAGGGCAGCTTGGAAAAACGTGGACCCAAGTGTGGTAAAAAGGCCAGAAATGTCCCCGACTAGACCATGAAGGAGGGGAGACAAGACACAGAAAGGCAGGTTTGCCAAGAGTGAAGACATCGTATATAAAGTTGAAAACAAGCTCTGCAAGCCTGCTCTGCAGAAGGGTCCAGAGAATACTCCATTCCCCAACCCATAGGAGATGTGGGGTGAGAAGTCCAGCGGGGCTGGCCTCCCGTAGACCAGGGCTGCTGATAGAAGATGCTGCTGTCCACCTGGGCTCCCCAGGAGGCGTGGGATTGCTGGCCAGACCATGGTTATCAGCTCTCGTCCCATGGACCTCTGGGTGTTACCAATTTATGGCCATTATGAGCAAAGTCTCAAAAACATCCTTGTACACTATTCCATAGAATAGCTCAGCCGGAGGATGGGTGCAATTTTAATTGGATAGCTAGGCCAAATTTCCCTCCAGACAGGCTATCAGTTTATAAGCCCATTTCCTTATACCCGTTCCAATACCCAATGACACCAAACTTCAAAACCTGTATTTCATACCAGCGAGGTTGAAGTTATTTTCATGTGTTTGTTGACCCTCTGTTTTCCCTCTTTGCTGAATTGCCTGTTTCTCTCCTTTGCCTGCTGGTGTATTGGGTCATTTGTCTTTTAAAAACATTAATTTGTAGAAGTTCTTCACATATGTGGGGCACTGACACAAGCTACAACTATTCCCCCCCCATCTTTCACTTGCTTTTCAACTCCATTTCTGGGTTTTCCTCTCGTGGTTGCTGAAGTGATATGTATTTACAAAACCTCGCCACAATTCCTGGCACATAGCGAGCATCCAGCAAACAGTAGTAATAACAATAGCTAACATGTATTGAAGGCTTCCTCTACGCAAAGCAAGGCCAGGACTAGGTAGGGTGACACTTCCAGGCAAAATGTAAAAGGGGGGGAACCAAAAAAACTCCGTGATTAGGATAATTATATTTGTCAAGCAATATTTACAAAAATCAAAATGAATGCAAAAAAGTCCATAATAAAATACCAACATTTTTTATAAAGATAGGATCAGTAACACTGCTACGCCCGAAGCTATTCTGGAGCCTGAGGCAAAAGGCACAGTCAGGGATATTGCTCTTGTCTTTACCGTGTTTCCCCGAAAATCAGACCGGGTCTTATATTAATTTTTGCTCCAAAAGACACATCAAGGCTTATGTTCAGGGGATGTCATCCTGAAAAATCATGCTAGGGCGTATTTCCCAGTTAGGTCTTATTTTCAGGGAAACACGGTATTTACCATTGTCGTGCCGGAGACCCTGCTCGCTGCGCCATTTGTCATGCAGGGAAGCCTGCGGGGTCTCTGGTCCCGCTCCCCATACAAGAACGCAGGATATGGTGAGGCCAAAAAGGAACACCCACGGAGCCATAGATGGGGGAGTCATACCACTATATTCTCTCTGGCGGCACTATACTCTCACTGGGGGCTGGATCCACACTGTCCGCAAACCGCCATCCACACTTGCCAGCCCAGCCGCCATCTTCTTGCTAGCTCCCATTTTCTCTTCTCCTTCTCTTCTAGCATAGCCACAGCAGTTATATTAGTGGCCAATGGCTCACTGGATACAGCTGACGGCCAACTAGCCACAGCTGATGGCCATGCAATCACAGTTGGCCATTTACTACCTGAGCCAGCACCTGTCTATGTGAGGCCGAGAGCCTGGAAACTACTCTCTGGGGCTCCGCCCCCACACTCCACCCCTACAGGCTCTCGCCTCACAATCTACGCGACAAGCGTCTTCCGCGAGGGGACCTGTGCGAGGAGCCTGGGGGTGAATGCAATATCCTGGACACAGCCAGGCTCTCTGGGCACAGCCAGGGTTTCTCAGGGCACCACCAGTGCTTCTGGGCACGGCCAGACTTCCTGGACTTCTTAGGGTACCACCTGTCTTCCCGGACACAGCCAGGGTTCCTCAGGGCACCACCAGTACTCCTGGGCACAGCCAGACTTCCTGGACTTCTTAGGGTACCACCTGTTTCCCCGGGCACAGCTAGGATTTCTCAGGGCACTGCCACTTTCTCTGGGAACAGCCACACTTCCTGGACACAGCCAGGGCTTTCAGGGCACTGCCACTCTCTGTGGGCACAGCCACACTTCCTGGACACAGCCAGGGCTCTCAGGGCACTGCCACTCTCTCTGGGAACAGCCCGACTTCCTGGGCACAGCCAGGGTATCTTCAGGGCTCAGCCAAACTTCCTGGACTCAGCCAGGGCTCTCAGGGCACTGCCACTCTCTCTGTGCCTCTCGGGGTACCCTGCTGGAACAACAGCGACTCACAATCAAGGTGCTTACATATTCTCAATGGCGGCCAGTCAAGAGACAAAAGCAAATATCCCCCAGTTCCACTAACAACAGTTCCCAAACAAACAGTCAAGCGGTCCATTAAATTAGGGATGGAAGGCAATTCCCCATAGTCCATAGTCATTCGCCAGGACTGTCCTGGGGGTGAGGGACGACCTTGACCTCACCCTCATCTCCCACGGAGGACTCAGCAAGCGTTACCTCCTGGGACTGTAAGTCCTGCATCCGGGCTGCCTGAGCAGGAACTTCCCGGCCCACAGGACTGCAACGACCTTCGCTTTCTCCGGCTGGCCTGTGCTGGTTGGGGAACCGTCCACATCTTTCCACCTCCCCACGGGGCTCCATCTCTCCAGCAGCTGCATGGCTTTTCCTGTGCTGGTGGGAGAACCGTCCACGTCCTCCCACCCCTCCACGGGGGTCCAGCTCTCCGGCAGCTGCTCCTCCTGGTCTTCCAGAGACTCAGTGTTCATACACACAAACTGCTCCACCGTCCTTTGGAGAGCTTTGGCCAGCACCATATCCTGCCGACTACGCCATGTGTCGTGCTGGAGACCCTGCTCGCTGCGCCATTTGTCATGCAGGGAAGCCTGCGGGGTCTCTGGTCCCGCTCCCCATACAAGAACGCAGGATATGGTGAGGCCAAAAAGGAACACCCACGGAGCCATAGATGGGGGAGTCATACCACTATATTCTCTCTGGCGGCACTATACTCTCACTGGGGGCTGGATCCACACTGTCCGCAAACCGCCATCCACACTTGCCAGCCCAGCCGCCATCTTCTTGCTAGCTCCCATTTTCTCTTCTCCTTCTCTTCTAGCATAGCCACAGCAGTTATATTAGTGGCCAATGGCTCACTGGATATAGCTGACGGCCAACTAGCCACAGCTGATGGCCATGCAATCACAGTTGGCCATTTACTACCTGAGCCAGCACCTGTCTATGTGAGGCCGAGAGCCTGGAAACTACTCTCTGGGGCTCCGCCCCCACAACCATGTTGATATTTTGTTCATTGTGGAGTTTTGACATTGATTTGGATTATTTTACAAAATTGCGTTAGAAATACCTTTTATCCCAACCACCAAGTTCTTTGGCGCCCTTTAAATTTTTCACCAAAGGCAGTCCTGGCCTGGGTTCCAGGTTTCATGCTAACTGCTTTCCACTATGAATTCACTGAATCCTCGTAAGAATGCTAAGAAAGATGGAGAAACTGAGGCACAGAGGTATGTGTTAGTTTGTTCAAGGTCATATGGCCGGCAGTAACAGTGCTGGAGTTTGAACCTGTGCTGAATATCACATGACTTTGGGCAAATCACCTGCCTTCTCTGAGCTTCAGCGTCCTCATTGCTATTCCCTCATTGCCATTCCCCATAGGGATAATACCTGCCCCACCTACTTTAAATGGTTGTTGTGAGGCTTCAATGAGATACTTTTTGCCTAAAAGCATTTTGCTAACTGTAAGGTATTGTGCACATGGGAGCAGAACATGTAAGTGGTCAAGAGCATGGGCCTTGGAGCCAGCGTATTTGGTTCACAACCCAGTTCTGATTTCTGTTAGCTGATTGACTTTTGGGCAAGTGACTGAGCCTCTCTGTGCGTCAGTTTCCTCATCTGTAAAATGGGGATAATGACAGGATATTCCTCCTGCGGTTGTTTTGAGAGTTGAATGACTTCATGTTTGTAAAAGCTCAGAAGAGTGCCAGGCACCCAGTGGGTGCTGCATAAATGTTTGTTCCTATTTCTGCCATCTACTTAACTTGTGAGGCTGAGCTAAGCCGGGGTTAGAACAGCTAGAACAAGTCCCAGCTCAGCTCCTGTACCTGCCGTGGAATCCTTGCCAAAAGTCCCTTTGTCCATTTATTCTCCACCACCCCCATCCGCTGTGTCAGCTACTTGGGTGAGGTGACAATTGGTGCCGTCTAGGCATAGCTTCTGGATGCTTCCCTAGAAAGGGACAGAGCACAGCCTGGAGAGATGAGGCTCCCAGTCAGGAAATTAGAAGAGGAGAAAATATTTCCCAACTCATTCTATGAGGTCAGTATTACCTTGATACCAAAGTCAGACAGAAACATCACAAGAATAAGAAATTATGGACTAATATCCTTATGACCAGAGATGTAAATATCCTCAATAAAATACTAGCAAGCTGAATCTAGAGACATACCGTGTTTCCCCAAAAATAAGACCTAGCTGGACCATCAGGTATAATGCATTTTTTTGGAGCAAAAATTAATATAAGACCCAGTATTATATTACATTATATTATATAAGACCCGGTCTTATATTATAGTAAAATAAGACCAGGTCTTACGTTAACTTTTACTCCAAAAGACGCATTAGAACTGATGGTCTGGCTAGATCTTATTTTCAGGGAAACATGGTATAAAAAGGATTACACACCAGGAATTTATCCCAGGAATGCAAAGTGGATTTACCATTAAAAAAACAATTAATAGAATATATCATATCTATAAAGGATAAAAACCACATAATCTGAGGAAGTACAAAAAAGCATTTGACAAAATCCAATACTCTTTCATGATAAAAACAAAATAACGCTAAACAAGCAAGGAGTAAAAAGAGACTTCCCCAACCCCATAACGGACATTTATAAAAACTCCACAGTTAGCATCCTACTTAATGATGAAAGAATGAATACTTTCCATCTAAGATCAGGAATAAGACAAGGATGTCTACTCTCACCACATCTACTAAACACTGTACTGGATATTCTAGCTGGGTCAACTAGATAAGAAAAAACAAATCAAAGGCATCCAGATTGGACTGGAAGAAGCAGGACTATTCTATTTGTTCATCACATCCTCTTGTATGTTATAAATGGTAAGAAATTCATTAAAAAACTATTAGAACTAACAAATAAGTTTTGTCAAGGCTGTAGAATATGAGATTGATATAAAAAATCAATCATATCTTTAAAACATCAATGAAAATTTGAAAATGAAATTAAGTAAACAATGCAATTTACAATAGCCTCAAAAAGAATAAAATACTTAGGAATACATTAGCAGAAGTACAAAACCTGTACTCTGAAAATTATAATACGTTACGGAAAGAAATTAGACAAGAGCTAAATAAATGGCAAGACATCCCATTTTCATGGATAAGAAGACTTAATATTGTTGAGATGGCAATACTCCCCAAATCAATCTACAGATTCCAAGAAATTTCTATGAAAATACCAGTTGGCTTCTTTTCAGTTGGCAAGCTGATCCTCAAATTCATGAGGGAATTCAAGGGACCCAGAATAGCCAAAATATCCTTGAAAAAGAACAAAGGTGGAGGACACACACTTTCTGAATTCAAAACTTACTACAAAGCTACAGTAATCAAGACAGTGTAGTATTGATATTAGGATATACATATAGATCAATGGAATAGATTGAAAGAGTAGCAATAAATTCTTACATGTATAATCAGTTGATTTTTTTTTTTTTAAGGACGGCGCAGCTCACAGTGGCCCATGCGGGGATCGAAACAGCAACCTTGGTCTTATTACCACCATGCTCTAACCAAATGAGCTAACCGGCCACCCCTAGTCAGTTGATTTTTGATAAGGATTCCAAGACAATTCAATGGGGAAATATAATCTTTTCAACAACAGGCACTGGAGCTAGTGGATATCCAAAAGAATGAATTTGGACCCCTTCCTCACACTAGATACAAAGAACGACTCAATGGATCATAGACCTAAAAGTAAGAACTGAAACCAAAAATTTTTAGAAGAAAAAAATGGAGCAAATCTTTGTGACATCAGGTTAAGCAAAACTTTCTTAGATACAACACAAAAGGAGCACAAGTGACTAAAGAAAAAAATAGATAAATTGGACTTCATTAAAGTTAAAAACTAAACAGGAGAAAATATTTGCAGATCATATATGTGATAAGGGACTTGTACCCAGAATATATAAAAAAACACCTACAACCCAACAAAAAGACAATAAATTAATTGGAGAGTGGGTAAAGGACTTGAAGAGACATTTCTCCAGAGGAGACATGCAAATAGCAAATAAGCATATCAAAAGATGGTCAACATCATTAGTCATTAGGGAAAAGCAAATCAGAGCCATGATATACCACTTCACGCGCACTAGTCTGACTAAAACAAAAAAGACAGACAATAATAAGTGTTGGTGAGGCTCTGGAGAAATTGGAACCCTCATACACTGCTGGTGGAAATGTAAAATGGTGCAGCCACTTTGGAAAACAGTTCGGCAATTTCTCAAAATGTTAAACATAGAGTTTCCATTTAACCCAGCCGTTCCACTCCTAGGTATGCACCCAAGAAAAATGAAAACATATATTCATGCAAAATCTTGTACACGAAGGCTCATATCAGCATTTTTCATAATAACCAAACCTTGGAAACAACTCAGATGTCCGTCAATTGACAACTGGATAAACAAAATGTGGTATATCAATAAAATTCCTTGTCTGTAAAAAGGTATGAAGTACTGATACACGGTACAGCATGGATGAAACTTGAATACATTATGGAAAGTGAAAGAAAATAGTCACACATGAAAAACATACAGTATGATTTCATTTATATGAAATATACAGAGTATATGCGGAGTCAGAAAATAGATAAGTGGTTGCCAGGGACTGGGGTTGGGGGTGGGGGTAGGGGAATGGGGTGTGACTACTTATGGGTACGGGGTTTCTTTGGGGGATGATGAAAGTATTCTAAAATTAGATTGCGGAGATGATTGTACAAGTCTATGAGAAACCAATAAACGCAGGGTACACTTTAAAAGGGTAAATTGTACGGTATGTGAATTATATCTCCGTAAAGCTGTTACAAATATGTTAATAAATAAGGAAATTAAAAGGCCAAAAATATGATAGAAACTGTCTGACAATTAAACCGAAAGATATGTTTATTAAAAGGAACACTTAAAAAGCACTTGTAGGAAAGATGTATTGCAGAGTTTAAATTCTTTATGATGGAAAACACTTAAACATACACATATACCAAAGTAAAGGAAAACAAACGCCCATGTCTCCATCACCCCGTCCAGCAATGATCAGCTAGCTCATGGCTCATCTGGTTTTAGCTGTACTCCCACGTACTCCTTTGCGCCAAATTTTTGAAGCAAATCCCAGAATCATGTCATTCCATTATCGTGGGACTATTTTTAAGGACACTACGTTCCATGTCTTCCTCATGAAGACCTGTGGGTAGACTTTCTCTTTAACCTTTGTATTGGGAAAAGGTAAGTTTTTTTCCTGAACAATCGGTTGGCTTTCTTTGCTTAGATAATAACTCTTTATATTTAGTCATGGAGTCCTTTCTGCCATTGTTACTAGGATGCTCAGAGACAATTTGGTACCCAGACACCTAAAAGGTCTTTACAGTAGGCAGTTTTGTGAACCGACGGAAGTGGCTTTATTTCATTTTCTTACCCCTAGCAGAGGTTACTAGTGGCCTACCTGTTATCCATTCTCCTTTCTTTCCTAGTAACTGAATCCTAGTTTTATTAGAAGTGGCGTTGTGCTGAGCTAAAAGACTGCACTTCTTAGCCTCCTGTGCAATTAGGGCTCAATTCTGGCCAATGCTATGTAAATAGAAGTTTTGGGCTGGAACTTCCAAGAGGCTCCTTAAAGAAAGCTGAGATTGCGGGGTGTTCTCCCTTCCTTCTTCCTGCTGCCTAAATGTGGCTGCAATGGCTGGCGCTCCTGTTCCCATCTTGAACCATAAGGGGCCTTTGAGGATGGAAGCCACATCCTAAGGATTTAATGAAGCAGGATGCTAAAAGCAGGATGCTGAATTTTGTGGAGCTGACACACCAGTTCTGAACTTCCTTCCTCCAGATTTCATTTATGCAAGAGCAAAACAAACATCTGTGGTGTTTAGGCCACTGTTATTTCTGGTTTCTCTTACCAGCAGCTGAGTACCATACCTATCAGATATACTATTACTCATTTTTTTCTTCTCTCTGATTCCCTCTTGTATTGATTTCATCTTGTATGTATTTTTATAAACCACTTTAAATCCTTTATGGACGTAGAGTCAAAATAAATAATTTATTAAACACCAGCATTACACCATTGAGCACATGGATTCTGATTTCAAAGAGCCACAACGAAAAAAACATTTCCAGACAAAAAGTTAAACTGTGTCTTGTGATTCGCAAGACTGAAGTTTGAAGCAGGAAGGAAATCCGTTGCTTATTACTAGAAAGATGGGCACCACATGGAAATTCAATTTCCAACAGAGAGAGTTTTTAAAATTTGAAAAGCTGAACAAAAACGGACCATATGTCCCACGGTGGAGGAAGGGTTAGGCCAGCCATAGCATGTTAAAACAAAGGAATATCAGATTGCCACGAGAAATGACAAATATGGCCATGATATAGAACTAAGGGAAGGAGCTCAACAAGGTAACAGGCAGGGAGAGAGACAGGACTTGGCCTCGTGCCCATGCCTGCTTAGTCACCGCTGTGCAAAATTATGTCTCTGGCATCCTTGGGATCAGAAGAGGTTACACAATTTAATGATAATTGGTAATTTGAGGGATGGAGGGTGAGGCGCTCTTATTTCATGGAGCTGTTGATAATTTACTGTTCCCACTTAATGTATGCATACTGAAGAGTTGATAGACGTACCCAGAGGTGATATCAAAAATATGTAGCATGGAGGAGGCCGCTGCCAGCCCTGGTGTTAACCCTGTAGGTGCTAGATTGTGGGTTGTGGGCTGGGCTGGAGGATTGATATATATATATATATATATATATATATATATATATATATATATATACACACACACATATATATATATATGTATATATATAGAGAGAGATAGAGACAGAGAGAGAGACAGAGACAGAGAGAGAGACAGAGAGACAGAGAGAGAGAGAGAGAGACAGAGAGAGAGAGAGAGAGGTTGGGTGTGTCCTGGAGATCCAGAACGGTGCTATTTATCAACCATTACAGAAATATTTCAGTATTTAAAAAACCTGTGTGGCCACCCTGGTACCAAGTGAATGTCAGCCCTGGTTTTACAGAATTTTAAACATTGTTTTCCCTCCTTAAGTAAAAGTTTTAAAAGTGAAAACAGATTTCAATATGTGTGCAGAAGCTGGAATCAGAAAATACTACTAATAATGACTCTCGTTTTTTGAGCACTTGTGCTGAGCACTCTGTAATTTACAATCTCGTTTAACCATTACAACAGCAATTCTTCAATGTGGTCTTTTGGTGACAAGTGACTGACACCCAACTCAAATTGACTTGAGCCAAGAAGGGCATGTAACTAAAAGTTATTAAGGCTTATAACCGAAAGACTAATGGGATTCAGGCAAGGCTGAATCCAGGGGCTCAAGGATCTCACCAGAACTCAGTTTTCTTCTCCCTGCCTCACTGCTCTGCTTCCCCAGGTTCTTCTCAAGTAGACTCTGTCTCTATAGCTCTGGAGGCTTAATGCTTACACTATCCTTCTGACAACATCAGCATAAAGAGAGCTTTCGGTTTCTAATAAATCCAATGAAAGTTTCAGGACTGAATCTCATTAGATTGACTGAGCTGGGTTTCTGATACTCACTACTGCAAGAATTCTGAAGGAGATGTCACGTATACTGAGCCCCACTATGTACTTGGTTCCTGAAATGGATGTCAGGATGGTTTTGTCTGGGTTTTTGCTCCTCACGAGCTCATCGTTGAATGAAATAAAGACTCTGTACCTTTTTCCCTGCCTTCATCGAGATTATAGACTCCTTTTGCACAGTTTTCTTTTTTTTCCCCTTACCTTTTCTGTCCCTCCCCCAAATGGTGTTTAACAGTTTGCTTGAGGATGTGACTTCCAACAAGAAAATGTTAAAAATCCAGAGTGGTTGGGAAACCTGCTTGCCTCCCAGGTCTGATTACACGTCCAAGAGTCCCCCACTGCCCCATCTCATAGACCCCTGGCTGGCAATTAACCAGGAAGTAAAAGGACAGAAAACAAGAAAAGCTTTATTCCCTTTTTTTGATTCCAAGGAGGAGTTAGCTTGATAAGATCAGCACTTGGCCACCTCCTGCCATCTTTCATGTTGCATTGGGTTTCATTTGTGTCCTCTAAGGGGCTGATCCCACAGCCAGGGCTGTCTCCAGAGGACGCAGGTTGGCTTCCATCCCGCCCACCTGAAGCTAGGTTGATGAGAAAAACAGTTTTCCAACCTCTGTCTTAACAGTAGACCTGGGCTGGAACCCGTTGGGGAAAAGGCTTTCTGACCCAGGGACTGGGGATAGGATTACAGGATCTGTCACCCCCATCTGCCACCTCAACCTCCCCAAAAGGTGTGTCTTTGTGTGGAGGGAAAGGGGGAAGGGCGCTAAATGCCTCACTCTAGTCCCTTGGGGTGAGAGAGCACGGAGGTGAACCCAATATATTATTACGAACCATCTGATCCTGGAGCTCCCCGGTGTCCGTGTCTGGCGTGGGAGGCTCTGCACAGCCTATCCCTGGCTGAACCGCCCAGCATTCCTTTTTGCCCTTCACCTCCAGGAACCTAAGCTCTTACCCTTCCATCACTTTCACCGGCCGAGCACTTTCAGAAGACACTGGCTTTGCTTCTGCTGTGCCATCTGCATGTTGTATCCTCCCCCCATCCTTTCTTAGTGATCTCTGATTCATTCAAGACCTAGCTCGGATGTCACCTTGTGACACCTTCCAAATGCCAATCCCTTCCTCACCTCGTCCTCTACTCTACACCACAAACACATCAGAATTTGTTTCGTTTGTGCTTTGTTCAAACTCCATGTAATGGGCTTCTCAAGTGTTGCAATTGAGGCAGCCTTTCGAAACCTTGAATTTTTAGCTGCAGGTTAAATCATATCCAATCATCACACAATTTATGCAGTACCTACCCAGGCCCTGTTTCAGAACCACTTGCTGCCCTGCCCTTGCTCTTGAAGCCGTTCTTGCACAGGTCATATAAATGCACACTCCTCTGGCAGCAGCCTGTGGTCACACCCCACCTTTCCCCTCTTTTTCACCTTCCCAATGCAGTTCAGCTCACGTCCCTGAATGCCCAGCCATTGGCAATCATCCAGCTTAATGCTAAACCACATCCCTACCCCCATGCCCACCCTCTCCCTCCCCACTCCGGCGTCCATCTTTCTCTGATGCCCACGTCCTCTCCAGCTTCAGCCAAGGCTTTCCCACATGCTGTTCCCTCTCTTCCCCTATTCTTTGCCTAATTCCTACTCAACCTTCAGGTTTCTGCTCGAATGCCACTTCCTCCAGAAGCCTTCCCTGACTCCAATCTACATTAAGCTCCTGATGACACACACACATTGCTGGTTACTGATTGCTGTCGGTGAATATAACCATCATCACAGTTCCCAATTCATGCCGAGAGGGCATTCTTTCTCCTTTCTCTAAATCCTACCCATTTTCTAGGAATGTGGTTAAGGCCTGTGTCCTCCCCAAAGCTGAGCAGGGCGACCAGCCCCTGGCTGTATTTGCCTTCAGTGTTCAGCTCTTAGGTGGACAGAATGAAACTTCCTGTAGATGCCCAACCCTTCAACCAGCACGTCCTGCCATGTTATTAAACTGCCTCAAGAGAGACTCCTTGTTTCTTTGACTTAATTATAGGTGACCTGAGGGTGTGGGTCTTTTCTCCTCCACATTGTGTCTCCCAAAGCCCCTAACACAAGTCTGGTCACAGTAAACACTCCCTTTTCCTTTTTTTGAAACACACACACATACACACCCCTCTGTTTCTGTGACCCCATAGGATAGGCGTAGTCAGCTGGTAACTAGTTTGGTGGTCCACCTCAATCTCCCTTTTGTAGAGGCAGCCTCATTATAATTAAAAGAACTTTTGGAAAGTCCTGGGTTCGAATCCTGCTTCAGCTATTTAGGAGGTAGGTGACCTTGCGTAAGCATCTTGACTTCAGGGTCCTCGTTTATAAAATGGAAACAAGCCTAACCATAGGTTCCCTGTAATAGTTAAATGATTAGATACTTATAACTGTCATGTGAACATATGCATGGTATGATCTCATTGTATGAAATAAAAACCTTCTGTGTGTGTGAAAGTGTGGGAAAAAGTCCGATGGGCCTCCTCCCAGACTGATGGAGTGCTTACGCCTGGGTGGGGAGGATGAAGTCTTTTCCTCCTTTGTTATGCTTTTATACTTTGTTTGAATTTTTAATGAGACTGCCTTCACGCATTACTGATTGCTGTAGACTAGATTATTGAGTAAATATGTACCCTCTCTCCCTTCACTTTCATGGAAAGGGCGTATGCCTCCATCTCTCGTCTATGGTCGTGGCTTTGTGGCTGGCTTTGGCCAATGGGATATGAGTGGACATGCTATAAACAAAGGCTTGAGATGTGCTGGTGGAGCTGGGCTGGTCCCCTGTGCTGCTGCTGCCTGTCCCCATGAGAAGAATGTGCTCAGGGTAGCCCAGGAGTCCTGAAAAATGAGTGACATGTGGGCCAGATCTAAACCAAACCCACTGCCCAGAGGCCCAGCTGAGATCATGAGATCAACAGTATCTCTCCAGAAAATCCACAGATGCATGAGCCAGAAGTAAATCAGTTTGTTCTATAGCAAAAGTTGACTGATATACTTGTGTCATATTTTTTAAAGAGAAAAAAACTGAACAGAGAAGCACTAAAATCAGCAGAGTGCCAAGCAAACAGCTAGTTAACAAATGCTGAATCCTCTTCCATCCCCTAATCTTCCTTCAAAGGCTGGTTCAGAAGATTCCAGAAGCCTTCCAGGCCCCAATTTGAATGGGTTGCCTTTCCCCCATGGCACTTTGCAGCCACCATTTATTTCATTCTATCTTGCAAAATACTTAGTTGTTCCCATGCCAGTCCCTGCCTTCATGGAGTTTAGGATCTAGTCACATAAACACAATATAAATACGAAGGAATTGTTTTGCATGTATATGCAAATTACACATATCCAGTTTTAAATGCTCAGTGGAAAAAGCTATCATAATTTAAGGAGGATGGGGGATTCTGCCCCCTGTTCTCGTCTAAATGAAGGTGTGACTTGGAGGAGGATAAGGGAGAGAGGAACCCTGAATCTTCTCTCACTGGGGCCCAGTTCCTTCCAGCCTTTCATAGCCTGAGCATCTTGGTGAGCTGGGCCTGATTCTAATGTTTAAGACACTTACTGTGTGTCCACTGTGTGTCCAGGTACAGCTTGAAGGTGAGGTGTACTATTACAGTTGAGGAAACAGCTGCTTAACAAGGACAATTATCTAAAGTTGCACAGCTTGCAAGAGGTTGAGCCAGAATTGGGGCTCAGCTCTGTCTTGGACCCAAAGCTGCTTCGTGGGTTTTAGTTGCAGACGCATGTCTGCAATAAGGGGCTTTCTCAGGTACTTGGTGGTGGGTTTTAGGTTAAAGGAACAGAAATAGAAGACTTTGTGGTTGTTCATTACACAGTAAAAGCTGACTGCTCCATGTGAGAGGAGGGCTGTCATGCAAGGTCTCAGCTCCTGCTCCCCGCACAAGAACGCAGGATGTGGTGAGGCCAAAAAGGAACAACAACGGAGCTATAGATAGGGGAGTCATACTATTACATTCTCGATGGTGGCTGGTCGAGACACAAAAGCAAACATCCACCAGTATCCCAACAGGGGGTCTTCCTGCACCCCAGTCTCGCTGGTGGCCAGACAAGACACAGGAAGCAAGATCCACACGATCCACAATCCGCCATCCATGCTTGCTAACCCCACTTGCTAGCTGCAATCCGCAGTCCCCTTCTCTGCCAAGCAACCAAAAACAACCCTCGAGTGTAGCTAGGGCAGTTATATTAGTGGCTAATGGCTAACTGGTAACAGCTGATGGCCAACCAGCCACAGCGGATGGCCATCTACTACCCGAGCCAGCACCTTTCCATGTGAGGCCAAGAGCCTGGAAACTGCTCTGTGGGACTCTGTCCCCACAGGGCACTCGCTGGGTATGAGGGCAACTCCATCCACAAATCAGCCTGGGACTCAGTGAGACCCTTCTTATACCGGTGTCTCTGTCAAAAGTGGCAGGCTCATTGCACAGCAGTGTGAGTGTACTTAACACGGTGCACTTAAAAATGGTTAAGAGGGTACATCTTATGTTATGTATATTTTACTACAATGTTTTTTAATGTGGCAGGCTGTACACCTATGGATAGATGCAAAGATGGTTCCTAATACCAACAAAAGTTCCAGAAGCAATTCTCATCAGCCCAGCTAGCTCACGTGCCTATTTTGTGTCCTGTGGGACAGAAAGGCTGATCTGCTTCTCTTAGAGGCATGACTTGTGTGGCCCCTCAAGTTTCAAGGTATCCCTTGTCTCTATGATTCCTGAACTCCTTTTACTCCTAATTTGCTGTGTGGCCTTGGACAATTCACATCCCCTCTCTGGGCCTCTATTTTCCCACTTGTTAAATGAGCAGCTTGAAGTGGGTCATCTCAGAGACCCTTCCGCTCTAAGTATCTCATACTTAATTTCTCCTTGTGCAATTGTCATGCGGGAGACCCTGCTCGCTGCGCCATTTGTCGTGCGGGACGGCCTGCGGGGTCTCTGCTCCCGCTCCCCATACAAGAACGCAGGATATGGTGAGGCCAAAAAGGAACACCCACGGAGCCATAGGTAGGGGAGTCATACCACTTTATTCTCTCTGGCGGCACTATACTCTCACTGGAGGCTGGATACACACTATCCGCAAACCGCCATCCATGCTTGCCAGCCCAGCCGCCATCTTCTTGCTAGCCCCATCTTCCTCTCTCCCCTCCTTTCCATAGCCACAGCAGTTATATTGTGGCCAATGGCTCACTGGTTACAGCTGACGGCCAACTAGCCACAGCTGATGGCCATGCAATCACAGTTGGCCATTTACTACCTGAGCCAGCACCTGTCTATGTGAGGCCGAGAGCCTGGAAACTACTCTCTGGGGCTCCGCCCCCACACTCCACCCCTACAGGCTCTCGCCTCACAATCTACGCGACAAGCGTCTTCCGCGAGGGGACCTGTGCGAGGAGCCTGGGGGTGAATGCAATATCCTGGACATAGCCAGGCTCTCTGGGCACAGCCAGGGTTTCTCAGGGCACCACCAGTGCTTCTGGGCACGGCCAGACTTCCTGGACTTCTTAGGGTACCACCTGTCTTCCCGGACACAGCCAGGGTTTCTCAGGGCACCACCAGTACTCCTGGGCACTGCCAGACTTCCTGGACTTCTTAGGGTACCACCTGTCTTCCCGGACACAGCCAGGGTTTCTCAGGGCACCACCAGTACTCCTGGGCACAGCCAGACTTCCTGGACTTCTTAGGGTACCACCTGTCTTCCCGGACACAGCCAGGGTTTCTCAGGGCACCACCAGTACTCCTGGGCACAGCCAGACTTCCTGGACTTCTTAGGGTACCACCTGTCTTCCCGGACACAGCCAGGGTTTCTCAGGGCACCACCAGTACTCCTGGGCACAGCCAGACTTCCTGGACTTCTTAGGGTACCACCTGTCTTCCCGGACACAGCCAGGGTTTCTCAGGGCACCACCAGTACTCCTGGGCACAGCCAGACTTCCTGGACTTCTTAGGGTACCACCTGTCTTCCCGGACACAGCCACTCTCTCTGGGAACAGCCCGACTTCCTGGGCACAGCCAGGGTATCTTCAGGGCTCAGCCAGACTTCCTGGACTCAGCCAGGGCTCTCAGGGCACTGCCACTCTCTCTGTGCCTCTCAGGGTACCCTGCTGGAACAACAGCGACTCACAATCAAGGTGCTTACATATTCTCAATGGCGGCCAGTCAAGAAACAAAAGCAAATATCCCCCAGTTCCACTAACAACAATTCCCAAACAAACAGTCAAGCGGTCCATTAAATTAGGGATGGAAGGCAATTCCCCATAGTCCATAGTCATTCACCAGGGCTGTCCTGGGGGTGAGGGACGACCTTGACCTCACCCTCATCTCCCATGGAGGACTCAGCAAGCGTTACCTCCTGGGTCTACAAGTCCTGCATCCGGGCTGCCTGAGCAGGAACTTCCCCGGCCCACAGGGCTGCAACGACCTTCGCTTTCTCTGGCCTGTGCTGGTTGGGGAACCGTCCACATCTTTCCACCTCTCCACGGGGCTCCATCTCTCCAGCAGCTGCATGGCTTTTCCTGTGCTGGTGGGAGAACTGTCCACGTCCTCCCACCCCTCCACGGGGGTCCAGGTCTCCGGCAGCTGCTCCTCCTGGTCTTCCTGAGACTGAGTGTTCATACACACAAACTGCTCCACCGTCCTTCGGGGAGCTTTGGCCGGCACCATACCCTGCTCGCTGCGCCATTTGTCATGCGGGAGACCCTGCTCGCTGCGCCATTTGTCGTGCGGGACGGCCTGCGGGGTCTCTGCTCCCGCTCCCCATACAAGAACGCAGGATATGGTGAGGCCAAAAAGGAACACCCACGGAGCCATAGGTAGGGGAGTCATACCACTTTATTCTCTCTGGCGGCACTATACTCTCACTGGAGGCTGGATACACACTATCCGCAAACCGCCATCCATGCTTGCCAGCCCAGCCGCCATCTTCTTGCTAGCCCCCATCCTTCCTCTCTCCCCTCCTTTCCGTAGCCACAGCAGTTATATTGTGGCCAATGGCTCACTGGTTACAGCTGACGGCCAACTAGCCACAGCTGATGGCCATGCAATCACAGTTGGCCATTTACTACCTGAGCCAGCACCTGTCTATGTGAGGCCGAGAGCCTGGAAACTACTCTCTGGGGCTCCGCCCCCACAGCAATTCTTCTGGCACTGTCTCCAAAGAGAGATGAAGTGGGCTTGGGGCTGGGGTAGGGGGATGTCTTGCGGGGTAGCCTGCGGGGTCTCAGCTCCCGCTCCCCACATAAGAACGCAGGATATGGCTACGCCAAAAAGGAACACCCACGGAGCCATAGATAAGGGAGTCATACTACTATATTCTCGCTGGCGGCACTATAGTCTCACTGGAGGCTGGATCCACACTGTCCGCAAACCTGCCATCCTAACTGCAAACCGTGCTTGCCAGGTCAGCCACCATCTTCTTGCTAGCCCCCATTTTCTGCTAGCGTAGCCACAGCAGTTATATTAGTGGCCAACGGCTCGCTGGTTACAGCTGACGGCCAACTAGCCACAGCTGATGGCCATTTACTACCTGAGCCAGCACCTTTCCACATAAGGCCGAGAACCTGGAAACTGCACTCCTGGCTCTGTCCCCACAGGGGAGCAGAGGCTTCCTTTTATGTTGGGGCTGTGTGCGCTGCAGTGGGAGGTTCCCTTTACATTCTTCCTTCCTTTCCTTTTTTTTTTCTTTTTTTTTTTTCTTTAACCAGAAAGTTATTTTAAACCCCAGGTGGGGAGCTGCTGAAAGCCACACACCTCAGATCTCACGTGTGTTACAACCTCTTGTGGGGAGAGAGCAAGCAGAGTTCTTAATTCTTAAGGTTCTTTCCCCTTCCCACAACCTCCACCCCAAGAGAAAGGCAACTCCATTCACCCTTTGCTTGACTGAGTCACAAAACTTAAAAACACGTGTCTTCTGGCCTTTGGCAGCCGCGAGGACTGCAGTCCTAAAACTAGTGCCTCTCAAAGTTGCACACACATACGACTCACCTGGACATCCTGCTAAAACTCAGATTCTGGTTCCAAAGGTCTCAGGTGGGGCTGAGGTCCTGCAGATCTAGCATTCTCTCGGGTGAGGTCCATGAGCAGCAAGCCTGCAACACAGATTGCTGTTAGCTCAAAAAATCCAGCTGGAAAATCTGAAAATCACTCACCTGCTCTTTCTCGTTTTGAATTTGCCCTGCTCCCCTATTTTAAATGATATTCTTTAGATGTGTGATATACGCACAAGACAAAAAAAAAATCAAATGCTTCAATAAGGGCATACACTGAAAAGTCAGTTGCCCTCTATCCTAACCTCCATCCTCGTAGTTCCCAGAAGCAGCCCTTTCCCCAGTTTCTTGTGTCTTCCTCCAGAGAGTTTGTGCATAATAATAATTATTAGAGCCATTCCTGTTTTTTCCAATTAGAATGGCTTTAATTGAGCCTTTGTTTTCCTTGAGTGGAAAGAAGTTTCCCCAAAAGCCTTACTTGCTGTTGAGTTTTTTGTTTTTAAATTAAAGTTTATTGGGATGACAATTGTTAGTAAAGTTACATAGATTTCACATTGTCATGCAGGGTCTCTGGTCCCACTCCCACTCTCGGCGGGTGGACACAGAGTACTGCGAGGCCAAAAAGGAGCACCAACAGAGCCATGGACGGGGGTTCACACCAGTGTATTCTCGCTGGCGGCTGGGTTGGAAATACAGGAAGCAGGAGCCACACGATCTGCAACCTGCCATCCACTTCTCTGCCAGCCAACCAACGCCCTAGCGTAGCCACGGCAGCTATATTAGTGGCTAATGGCTAACCGGTAACAGCTGATGGCCACCCAGCCACAACGGATGGCCATCTGATTACAGCTGATGGCCGTCTAATAACCGAGCCAGCACCTTTCCACGTGAGGCCGAGAGCCTGGACACTGCTCTCCGGGACTCTGTCCCCACACTGGTGTATAATTCTGTAATACGTTGTCTATATCTCACATTGTGTGTTCACCACCCAGAGTCAGTTCTCTTTCCATCACCATATATCAGACCCTGTTTATCCTCTTCTAGAATGCCCTGCCCCCCTTACCCTCTGGTAACCCCTAAACTATTGTCTATGTCTATGAGTTTTTGTTCCTTCATTTGTTTGTTTTGTTCTTTTGTTGTTTTCAGTTTTATATACCACATATCAGTGAAATCATATGGTTCTCTACTTTTTCTGTCTGACATTTCACTTACCATTATAATCTCAAGATCCATCCATGTTGTCACAAATGGTCCTATTTCATCTTTTCTTACCGCCGAATAGTATTCCATTGTGTATATATACCACAACTTCTTTAGCCATTCATCTATCAAAGGACATTTTGGTTGTTTCCATGTCTTGGCCACTGTAAATAAAGCTGCTATAAACATTGGAGCACATGTGTCTTTATGGATAAATGTTTTCAGATTTTTTTTTTTGATAGATACCCAGGAGAGGGATTGCTGGGACATATGGTAATTCTATTCTTAATTTTTTAACGAACTTCCACACTGCCTTCCATAACGGCTGCACCAGTCTGCAGTCCCACCAACAGAGTATGAGGGTTCCTTTTTCTCCACAGCCTCTCCAACACTTGTTTCTATTTGTCTGTTGATGATAGCCATTCTAACTGGGGTGAGGTGATATCTCATTGTGGTTTTTATTTGCATTCCTCTGATAATTAATGATGTTGAACATTTTTTCATATGTTTATTTGCCATTTGTATGTCCTCGTTGGAGAAATGTCTCTTCAGGTCCTCTGCCCATTTTTCAATTGGCTTGTTTGCTTTTTTGTTGTTGAATTTTATGAGTTCCTTGTATATTTTGGATATCAGCCCCTTATTGGAGGCACTGTTTGCAAAAATCTTCTCCCATTCAGTTGGTTGCCTCTTTATCTTGTTGATGGTTTCTTGTGCTGTGCAGAAGCTTTTAAATTTGATATAGTTCCATTCATTTATTTTAGCTTTTACTTTCCTTGTCTCTGGAGTCAAATTTATAAAATGCTCTTTGAACCCAAGGTCCATAAGTTTAGTACCTATGTTTTCTTCTATGCAGTTTATTGTTTCAGGTCTTATGCTTAGGTCTTTGATCCATTTTGAATTAAGTTTGGTACATGGTGACAGATAGCAGTCCAGTTTCATTCTTTTGCCTGTGGCTTTCTAATTCTCCCAGCACCATTTGTTGAAGAGGCTGTCTTTTCTCCATTGTATGTTTTTTGCTTTTTTGTCAAAAATTTTCTGTCCATATTTATGTGGGTTTATTTCTGGGTTCTCAATTCTATTTCATTGGTCTGTGTGTCTGTTTTTCTGCCAATATCATGCTGTTTTGAGTATTGTAGCCTTGTAGTACAAGCTAAAGTCAGGGAGTGTGATATCTCCAGCATTGTTCTTTTTTCTTAGTATTGCTTTGGCTCTTTGGGGTCTTTTGTGGTTCCACACAAATCTGATGATTTTTTGTTCTATTTCTTTAAAAAATGCCATTGGGATTTTGATGGGGATTGCATTAAATCTGTATATTGCTTTGGGTAATACGGCCATTTTAACTATGTTGATTCTTCCACTCCCTGAGCACGGAATGTCTTTCCATTTCTTTGTGTCTTCTTCAATTTCTTTAAAAAATATCTTATGGTTTTCCTGCTTGGCAGTGAGGACTTAAACCACCGTTTTCAGCCTTCTTCCCTCAGTCTTTGCTCTGAGGTCTCTGCCATGAGTGTTGGGTTCAGCCATGTCATATGCTGTCCCCGCAGCCCTGTGGGCCATAAACGGAGCCCTAGCAGTCCGAGTTCTTCCCTCTCCCGCAGCTGCGGTAGTTCCGGGATGCAGCGAGCTCGGAGCACTGAGCTAGGTCTGCGTCTTGTGCCCGCACGGCTCCCGCTCCACACTTCTCCCTTCCCTCAAGCCCCACTGGTGCAATTTGCCCGCCTTTAGATGATTTCAGTAGTGAGCCTCTTAGTCTTGCCTGTCTGCTGCGCAGGAAGGCCTTTGTGGAGTTACAGTTGTTCAATTTGTTGTAAATTCCAGGGGAGATTTCAAGAGGCTCACCTCATGCCTCCATTTTTATGACATCACCCCAGCCATTCTATAGCTATTCTTTATATCATGCAGGGTGTCATGAGGGGGTCTCAGCTCCCACTCCCCACTTAAGAAAGCAGGATATGGTGAGGCCAAAAAGGAGCCATAGATAGGGGAGTCACACCACTATATTCTCGCTGGCGGCTGGGTTGGAGACACAGGAAGCAAACATCTGCCAACAAGGGGTCTTCCTGCACCCCAGTCTCTCTGGCAGACCAGGTGAGACACAGGAAGTAGGATCTACACGATCTGCCATCCACCGTCCACTTTTCTGCCTGCCAACCAACCAAGCAACCAACCAAGCAACCAACTAAGCAACCAACCAAGCAACCAAGCAAGCAAGCAAGCAAGCAAGCAAGCAAGCAAGCAACCAACCAACCAACCAACCAACCAACCAACCAACCAACCAACCAACCAACGCAGCCAGGGCAGCTACATCAGTGGCTAATTGGCCAACTGGTTATAGCTGATGGCCATTTACTACCCTAGCCAGCACCTTTCCACATGAGGCCAAGAGCCTGGAAACTGCTCTCTGGGACTCTGTCCCCACACTTTATTAATCAATTCCTATGTCCTAGGTACTGAGCGGTACCCCTTATATAGATTATTTAATTCTTCCAATGAGCCAAGGTATTAGGACCCAGTTTTACAGTTGAGGAAACTGAGGCATAGAGAGGTTGAGTACTTTGCTCTTGATTGCACAGCAAGGGAGAGCCAGAATTGGATGCCTGCCCCCAGGTCCTTGCCCTCTTTCAAGATTCAACACCTTTGTACACAGAGCCCCCTCAGCCCTCTTTATGTTACAGCAGAGATAGCATTTAATGTTCTGACCTCGCTTTATCCCCTTAAACAATTTATCTTGAAGACGGCTCAATTGCAGCACACGGAGAGCTGCCTTTTTCTTCTGAACAACAGCACAGCATTTCTTTGCCAATACAGGCATACCTCAGAGATGTTGCAGGTTCGGTTCCAGACCACCCCAGTAAAGCAGGTAAAGTGAGGCAGAATCCTTTGCTGGTGGAGGGTCTTGCCTTCGGCTTGTAAAACACACACCTGTGAAGCGTAATAAAGCGAAGAGTAATAAAACGAGGTAAGCCAGTATGGCCTTATTTATTTAACCAGGAACCTGTTTGGGGGATGGGAGAAGGATGGGCCGTACCAGTTCTTTTACTGCAAACGGCTGTGCTGTGTAGCTTTGTACATGCAACATTTTACACACATACGAGGATATCTGTAGGATGAACTTCCAGACCTGAAGTGGGCTGGGTCCAAGGCTGTGTTCCTTTAAAGTTGGGTGGTTGCTTCCCAAAGCAGCTATAATGACTTTCACCAGCGGTGTATGAGAGTATCTTTCCCCAGAGCCTCACCAACACTGTTTTATAAACTTCCGGCTTTTTCTGCTGTTGATTTTGAACCCCCTGTAGCAAGCAGGGCTGGGTGAGAGTGACCCTTCCTGCCTGATGGTCAAAACTCACCAGCTGAGGTATGTGGCTTTGAAACTGTTGCTCCACACCCAGGGACTAGTGTTCTCTTGCTCAAGTCAGCCTGCTCTTCTGAAGAGCAGCATTTGTCAACAGGAATTGAATGGCTGAAAAATAAAGGGGACCTGATTATACCCAGGAGCCGTGGCCAACCACTGAGCTCCAAGCCCTTTTCCCCCAACCCTCAGGGACCATGGGTAAGAGACAGGATGAAGCCCCAAAGAACAATGAACTTTGGCCTCTCAGATCGTGGATGGCAAAGGGGTCCAGTGCAAAGGAGACAAGCAGCTGAAGCTCAGGGTTCAGCCTGGGCTCTTCCACCAACCATCGGTCTGAAAAGTACTCCTTCTGTTTCAGAGCAGTGGTAAGCCCACAGACTTGGGAGCCCATGACCGGGGTTCACCTCCTAGTTTCCAGCTGTGTGATGTTAGGTAAGTGATTTAACCTCTCTGGACCCCAGTTTTCCCCTCTGCAAATGGGATAATTATAGATTTACTACCCAGTGTGCTTGTGAAGATTAAGTGTCTTAATGCACACAAAGATTTGGGAACAATGCCTGACACCAAGACAGTACACAATCAATATTAGCTGTTCTTTCATTATTTATACTATTTATTTTCTTGGTTATTGTCTGTCTAGAATGTCAACTGCAGGAAAGCAGGGACTTTGTCTCCTTTGTTCCCAGCAGTGACTCTCGCCCCAGCTCAATGCCTGCACATAGTTGGTCCTTTGTAAGTATTCACTGGAGGAATGAATGAAAGAACGTGTCCCTTCCCCTCCCTGAGCCTTAGTTTCTTATTTGTAAAATGAGAGGTTTTTATTTCATTCTCTGTGTTTCTCTGCTTTCCTAATCTACAATGACCGTATGTCATTGCTTTTTGAACTTAGAACAAAAAATTGTAAAAATGCATAAGCCCTTATTTGTAATTGCCAAAACTTGAAAGCAACCAAGATATCAGTAAGTGAATGGATAGACAAACTGTGGTACATCCAGACAATGGAATATTATTCAGCAATAAAAAAAAAAGAGCTATCAAGCCAAGAAAAGACACGGAGGAGGCTTAAATGTATATTGCTAAGTCAAACAAGCCAATCTGAAAACACTACATACTGTATGATTCCAAATATATGACTTTGGAAAAGGCAAAATTATGGTGACAGTAAAAAGATCAGCGGTTCCCAGAGGTCTGGGGGGAGGGGTGAATAGGCAGAGTGCAGAGGACTTTCAAGGCAGTGAACTATTCTGTATAATATCTCAATGGTAAATACGTTCAAACCCATAGAATATACAACCCAGAGTGAACCCTAATATAAACTATAGATTTAGTTAATAATGATGTATCAGTATTGGCTTATCAATTGTAATAAATGTACCACACTAATACGGATGCTAAAAATAGGGGCAACTTGGGGGCTGGGGTTGAGAGGGTATAGGGAACTCTCTGTACTTTCTCCTCAATTTTTCTGTAAGTGGAAAACTACTCTAAAATATTTATGAAGTTAAAAAAAAGTATAGGCTCAGCTTTTTTTTTTATTGGTTTCAGGTATACAAAACAATACAATAGTTAGACATTTCACCCCTCACAAAGTGATAACCCCCTCCCCCAATCTGACATTGTATATATCTGTTACAATTCCATTGACTCTATTCCCTATGCTGTACTCCATATCCCGTGACCATATATATACATATATACATATATACATATATATATATATGTATATATATATATATATACACATATATATATAAAATTACAGTTGACATACAATATTATTCAGCTTCAGGTGTGCAGTGTAGTGTTCAGGCACAAAAGTTTGATTATTTGGCTTTTTTAAATGTTATGGTTTTGTAACTCTATTTGATAGTTAGTGGTTAGTTCTCATCCACATTGACTGCAAACTTTTAAAAGTGGTGACTGGGACCTTGGTAAGCAATGTATAGGGCTTGTTTGGTGAATCTTCACCCTCATGATATGTTTTCTGGATAATTGCACACCTATACAATAGGAAAACCCCTTATTCCTTTGGCCTGGGTCAATGTGTACTTGCATACCTGAGAAACACACTTCTGGAAGCCCACCCCATGGATGTGCTTGTGAATGCTGATGGTGTATTCTCTGGTCATTATCTCTTGATGGCAGAATGGTCCTTCTTCTTGCCACTGTTTTTTATGGGAGCCATTCTGCTGGGCCCAGGATGGAAAGAAAGAATTGAATAGATTGTTGATTAATTGGCTTTTAAAACACATGCATGCCTTCACACACACATACACACACGCACACACACGTGTATGTGTGCATACACATGCGTGTCCTATGCTGGCAGGTGTGTTTCTAGCTCATTCTTTTTTTATGTATGCTTTGAGTTTTAAGGAAATATGTTCAAGGAATAACAAAATGTTTAGACTGTAACGATGACCTTGTACAATTTGGAGATTTCACAGGTGAGAAAATTGAGGCCTGGGGAGAGGAAGTGACTTGTCCAAGGTGACATCATGAGAGGTGAGAGAGTGGAAGTCTACCCCAGGCCTTCTCACCACCAACTTACGGGCTGTGCCTCAGTTGCCTCCTTTGTAAAACGGGGTTATAATAGCACCTGCGTCCTTCACTTGTGAGGATTAGCTAAAACAATATGCAAAACACGTAGAACAAAGCCGGGTACATAGCAAATGCTCAATTAAAGTGAGCCACTATTAGTATTAACTTTTGGTGAGGAGGGAGAGGATGACATCATCAGTTCCTGTTTCTCCTGTTTGAGTTGTCAGAGTTTAATAAGGGTATTTTTTGTGTTTATTTTTTTACTTTCTATAAGCTTTGAGTTGGAGGATGGGAGGGAAGTTTTTGTCTGAAAGCCCCTCAAGTTAGACATAGGAGTCCATTGTAGGCTTTCTACCTTTCCTATTGGGAAAGACGTTGCACAATCAGCCACCTACAGGGCCCTGGCAGGGAAGGTTTAGGCCTGTGAAGGGAACTGCAGTGAACTGGGAAGCAATGGCCCCACCCAAGGTTGCCACCTCTAGACAGTGGTGAACGTGAAGGAACAGAGCCCCAAGAGGCCAACTCTCCCAATTTTAAATCTAGCGAGGGACAAACAAGACATGTCTGGGGGCCAGATATGATTCCTGGGTAACTTCTGAAGTCCAACCCCCTCACTTGTAAAGATGGGGAACCTGAGGCCCAAGGAGGCAGAGTAAGTCCCCCCAAATCAGTGTTAGAACTCCAACTCCATTTCTCTCGACCTCGTTTCACTACCATGCTGTTCTGGGCAAAAGGACATGACTAAAATTCTGAGCTAGCTTCTCTTATGGTTGCAGAAGCCTGTCAATGTAGAGAGGGAGCTGGATGGGGCTGCAGGGTCGCTGGGGGTGCAGGCAAACCCTGTCCTTCCCATTGGAAATGAGACCTCTTTTCTGGGTCCCAGCAAAGAGGCAGGGACACCTTTCCTTCTCTTTCTCTCTCTTTTTTTAAAAAAGATTTTATTGGGGAAGGGGAACAGGGCTTTATTGGGGAACAGTGTGTACTTCCAGGCCTTTTTTCCAAGTCAAGTTATTGTCCTTTCAATCTTAGTTGTGGAGGGTGCTGTTCAGCTTCAAGTTGTTGTCCTTTCAGTCTTCATTGTGGAGGGTGCAGCTCAGCTCCAGGTCCAGTTGCCGTTGCTAGTTGCAGGGGGCGCAGCCCACCATCCCTTGCGGGACTTGAGGAGTTGAACCGGCAGCCTTGTGGTTGAGAGCCCACTGGCCCATGTGGGAATCGAACCGGCAGCCTTTGGAGTTAGGAGCACGGAGCTCCAACCCCCTGAGCCACCGGGCCGGCCCTCTCTTTCTCTTTTTTAAAAAAATTTTTAATTGTGGCAAAATACACCTAACATAAAATTTACCATCTTAACCTTTTTTTTTTTTTTTTTTCATACAGTTCAGTAGTACTAAGTACATTTGTGCTACCATCCCCTCCATCCATCTCCAGAACTCTTCTCATCTGGTAAAACTGGAATTCTGTACCCTTTAAACAACAACTCCCCATTCTTTCCTCTCCTCAGCCTCTGGCAACCACCATTCTACTTTGTGTTTCTATGAATTTGGCTATCCTAGGTACCCCATGGAAGTGGAGTGGCACAGTATTTGTCCTTTTGTAACTGCCTTGTTTTTCAGTTAGCGTAATGTCCTCAAGGTTCATTCATGTAGTAAAATACGTCAAAATTTTCTTCCTTTTTGTGGCTGGGTAATATTCGGTTGTATGTATAGACCACATTTTATTTATTCATTTATCCATTAAAGGACACTTGGGTTGCTTCCACCTTTTGACTATTGTGAATAATGTTACTAACCAACGTGGGTGTATAAATATCTGTTCGAGTCCCTGCTTTCAATTCTTTTGGGTATATACCTAGAAGTGGAATTGCTGGATTATATGGTAATTCTATTTTTCATTTTCTGAGAAAATGTCATACTATTTTCCAGAGGCTGCACCATTTTACATTCCCACCAGCAATGTATAGGGGTTCCAATTTCTCCACATCCTTTCCAATGTTTCTTTTTGTTTGTTTTCATAGCAGCCATCCTAATGGATGTGAGATGAGGCAGAGCATCCTGATTTGTGTCTGGAAGGTCTTCCCAAAGTGTGGCTCCAGAACAGTCATGTGGGAAGAGCTTCCAGGTGGTATCTCATGGGAGGCGGGGTATGGGTGCTATGTGACCCATTTGTACTAATGCAATGTTGGCTGAACAAGCTCACTGGTTTTGTTTTCATAGATGTTTTGATTTAGCTGGGCTGTTAAAATTCATAACAATCATTATGTTTTCTAAGAACATTTTTATTCCCATTTGACATAGGTGCTTTTGTGAGTTAAAACTGTACAGTACATAGTACAGTGTGTAGCATACAGTAAGTGCCCAATAAATGTGAGCCCAATTAATATTAAGAAGACTTGTGGTTGCCAGAGGTGGGGGTGGGTGAAATGGGTGAAGGTGGTCAAAAGGTAGAAACTTCCAGACACAAAATAATAAGTGCTAGGGATGTAATGTACAGCGTGGTGACTATAGAGGTAACAATACTGAATTGTATATTTGAAAGTTGCTAAGAGGGATCTTAAAAGTTCTGATTGTGGGAAAAAAAATTTGTGTAACTATGTGTGGTGATGGATGGTAACTAGACTTATTGGGGTGATCATTTCACAATATTTAGAAATATTTATTATGTTGTATACCTGAAACTAATATAATGTTTTGTATATTACATTAGTTTTTATTTTTTTAATTATTATTTTTATAGATATCATACAATTATGTCTCAGTTAAAAACAAAAAATAGAATATTTCAACTGCCTACCTCAAAGAAAGATGAAACCAAGGAAGGGTTTTGGAAGTCTGGTGGCAATTTGGTGGGGGGAGTTAGAACCCTCCTGGGGTCCCCTAGAGGCTGTCCCTGCTGCTTAGCTATTTTTGGCGAGCTTCATTCCGGGATCCTGTCTGCCACCTCCTAACACCAGGAGTAAGGCCAGAGGAAACAGTGCTGGCTCCTGGGAGCCTGTCCCTGAAAGGTGGCTGATAAGCCCCTCACACCAGCTCTGGCCTGTGTTCTCTCTGCTCTTCTATCTAGCTTATTGGCAGATTTACTCCTGAAGGATTTCTGTTCTCTCTCTCTCTCTCTCTCTCCCTTCTTCCCTCTCTCCTTCCCTCTCCCTTTTTCTCCATCCCCAATTCCTGCTGCTGCCAGGGGAAGAAGGAGATGCAAATTCATCTGCTGCTGCAAGGCTCCCAGAGAACATGAACTTGAGAAACTGAAGTGAAGATCTGCCTGTGTGTGTGAGAAAGGCAGTCGATGCTGACTGAGTTTGTGGGAACTCAGGGCTGAGCGACGGCAAGATAGTCACATGCTAGAAGTACAACCAGGAACTTTCAGGGTCAGCTGAGGAAGTTTCAGGATCTGTAGAAGGCCAAAGGGCGTTGTGGAAGAGAAAACTCTGGTTCTGAAGAAGGAGATCTAGGTTTTAAGGCCCAGCTCTGCCACCAACCATAGAGACCTGGACTGGCAGCCACTGCCCCTAGGACTGAATCCATGTTCTTTACAGTAAGACCCTGCCCCCACCCCTCTGATCTCATCTCCCCCTCCTCTGTCCAGGTCTGCTCTGCTCCAGGCACACTGGCGCTTCCGTTCCTCCTCAACCATGCTTGTCCAACCATAGGGACTTTGTATTTGTCAGCCCTCAGCCTGGAACCTTCTTCTGCTTGGAACCCGGACATGGCTGGTTGCTTCTTAAGCTATAGGCCCTACTGGTATGTCGCCTTCCCTGGGGCCCTTCTTTGATCACAGGAAATTAGTCCTGCAGTCCCTGTGCTTTATTTTACCCATAGCTCTTCCTATTCTCTGAAATTATCTTGTTCGTTGTTATTTGCTATGTGATCTTCTCCCTGCCGTTTCCCCAGTCCCCTGTTATGCCGTATCTGCCGATTGAACAGATAAACTGGCTGTACAGCCTCAGATGAGCTATTTCACTACTCTGGGCCTCAGTCTCCTCATCTGTGGGAAGGTGACAAAGAACCCAGAGTCTTTTCTGATGCTTGCTCAGCCCAGCTGTGAAGACCTAGGAAAATTAGGGGAATGTTTTGAAACACATAAGTGAGAGACCATTTTCTAAGAGACCAGTCAATAGGAGAAATTGCTCATGTAATGCATTTAATTTGCCTTGCAAAGTGTTACTAACCCCAGCCCCCCCTCCCCCCCAGCAAATAGCCTCACAGTTTTCTTGCCCTGGGGAAGTAACAACTTCTTAAGGAGATAAGAGTATTGACTTTATTTACTCTTATCTTCACCTGAGAGTGGGCTGGTTCAATATTTGTTTAACACTTTGAATCCCATTCCTGAAAACTGGGGTTCTGGAGAAACTTGCTATGGGACCTGGGGTAGGTCTCCTCCCCTCTCTGGGCCCTACCTCTCACACTCCTTAAATGAGAGCTTAGACGCTCTGGTGCTAGTATTTAGGATAACAGGATTGCCAGGAGGGAAGAGAAGCCACACTGTTTCAAAGTGCCCCTGGCATGGGCTTTGTCCAGCATGTCCATTAATGACACTGCTCCTGCTGCTCCCTCTCAAAGCACTTTCCCATCCATTATCTCCCTGCAGCTCTGGGATGGAGGTGGGGCGGCAGGCTGCTGCTTTCATCCCAGTTTGGCAGAGAAGAAAGGAGAGAGGCAAGGCCTTGCCTGCCTGTCCAAATTTATTCTCTACCATTCTCTCCCCTGGTCCTGCCTCAGGGCCTTTGCACATGCCACTCATTCCCTTAACTTGGAATACTCTTTCTTCAACTGCCCTCTCTTTATCATCTCTCTGCTCAAATGTCTCCATGTTCAAATGTCACCCTGTTCAAAATAACAGCCCCCGACTCCCATCACTCTCCATGCCCTTACTCTGCTCTATTTTTCTTCATGGCATTTCTCAACACTTGACGTTCGATGATCTCTTTACTTGCTTATTGTGTGTGTCCTCCCCTAGAATGTCAGCTCCATAGGCGGGGGATTTGTCTAGCTTATTCAGTGCTGTCTCCCCAGTCCCCAGCAGGGGCCTGGAACAGCACAAATACTCGCTAAATAATTGTTGAACTAATCTCCTGAGGACGCAGAGGTGGAAGTGACCTTGACAGGTACATTTTATCTGTCCCTCTACCACCAGGCTGGACTTGGTGCCCTGTGTGCTTTTCTCTTCTGTGAGAATCTCTCAGCAGAAATCAAGATTCTTGATGTCGTTAAAAAAATACACAAAAAACGTGGTTTTAATCATGACCGAGATCTGCATACTTTCTTTACTAGCCCTATCTTAACTTTCTTACAAGAGTTGACAGCAACAGGAAAAAAGGCAAAATATTTAGGTTACATGTTACAGATGCATGATAAGGACAAACAGCTAAAAAGAGAGATTTGATTTTCTCTTCCGCAGGACTGGTAGTTTCTAGCTGTTTTTGATATCTCATTCAATAGCACTGAGTAACAATGGGTACGATAATCATGAACAGTGATCTTTACAAGAGTCAATATCGTGTGCAGCGCTGTGTGCAAGGCCTCAAAACAGCCCTGAAAGGTGGGCACCACCATGATGATCCTCACTTCGCAGGTGAAGGAACAGCCTCTGTAACACGAGGCACGGGGTTCATTTGTCCAAGGTTCCACAGACAGATGCCAACATGAGTTGGCAGCATTTCCATCATTGTCACTCACTGTCCTGGGCCAAGTGACACCTGAAAACCCCCTGCAAGGAATGATATTCCCTGTAGTTGAGCGGTTCAGAGTGGGGCCTCTGGAGTCAGACTGCCTGTCTCTGAACCTAGACTCTGTAACCTTGGGTGAATAGATTAGCTGTGTTGTGCCTCAGTTGTCTCATCTGGGAAATGGGGTGATGAGGATGCTGGTGACGAAGATTCACTGAGTTTAAACAACAAGATGCTTAGCACTTCGGTAAGTGCTCAATATTTGTTAGTTGTTTTTATATCATCCCCTGTATTCTCTCTCTCTCTTACACACACACACACACACACACACACACACACACACACAGAGTGGGCTTCCTGGAGGAGGAATTCTGCCAGACAGCCAGGCAGCTAGCTAAGTTCCAGACCTAGAATCAGTCTTAGATCTCCTTCTCTGGCAGGAAATTTCCCACTGAGGGGTCAGTGACACCCTCTTGCGGCTTTTCCCACCCTCCCCCAACAACCACACTCACACTAGCCACACACACAGGTCATGTGCCTGTCCCTCAGCCTGCCTGAGTGTGACTCAGCCTGGCAGCTGGACCAGATGGTGGGAGGAGAATTGAGTAGCACTGCCAGGGGTTGCTCAGAGCAGCTGCCTCACTGCAAAGGTCAAGGTTTTGGGTTTCCACCTTGCATGGTGCCCTGGGAGGTGTGCACGAGACCCTGTGGAGACCAGGCTAGGCTGCCCCACCCCCTGCTCACCACTGGGGTTCATGTTATAATTAGCGTTTTCATGTGTACTCTTGACAGTTGGTGAAGTGTTTTCCCACCACTCAAGGTCTGCAGGGCAGCCAGTGTTATTTTGATCAGCCCCATGAAATGGGGCTCCTTGAGGCTGAATGTGTTATCCTATGTCACTTGGCTGACGGAAGTGGGATCCAACTGAGGTTTGCAGCATTTAAGCCCAGTGTGCTTGCCAACACACTGCACAGACTGTCCTCAAAGCTGTATGCACGTGTGTGCACAAATGTACATGGTGTGCTGAGGTAGGAAGTGACCCCTCTGGAACAGTGTTTCTGATGGTCTAAATTTATGTCTGAGCATTAGAAGTACATGGTGAGTCTTTTTGTTTACATATCATTATAATTTAAATTTGTATTTAGCTTTTGAACAGGTATTATATTCACATAGTTCAAAATTCAAATGGGTATTGTAATATGTCACTCTCTCTCCCTTTTCATCCATTCACTCCGTCCCCTTCTCCAGAGGCACTCGGTTATCAGTTTCTCCTACCAGGCTATTCTGTGCTTCTATAAATCAATAAAAACATACATATTCCCCTCCCCACAACACTCTATACAAATGGTTACACAGTCCACTCACTGTTCTGTTCCTTGTCTTTTGTGTTTAATAACATATCCTGGAGATCATTTCATACCAGTTCATAAAGAGCTGCCTTGATACTTTTCAAGGCTGTGTAATGTTCTGTTGCAGGGATGTACCTATTTGATGGTCCCCTGTTGATGTACACTTAGGTTATTCTCAATGCTTGTAATGATAGACTATAGTACAATGAGTCATTCTGTACAGGCATCACTGGGTATGTGTTCCAGAATGTTCCAGGACTAGAAGCTAGGAGTCACCTAGGAGCAGAACTGCAGCATCATGGGCCCCACCCTGGACCTGCTCAGACAGGGATCTGCATTTTAAAATGAGATTTGTATGCCCAGGGGATTTGGATGCACATTAAAGTTTAAGAAGCACTGGTCTGGAAGATGGATTCCCAGCAGTGGAATCGCTGGGTCAAAAGATAGCTACGTTTACAGTTTCCACAGGTACAGCCAAACTCACATCTGCAGAGCTCGATTCGATACGTATTCCTTCCTGCAATGCATAAATAAGCTTTTGGGGGAAATCTTGGCGAAAAAATCCATATGCAGTGCCACAAACTATGGAGAATAGGCTTCAGTGGGCCTGGAGTGGGCTTGAAATCTTCATTTTATACACTCTCAGGGTGATTCCAATGTTCAACCTGGCTTGGGAACAAGTGGCCTAACCTTTGAATCCAGAAGCTTTTTTAGAGCTTCTGGGTTCTGTGGCTGGAATGATCTTTAACTCTCCATCCAGCAAACTCAAATGCCCACAGGGCCAGATAGATGGTACTTGTGACGGAAGTGGGCTGGGTTATTGTAGGTTGGGTTTATACTGACACTGAAGTAAAAAAAAAAGGAAGAGAGAGAGAGAGAGAGAGAGAGAGAGAGAGAGAGAGAGAGAGAGAGAGAGAGAACAGGCACAAACCAAATGAAACACATCTGAGCTGAAATTGGGCCACAGTTTGTGATCTTAGTGCCATGACAATACCTGCCCCCCCCTTTTTAAAAAATCTGTTTTGGTGAATAATCTCACACTTCCTGGCAAGGACTCAGGTATGCTTCCTTCACGCAGTGTTGGACAGTTTAGGGATCCAGGGTCCCACTATACAGATGAGAAAACAGCCCAGAGAGTAGAAGTGGTAGCCCCGGGTCCTGTAGAAAAGTTTAATCAATAATTATTGGCTACCAGGCAACGTGCTCAGTGCTGGGGGGTTTGAGCCTGTACAATAAAGTCCAGGTCCTTATGGAGGGAGGGGACAAATACATAGTGCCATGTGTAATAATTGGAGTTGGTCCCCAGTGTCAAAGTGGGTCCAGGAATGAGAGAAGGTTTCACGGAGGAACTGAGGCTGAGAAAGACGTTGGTGGTTTTTAGTTTTTGTTCATCTGAAGAAGGGATTTAGACTGGGGTCGGCAAACGTTTCCTGTAAAGGGCCAGATAGCAAATATTTTAGAGTTTGCAGGCCACATAGTCTCTGTTGCAATCACTCAGCTCTGCTGCTTTACTGCCAATGCAGCCAGAGACAACAGGTGAACGAACGGGTGTGGCTGACTGCCAGTACAACTTTATTTATGGATACTGAAATTTGAATTTCATATAATTTTCACGTGTCACGAAATTGTCTTCTTTAGATTTTTTTTCTCCCCAGCCATTTACAAACGTAAAAACCATTCTTAGCTCACAAGCTGCACAAAAACATGCGGCCGGCAGGATTTGGCTGGCGGCCGGAGTTTGCGGACCCCTGATTTAGAAGATGAAGAGGAGTTTGCCAGGCAGACGGGAGAAGGGCGTTCCAGGCAGTGAGGTTGGCAGGGACGGGGAGGTGGCAGGGAAGAAAAAATTTAACAGAAAAGTTGAGATGAAAACGCCAGGCTCTGGGCTCCCAATGCAGGGATCTGTCACCTAAATTAGAGGGGCTGGGTGGGGACTGTGATGAGCAGGAGAGGGGAGGGTCCCTCTTTATCCAGCTCCTGCCCAGCGTTGCCAAATTCTTCTGATTGTTCGGAAGAAGCTGGAAATGGACTCATTGCACAAATGTTTTCTGACTGTTTAGTGCGTGTAGGACTGTTCCAGGCACTGGAGAGACCACGGGATCAAAACAGGCGAAAGGTGGGGGCGGCCGGTTAGCTCAGTTGGTTATAGCCAGGTTAGAGAGCTCTTAACAACAAGGTTGCCGGTTCGATCCCCACATGGGCCACTGTGAGCTGCGCCCTCCACAACTTGACTGAAACAACTACATGCCTTGGAGCTGATGGGTCCTGGAAAAACATACTTTAAAAAATTAAAAAAACACACCAAACAGACGAAAGGCACTGCTTGCAGACAAATGGGGGACAGATGTGAACAAAATAAGTAGACTATGTAGCATGTCAGATGGTGCTAGGTGCTAGGGACAAACATCACACAGGGCAGGGCATCGAAGTATCAAGAGTAGTGTGAACTTTTACAGGGGGTATCAGGGAAACCTCAGTGAGAAGGGGGCAACGAGGAAAGCCTGGAAAGAGTAACAGAATGAGCTGTGGGGTACCTTTTCCCCTGGAGAACAGCAGTCCAGGCACAGGGAGAAGTAAATGCAAAGGAATCAATGAGGGCGCCTGTCTGGAATGATCTAGAAACAGTGAGGGTGTGTGTGTGGTTGGAGCAGAAGGAGAGATGGGGAAAGAAGAAGGAGCTGAGGGCAGAAAGGTAATGGGGGCAATCCATGCAGGATTTTGTGGACCTTGGTGAAGATTTAGGCTTTTGTTCTGAGTCGGTGGGAGCCATGGAGGGTTCTGAGCAGAGCAGGGAGAGCATCTGACTTAGGTCCTCACGGGATCCCTCTGGCTGTGTGTGGAGAGTGGACAGTAGGTGGGTAAGAGTGGAGGTGAGAAAAGACATCTGACTCTGGGTACTTGCATTTGGAAGGCAGAACTATAGAATTTGCTGATGTTTAGGATGTGGGCGTGAGAAATTCAGATCTTGCTGTGAAAACTTCCTATATATGTAATCAATGGCAACCAAGTCCGTTTTAAAAATATCTCTCTGTGGGCCATCAAAGCCTTTTGGAGGCTGCCAGTTTGCAGCCTTTCTTCTAACCAGGCCTGTCTCCCATGTTTTAACTTTTTCTCATGACTTTCCCTTTTTCGTGTTCCTGCGAACTTTTCCAGACTAGATTGGAATCCACCCTCACTTAAGGGCAGACTGTATTTTTTATTTCTTGGTATCTCACTGTGAAATGAGTGAGTGTGGGGGTGGGTGGCTGGGTAAGGAGCCTTTTCCCTCCCTGTGGTTCCCTGTTTGATAGAAATCTGTGGACCATCTAACCAAGCCATGAACTTTCTGACAAGGCCAGGCACTGACTATAACAGCCCTCGCTCTGTTCCTCTCAGAACCTGTAGTCGTGGCTCTTGAAATATTTTTTCCCCCTAAACCTGCTCAGATCTTCTACCCTTAACGAACCAAAACGTGTTTGTCTCCTTCCAGATATAGTCCAGTCTGGCCAGATTTCTCAGGAGAACATTGGTGTTCCTGACCAACTCCACTGTCTGGGTGCTGGCCGTCCCTTTCCCTCCTAAGCTGGCTTCTGCCTCGGTGTCCCTCCCACAGGTCACCAGTGAGTTCCCCGCTGCCAGGCTGCAGCAGCCTCTTCCAGGTCTTCCCTGTACTCACCTCTGGGGCATTGTTGCTGCTCTATGGCCCTTGCTTCTGGAAACTCTGTTGGTTCCTGTAAATCTCCTCCTCCCTGGGTCCCCTTTTCCTGGAACCTTGGCTTCTCCCAGGTCTCTCCTCCCTCCTCTGCAATCCATGCTCTAGGTCAATGGATGGAAAAGCCAACGAGGAAGGGGCCAGGAAGGCAAAGACCATGACTGAGGTGAGCTGAGTGTGTTCTTTAGACACAAACACACTTGGGTTGTTACATAGTAATAGGAGATGACACTTCCTGAATATTTAACAAGTGACGATCGCTGCCCTAAGCACTTTACCCGTGTGTTAAATCTCATAACAATCTTTTGAGGTGGCTACTATTATCATTCCTGGTTTCAGATGGGAAACTGAGGGCAGAGAGGTGGAAGGACTTGCCTGAGGTTTCACAGTTGGATGGTGGCAGAGACATGATTTGAACCCAGGGCGTCTGGCTCGGGGATGTGTGAACATAATCACCCTCGCTACAATTTTGATGCTACCTTCTCCCCACCACCTCATTTTGTCAAATCATAGAGATTCTACTCACTTACCATTATTTCCCCCCAGAGCTCATGTGGATGATGTATTGATCTCCTTGCAGTTTCCAGTGGCAGAAATCCTGACCCTTTGGCCGATTTTACTAAAAATTCTTTTACTGTATAGACCCTCAGACCCAGCCATTTCCTGCAGGGTTATTGTTCTAGAGAAATACCGTACCTGAGGAAGCCAGCACAGGACGTTCATGGCGTCAGCATTCCTAATAAAGAAAAATCGAAACAACCGAAGTGTCCACCCACAGAGGAATGAAAAAGAAATTTTTCGTATTCCTACCACAAAATACTATGCAGCAGGTTAAAGAAGGAAATAGATCTGTAAATGCTAAAAGATCTGTGACTTATAGAAGGGAAAAAAACCAGTTGCTGACCAATACATACCCTATTCTTGCATTCCACAGACATTTACGGAGCGTCTGCTCTATGCCTGACACTGCTCTAGGTATTGGGGACACAGCAGTGAACGAAACAGACACTCCCTACCCTCACTGAGCGAATGTCCTACCTGTGGAGGGAGGATGGGGGGGGGGGGACAGAAAATAAAAGGTATGTTGGGTGGTAAGTACAGTGAAATATATAACAGGAGATGGTTTCCCATTTTTGTAAAAGGAATCACCACAAAATAAATTGTGTTTTCTATGGGTATTTACGTATGTATGTAAATTCACAGGAAAAGGTCTGCAAGGAAGCTCCTCTCCCCCCAAACTTCTGACAGTGTTACTCTGGGGGAGGAAGGGGTGCTAGGTGGTTGTTCAAAGGCACTTTAGCTTTACAGGAGAACGAGGTCTGATAATTAAGTCCGTGAACTTGTTGCACTGCTGTTGCTAACCTTTTATGATATCAGAGGGATTATTCATTATGGATTTGTACCAACTGGACAAACAGTTAACCAAGTTTGCTATTTGGAAGTGCTGAAAAGGCTCTGTGAAAAAGTTAGATGACCTGAACTTTTCACCAACAATTCATGGCTCTTGCATCACGACAATGCACCAGCTCACACAGCACTGTCTGTGAGGGAGTTTTTAGCCAGTAAAGAAATAACTATATTGGAACACCCTTCCTACTCACCTGATCTGGCCCCCAATGACTTCTTTCTTTACCCAAAGATAAAGGAAATATTGAAAGGAAGACATTTTGATGACATTCAGGACATCAAGGGTAATACGACGACAGCTCTGATGGCCATTCCAGAAAAAGAGTTCCAGAATTGCTTTGAAGCGTGGACTAGGCGCTGGCATCGGTGCATAGCTTCCCAAGGGGAGTACTTCAAAGGTGACTGTAGTGATATTCAGCAATGAGGTATGTGGCACTTTTTCTAGGATGAGTTCGCGAACTTAATTATCTGACCTCGTATATCCATGTATTATTTGTGCAATGAAAAAGTAATAATAGTAAGCAACTGGAACCCTCATACAGTGTTGGTGGAAATATAAAATGTCACAACCATTTAGGTAAAGTATTGGCAATTTCTTATAAAAGTTAAACATGGGATTCAGCAATCCCACCCCTAGGTATTTGCTTAACAAAACGAAAACCTATGTCCACACTCAGTTTTGTCCACCGATGTTTATAGTGGCTTATTCACAGTAGCCCCAAAGTAGAGACAACGCAAAAGATCTTGTACATCCACACACTAGAACACTACTCAGCAATAAAAAGGAACAAGCTACTGACACAAGAATGAATCTAACAGCATTATGCTGAGAGAAAGAAGTCAGGCACAAAAGAACACGTACCATATGATTCCAATTAGATGACAGGCAAAACTAATCTATGGTGATAGAAATCAGAAGGATGGTTGCCTGTAGGGCTTGTGGGTTGACTGGAAGGGGACCTCAGGGAACTTTCTGGGATGATGGAAATGTTCTAGATCTTGACTGGAGTGGTGTACACATGGTGTAGGGATTTGTCAAAACTCATTGACTCATGCACTTCAGATATGTGCATTTCACTGCATGTAATTTCACCTTACTAATAAAATCACCCCCAAAGCCTGGAGAGGAATACTCTGGCGTGCTAAGAGTGTTTACTTCTAAAGGGTGGAAATATAGGTGATTTTCATTTTCTTCCATATACTCATCTGGGTTTTCCCAAGTGTTCAGCAATGCACATATATTCCTTTAGTAATCAGAAAAAAAGTTTAAAAAATTACATGGTCTATACATTTATGAAAAAAGAGAACATATGCCTCTTTTGCATACTTCTGTTTAGTCATTTTGAGGTTTGTTTGTTTTAAGAAGGAAAGGCAGAGGGAGCGAGGGTCAGTCCTTTTATTTTAAACAAATATTAAATGGGAAGCACCAATAATCAATCAGTGCTGATGACTGTGGAAAACAAAAATAATTCAGGCCAACAGATTCTGCAATCAAGAAGCTTACAATTGTGCTGAGAGTGTTAGGAATCCTCTCAGCCAGTTTAGATAGCTTGAAGGCCTCCTCCTCCATGACGCCTTCCTTGATTTCTCCTTTAAACCTCTGCCTCTGCATAACTCATTTTACCTCCACTCTACCCCTGGAAGACAGGGTGCTTTTCTTTTTTCTGAATCCCCAGAGCCAAGCACTGTGCTTTACATTAGGTGGGGGTCTCTGTCCAGGCTCCGTGCATTTTTCAGAAAGCCCCAAAGCAGGCCCCAGGCTTGGGTAGGTCCCTAACTTTTCTCACTTTCACCCAACACTGAACCCATCTCAGGCTGATAAGGAACCGAGAGGGTGACCTCCTACCCCAGGGGTGAGGGTGTGGGGGGTGGGAACAGATATTTAGGGGACTCCCAGAGGCTTTATAGAAACTCCTGCCTCATCTTTAAAGGTCAAGATGGCTATCTCTGTCCTGCTTGCTCTCCTTCTCTGGTTTTCTTAGCCTCTAAGGGAGCCGCTTGTGGGCGGCGGTGGGAGGCGTGGAGGCTGCAACCTGGGCAGACAGCAGTGTCAAGAGCACATCTTGTTCAGGTCCTGCCCCTCTGGCCTCCGGGGTTGGTCAGGAGCCCCAACGGTGGGACTGGGAGAGAGTGTTTCCCTGGGTGCAATCTTGGACCTGGGAATAACTGGGCCACTTGCATTGTTTTCAGTCTCCAGCAACACAATAGAAGTTTTGCTGAGACTCAGGGAGCGTCTACAAAGTGCTCTACTCCGAGAACGAGGAGCTACAGTCTCTGTGGCCTCGGCTTTTGGGCGACTTTTTATCTTTGGATCCAGGCTAAACTGTGGAGGGGCAGGGTGAGACCAAGGTCGGAGACAGTTGTAGCAGTCTAGGGCTGTTCAAAAAGGGAGTGGTCCTGTGAGATGAACAAAATGCCAGACTTCAGGGTAACGGGGGTGGAGGGGGTGGGGAGGAGGCCCCTCCGTTCTTAAGGTGGGCAGGAAGGCCACTGGGAACTGGTGACTTGTCTTCCAGCCGAACCCTGTTGAAAATCCTGCTACAGACAGGAATCAGACGGCACAGACAGGACAGTGTTCACACCGCTGGCAAGTTTTTCCTATCTTGAAATTATATTCCAGATCCATGCTCTTCTTGGTCTTAAATACTGCCAGTCAGGACCAAGCCGAGCAACCCCCTCCCACCATATACACCATAGCCTCTAACTAGTCTCCCTGTATCTTATAGTCCAGGCTCTGATTTACTCGCTGTGTGACCCTGGGCAGGTTACTTTACCTCTCTGTGCCTGTTTCATCATCTATAAATTGGCACCACAATCATTCCCATTGTTATGAGGACTTAATGAGTTAACATATGGAAAGCACTTAGAACAGTGTCTGGCACACAGTATGTATTATAAAAAGGTTATTTATGATCATTTTTATTATTACAGGCCATTCTCCACCCAACAGCGTGACCATTTAAAAACCGGAATCTGGTCATATCACACCCATGTTTAAATCCCTCCCTTAGCTGCCCAGTATACTGAGCAAAAAATCTATGCCTCAACTGTCTCAAGACATCACCATTATGATTTCATCTCCTACTAGTCTTCTCATTACTCATTGCTCCCACCTCTCTTGGAATGTTCCAAGTTCGGTCCAGCCTGAGGGCCTTTGTGTTTGCCATGCTTTCTACCTAGAAAGCTCTTCTCACACATGGCAGAGCTGGTTCTGGCTCGGTATTCAACGCTCAGGTTAGTCGTGACCTCCCTAGGACAGTCTTCCCAAATCACCCTATCTAGGTATATGCCTTCCTGTATTTCTCTATGAAAATACCTTGTTTATTTCTTAGCTGTCATTGGCTATGTGTTTGTTTGTTTAATCTCTATTGTCCTCCCCAGCTAGAATATAAGCTTCACAGGGATGGAACTTTGTCTTGTTCACTGTGTCCCCCCCTACATCTAGCATAATGTACATAGGAGGTGCACAGGAAATATGAGTTAGTTAAATGAATGAAGGAAGGAATAATAAAAGGACTTTAGGATTACTCATGAAAAAGACTGTAGATGGTGGTGCCATTCAGCTGGTGGAGCATTGGGTGAATTCTTTTGGGGAATGTGGCAGGTAACGATTTCAAGTTGGGACATGTTTTTGAGGTGCCTATAGCACTGCTTGGAAAGATGTCCGCTATGTACCTGACATGGGTCTAGAGTGACCCGAGGAGGCAGGTCATGGCTAGAGCTATGTTTCTGGAAGTTTCACCATCATGGGGTATACCTATCAGGAAAATAAGTGAAGACCCAACTCAATGTGGTTTAAACAACGTGTCCTGAAGTAGAGCAGTCCCGGGGTTGGTTAATTCAGTGGCTCAACAACAGCATCAAGGATACAGGTTCTTTCCATCCACCATGATGGTACAGTCTTTCCTCATGGGCCCAAGATGGTTGTCATGGCGCCAGACATTGAGTCTTTATGCAACATGCACAGGTCAGAACAGAAGAGATCACTTTCCCTTCCTATGTCCTGTTTTAAGAAGGAGGAAAACTTGAAGCCTTCAACAGATTTCCATTATGTCTTATTGGCCAAAAATGTGCCATAGGTCTATTCCGTATATTGGCTAAGACTGTAAGATTTACCCATTGGTGGTGGGAAGGGGTTCATTCCTTCCAGAACCACATAGTGGCCAAACTTGGAGTTTTGATAGGGAGAGGGAGAAATGGTAGTTGAGTTTGCAACCAACAGTGTCATGAGTGGGTGTAGAAGATAAAATCTGAGCATACTTCTCCTGTCAGAGAAAGTAGGAAGTAGCCATGCAAGAGAATAAGGGGCACATGGTCAGGGCACCCCCAGCATTTACTGCAAAGAAGATATTTTAAGAAGGAGGAAGATATCAGTGTGCTGAGTGCTACAGAATAATCAGGTAAAATAAAGATGGAAAAATAACCACTAGATTTGGACTTGGAAGTCCAAATTGGTGATGTTCATGAGAGCAGTTTCTGTAGAATCATGGATGTCTCTGGAATTCACACCTGTGTCCCCTTCTTCTAGTGGCCAACTCCATGCTTTACCACTGTTTTCCTGGATTCTATGGACAGCTTCTCCCTCACTGATCCCTCAGACTGGAGAAGATCAGTGTCATATTGCAGAGGTCTTTCCATGCCAAGCTGAGCAAATGATAATTACGTCAGTCAGTAGTAGGGAGCTGATGGAGGTGCTTGAGGGAGGGAATAACTTGATCATAGCTGCCTTTTATGGAGGTTAACCTGAGAGAGTGGTGCAGGATGGAATGGAGGCTGGTGAGCCTGGAGGCAGGAGGAGTCTCCCTAGTCCTTTACTTTTGCCTGCCCAGCATCCATTCCCCTTTTTCTTGTGCTAGGGCCCCAGCTGACCTTTAGAGATATTCCTTCCCCACTTTCAGTCCACAAAGTTTGGGTGGGAGCTACTCTTCCATCGTTTCTGGTGGAAGACACATGACCCAAGCCTGGCTTTGTGAGAGTCAGTAACTGGACATATGACCGGTTTCTGGCTAATCAGACAGCCTTACAAACTGGCTTCTTGGGAAAGAGGCAGTCTCTTTCTTTGAGCACCTGGATCCAGCTGTGCCTGAAGTTAGTGTAGACTTTTGATTTAAATGAGCCATTACATTCCCTGTTTTGCATGAACAGGCTGAGTTGGATTTTTGCCACTTGTGTCTTAAGGAGCCTCTAATAATACAATAACTCGGGCATATGGGGATGGGAGTTCTAGATACGGACAAAGGGAGAGTCAAGGTTGATCTTGGAGGTCTCTTCCTGGGAGGATGGTATAAGCAAATATGGAAAACAATTCACTCATTCACTTATTCAACACGTGTTTGTTGAGTACCTACACAGTGCCAGGCTCTGTTCTAGATGCTGGGGATACAGCAGTGAGCAAAACAGGTGAACACCCTCGCCTATACCAAACATTTGCTCTAGTGGCTCAGGAAATGTTAGGTACATTTATTCTGTTACTATGATTATCAGCGTCATCCCTATTTATAGAGGTGGAAACTGAGGCCTTAAAAGGTGAAGTCACACAGCCAGTGAAGGGCTGAGTGAAGATCTGACTTCATCTCTTTATAATTTCCAAATCGGCTCTGTCCACCCCACCAGGCTGGGGAGAGAGAGAGAGAGAGAGAGAGAGAACACACCCACATGGAAATGACTTCACGCTCCAGAAAGAACAGTACAAATTGGTCGAGAGGAGTAGAATAGGCATTTTCTACGTAAAGGCTGTGGAATCCGCTGCAGGATGGAAACATGATCAGGAGAGGGTGAGATTTGATTCACAAATCATACTGGTTTTAGAGCCGGAAAAAGGTCTTTGAGATCAGATTAATCAAGAATCTGATTAAGGAGGGGTGCTTGTGGCAGGGTCTTAAAAGAAGGGAACGGTATTGGCAGGAGAATCTGTAAGTCTATGGCTGCCTAATCACTCCATGAGCCACATCCTCAATCAGACGCTGAATCAATTATTTTCTTTCTTTTTTTATTTTTATTTGTTGGATGCTGATGAGAGTCAGGGAGGAGTCCCGGTTAGTGGCACTTGACAGCTTTTGCTGTTGCTGCTGAAATCATTAGCCCCCGCCAATAGCCCCCAGACCTTGCAGGTCTGCAGGCTGGAGATACACACACAATGGTGCATTTAAAAAAAATTCTCCAACAGGAGCTGTGACTCATACACATTTCTGCTTGGATGAATAAAAATACCGGGAGTGAAAGATGGATTAGTCACTGGGACACAGTTTGCTTTTGAGAGCTGAGTCCCCCACAGTTGCCCTTGTTTCTCATTAGCTTCTGAAATTTGGAAACGGAACTGCTACCCTGATGCCTACCAGGGATATGAGATGAAGCCTGGTTGGGTGGGTTGTGGGGCTTGGGGACAAGAAGGTGGGCTCACGGAGCAGGACTAGATTCCTCGGGTGCAACAGTTGAGTTGCACAGGTTATCTACTGCTAGCTTCTATTCTGACTGGCCTTTTACCTGGGTTGTTCGTTGGGACCACCTCTAAATTAAAGTCATTCCTTCCTTCATTCCTTCACTCATTATTCCTTCAATCAGTCTATTGCAGGTGAGGTAATGGGTTAGGCTCTGTGTGGGACCCCAGAATGGATTGAGACAAGGGGTTGACCAAGAGCTAAGAGCAGGAAACATAACATAAAATCTACATAGAGATTTAGAGAAAAGAGAGACCTCTTTTTCACCTCACTCAGAGATTGGCAAATTGGTCTGCTGGCTATTGTTTTTATAAATAAAGTTAAATTGGAACGCAGCCACACCCATTCATTTACATATTGTCTTTGGCTGCTGTTAGCGCTACAACAGCAGAATTTTGAATAGTTGGGACTCAGAGTATATGACCCATAAAGCCTAAAATATTTACTATCTGGCCCATTACAGAAGAAGTTTGCCAACCCCTAATCTAACATAGATTAGGGATTTGCAGTTGTAAACAACAGAACCCACTCTAGTAATTTTATTAATGGTTATGGGGAGTTCACAGAATCTCCAGGGTGCCCCAAAAGCCAGTCTTAGAGGCCAAGCCCTCAAGAACAATGTCCAAACCACCCCGTGGGATGGTTCCAGCAATGACCCTGCTGAGTATAGACACCCCAACTGGCAATGTTGACTGGATAACTGAATGTCAAAACCTCTGCTGTCACTGCCCCCCAAAGCTGATGCCTCTGTGATGACTTTGGTCAGGGAAACAAAATACATACAAACCCTACGGCCCAGCAATTCCTTTTCTGGTAAACAACCTAAAAAACCTTGCTCACAGATGCAAATGGAAATATGTATGAGGTCGTTCGTCATAGCGTAGGTTCAAGGAGTTAGGGGCATTGCTGTCCAGCACTAGGCAATGGGTACGTAGAATATGGCTTCATTGGCTAGGGTTAATATTTGCCGCTCTAATAAATAGACCCTAAAGTATGTAAAGTCTTAGACCCAATGGAAATTTTAGTTTTTGTTCAAGGTGAACGTGACTGATTGGTGGTCTGGCTCCCCTTACTGCAGGCATTCAGACCCAGGCTGAGGGGAGCTCTGCCACCTTCAATCCACAGCTTCAAAGGTCACTCTGGGGGCCTCACCCCACTAGTGTAGAAGGGAAAAGAGTGTGGAGGAGAGAGAACACATGGGAGAAGTTTCTTGGGTCAGCATCCATGGGCTAAAGCTCCTTGATGTGGCTCCACTACCTGGAATGGAGACGGGAAAATGTAATCGTTCGCTGTGTCCTGGAAGAGAAGGAGATGGCTTTTGGGGAACAGGCAGGTGACACCTGTGCACAATGGGATACTAAGCAAGAGTCAGAAGTGATGCGTTTTATTTACAAGGAGCAGCAAGAATGATGTCAAAAACAGGATGCTGAGTGAAAAAAGGAAGGTAGCATCCCATGTGCAACTGTACCATTTATGTAAAATTTTAAAAACAATCATCAAACAACACTTTAACTTTATCTCTTTATATATAATTTTTACTATGTCTATTTGGATACACATATATCCAAACAAATGTATGGCAGATGGGTAGAAGGAACATACTTTAAATATATCTGAGTGGGTGTCTGTGGGGGAGGGGGAAATAGGAGGAGGGGGATGGGTGATGAAGGCGAAAGTACGTGAAAATAAAACGAAACAGACATCATACTCAGATGCCACTGATGGTGTGCTGCGGCCTGAGGAGTGTGGTTGACTAACTGTGTACATCTGAGGTGCAAAGTAAAAGAAGCAGAAAAAAGCATCGTATTGAAGAATAAAAGTACTATATATACACTGTAGAAAATATGGGAAATATAAGTACAAAGATGAAAACGAATACCCATATTTCCACTGCCCAGATGTAACGACTCTTGTTATTTTTACATATTTCCTTCCTGTCTTGTTTGGCTGGGTATGTAACACATATTGACAGTATTGAGATCGCAGTCGACGTGTAATTTATATTCCACTCTTTTCCTCCCTATTTATCCGTTTATCATGACCATTTTCCTAGTCCATTCAATAGACTTTAATAGCAGACTTTAATTTTCCCAATTGTGGATATACCTTAATGTATTTCATGCTTTACCTGTTAATGAGAATTTAGATCCTTTCACATGTGGGGCTCTGATCAGTACCACTGCAGTGAACATCTTTTATGCATCAAAATTTTTCTGAATGTGTGATTATTTCTGTAGTTTAGTTTCCTTGAATGAGAATAACTTGGTCAAAATGTTGTGTGTAGGTGTGTATATTTATATATATTTATTTTATTATTATTTTGATACATTTTAACTCAAGAACACATAGAAAAAAGTGCATAAGACATGAAGGTAAATCATAATAAATGATTCGAAAGTGAACCTTTGTGAAAGCACCGCCTGGGGTAAGAAATAGACCACTGCCAGCCCCTAAAGCCCCTGAATGGCTCATCCAAATCCTAGACCCCTCCTCCCCAACCCGGGAGGAAACCACTGCCCTGAATTGTACGTAAACACTGCATTCTTTTCTTTATAGCTTTACCATCCAAGTGTGCGCCTCTAAGCAATGTAGTTTAATATTGTCGGCTTTGAGCACTATATACCTGGAATCATACATAATGCGGTCTTTTATATATGACTTCGTTGGCTCAGCATTACGTCTCTTAAATTCATCCACGTTGTTGCATGGAGCTTTGTGTAGTTCTTTCTCCACCACAACTTCTCTTTTGTTTTCTCTGAATCTGTAAGTTTTGTTGTCTGCGTCAGTTTCACACTTCTGCGTTCCTAAAGTTGGGTGGTAGGGGAAGAATCTCCTTTCATGTGTGCTCTTCAATTGTTTTCAAGCATTTTGTAAGATCTCGTGACATCATCTGGAAGATCTCGTGGTATTCTCACATTCCCTTGGAGAGCTGGTAGAGCAGGATTCTTAATATCCCCATTTAACAGATGAGGAAACAGACTCAGGGCCATGAAGGTAATGGCTGAGTGGGAAACTTGCCCTCTGCCCCATTTCATGAGGGGAAACAAGATCATGGGAGACTCCATTGCTATGTCCAGTCTTCTCAAGGAAGTGAGGGAAACTCCACAATTGGAAACAGACTCTAGCATCTCTTCTGGTGTCCACTCACTGGATGCCTCAACTCTGAGTATTGGTGTGGCTTGAGTCTCTGTCCTTGTCCTCTTCTCTATCCACATGCCCTCCCTGGGTGATCTCATCCGATCCCATGGTTTTAATTATCACTTATATTCAGACTTGCCTCCTGGTTGGCCTTCTTCCTGAACCCTGGGATTGTATGTCCGAGTGCCCACTCAGCATCTCCATATGACTATTGAATTTGACATCTAACATGGCCAAAAACAAATTCTCCATGTCTCTCCAAACCTGCCTCTTCCACAATCTTCCCCATCCCGGTCAATTCCAACCCCATTCTTTCAGTTGCTCAGGCCAAAAACCTCAGGGTCACATTTAACTCTCTTTCTCTCTCCTCACCCCACTGCACTTCAACAAATCCTATAGGTTCTATCATTAGGACATATCCAGAACAGACCATTTCCCCCCATCTCTCCTGGGGTCACCTTGGTGTAAGCTATCAATATTTCTTGCCTGGACTGTTGCAGTACCTTCCTCACAGGTGTCACTGCTTCTGACCTCACCCCCTATAGTCTCTTCCCAGAGAGCAGTCCGAGGGATCTTGTTAGAACCTGTCAGATCATATCTCTCTTCTGTTCAGAACTTTCATTGGCTTCCACTTACCCAGAGAAAAAGCCAAAGTCCTTATGGCCACCTACCCAGTTCATATATCTGGCTTCCCTCTACCTGCTAACTGCATCTCTTCCTACTGCCCTTCCCCCTTGCTTTTTCCACACCTGGCTGCTCCTGCCTCCAAGCCTTGCATTTGCTGTTCCCTCTGCCTGGAACACATGCAGGAGCTGTTCCCTCATCTCTTTTAGGTCTTTGCTAAACTGTCATCTCCTGAGCGAGACCTTCTCTCACCCACTGGGGATGCCAGGCCCAGCACTCCCTGTCTTCTTCCCTGCTTTATTTTTCTCCATTGTCATTACTACTACCTGGCAGACATGGTGTTTGACTTATTGGGGCTTTTGTGGCCATTTCTTGTGCCACTAGACTGTCAGCTCAGGAGGGCAAGGACTCTTATCCGTTTTGTTCACTGTTCTCAGTACTTAGAAGAGGGCCAGTCACTCACAAGTGAGGTTTCTCCCAACCTGGAGTCCAAAACGAGTATCAGAGATATTCATTCATTCAACTAATATTCAGGAGTGCTTGGCACTGTTCTATGATGAGGGAAACAAGATTCTTACAGTCCATGGGCAATACCTGAGATGTGGCTTGGTGGGGGTTTAGGGTCCGACACACCTGGGTGGCAAAGTATTGGCCATTCGGGTGGGAGTAGAAGTGAAGTGTGAAACTGTGATTTCAAGTTCTTGAAAGGACCAGGCATCTCCTTCTCTTTCCCCTTTCTCTTTCCATTGGTTGAAATGTGGCGCTAGAATAGCCACGTTGGAGCACACAGTGAACACCACACATTAAGGATGGTGGAGCTACAAGTTGGAAGGAGCCTGGGCTCCGACACCTTGAGGTCTCCATACCTGACTATAACGTGAGAGAGAAATAAGCTCTATTTAATTTATTGTTTTTTGGGTCTTTTCACAGTGGCTATCTTTATCCTAACTAATACAGTGACCTTGATCAGTTTCCTTTCTGAGCCTCAGTTTTCTCATCTGTGAAAAGGAGACAATCATAATAATACCTACCATGAAGGGCAGTTGTGAGAATGTGATGTCATCTCTTAATAGTGCCTGACACATAGCACACACTCAAAAAATGGTAACAGTTATTAGAACTTTCCCCCTTTCCACAAAGCCTCCAGGAATGGAATTTACCCAGGACATTTGGAAGGCAGGCTGCAGCACAAATGGCATTTGGAAAGGGTGTGGCTATTTGTATTTCTGCTGGCTAAAAAGGAAACCGTTAGCATTCAGTAAAAGATACCACTGGGATTGCCAGTTGTCTGGATTTGACTGGGTAGCTCTATTTTTTGAGCTTCCAGTCCAGGAAACAAACTGAAAAAAGAAAAAAAAATCCAGACGTATAAGTGTGTGTCCAGTATGTCTGTTGAAACCATCTGGCATCCTGGCTGAAGAATTTCAAGATACACCATCCAGATGAATCTCTGTCCTTGACTAAGTGGTAGAATTTCCTTTTATGCATTAATCTCTTTCTGAACCTTTAAAAAGAATTTTACCCCTAATCTAGGCTTCATGTTGAAAACCTTAGGTCTTTGCTTCATTGGGAAAGCAATATGGTGGAGAGTAGCACCGCTCTGGGATATCTGCATTTTAAGAGAGAAGTAGGAAGAGAACAATACTTTTTTCAAAGCATAGGGTGACCATAATCCTCCACATTGGGATGTTATTAATACTTATTCTGGGACAACAAGTACAAACTGGGATTGTCCCCCGAAAACTGGGGTGTTTGGTCATCTTATCAATAAATGAATTAGTTTATTTGAGTGGGGAGAAATCTAGGAAAAGGAAGGCGTATCAGTTAGGATGTTTTCGGCTGCAAGTAAAGGAAACTTGACTCAACTGGCTAAACAACAACGAAATTTTATTATCTTATTATACAAAATTCTACAATTTTATTAGCTTATTGTACAAGAAGTCCAGAGGCAGGGTGGTTCCACAGTTGGTTAATTCAGGAGCTCAGTGACATCAAAGAGTCAGGTTCTTTCCATCTGTCATTTTGCCATCTTTCACTGGTCGGCAATGTCCTCCCTCATGGTGTCAAGATGGCTGCCACACCTCCAAACATCACGGATTCACCCAGTTATAATATAATAGCTAACACTTAGTTGAGTGTCAGGCAGCATTCTAAACACTTTGGATCTATTAAGTATTTTAATCCACGCAACAACCCTGTGAGGTCAGAACTCTTATTGGCCCCATTGTACAGATAGATACATCAAACCCAGAGAGATTAAGTCACTTGCACAAAGTCACACAATACAGAAATGGCGGGGCTGGGATGTGAATCCAGGCAACTGGTATTGAGAGCTACAATAGTGTCCAAAGGCTGAAAAAGAAAAAGGAAGGCGTTGTCTGTGGCACGGCTGGGATTCAAACCGAAGGTTCTAAGCATTTCCCTCTCTGTTTCCTCCAGGCTATATTGCCAGTGCTTTCTGGCAGTGATATGATTTGGCAAAGTTCTGGAGCCCTGACTTAATATGGTATCTATTTGTTCTCATCAGACTTTGAACTAGAGTCTTCTGGGGAAATTTGCTTCTAACAGCAAGACTGCCTTTGGAGAAGTTTTGCCTTGGTCAGTCAGGATGGGTGGCTCAACTAAGTTGATTTGGAAGAGAATTATAGCGTGGTCTGAAGAAATAAACCCTGGCCTGTGTGCTAGCATTGGTTTTGGTTGTTCAGACGTTGTGTCCAATGCCAAAGGTGGAGATGCCTCTCTCCTCTTCTCAGAAAGCTGCTCTTGGTGCTCAGAATGGGGAAAAGACTCCCTAGGTAGCTGGCCTGACTTACTGAGAACTCATTTGCATTTGGAAAATGATGGTAATCCTGGGTGGTCTGATTACTCATTTCTCACTTGGTTTTTCAATTTGGGTTGGAACAAAATCACCCCTTGTTTTTCCTTGTTTTATCATAATTATTTTTTCATTTAATCAGGGCTTGGGAAGGGGGTCCTTTAAATCCCGAGCCTGCAGAATCTGAGAGGGTCTTGTCAGGGAAGAAGGAACCATCTGTCTAACATTCCCAAGCAGCATTAACTTCTTCCCTACGACTGTGAAACTCATGCAATAGAAATCAAATGGAATTCCCCAGCTATTTGTGAAGTACATGGCAACAGAAACTCTAAAATTGTCCCTGTAGAAGTTCCCTATCATTATTATCACTTTTTTTTTCCTGCTTTGAACTGAAAGGTTTTTATTTTTTCTCTTTTTTCTCTGTTCTTTTGGTGAATGTTTCCCAGCTATGGCCTGTTTTAAGCCCTGTTCTGGAGATAAATAGGGAGCTAAAGTCTCCCCCCACTGGAGATCCTGAGGGCATGGGGGGAGGTGATGGGGAAGAAGGGAGAAGTCAAGGCTGAAACAGGGGTAGGAAAAGGAAACCTACCCGTTTGTGTTGCTTAGTCGTTTGTTGCTCTGTGCCAGGATTAGCTGGGAGGCAGACAGGCCGTGGGCCAAGGGAGTCCCCATTGATGTCAAGTGTTGAGTTCCCTGCCTGAGTCATGAGATCTGGGGTAGGCTGTGACCTGAGATACAGTTCTGAAGGTGCCACCAACCAACTCTGGAGAAGCTAAAAGTATCTCACGTATTTTTCGTTTGTTTGTTGATTATTCATTTGGGTATTGTCCTTCCCTCCACCCCTGGACATAGTAGGTGCTTCTGGCAGACACTTAGGATGACAGAACCCCAAGTCATCTAGGCAGCCACGTTCCAGGAGATGGAGCAGGACTGTTCTAAGTTGATGGTGACAACCCTGTTCTTCACTGGGTACTAGTGAAGGGTGGTCACGTGACCCAGTCTGGCCTGTGAGGTGTAAGGGAAAGCCTGATTGCTGGGGGCTTTGGGGAAAGTATTCTATCTCTGATGAGAGGCACAGAGAAGAGCCCCCTTTTCCTTTTCTTTTGTTTCCTGCTTTGGAGTTGTGTTAGCAGGTGAAGTTCCTATTGTAGCCACCATCTTGCAACTCTGAGGCCCCAAAGTTTGGAGAAAAAGCCACCATGATGAGCTCAAAGGTGCCTTGGTCCTTGATGATGTCACCAAGTTCTGAACCAGCCAGAAGAACCAACCTCCTCTGGGTCTTTTGTTACATAAACAATGTCCTTGTGTTTTAACCCATCAGTAGCCCATTTTTCTCCTCCTTGCAGCCAAATGCATCTGAATGGATTCAGCACTTAATCCACGAGTTGAATAAATAGAAACCTTCCCTTACTGAGTGCTTGCTATTTGCTCTGAGCACTTTCCATGCATTAACTTAGGCCTCTTTGCAACAACATTATGATGTAGGTATAATTATTATCCTCAGTTCACAGATGAGGAAAACGAGGTAGAGAGAACTTAAGTAATTTATCAAAAGTTGTATCACCTTTCACTGGGGGTGGAATGGTGGGGAGAAATAGCCCAGATGAATCTACTGAGGGAGTAACAGAATGTAGATGGGATGGGGTGGGCCAAGGGTGGGCTCCATCCACCCATGCGGAAATGTTTGGAGGGTCTTATTGGAAGTGTGGGCCAATTCTTGGATGAAGCATGGGATTTATGTGCATGTGCACACGTGTTTATGAAACGTTTCTCTAAAAGTGAAGTGAATCTTCTGTGGTTACAGCTGGGAAGGGAACTAACATTTACTGAGCACTTAGTATGTGCCAGCTCTCTGTGTCAGGTACTTTGTATCAGTGGTTCTCAACTGGAGGCGATTCTGTCCTTTAGGGGACATTTGGCAATGTCTGGAGACATTTTTGGTTGACACACTGGGTAGAGAGTGCTACTAGAATCTAGTGGGTAGAGTATGCTACGAAATGTCCTTCAAAGCACAAGATGGCTCTCCACTACTAAGAATTACTCCAAATACCAACAATAGTCCTGAGGTTGAGAAACCCTGCTTTACATACATTGTTTTCTCTTACAAAGACTCACATTTTAGAGATTAGGCAACTGAGGCTCAGAGAGGTGAAGCGTTTTGGCCAAAGTACAGAGCCAGTTAGAGTTGGAGCTGGGATACAAATGCAAACCAGTTTCATTCCACAGCCATGCTGCTCCCACTATGTACTCCTCTTGTGGTAGATAGAATTTAAAGATGAGGCAACCAAGGCTCAGAGAGGTGTTGTGACCAGTCTAAGGTCACACAGCTATGCTACTCTAGAGACCTCTACAGTTTTCTGAGAACCTTGGGAGTCAGCCATCTTTTGGATACAATTGACTCCACTACCCAAGCCTGGTAGGCTCACCTACCTCACACCGTTTACTCACTGCCCAGGGGAACTTCACTCACCCAAGGCCCAGATCAATTGCCAACGCTGTCCATTATCCTAAAGGAACAGAGCTTAGAGGGCAGAAGCTACCCACCCCATTTTTGTCCTGTGTCTTTAGGCACTTCCAGTATTTACCCAGAGGCCAGTGGGAGAACAATCCTGGGTGTTTGGAACAGAAAATAAATAATAATGTCACTCCCTTAAAGGATAATTAGTCTACAGGGGATATTATATGAATCAGTTAATACACTGCAGAGACAATACAATCTCTGGTAGGGATTGTGTAGACAGTTTGGGGAATAGGGTCTGGCCAAGAGGGCTGTTTATACATTTATAGAGAACTTTCTAGGTGCTGGACACTATCCAAAGTACTCCCTATGGATTAACACATAACCCTATGCAGGACCCTGTGAGCTAGGTACCATTTTTATTCCCATTGTATTGATGAGAACACCGAGGCACGTGAGGAAACTAGCCTAAGGTCACCCAGCTGGCAAGTAAGGTAGCTAGGATTTGAACCCGATCACCGTATCTTCCTATGAGGCAGGTGAGGTCGCTTTCGCTTGTCAAGCGTTTGCTAATTATCAAGGTCACACACAGCAGCCTGGACTAGGAGCCGGGTTCCCAAGGCCTTATCCTGGGCAGTGGGTGGATGGGAGGGGGGCGCGGGCAGGGCAGTTGCCACTTGATTAGTAACTGAGAACAGATAATTTCTTCTGGGAAAGGTGGGAAGGGCTGGTTCAGTTCATGGGGGCAAAGAAGTTCAGAAAGAAAAAGGAAGAAAGGAAAGAATAAGGGAAGAGAAAAGAGGGAGTGAGAGAGATCGAGAGAAAGAATCGCGCATCTTCCTTCTCAAGGTCGTGGCAGAATACCAGGGCACCCAAAAGGCTGGGTGTCCCAGAGGCCACACAGCTCGGTCGGGGGCCGACCCTTTTTCTTCCCAGGGCTGGCGCGGGTCGGGGAGGGCTTGCTCCTGAGCGCCTCCGCTGCGAGCTTTCCCAACCCGGTGTTTACTCAGTCGGAGCAGCTGCCGTGGCGGCCGGACCTGCGTGCGTGTGCCTGTGCGCGCTGAGTGTCGCGTGTACCGGGTGGGAGTGGCGTAGCCCGCGGAGAGGGTGGGGGCGCCACGCGTCCCAGCGTGGAATTGGTGCGCTCGCCTCCGAGCTCCGCGGGGTTCCTTCCGGAGGGCTCCCGCCCGAGCGCCCCGAGAGCCCCCGCTCCGGTCGCGCCGAGCTTCCGACGTCGCTGCAGAACGCCGCGGCGCGTCTCTGCGGCTCAGCGCGGCGTGGCACTTGGCAGACGCTCCCTGGGCGGTGCGAGCATTGGGGCCCGCCGTCTGGGAGCCCCGAGGGCCGCCTCCTCCCGCCCCTGGGCCAGCCTCCGCGCTTTGCCTCCGCCCCCAGTCCCTCCGACCAGCCTGCTTGCTGCTCCATGCGCTGGGCCCGCCGCTGAGTCCGGCCCGGCGGCGCGCCCCGTCGGGATGGGGCGCTTGGACGCTTGAGTCACCGTTCGGCGCGACCTCCGTGCGGGGGAAGGAGCCGGCGCCGCGCGGCCTCGCTAGAATGGAGGTACCCGGCGGCAGCGATCCCAGCGGCGACGGGGCTGGGGATGGTGCCCACCCGGACCCCCGGGCCCCCGGCGCCGCTGCACCCAGCTCCGGCCCGTGCACGGCAGCCCGGGAGTCGGAGCGCCAGCTGCGCCTTCGCCTCTGTGTCCTCAACGAGATCTTGGGCACTGAGAGGGACTACGTGGGCACCTTGCGCTTCTTGCAGTCGGTAAGTGTGTCCCAGAGAGCGCGGGGACAGCGGAGCGCCGGGGCCTCTGCGCGGAGCGGTCCCCACAACCTGTGGCCGCGGTCCCTGGGGGTCGCAAGAGTTGCTTCTGGGGCTTCCGCAGGGGACGTAGAGAAGTGAGGAGACCCGGGCTCCTCCAGAGCTGGGTTGTCGCCTCCCTGGTGGGCCCGCAGTCCCGCCTCAACCCGGGGTCTCCCGCATTCCGTCCCCACCCCCCTCAACCCCCGGCACGGTGCCCTTTTGTCTTTTTGTTTCTCCCTCCCCGCCTTTCAAATAGTTTTAAAATTAGTTACATCCGCGGGCTCTGGGACCCAGGCGCCGGGAGCTTTCGCTCCTGAGTTGTTTTCCCCGGGGCTTTCTTGGTCGCCTAGTGCACCACCGACTCCTCATCCAGAACGGATCCTGGAAATTCTAGAGCCTAGCGTCCCGCCGCGCCGAGTAGAGTAGGACAAAACTCAAAGCCGGAGGAGGAACGGAGGTGGACAAAACCCCAGAGTAGGACCGTGGTCCCCACTCATACGCTTTTGCGGGAGCTTGGAGAGAGTGGGGTTCGAGCTCACGACTCGGTAGTCCAACCCCCGCCCCCACCCAACTCCAAGTGGGAAAACCACAGCGACATATTCTGTAAAATAACAACTGAGCGCTTACTATGTGGCAGGCGCCTACATGTGACAGAAGGTTTAACCTTTACAAGTGGCTCACGAAGTAGGGACGAGTGTTTCTCCCATTTTTTTAGATGGGAGAGTTTAGTTCCAGAGAGGTTGAGTAACTTGCCCAGAATTACACAGCTGGTTAATTGAGGATAGTGGGTTTTGAAGCGGGGCAGGCCCAGCCGGTGCTCTAAACCCCTATCCTATGCTGCATTTTGTTTTCTTCTTCTTCTTCCTCTTCTTCTTCTTCTTCTTCTTTTTTTTTTTTTATGTGAAAGGGAGGAAGGGACCGCTTCCCTACTCTCCTAGGAAGTGAGAAAAGTGGCTAGGGAGTGGAGGGGGTGGGATGGGCCGCAGCCTTGCTGGAAGTTAGGAGACTCCAGGGCTTTAATCTCTGTGCCTCCTGCTGGGACCTCATTTACTCCCTTCTCTGCTCTAGGAAGTCTTTTAATCCTAGTTCAGGAAGGACTGGTGGGGGCGGTGGTGGTTCCTTAGAGACCTCAGAGCCAAGCTCTGCAGCTTCCAGTCTCTGAGGGGAAGAGGGAGACTCTGGCATCCTCTGGGGTCCCCAGTAGCTTGGGGGTGTAGTTGAGGCTGTGTGAGGTCCGAGTTCCATCTCAGGGAGGAGAGAGACCTTCTCTCTATGAAAAGACGTGTTGTGTGTGCGTGTGTGTGTGTGTGTGTGTGTGTGTGTGTGTGTGTGTTTTGGAGGGCCGGGTAAGTTGTACAGAGGCATTGAAAACCATTTGGCTAAAGGACCCTTCTAGAAAGAAAGGCCTGTGAGAATAAGGCAGGGTTAGCATTTCCCCCCCATCTCTCCCTCTCACAGTTGAAAAAAAAAAAAAAAAAGAATCTGCTCAGTTTGAAGCTGGCTGTTTCTGAATTAAAGATGTAGCCAGCCCTGGCATCTCTGAACAATGTCAAGTTCTAGGCAACTCCTCACTTCTCCATCTGAGCCACTCCTTGCTCCTCAGTCAGGAAGGGAGAGAGGAAAGACAAACCGATTTTTGTGTTAATGGGACAGAAAGCCCTTACCCTAGATGGTGTGGTGTGTTTCAGAACAGATATAAATTGCGCTTGGGTTAACTGTGGTTTTAAATTGTCCACGTGTAGAGTCTGAGGAAGCTGGGATAATGAAAATTGATTGGAATCAATCATTCTTGTTAAAGAAATATGAAAAAAAGATTTCTCTGCTTCCACATTATCTCTTTGGCACTTTAAATTTGCTGAGTTCTTAATTTTTTTTTTTTTGATTGACCTTTCAGTTCTGAGATGAGCTGGTTCCAACTTTGACATCTTGGATCAGTCATGCCACCTGTCCTGGACTCAGTTTCCCCACCTGTAAAACGAAGGGAGGGGAATCCAGGCGTCCTTTTTGCGTTGTCCTTTTGGGTGTCCCCAAGCTGGTGCCAGAAATGGACTGATTGTGTAACATGACCAGCCATACCTTGTTTGTGAGCTGCAGAAGGCCTCTCTTGTTTTGCTCCACTAGAAAGGGCCCCTAAACAACCCAAGGCCTTTTCGTTTGGAAAACCCAGGGCTCAGAGCTTCAGGAACTGCTAATTACCCAGGCTTTCCACGCAGCAGCGAGGCTGGCAGCCTGCAGGTTGTGATTCTCTTCTGTCTTCCCACTCTCTCCTCCCAGCCTTTATACTTGCTAAGGGATTTTTGCCCCCTGCTCCTGGCTCGGGAGAATGGAAGAACGCTCAGTAAACCCTCCCTGCTTTTAATTCCATGTGGCAGAGGCAGACCTCGCTTGAAGGGCTGCCCTGGCCTCTGTGTCCCTGCTTTTAAGGTTCCTTTGCCAGTAGAAACGAAGCCTTTGTGTAGACTGAGCATTGTGGGAGGTGTAGAAAAGTCAGGTCTAGGTTTCTACACTCAAGGAGATGACAGTGTCGTGGAGGGTGGCAAAAAGGGGGTTTATAAAAATTCCAGTGCAAGGCTAGGCTCTGGAGGCAGACTGCTTGGGGTCGTGTCCTGGGGCTCTGTGACCTTAGGCAAGTGGCTTAACCTTTCTGAGCCTCACTTTCCTCATCTGTAAAATGGGGGAGGATAATAGCTCTTAGAGGGTTTTTAAGAGGATAAGTGAGTTATATAAATAATTGGTTGGTGCAAAAGTAATTGCAGTTTTTGTCATTATTTTTAACCTCTTAAACCGCAATTGCTTTTGCACCAACATAATATATATAAAGCATTTAGAACAGTGTCTGGCAGGCTGTAAGGCATATGAGTTATGATCATTAATTATTGTGTTATATGATAATTAAACAAATAATACAGGTGATTAGGGTTATAGGATTCCAGCACCCAGACAGAAGGGGTGGTCAGGGAGGGCTTCCTGGTGGAAGTGAGATCTGAGTCAGTGCTGAAAGGAGGGTAGGGACAGTAAGTGAATTTCCTTTTGACCGTCTAAACTCTGGCCACAGGAACCAGTGGTTTTATTGGGTTCCGGGCCTGGGACTCTGTGTTTTCTCCAGAATTTCCCCATCTTTCCACACTTCCTTCAATAACTGGATCGCACCTCCTCCCCCATCTCCAAGGGTAATGACTTTGGTGTGTTGTTTTGTGTGTGTTTATTTAAGTCATGCACGGAAAGGCAAGGACAGCCCTCTTGCAGAGATGCTGGATCTCTCTTGGGGGGCACTGCAGAGGTTGGGGGAATATTGCCCTGGCTTCTGACTCTGAACCTTGGCTCTATGTTGAGTGCACCCTGTGTGCTCTTGGGCAGTGTCGATAATGGTAACAACAATGGCAATGACAATATAGGAGCCAACACTGATTCATCACTTACTGTTTTAAGCACTTTGCATGTATCCTGTGGAGGGAGTGCTGTTGCGATCCCCATTGACAGAGGAGGAAACTGGGGCAAATATAGTTTAAGTGAGCTTCCCTGGGTCACGTCGACAGCATTGCCAGGATTTGATCCCAGGCTGCCCTCCCTAGAACTATGTCCCTAGCCACTTCGCAGACTGCTTCTGGCTTACAAAGAGCTTGGCACATGATTTATTAAGGTGGTAGAACTGGGATTCGAACCCAGACCTGTGTGACTCTGACCCTCTGCCTGTGCTTCCTCTGGTTACTTCCCCTGTGTGACTCCTTTTCTCTCTTCCGCAGAATGGCCAGAACTGTAGAAGGATGGAAATGTCAGGCTGCTGGGTTCCTCCTCTGTAATCCGTGTCCGTTCATGGCGTGAGGGTTGAGGGTGGGAATATGGAGCCTGGCTGCTGGTATTCAGATGCTGGTTTTACCCCACACCGACTCTAGGTGGCTCTGGCTCTGGGGCAGGTCACCAACCTGCTCTGTGGCTCAGTTTCCAGCTCTGTACAGTGGGCATAGTCTAGCACCTGGGTCATACGGGTATTGTAAAGCTTGAATGAGCTTGAAGCTAAAGCTCTTAGAACTGTGCCAGGCACATAGTAGGTGCTCGGAATGCTATGGTGGCTTTTTTGGGATATGCAGCAGTGGGGGCCAGATGACGTCATTGTTTTTGGGCTCAAAGTCTTGCCCCTTAAAGAGGAGGCTGAGTGAGCCTTGGGCCCACCTGCCTCTTGCTTGGATTGGTTTGGGATTCCTGCCTACAAGGGGGCAGCCCTCAGGGGCAGGTGCCAATAAGTCCTGGTGATGGGTGTGCCAGCTGGGCAGTGGTGGAAAGAGAAGGGGAGCCTGGGCGGATGGGCAGAGAGACTCCCTGGTGGGGGTTGGTCAGCACCCTTCTCAAGGGCTCCCCTTGGCTGGGGCCAGAGACCTATCAGTCTCAGGCATCCAGAGGGTCTGCCTCACCCGCTGGGCTGGGCCAGGGTCCGTGAAGATCAGGGGGTGTGGGCAGAGAGCTCCCAGAATGCTTTCTGTGGTTCTGCTTTTTTGGGGGTAGGAGACCAAAGCTTTCCTTCTCATTGGAGCTCTGCTGCCAAAACAAGAAACTGTGGTTTTGTGTTGTCACTATTTTTTTTTTCTTTTCAATGTTCTCTGCTCCTAGTCTGACACCAGGGAGCAGTGCTGCGGGGTGGGGGTGGGGGCTCAGTTTTCATTCTGCAGTCACTGAAGCAGAGTGGCCTACCAGTGACTTGGGGGCTTTCACAAGGTTGTATTGCGAAAAGTAGGCCACTAAGAAATGTGTATAACACAGTTCCGCTTTGGGAAAATAAACAATAACCATAGTATACACATGTACTTTGTGTGTATAACATTATAGGAGTTTGGAGAAAAGGCTAGACAGATGTGTATCTTGTGGAGAAAAGCAAGCAGGAAAATAAGAAAGGGAAACTGTACTAAGAAGTCCTATTTGTTATTGCCTTTTCGTAGAAAATTATGCATACGGACATGCGTTTTTACAAAATGCCAACAGAATTATATTTTCAGCACGACTGTTAGGTTTGTGCACCAGCGATAGTAATAATAATTTGCTAACACTTATATAGTGCTAAATGTTCGCAAGTCCTGTGTAAAGCATTCTCTATGTATCAACTCAAAAGTTCCAGTAATTATTGTGCTTCCCATTTTAAAAAGGACACGAAGGCACAGAGAGGCCAGGTCAGTTTCCCAAGATCACACAGCCTGACTAACCTGGGATTCAAACCCAAGTATTCTGCCTGCATAGCCCACATCCTTTCCCATTGCCCTGAACTGCCTCAGCATGGTGCTGTGCCCATGACCAAGATTACGGCCTTTGTGAGACCTCTGGGCAGCCCAGGTAGGCAAGAACCGTGAAGCCAAAGGTTTCAAATTACCTGAGCTTTAGGATACGGAAAAGCCTGGACCAGGCCATTTTGTACTGGGTTGAGCATCATCAGGAAGTGAGTGAAAATCTTTTGCTGATAAAATCCTGTGTCAGCAGGAGTTAGATGGGCCCTGTCTTTCACGTATGGCAAACAGAGCTGTGAAAAGCTAAAACCATAAAGAAATTAGTTGCTTTTCTCAGCGTGCCGGGATTTATGGAACGCGTGCTGTGTATTTCAGGCAGTGTTCTGGACCAGGAAAATGCAGCCATCAACAGGGCACGCGTGCTCCTTGTCCTGGGAAGGATGACCCAATGGAGATGCTAGAACTCACGCATTTGAATGAGTGTTTCTTCAAACGAATATACTGGACACACATTCACTATTATTCTGGTGTTTGCCCTTGTAGCTGGTTATCTGTCACTTGAAGAAGAGGTTGATGAGGTCGGTGTCCCTGGCTTTTGGAGGCTTCAGGGCACCCCCTTCTTAGAGAGTGTCCCCTTTATCAAGCCAGTGAGCAGAAGACCTATTTGGCTTGGGGCCACTCCCTCAGAGCAAGGAACCCACATCCTCTTTGCTTCACTTGCCCCCTCCACCCCTTAAAGCATTTGTACGAGTTAAGTCTTTGAAGCAGGCCATGCCTGGCTACAGAACTTGACCTCTCAGACTTGTGTGATTTCTGTCCTTTTTTCCAACAGGCACAGGCTGTCTGGCTGGAACCCTGGCAGGAGGTGGGTGATCAGGGTGGGGCTGACCCTCAAACCAGCATGTGCTGTCCCCCTAGCCTCATTCCCTGGGCACAGGGTGAGGTCAGCTGATTCCAGCCTCAGAGTTTAGGAGACATAGAACTTGAGAACAAGTTAGGGGTGGGGCATCTGAATCTCCTTGTTTTTTGCAGGTGAAACCACACCCCCCCCCGAAGAACCCCCCCCCCCCAGAAGTTGTAGTCCCCAGAGGGAGATGAACTCTAGTCAAGGGTGGTGGCCCTGCAGCTGGTCAGGGTTCCATCCTGAAAGTTCTGGGACGAGGGCTTGGGTGGCTCATGTCCTTCCCTGGGGATTTGTGTTTTTTGCCTGGATCAAAGGTCCCTCTTAAAGAGGTTCCATAGGGGCATTTCCGGACCTAGCAGCTGGTTTGGGGTGAATCCTTCCATCTTTCAACCCTCAGCACTGTTGTCATACTGGGATGCGATCATTCTTTGTTGTAGGGGGCTGTCCTGGGCATTGTAGGGTGTTTAATAGCATTCTTAGCCTCTACCCACTAGCTACCCATAGCACCCCCTTCCTCCAGTTGGGACAAATATATTAATATATATAAATAATATATAAATATATTACTATTTCATATACATAGCGTGATACAGTTTATTATTTTCATCCAGCCATGTATCTTGGGTTCATGGTTAAGAGCATGGACTCTAGACAGACGCCCTGGGTTCAAATCTCAGCTCCGCCCCTGTGTGACCTTGGGCAAGTCCTTTTGCCTCTCTGAACCCTGGTTTCCCCATCCGCAGAACGGAGATGATCGCAGCCCTCAGCGGGTTGCTGTGAGGAACCAGTGTAGTCATGCGCGTGCCTGGCCCAGCTGAGCACTCAGACGGGGTCTGTCTCGCCCCGGTACCTGCTGGGGCCTCTCCCGTTCTCCGAGAGGAAGCTCCCGGCAGGAAGGGAAGCCCTCTCGCCTCCCAGCCCTGTGTGGATTTTTAAGTTTATTTTTATTTTCTCAGCTCCTTGAGGACCAGAAGGGGATCTGCCTGCCCCTCTTTTGTCTTGTGGTCAGACACTCAATCTGTGTTTACCCTCCTGCTTCCTTCCCCAGGGTGGAACTGACAGATGATCCCTTGATTCTGGGCCAGGGGAGGCGAGGCTATTTCAGGCTGGCAGGACCAGGGCCATGAAGGCTGGTAGAGGCAGGTGGCATTGGCCACCAGGATCTGGGGTTTTGTACTTTTCCCCTTGCAGGGGAGGGTGGTATCATCTGTAAGGAGCTGCTCTCGGGCGGAGCAAGGCCAGGGTCAGAGCAGGGTGTGGGCAGTCAACGCATTCGTTCACTGGTTCATTTATTCATTCACTAACTGGACATTAAGCGCGTACTATGTGCCAGACGCTGGGCTAGGTGCTGGCATGTGCCCCGGACACGATAGACAAAGTCCCTGCCCTTGTAGAATCGTCAGGTGGGACAAAGAGATCACTTGAGAAAGTGACAAGAGGTGTAAAAATAGTAAGAACATAATCCACGGAGACCCTACTTTGTGTCAGGCATTGTGCTAAGTGCTTTGTGTGGATTATCTCTTTGAGCCCTTGCAACAACCCTCTGGGGTAGGATAGATAACACCATTGGGCCTATTTTGCAGATGGGGAAACTAAGGCCCAGAGAGGTTGAGTAACTTGCTCAAGTCCACACATTTGGGGAATAAGTGCACCAAGAAGGTAATGAAATGGGGATATGTTGGTGATAGGGATGGTGGCATCTATTGAGATGGAGCGGTCACGGAAGGCCTCTCTGAGGAGGAAGCATCTGATTTGAGTCCTGTGGCAGAGGAGGAACCAGCTGTGGAAAGAGTCAAGAGAAGTGTGTTCAAGTAGAGGGACAGAATGGGCCAAGGCCCTGAGGCAGGACCATGCTTGGCTTGTTAGAGGAACAGCTAGAGGCTAGAGTGGTTGGAGGGGAGAGTGAGTGAGATGAGCTTGGCGTGGGTCGCAGGGGCAGGCGGCATGAGCCTCTTAAGCACGGTGAGCAGTTTGGGTTCCATTCTTAGTGGGATGAAGAGCCCCTGGATGGTTTTGAGCAGGGGTGTGGCATGGTCTCGTTGATGCTCTGAAAATCAGAACTGCCAGTGGCCTTCCCAAGGTCCCAGCGGCCACCTCCTGCATCCAGCCTGGACACCCATCCAGGAGGGAGGACCACACCTTCCCCTCCCCCGAGCAAATTCCACGTCTGCTCCCAGGTTGTTGTGGGACCCAGGGTCGTCTCTGTCCCCTGTCTGGGTCTCAGCCTCCTCATGGTTACTGTGTCTGAGTCCAGCACCTCTGGAGATGTGTTGGCCCCTCTTTGTGGCCTGGACATGGACAGGCTGTGCGGTGGCCACTGGTGGGAAAGGCTGTTGATGTGAGATGGGTCCCTGCTTCCTGTGAGGGAGGGAGACACCCTTTGTTTTCTGTTCAGGAAACTAATTTGCATGATTAAAAACTGTTTGATGGCACCTCCAACTCCACCCTCCTCGCATTGTAGCCATCCTAACAACAGCTTACATGACATTAGCTCTCACCTCTGCCCTCTGACAGATGTCTTTTTCAGACCCATTTCAAAGGTGAGGAAAACCGAGCTGCAGAGAAGGTCAAGTGACTTGCCCAAGGAAACACGGTGGGGAAATGGCCAGGGCTATTGCAGTTGCCTCCTCCCTCTGCTCTCACCCTTGCCTCCCACATTCTGTTCTCCATACACAGCCAGAGGGGTCCAGTTAGCACTTATGTCAGCTCACACCCTGCCCTGCTCCAAGTCCTCCGGCCTCTCCCACTCCCTCAGCAGAAAAGCAAAGCCCTTAGAATGGCCTGGAAGATTCTGCAAGATCTGCCTCTGGTGCTTCACTCTTCTTCTTTTTTTCTCATACAGTTGTTTTTAATTGAGATATGTTTTACACACCATAAACCGCACTTTCTCAAAGTGTACGATTCGGTGGTTTGAATATCTTCACAAAGTTGTACCATCATCACCACGGTCTAACTCCAGAATCTCCTCTTGCTCATGCTCCTTCCCTCATCCCCTTTCCAGCCACATTTGCCCTTTTGCAGATGCGTCAGGCATGCTCCTGCCTAGGGGTCTTCTCACTTGCTCTGTCTGGAATGCTCTTCTCCCAGTCTTCCTATTGCTCACTGCTTCAGGCCTTTGTTCAAAAGGTCTTGTCCTTGAGAGGTCTTTTCTGACCTCCTCCCCCCACCATTCAAAATTGCACCCTACCCCCACCTCACCCCTTCCTATCTCCTATCCCTGTGTTCTTTTTTATTCACTTTGTCTCTCTGGCATCAAGAACAATGCCTGGCACATAGTAGGTGCTCATTAAATATTTGTTGAATGAAAAAAATTCTTCTACACACATGTTTATGGTTTCTTATGTAAAGCGATTATCTTGATGCATATAACTGCTAGGTATCTTTGTGCAGACCTTTGGGGATTGAGGACGGAGATATTATAGTTTGATGTTCTCTAACTTAACCAAAGGCATGGGAGTGGTGTGGGCTGAGGGGGTTCTGCACAGGAGAATTTTCTGCGCTGTCCTGCTCAAGCACCCAGCGTCTGGCCCAGACTGTCTGCATCTGAACTGTGTCTCTGCCCCTCAGTGGCTTTGTGACCCTGGGCAAGGAGCTTCCTGTCTCTGGACCTCGGTTTCATCTGCTCTCCCCACCAACCTCCTATTTCCCCGCACTCACTATTGCCTGGCCCCACCAGCTTTCTTTCTGTTTTTGAACCGTACTAGGCTGGTTCCAGCCTCTGAGTCTTTTCATTTGCTGTTTCTCTTGCCTGCAACACCTTGACTGTGCTTGGGATCAGGTGCCCCTTCCTATCTTTGAGTGTCACTTTGTCATAGAGCCTCCAGTCCCTTTCTCTAAGTCACCACACCTGTTCTTCTTTGTACTTGTCACTCTCTGAAATTATCCTGTTTACTTGTCTAGTGGCCGCCTCCTCCATTCGAATATAAGTCACTTGAGGTCAGGACCCTGGTCTGCTGGGTTCGCTGTTTAGTATCAGTCAAAGGAGTGAGTGAGTGAAAGGGATTGAATGGGGCACATGCTGTGACAGAGACCCTCCTGGGTCCTGTCACTTCCTTAATGAGTGGCCTTGACTTTGGGGGGCGTGGACTTCTGGGGGGAGTGGCTACAGACAGGCGTCCTTGGCCGCCTGCCCTTACCACACGGGGAGGGCAGAGGGAGCGCTGTGTGGTCCCAGCCGCCAGCTGTTGGCCAGCCCGGCCGTTGATTGGGTGGTTTTTAAGATGTATTTTCCCTTCATCACAAAGGTCATAAATACAGCGGGCGAGTGTGTGTCAAAGCACGTTTCCTTATGTCTGTTCAACTACAGGCACTCTGTCTGTGGAACCAAGTAGGGGACTATGTTTTGTGTGTGTCCCTGACTGTACATTTCTCCATACCTGCAGGGGTCTAGACACAAAATCCCAGTGTGCTGTATTTATGGGCAATTTGATATATTGTTTCAAAGTTAACTTTTTGGTAAATTTTTATGTTGACATTTCACGAATACAGAGGACTCCTGTATACCCTACACCCAGATTTACCAGGTGTTAGCCATTGGCTCCATTTGCTTTATCGTCCCCTCCACGTCTCCTCCCCCGTCTCCCCTGCACACGCACACATGCACGTACAATTATTCTCACTACTTTGACCTATTGAGAGTAATTATAGACATGATGCCCCTACATAACTCGGTATGTATCTCCTAAGAACACGCATATTCTCTTAGGTAAACACGGTGCAATGAACAAAATCAGGAAATCTAACCTGGATACTAAATTCTATACTCCACAATCTATATTCCGATTTCATCTATTTTCCCCCAAATGTCCTCTATAGCGATTGCCCCCTCCCCATTCCCATCCCCAATCCAGAGTCCAGTCCTGGATCGCACATTATATTTAGTCGATCTGTCACTTTGGTGATTGTGCTGGTGGTGGAAACTCCGCTAAGATGAGGCTCTGTCGACGCTTGTCCTGGGCCGCCACGTACCGGCCCGTGACCTTGGGCAATGACTCTTGGGCCTCCTTAGCTATAAAATGGGGAAATTGTTGTTCCCACCCTGCCGGCTCGTTCTTCTCCTCCACACATTTTAGGGAACACCTACTATGCGCCTGGTTCTGTTGTAGGTGCCAGGGATACAGCAGACTCAGGGCAGGTTGCCATCTGGGGCCCCGGGCGGGGCTGCTTATTTAGGTGGAGTGAAGCAGTAAGTGCTGGGTATGGTGCTGGCTCCGAGGGACACCTGCCATGTCCTGGCACATTTGCTGTCACTGCTCATAATATGGGCAATTTGGAAAATAAAGGTGAGTAAAAAGATCTCACCCTTCCAAACAGCCCTTTCAGCTTTTGGTGCATTTCTTCTCGTCCTGTGCATGTTGTCTTAGCCGAGGTGTGATCACACTGCACACACAATGTTATTTCTTGCGTCTCTTCCTTCTGAGTGCTTCCTCATGTCACGGCCAGCACTCTTCTCCACCAAACCTGCAGTGGCTTCATGATGAAACATGGGGGCTCATCCCGCGGTCCAGGTTGATCCTGGCTCCATACTGGCTGTGTGATCGTGGGCAAACTGCTTTGTTTGTGCCTCAGTTTCCTTATTTCCGAAAGTAGTGCGTACCTGTTAGATTGAAGGGGGAACTAGACGAATTCAGGTCTATAAAATTCTCAGAACACGGCCTGGCACATAGTAGGTGCTCCCGATACATTAGCTATCATCCTCATTATCATAATTGTTATTATTTTCCCCATTCCTTTTATATTGGGCATTTATATAGTTTTCAGTTTTTCAAAGTTACAGACCACGTGTCTCTTCATTCAAGCTGCCAGTTCTCTCATCGATTTCTTAACTATGGCTGAAGAAGCCTTGGTTCAGGGCCTTTTTTTTCTTTACTAACCCAAATAAACCACTGGCAACTGGAGTCCTGGAATCAGGTTGTCCGGGCTGCCAAAGACCAAGACATCATCTCAGCCATTCATCTGGAAGGCGAAACAGAGGCTCTGAGCCGTTTGGTGATGTGGCCCAGGCTTACCGAGTGAGTCTGTGCCTGAGATGGAACTTGAACGCACGTTTCCTGACTTCTGTCCCAGGAAGTTCTGCTTTTGTCCAACAGTCAAGATACCTTGGAGGTCAGAGGGAGGCTTAAGTCGTGTCCGGATGAGTTGGAGGAATCCTGTACGCCCACAGGATTTCTGTGTCTTCGGGAAACTTCCCTATCAGATTCTCTGACGTCAGTGACCCAAAGTGGTGTGTGTGTGTGTGTGTGTCCTTGCTGTAGGTCCAGGTCCTCTGCTAGCTGCTAAAGACAAGGATGTGATCAGAGCAGAGCCTCTTGCTGTCATTCATGATCCACAGGTCCATGGTACCACTGGTCCAAACGGGGTCCTCAGGCCAGCTCAGGCCTATAAGTAGGTTTTGTCAGGCCCGTACAGTGTTACATTTTTTTTATTCATTGCCAACTTTGAAAAATCAGGAAATTTCATACGAAAATCTATAGTTCTGGCTTCTGCAATAATCAGAAGATTTATCCACCTCAAGCTTGCATTCCTACAGGTGAACACGTAGTTGGAGCTGACTTAGCAGTTGCCTTCTTTAGGCAGGGCTTGCAGTTTTCAGTTTGCCACAGACCCCACTGTTCCCTAATATCCCTGACGTTGAAATCAAAGGTTGGTTGCCATTTTTCATTGGGATTGTCCTACCGTTTTTGTGTGTTTTTTATTTTTATATATATATATATTTTTTTTTTGGTGTGTGTTTTTTTAATAGTAGAGTTAAGAGGACAATGGAATATTTCTTCTAGCCCTTGTTTCTATTAAATGGAAAACTCCAAGCCAGACCAAGAGGGTCACATGTTCTTTTAAAAAGTAGGAGGTGGCAGGTAGGTCTTTGGAAAAAAGATGTGACTTTTTTAATAAGCAAAAATGTGTTTTAAAAAAATGTATTTAATAAGCAAAAAAGTGCTTTTCTGTTAAAGGGATACAACTTTCATTGCCATTATGAAGAACGTCCATCCCGCCACCCCTCACCCCTTTCCTGCCCGGCCCCTGTAGGCATTTGAGGTTGAGATGCATGTTCCAGTTTGTGGTGGTCCTTCTGTGCCCTGAGATGGTAGAAGGAGAGAAGGTGGTTCTCCCTTACAGAGGGTGATTCTGTTACCCCAACTTCCACTTCCTCTGGCCTGTGGCCAATCACTCTCCTTTTTTTCAACATCAGCTATTGAACTGGAGGTTCCCACATTCGTCTGTCTTACTCACTGAATCTTGTTCTGTACTTAACACTCCTTTGGAAGACCCTGGAGTGCAGACCCCAGAGAGGAACCCGTGGGTTCCTACAAGGGTGTGAGCGGCTGGGGCTGCCCTCTGGGGCCTCCTCGTGGACTGCAGAGCCCTGATACCATCCTAGTCAGGGCTGGCTTCTTCCTGTGCTTGTGCAACCCAGCAGTGACCACGCCCCTGCCTTCTTTCTCCCAAATCTAGGAGGTTTTGAAACGATAACAACAACAACAATAGCATTTCTGTTGCTGATGAGATTAGCAAGGCCTGGATGTCAGGAGTCTTCGGTTGCAAGTGACAGGAAACCCAGCCCAGACTCCTTTAGCTCGGCTTGTTAGGGAAGGGTCTGTCTGTTGTCCCGGGGTGGGCTCTCATTGGCTGCCTTTCATCATGCTCCCATCCCTGAACTAGTCACTGGGATTCTGATTTGACAGGTTTGGGTGGGGGGCACACCTGAATCGTGTGGCACTGGGGGAGTGGTGGTGCCCAGAAGGAAGACCCAGGGTGCTGGGATGAAAGAAGGGCAGGAGTGCCATGTGGCAGCCTCTCTTCTCCTCTGTGTTGGTGCCTGCATCCCAGATTGGAAACCTTTGCCTTCTCCCAAGTCTTGGATCCCAGGGGAACCCTCTTGTCACCTGACCTGCTTGTAGTGCCTCGTGGCTTTTCCAATTCCTACCTTCAGAGCTTTGCTCCTATCCTGCCTCCTCAGGAGGCAATCCCTGACTAGTCCAGCTCTTTCCATGGAGCCAATAACAACAAAAGTGTCCAGATGTGTGACGTGTTGTGCTCAGTGGACATGTCCAAGCAATGTGGCTTCCCAGGAACCTGCCCAGGGTCACACACCATCCTTCTCTCTTATTGGAGACTCTGTTGTGTGCTTTTTCTTTTAGGCCTGGGTTTGAATCTAGACTCTGTTCTTTGTGTGTCACCTCAGGAAAATGACTTTACCTCTGTATCTGTGGGAAGAGCATTCCAGGCACAGGGAACAGCAAGTGCAGAGACCCTGAGGGAGGCACATATCTCAGGGATAGCATGGAAGCCAGGTGGAGTGAGTCACAGGTGAAGTCAGGGAGATAACAGTTGGAGTGGGGAGGCTGGTTGGCAGATTGTACAGGGCCTTGTGAGCCATCGATGGGAGCCCTTGGAGCTTTTGAGCAGAGGATGGACAATCTGACTTAGTTTGTGCAGGCTCCCTCTGGCTGCCAGTGGAGAATGAACTGTAGGGGGGCAGGGTGGAGACAGAAGGAGGAGAGTCTACCATGGTGGCCCAGGTGGAACAACATGGCATTTGGGATCTGGGGTGTTCTGCATGTGGTTAGAAGTTAATTGCTCCTCTTTAGTGCTCCTGTATTATTTACTAGCTGTGTGGCATTTGGGTCTTGCCTTGATCGCATTGAGCCTCAGTCTTCTCATCTCTAAAATGGGGTTAAGGATGTTACACCTCTCTTATCAGGCTGTGGGGATGAATCCTATGAGGTGACACATGTAAAATGCTTCCCAGAGTGCCTGGCTGGTTGTAAGCGCTCAGCAAATATTTGTGGAATGAACCAGTGAGTGAACGACGGGGAGTTTGGGGCTGCTCCAGGTCTGCCCAAGGCGTCTACCCCTGAGGTCAGCCCCAGAGTGAGAAGCATCCTGTTCTCCTCCCACTCTCCCCTCCTCCTCCCCACACATGGAGATTTGAATGAACAGAACCCAGAATTTCTGGCAACAGTCGCTCCCTCTTTCCTAGTGACAAAGGTATCTTTGTTATCCCTGGGTGTGAAATCCATTTCAGAAATGAAGATGGTGCAGGCTCAGGAGTCAGCTTGTGAGGGTGGGGAGGGGCTTGGAAGGAAGGGCTCTCAGGGCCCTATAGATGGAAGGCCTGTTCCCCCCGCCCCCACCCTCTCTCATCATATGGGTTCTGAATGCTCTTGAATTGGCAGTATTCTGTGGAATGAGAACTGTGTGGAGCCACATTTCTGTTGAGTAGATACATCAGTCAACATCACCTTCCATAGCATTACACACGTGTTCTCTCTCTCTCTCTCACACACACACACACACACACACAACACACACACACAGACACGCAAAGTGATAATACCCAGTGCTGGTGTGGCTGCTGGGAAACAGTCAATTCCCTATTGATGCTGGTGGGAGTGTTAATGACTGCTGTCTTTTGGGAAAAATAGTCTGGCAATGTCTTTAAGCATAAAAACCCCACAATATCCTTTGATTCAGTTCCTTTGGGAATCTCTCCTATAGAACCATGGAAAAAAGTATGTAAATATGTCAGTGACAAAGATATTTATGCCAGCTTTGTTTATCATGGCCAAAAAGAGAAAGAAAGGAAGAAACCACACGGGTTTCATTCAGTTCATTAACAGAGAAAAGTCTGACTAAGATGGTTGTGCATCCACGTGTTGGGATATCCAGCAGCTGTTTAGTGACCTCATCTCTTGACATGAAGGGCTGTATGTGCAGGAAAGGTTAAGTTGCAAATCAAATGTAGAGGGTGAACCCCATTTTGGAGGAAAAAAATAACAGCAACAAAAAGCCTCTCTTGGTGGGTATTTATGAGTGTTGAGAAAGTCACTGTAGGATGCACCCCAGCCTCTCAACATTGATGTCTCGGGCTGAAGGGGAGGGGTGTAGAGAAATTATTTATTTTTGTATTTTTTTGGCATGGCTTCACTCGTTATAATTAACGCATTACTTTTCAAATTAAGATAAACTAATAATCAACAAAAAGACTGTTCCTAGCTTCCCACCCACTGTGTGGCAGGCCTGTATATAGTATTGGGTCCTATAAACCCTCTCATACTCCTTTGAGCATGAGGATAGCCAGGAGGTTGAGCAAGATTCTGAAACCAGGCTCCTTACCTTAAATGTGGGCCCCCAGTTTGACAGATGGACAAAGATCTTTGCCCTCATGGAGCTGACATCCTGGTGGGTGGAAATGTGACCTAGCGCAGTGGTTCTCTAACGAGGGCACTTTTTGTCCCCACTCCCCGAGGAACCTTGGCCATGTCTGCAGACATTTTTGATTGTTACAGCTAGGGAGCTAGGATGCTACTGGCATCTAGTGGATAGAAACCAGGGATGTTGCTAAATTTCTTGCCGTGCCCGGGACAGCCCTACAACAGTTACCTGGTTGAGACCTCCTGGGCTAGTTCAGTGTCTGTCACATAGTAAGAGCTTAACACATATTAGCTGCTATGACAAAATGATGACCTAAGTGTTTCTGTGGTTGCTGGCCATTTTACAGATGAGGAAGTCAAGGCATGGAGGTGTTACAACTGAGGTAGGAGCAGGATGCCTGTCCCTGGGGAAGACAGGTGCAGCCCTGGGCGCAGGGCTGGCCTGCAAGTCCAGGAAGAGAGACACCCCTGGTACTGGTGAGATTCTGGAGACCCAGTCCTGCGTTAGGTGCTGGCTGCCCCAACTGGCTCCCCAGCTTGGTGCCAGCACTGCCGTCTGCCAGTCACCACGATGCCTCAGGCCAAGACGTGTTCTCAGCCCCTTCCCCCTGTGCCAGGTCTTTGTCACATCCTCTGTGCTGGCAGCCACGGAAGGTGGGGTGATTCTCTTTATTTCTGCTCATGCAAAGCTGTGTTTGGCAGCAGTGGGTCGTGTCTGCAGCCTGGGGCCTGGTTCGAGCATCTCTGCCAGCTGAGTTGGACGTCAGATCACCTTGAGTCAGCCGTGTCCCTCGCTGAGCCTCAGTTTCTTAGCTGGGTGACGGAGTGGAGCTGGGGGTGGGGCAGGCAGGTGATGGATGCCTAACTGCTTTGTCTGTAGCAAGCATTCCAGAAGGAGCTGAATCACTGTTTCTCTTTGTCACCCCCTTCCCGCAGCACATAGTCGGGGAGGCTGGTGGGAATGGGAGCCCAGTGACGGGGCTGGGGATGATTCCTTCTCTCTCCCTGTGTCATTTTATCCTCATTCTGTGGTTGAGTTCATCCTGTTCAATCACTTCCAATGCCATCCCTTTGCTGTCACTTCCCAAATTTATTTTTCCTGCACTGACCTCTGCCATGGCCTCCAGGTATCTATATCCAGATGATGAGTAGACAGCTCTACTTGGGTGTCTAGAGGGCATCACAGGCTCCCCATCTTCTCCAGCTTGCCTGGCTCCCCCCACCCCCCATCTAGTTAATGGCCCCTCCATCCTTCCACTTGCTCAGGCACATCCTTGGAGCCATCTTGATTCTGCTGTTCCTCTTATAGCCTACATCCAAACTATCAGGAAATCCTGTCCGCTCCACCTTCAACAAGTACCCAGAATCTGGCGACTTCTCACCCCTCCATTGTCCCCTGCTGGGACTCTTGCAGTTATCTCGTCCCGGTCCCTTGCTTCTACCTTTGCCCCGACAGGTGGTTCTCCACACACATCCTGTGTAAGTCAGGTCACCTTTCCTCCTCTGCTCAAAACCCTCTCATAGCTGCCACCTTGCTCAGTATAAATACCAAGGCCCTAGGATGACCTAGAAGCCCTTCAGTATCTGGTCTTCCTACTCCCCATGTCCACCTCTCTGACCTCATCTCCAAGCATACCTGACACATTCCTGCCTCGGGGCCTTTGCACTTGCCGTCTGCTTGGTCTAGAACACCCCCAGGTATTCATGTGGTTTGTTACCTCTTCAGATCTCTGCTCAGACATCTCATTTTTGTAGTGCAACCTTCCCTGACCTTCTCATTTAAAATTGCATCTCCTCTCTATGCTTCCTCTCCCGCTTCACCATTGCATTTTTGTTTTACTCATTTGTTTGATTATTGTCCTCTCCTCGCACTAGAATTTAAGCTCTTGGAGGGTAGGGATCTTTCTCTCTCCCATTCCCTGCTGTTCCCAGACCTAGAACAGTACTTGGCACAGAGGGCGTGCTCAGTAAATATTTGCAGAGGGAAGGAAGGAAATGCTGCCCATTCAGAGTCACTCATCTCTTGAGATTATGTTTTGTATCAGGCCTTCTAGGCATCAGAGACAGAGTTAAATCAAACAATAATGTGTGTCCTCAAGGAGCTCCAGTCCTGTGGAAAGAATGGATATACAAACAGTGACACACAGAATGGTACGTGCTTTAATGGCTATATTATTCAGGACTCTTTGGGTTGTAAATAACAGAAACCTCGACTCAAAGGGTCTCAAGCAAAAAGCAAACAAGAACCAAAAAAGCTTTTATGGGCTCACTTGATTCGGGAGCAGTGGCTTCAGGCATAGCTGGATCCAGGTGCTCCCAGGCCTGACCCTTAGGTCATGTTACCCACCCACGAACTACTGCTCCTCCAGAGGTCTGGAGCTCTGATTGGTCAGGCGTGGGTCACATGTTTAGCATTGTAGATGGAAGTGAGGCATTAGTTCCTCCACAGCCACGTGTAACGAGCAGGAATGGGGTTTGACTTTCAGGAGGTCACCTTTTTGGGAGCCGCATAACGGGTAGCTTTCACATGGATTCTGAGCGGTTATTGGAGTGTGTGGCCCTGTCTGTTGCAGGTGGTTGGGAGGCAGAGGGGGGTTGTCGCAGGTTTTCTGGTGACAGGAGGCCCCCTTGCTCCCCGCCACACACCTCCTTTGCCCCCTTGCCCCTTGCTTTATAAATATTCCTGGCCCTCCGCCTCTCCACCGTCCTTTCTATATCACAAAGGGGCTCCAGATGGTGCGCTCTCGGGGAGTCTGCCACGCAAATCTGTCGGGTTCACCTCCCCCTTCTCCCTCCCCTCCCCCGGCTGCTGGCTATGGGCTTCACGGATCCTATTTCGGGCCTGAGGGAGGAAGGATGCTCAGGGTTCCTGGGTGGGCCTCCTGGGTGCTGGAAAGCCATGTTTTACATGAGAGTGGCCTCACAGCCTGCCCTACGCCTTTCAGTTTCCAGGGATACTGAGAACTGGACAGGCCTCCCATTGCCCACTCTAAACTGGGACCCCTCAAATTATATTACACATATGAACCACCTAGGGATCTAATTAAAATGCAGATTCTGGATGAGCAGGTCTGGGGTGGGTGGGGGCGGTCTAAGGTGCTGTATTTCTAACAACTCCCAGGAGGTGGGAGGAGGCCCATGCTACTGGTCTGGGGACAACACTCTGAGTGGCAAAGGTCTAAAGAGCTTTCTCAGGAAAGCCCTCCTGGGCTCACACCCTCCCCACTCCCCAGCCTGGCTCAGATTCTCCATTACAAGCTCTCAGCACTGACTGTCTTCTCTCAGAGCCCTTGTCACAAAGGGAATGTCCACACTGTGTTAGACCCGCTTTGAGCTCCAGGAGTCTTGTTTTCTGCGGTCTTCATACTGTCAGCAAATATCGATTAAGGTCCTTCTGTGTGCTAGGCACAGGGAAGCAGCAGTGAACAAAACCGACAAAATCCCTGCTCTCATAGGTCTGACGTTTGAGTGGGGGGAGATGGACAATAAACAAATAAGAAAGATCCTGCAAGTGACAGGTGCTATGACCACGCTACTACAGGGATATGGATGAGAGAGAACTACAGGAACTTGCCCAGAGACCATCCAGTTAGGACGTGGCAAAAGCTAAGCGGACTTACTGTTAGAAATCCTGTAATTATGTGTGTCCACAGCAGTTTGATCGCATGTCAGGCACGTTAAAGTGCACTGTGGTTCTCGGGGTCCTGTCCTGTCCGCAAGCATCAGGACATGGAGAGCCTACTGTTTCTGCCATGTCAGAGGCCACACTCCCCCTATTCAGTGCTGACCGTGGGCAAGTTCTGCAGCCTCCCTGGGCCTCAGTTTCCTCATCTGTGAAATGGGGAGGAGAGCAAAGGCCTCTACCTCACAGGGCTGTGTGGTGAGGACTCAACGAACGTGTTTTAGGGGTTTGCATAGAGCCTGGCACACATAAGTGCTCGTGGCTGTTACCTGCTATTACTATTACTATTATTATTATTTTGATCTTTCTTCCTATTGACAGGGAGAGTGGTAAATAGAGCGACCAGCTGCCCTCGTGTGCTTGGGACTGTCCTGATTCTAAAACTAAAAGTCCTGCATCCCAGGAGACCCTTCAGTCCTAGGTAAACCGGGACTCTACTGGAAAAGTGCTTATAAATAAGTTTAGCCCTGGTGTCAGTCAAACCTAGATTTGAATCTAGCTCTGCCCTTTCTTGCTGTGTGACCTTGAGTGGGTTATTTATGCTCTCTGTGTCTCAGTTTCCCCACTGCAAAATGGGGAGTGATGGTAGTACCTATGTCAGAGCATTTTTGTGAGGTTTCCATGAGATCATGAGTATAAAGGGTTTGGTAAAAGAGTTATATTCAAATTGTCCGGGGGCCTAAGTGGACTGGAGAGAAGCTGAGACCATTTTGAAGGCCGGAACCGGGGCCTCACAGGTCCTCCCCTCCCCCACAGCTGGCCTCAGAGTCAGGCTGGCTCCATCCTCTGCCACATCAAAGCTCCCTCAGGCCCCCTTTATAGAAGGGTCTGCAGGCCCCTGGTCCAAAGGCAGATTAGAGCAAGATCCTATCTGTGTGGTTGGAGGTACCCAGCAGGGAGGAGGCTGTGGGCCCTGTTCCTGCAGCCCCTGCCCCTCCCACACTGCACAGAACAGTGGGTTTGCTGTTCTGGGTTTTGACTTACCTGGTCCCTTGATGGTCCTTTTGGGGGTGGACAGAAGCCTGTGCACCAGCGGGACCCTGGGTAGGCTGGTCAACCCTGGACAGGCTGTGCCTCATTTTCCTTCTCTCTAAAGGGGACTGCTCCAGACTCCCCAAGGGCACAGGAGGGCTGCATTAATAAAACGCGTGTGGGACAAAACCAGGTCCCTGGATGGCAGCGTTTGAAATATTTTACTTTGAACCAGGTAACACTTGAGCACACATAGGCTCCAGGATGCTATAGCCAGTGTGCTCAGGTGGACGTGGCTTCAGAGGCGTGTTCCAAACATCTTTCTCTACCAGTCCTATCTGTGTATTCTCGTGGGGGCATCTCATGTGGTGGTTGTGAGGGGTCTCCATGCAGTGAACCCCTGCCACCCCCTCACCCAGTGTGCAGGGGAGTCTTGAGAATTACATGGAAGGAAATATGTGGACACTGAAGAAATGCTAGCTGCTATTTCTTTTAAATTGAAATTAAAGTTTTGTTTATTTATGTTTTCAGATTTAAGTCAGGGTCTTGCACAGATCTGGAAAGATTCCAGTTTAATCCTGATAGGAGGACCCGATACACGGGTCTCTACGATCTAATTTAGTCAGTTGATAGATTATAATTATAGGAGATACATTTTATTGAGCACCTACTACGTACCAAAACCCTTTAGGCCCTTGCTCTGCCCCAGGCGTGCTCCAGGGACCAGCAGCATCCACATGGGAGCTTGGGCTTTACCCCAGGTCCACTGTATTAGAGTCCACTTTTTTTTTTTTTTTTAAAGATTTTATTGGGGAAGGGGAACAGGACTTTATTGGGGAACAGTGTGTACTTCCAGGCCTTTTTTCCAAGTCAAGTTGTTGTCCTTTCAATCTTAGTTGTGGAGGGCGCAGCTCAGCTCCAGGTCCAGTTGCCGTTGCTAGTTGCAGGGGGCACAGCCCACCATCCCTTGCGGGAGTCGAACCGGCAACCTTGTGGTTGAGAGGACGCGCTCCAACCAACTGAGCCATCTGGGAGCTCAGCAGCAGCTCAGCTCAAGGTGCCGTATTCAATCTTAGTTGCAGGGGGCAGAGCCCACCATCCCTTGTGGGAGTCGAGGAGTTGAACTGGCAGCCCTGTGGTTGAGAGCCCACTGGCCCATGTGGGAATCGAACCGTCAGCCTTCGGAGTTAGGAGCACAGAGCTCCAACCGCCTGAGCCACCGGGCAGGCCCTAGAGTCCACTTTTAATGTACTTTTTAAACCTCCTTGCACAGGTGAGTCACAATCACCTTGTAGTTTGGGCAATGTAGTTTGGGTGTTGTTCACTCCTTTAGTCCTGAAAGCCACCTTATGACACAGGGCTCCTTAAAAAGGAGGAAGCTAATACCTGGAGAGGTCCAGTGACCTGCCCAGGCTCACGCAGCTAGCAGAGTTTATAAGAGTCCATGACAAGAGGCAGAGTCAGGATTTGAACCCAGGCTGCCTGGTGCCAGAGCCCTGCTCTTGACCATCATGCCTACCGCTCAGTGGGGCGCCAGCCAAGAATGCGGTGTGGATGATTCTGATGGGGAGGCGGCCGGGAGGGTCGGCCTCTGTGGCACCCTTGTTGAGTTGGACCTTCAGAGAGGAGGGGACTTTCGCCAGCAGAGGAGCCAGTCTGGTTGGTCCCCAGAGGGCTCCTTTATTTGCCTGCCCCCGCCTGGCACCCGGTGGGAGGCTGTCCCTCCCCACTGCACAGGAGCCAGGAAATGGCAGACCTTCCCCTTACTGCCCAGGAGACCGAGACAAAGCAGGGAGATATCTGCTGGTCCAGTTAGCAGCTCCAGAGCTGGTCACTAGCGACTGGTTAGTAGCGCCTGCTTACTGTAACAGAGTTTGGCCAGCTCTGGAATTAGATGTAAAGTAAAGAAGAATAGGAACACTCTCTCGTTAATTCCTCAAGCGCCCAAGCTTTTTGGAGCACCTCCTGTGTGCCAGGTGCTATACTAGGTCCTAGGGACACAAAACAGACAAAACTCCCTGCCCTGGTGGGGCTGATGTTTTCAGGAGGACACAGAAATGACAAGCACACAGTGGGCAGGACCATTCCGAGTTTTCGTACCTGCCAGGATGGCAGCAAAGCGGGGAGGGTGGTATGTGATGAAGAGCGCCTGGAGAACGGGAGGAGGTTCTGCCTTCAGGTGGCTGCTCAGGAAAAGCCTGACCTAGGAGCGAAGGCAGGGACAATGCACAGGCGCCAGGACGTGACAGTTTGGAGGGGGATCCGTAGGTGCACAGGCCGCCAGGTGGGCAACACCTTGGCGAGCTTGAGGTGCAGCAGGTGCTGGCGTGGAGGGGAGGCAGTGAGGTGAGGAAGGTCCTGGCACCCCATGCGGGGCCTGGCAGGGAAAGGTGAGGAGCAGAGCCTTCCTCCAGGTGCAGCTGGCAGCCGTGGAGGGCTGGAAGCAGGCCAGAAGAGTGGTCTGATTTATGTCTTAAAAGGGGCCACTGGGGCCAGAGTGTGGAGGCTGGACCTCAGGAGCAGTAAGACTGGTTAGGTGGCTGTTGGTCAGGTGTCGGTGACCAGCAAAGGACGGTGGTGGCTTGCACCAGGAGATGGCATGGAGAGAAGACAGCAAATTTAGGATGGTGGTAGGGCTGGCTCCGATTTGAATGGGTGGAGGAGGAATGTGGGAAGGTGAGGCTTTTCAGTGGAAGGGATGTTAGACCTTGACCGGCATAACTGGGAAGTCTTCCTGGAGGAGGCGGAGACTTTCAGGATAGGCCTGACAGGCTTGGAGACATTCCTTCATAGGAATCCCATGAGCAAGAGCAAAAGTGAGTTCCTGTGAAGGGTAGGAGATTGGCTTGTATGACCTCTCTCCAACCCTTAAAGGTTACGGGTGAGCTCAGAGTTGACCCTGGAGTTTCAAAGCGAGAGAAGAGATTAAGGGTCAAAGGTTTGGGCCACCCCCTTGAGTGGGGGGTAGGAATGCAGCTTAGGGAAAACCAGGCCGTCCAGGCAGAGGAGTGTTGAGGCTTTTAGCACTGGCCCTGGCTGGATGGCAGGTCTGTCGCTGACCCTCCATGGGCCTCAGTTTCCTCAGACGTCAAATGGGGTTACACTGAGGTGCAACGTGAGTGTGCCAGCGGCCTGGCAGGTCAGAACAGAGGGTGCCATTCCAGGGCCTGACGCCCCTGTGCCAGGGCCAAGAGCAGCTTGGTTTGCAAGGCAGCATTTCTGGGTGAGAACAGAGTTGTTTGAGGAAGGCGATGAGGGGGAAGTAGGGGGGCTCTTTCTCTTTTCTCTCTGGGGAGATCATTGAGAGGAGCGGGCACGCAGAGGCAGTGAACAGAGACAAGGCTGTGGGCCTCCTTTTTGGGGGTTGGGGGGAGAGGGAGCTAGGTCAGCTGTATGGGCCACTTAATACCCATGAACTTGCAATTAAATGCGGAAGTGGGAGACAAGGGGCTGGTAAAAGGGCATATTGTTCCCAGCTCTGGGGGGGGGGGGGGGCGGCTGGAGCCCTGGGGAAATGGCCAGCCTCCAACATGAATGGGCTGCAGTGTCCTGGGGGGGCTGAGGGAGCAGGGGGCCGTCATTTGTCCCTTTGTCCTGCTCTGCTGGACCCAGCCACAAAGGCCAGCTTGATTCGCATTTGGCTTCTCTGAGGGGAGCAGGAGGGGACTCTACCCCAGCTTGGCCCCCAACCAGGGCCCCAAGCAAAGGGCTCCCTCTGGGAATGGGGGGATGATAGAATTTGGGGACTCTCTAGAAATCACCCCCCTCACTATGATTGAACCATGTTTTTTGTTAAAATTTTTAGGCCTATCTTGCGTGCAAAGTTTACAATATTAAGTGTATGTCTTGATAAATTTTCACATATGATTTATCTGTATAACCATCATCCACATCAAATAGTAAATATTGCCAGCACCCCAGAGGGTATTCCCTCCCAGTCAGCATACCCCAAAGTAACCACTGTTCTGATTATTTCTATCGTCAACTATTCGTTTTGCCTGTTTTTTAACTTTGTGTAAAATGGAATCACACAGTATATGTTCTTCTCTGTCTTCTAAATTCAGTTTTAAAATATAACTATGCATGTACACGTATGTGTACATAACTATGTATGTATACATAAAAGTATATGTCATATGAATACTGTATTATTTCTATATCTAGTATGTAATCATTCCCGTGATTGAAATTAAAAAGGCATAAATAATGCAGAGTGAGACGTGGCCTCCCCAAAAGTATGAGGGCAGTAAAAAGATCAGCGGTTGCCAGGGATGGAGCACAGAGGAATTTTAGGGCAGTGAAACTGCTCTGTATGATACTACGATGATGGAAGCATGTCATCGTGCATTTGTACAAACCCACAGAACGTGCACCTCCAGGTGGGAACCCAAACGTCCGCTGTGGTCTCCGGCTGATACTGGTGTGTCAACAACACAGGTTCATGGATTGTGACAAATGTACCACTCTGACGGGGGATTTGAGAATGGGGGCGGCTGTGCCTGTGTGGGGGCAAGGGGTACAGGGGGAAATGCTGTACCTTCTGTTTAATTTTGCTGTGAACCTAAAACTGTTCTAAAAAAATAAAATCTTTTTGAAAGAAAAAGAGAAGTCAGCCTCTCAGTTCTCGCCCCAAAGCCCTTCAGAGTCTGTTTGTGCCCCTTTGGTTAGACAAGCGGTGGCTCATTGCACTCACATTTCTGCACTTGGCCTAGTCCCCTTTTCACCCTGTGTCATGGAGGTTGTTCCATCATAGCACATAGAATGCCACTGGATGGCTGCACTGTGGTTGGCTTTTCCTTAAGCTAGTCCCCTCTGGATGGACACTAAAGTTGTCCCCATCTTTTGCCACTACACATGATGTATGACAGACACTTCGTACCTGTAGGTTTATACAGTTGTGGGAATGGAATTTCTGGGTTAAAGGGTATACATACCTTTGTAATTCATTTTTAATTAAATGACAGATAGGAAGGCAATCTCCTAGTAGAAAATTAAACAATTACAGATGAGGTAACCCTCCCCATCCTGTTCCTGGCCACCCCTACCTCCAGTGGCTCTTGTTACTAGTCTGCTGTGCCACTTTCCAGATCTTTCCCTGTGTGGGCATGCCACTGCCGTACGTAATTATGAACCTGTGCAAACGACAGGGCATGATTTTAAGTGTGTGCATTTGTTCAAGTAAAGGCGTCAAACCATGGCGGTAGAGCAGGTGGTTAAAGCTGCAGGTTCAGGAGCCACGCTCCTGGGTTTAAATTCTAGCTCTGTCCCTTCCCTGCTCTCTGAGGGTAGATCGCTATGGTCACCTAACATTTTGCAGCTGGCTTTGTTCACTGATTGTGTATGTCTGGGTGACCTTTTAATGTGGTTTTACCAGTGTCAGGTCATTCTCTCTAACTTCCACCTACTGTTTGCAGGACGCATATATTGGAGTTTATACATCCATCCCTCTCTTGATAGGCATCTGGGTGGTTCTTTTTCTTTGATACCAGCACAGTTGACAGTTTGGGCTGCGTAATTCTTTGATGTGGAGGCCGTCCCGGGCATTGGAGAGTGCTTAGCAGCAGCCCTGGCCTCTACCCATGAGATGCCAGTCACACTCTCTCCCCAGTTGCCACAGCCCAAAAGGTTTCCAGACATTGCCAAATAAAGTGTTAAGAAGAGCTGCAGGGAGCAGCAACCTTCTCCAAACCTTTCTGTGCATTTGGGCAAGGGGATCATTATCGTATGCCCATTCCACAGATAAGGAATGGAGGCCCAGAGACTTTGAGTCATTTGCTTGAGGTCACACAGCGAATCCCTGGCAGAACCAGGCTTTGGGCGCGTGCTTCTTGCCATTTCGTGGGCACCCACCAAGTGCCCGGCACAGTTCTAGTCAGAGCGGGGTGTTTAGTGGGTGACAACACAGACCCAAGGACCTGCCCTCATAGATCTGGCATTTTTATGGGAGTGCCAGACAGTAAAGCAGTTGTCCAGTAGATACTTGACACGTCAGGGGTGGTGGGTGAGGGTAAGGAGACAGAGAAACACAATAACAATGCCACCTGGCATTCGATGACACTTTACAGCAATAACTAATATGTGGTGAGAGTTTCAATAAGTCAGTTACTATTCTAAAGAGTTTCACACGATTAATTTGTTGAATCCCCACCATAAAAACCCTATGAAATGCCATGAGTGTTACTCCCATATTGGAGGTGGGGAAGCTGAGGCACAGAGTGGTGAAGTCCTTTGCGAGGAAGTGGCAGAGTGGGTGCTAGAACCTGGACTGCTAACCTTGTAACCGCGCTGCAGCCCAGTTACCTCCTTCCTGGGTGGGTGTGAGGCTCTCCTGTGCTAAGACAGCGAGAAGTTCCGAGTGTGGTTTGCATTGGAGATCCAGACCGCAATTTGGCAGAGTAACTTTATGCCAGTTTAGTTCAAGACTGAAAAAAATTAGGCGTATAGTCTGTCTTTTTACTTTATTTTTCTAATACTTCATTTTTATTACATTGTACAAAAGCATTAGGCAGTCTTAAAAGGGTTGGAAATTAAAGGAAAAAAAAACAGTTCTTCCGTACTTGTAGGAATGCTGTGTTAGGACGGGGAAAGTGCTGAGAGCAGACCCTGGCTCAGTAAATCCTCAGTAAATGGGAATTTTATTGTTAACCACTTATTCTGACATTTGGTTCTTTGCATACATGCTCCTTGCCCCGGGAGCTTGGACAAGCAGAGGGACCTTCTCCCGTTTAATGGATGAAGAAATTGAGGCCCAGGCAGGTTAGGTGCTTAGGGTTGGCTGGCGGGGTCTGGATGCTTGGGAGGGGGGTACTTTCTCCTTGCTGACCCTGCCTGGGCCATGTTTTTCACTACCCGCCTCCAGCCCAGGCAGCTGGATAGGCTTTGACCTGCAGGCCTCCCCTTAGAAGTGCGTTTGGCCAACAGCTTGGAGCCCTGGCTAAGCAGGTCCTAGAGAGAGGCTAGGCTTCCTTGGGGACTGCAGGCGGCTGGGGCCCCTCTTGGGGAATAGTCCCAGGCCGCTCATCAGCCCCTCTTTGTCTCCGTGGCCATGGCAACTTGGCTGGACCCTTGGCACTCCCAGGCCCAGCCCCCAGCCTGACTGGCCTGCTTTCTCCTCAGCTGAGGCTGCCCCCCTACCTCCCACCGATGGGGACTCATGGGCAGGGCTGGCATTGCCTTGCTGTGTGGGAAGGACCCCGAAGGAAGGCTCCTGCTGTGTCTCCTCTCTTCTTCCTGGACTCTGCTTCTGCCTTGGAGCGCTCTTGTTTTCGTGTTCTCCATTTGCTTTCTCTCCCTGGCACTGCCTCCAGCCTCCCTCTGAGGCTCTGTCAACCTAGGTCTGTCCTTCCCCTTCCCTCCCCTCCCTTCTCCTCCCTTCTCTTCTCCTCCTTTCCCTCCCCTCTCCTCCCCTCCCCTCCCCTGCCCTGCCCTCTGTGCCTCTGTTTCTTCCCCCCACCCTCTCTCTGCAACCTTTCTGTCTGGCTTTTAATGCATCATCTGCAGGTTGGTTCTGCATCTGAGAATGGAGCTTGGAGCCCCCTACTGCAGGGCACCCCTGAGGACCCTTCCATGCTCAGGGAAAGGACTACACTTTATAGGGACTCATTTGCAGAAAAGCTGTGCCCCCCCCCCACCAGCCCAGTGAGATCCTGCTGCTTCAAATGGGGTTTGAGGGGGGAAGGCCTTCCTGTCCTATGAGGGAGGGGGTCTGTTGTCCCAAGGCAGGGTCCTCTTGGTGAGTGAGGGCAGTCCTCCTGGGAAGGGAGGGGCGTCTTCTAGCCCCGTGAGGTAATCTTCCCTCAGGGAGTAAGGGATCCTCCTGCCTAATGGGTTGGTCCTACTGGACCCTCTTGGGAGGAGGTGGGCTGCCAAGGCCCCTTGCTCTGACATCTGAGCCAGACACGTGAAGGGCTTGGACTTGGAAAACCCAGGATATTTTCTTCCCATGCACCTGGGAGAGGGCCAGTTCCCACGGTGGGTCATTAAAGTCATCATTTATTAATGTCCACAGCTGTCCCTATAGATATGAATAAATAATGCTTCACCACAATGCCCTGGATTTGTAGGATGCTTGAGGACTTTAGAGGGATCTAGATAAGAGTCATTCCAGTCTGACCTTTGACTAGAGCCCAGATTGGAAATGATTTGCCGGGGCAAATCATTGCAAACCCAGATGCCCATGGTTCCACAAGTCAAGCCGGCAGGTGGGAGAAAAGGCACACCACCCCCACCACCTGTCTTGTTCCCCCACTTTCACCATCAACATGGATATGGAGAAATATTTCCTTATCTGTAAGCTCTCTGTGCCTTGATTTTTTTCACCTATAAAATGGAGATAATACGAACATCTGTCTTACAGATGTTTCTTGAAAAACTTTTTAAAAATAGAGATATAATTCGTGTGCCATAAAATCTACCCTGTTAAAGTGTCCATTCCAGTGGCTTTTAGTATATTCACAAGCTTGGGCACCGTCACTGCTTTCTCCTTCCAGAACATTTCATCACCTCAGAAAGAAACCCTGAATCTGCTGGCAGTCACGCCCCTTTCTTCCCTTCCCTCTCCCCTGACAACCACTAATCTACTCTCTGGTTCTACAGATTTGGATATTTTATGTAAATGGAATCATAAACGTGGCCTCTTATATCTGGCTTCTTTCACTTGATGTAATGCTCTTGAGGTTCGTCTATGTTGTAGCAAGTGTCAGAATTTCATCCCTTTTCATGGCTGAATAATATTCCATTATATGGATATATCATACTTGTTTATCCATTCATTAATTGATGGACATTTGGGTTGTTTCTACTGTTTCGCTATTATGAGTAATGTTGCTATGAACATTCGTGTACAAGTTTTTGTGGGGACATAGGTTTTAATTTCTCTCGAGTAGATACCTGGGCGTGGTTTCATAGGTTTCTTGGGAAGATCAAATGAATCCGTAGAAGTACAGCTCCTAGAATCGTGCGAGGCACAGAGCAGATACTAGATGTGTGCTCGCTCTTCTTATTACAAAACAAAGCCTCAAGCCCTTGGCCTTGATGTTGGGGAGACAACAATGTTATTTAACACTTATTGAGTGCTTATTAAGTACCAGGCATCAGTCCTATGGAATGGTTACTCTTTTACAGCTGAGGCACAACATTAATTTGTCCAAATTATACAACGAGGAGATGACAGAGCTCAGGTACAAGCAAGCCTTAGTGGTCAGGCTCCATAGCCCAAGCTTCTGACCCCGCGCCTTCTGGAAAATGGCAGAAGCACATGTCCCGTATCCCGTGTCAAGGGGGTGGGGGACAGCTGCTTCTCAGCTCCAAACAGCAGTTCCTGTATAGGAACACGAGCCCAGTATTGCCAGATCTGCTGACTTTTTAAAGATGTTTTCCGACAGCCGGAAATGTGGAGTTTTTGGTATGAAATCACTCGATTTTTAAAAGTTGGCAACTCAGTCACATTTTTAACAAACACTGCATTGGCCAAACAAAACACGTCTGCGGGCCAAACCCGTGGGTTGCCAGTTTGCACACTCTGCCCCTGGGGCAACTTGCTGGAGGGGGAGGGGCTGTTGTTGGGCTCCGACCTTGACTGTGCATTTCTGGACCTTGGGTACCCACCTTCCCTGGGGGTTTCTGGCTCAGGTCTGTGCCAGTGTTGTTTAAATCCAGCCTCTTGCTGGCATGGTGGGCTTGTTGAGGGCCCCAGTGGCACCTGGGCATTTTGGGATCCCTCTCTCTCACCCCTAGGGTCATAAAACCATGGTTTGCTCATACTGGGTGATGGCTGTATAGCCCTTGCCTTTGTCGGAGTTCACTACCTTTCTACAACTGGAAGCCGCCTGGCGCGTCAGAGCCTGGGATCTAGCCTCTCAATGCCTGGTTTAATCTCTAGCCCTGGCAATGCCCCGCTGTGACCTTGGGCAAATTATTTAACCTCTCAGTGCCTCAGTTTTCTCATATGTACATCTGCAAAATGGGCCTAATACATTATTTTAGGGATGAGCATGTAGGTTGTAATTAGCATGCCAGCAGAGCTCTGCAGCAGTGTAAAACGGTGACATAGAGTGCAGGCTTGGGAGCTGGACTGCCTGCGTTCGAATCCTAGCTCTGCCACTCACCAGCAGTGTGACCTTGGAGTGAGTGACTTAACCTCTGTGCCTCAGTTTCCCCATCTGTCAAATGGGTAATAATAATCAACCTTGTCCTGGGGTTGATGTGGCACGTAGACAGCTCCTGGCACATTGCTGGTAGGAACTCAGCAACGTCAGCCATGTTATTATTACATACAAACAAATGCACAGACGCTCAGACACATTCAGTAATTGCCAAGGCTCTGCCATCTGGCAGAAATAGCGCGAAGGGGACTATTTATTTCCGTGTGCGTATCTCTGTGTGTTTACCACAGGGAGTGACGTTCACGTGTGTGCGCGTGTGAATCTGCGTAGTCCTAGGCCTACTAGCTGGGTGCTATTTTCTGCAGGCGTGTCACTGTGCATTAATAGAGTGTATACATTATGCGTGTGCTGGCGCTCGTGTGGCTCTCTCTCCCTGTGTGTCTCTCTTTCTGTCTTTGGCACATGGCCAGAAATAAATACCTGTTGGTGTTCTTGGGCAGTGAACCCAGTCCCCTGAGCAGCCAGTAATATTTCAGTTGATCGGCAGGGTGTGAGCCGATGGGGGCTGGTGGGCACAGGTGGGCACAGGTGGTGGGTGGATGGAGGAACTTAGGGCTTGCTGCTCGGGAGGTTGGGATGTGGCAGGGAAAATGTTGGGTGCACTGAGGGCTGGGCTGTGAGTGTTGGTGTGACCCACAGCCATTGGCCGTGGCCTTGAGAACGGCTCTGGGTGTTCAGGACTGGATTGGACCCGACAGACCCGCTTCCCCAGGGGCTCACCCAGCCTTTCTCTGCCTCTGCTTCACCTTCCCTTTCTTCTTCTCAGCACATTGCAGGCACTCTTTTAGGCAAGAGCTCCTTGGAGGCTAAGAACATCTAAAGCCCGCAGAATTAGTACAACAGCATTTAAATCTGGAGCGATAGCCTGGCTGCTGAACTTGTTTTTTCCCCTCACCCATGTTAAAGGTCTTTATTTTTAAAAGAACTTTAAAGTTCTCTGTTAATTACCTTGCAGAGGAAGGAGGAGCCCATCCCCCTCCTTTCTCCTTTGAGCCTGTAAGGAGTGGGGGGCCTCTTGTTCCCCTCTTTTCTGTCTTCCATCCTTGGAAAACTTTCTGGGGAAGCCAGTGGAGATTTAGGTTGCTTCTGAAAGACTGAGGTGGATACATTTTGGGTCTTTTTCCTGTCCCAGTCCTAGGATGGGCACAGTAATTTATTTATCATACTATTAGCTGATATTTATCAAGCACTTAGGGTGACTCGAGCTATGTTCTGAGCGTTCTACATGCATTAACTCATTTATTCCTTCCATCAGCCTTGACGGAGGTATTCTCAGTGTCTCATTTTACAGATGAGGAAACTGAAGCAGAGAGAGGTTATGTCACATGCCCAGGGTCCCTGAGGGAGGAAGGTCTGGGCCAGGATGTGAGCCAGCAGTGTGGTTCCAGGGCCCGGGCTTTTCACCACAGCACTGTCCTGCATCTTTCGCTAATGGGTTAATTTAGCATATTTACTGAATAGCTACTGTATGCTGGGCCTGTTTTTCTTTGTCTTTCCTCCCCTTCACTTCATTCTTTTACTTCTTCTTTTATTCCCTCCTGTCCATCCATCCATCCCTCCATCCATCCAATTAGTTGTTTCCTAAAATTTACTTATTCTGGTATCAGTCCCATGATTTTTGTTACATTCATAGACCAATGCCAACGTTTTTTTATATAATATTTTTACTTAATCTGACCCTCCTCCCTTTTTTAAAACTTTAATCTCATCTTAAGCAATAATATTCATGAATCAGGGATTTGATATGGTGACCATAGTTATTAATATATAAAAATAAAAATATTCATGAGTGTTGGCCCACATTGCCCCTCCCCCATCGCCGCCTCTCCCCCAGTGTCACTGGTCCCCCAATGTCGCCTCTCCCTAGCATTGCCAGGCAGACCTGGGGAAACCTGTCGTGAGACAAGTACAAAGTTGACAGCTCCACGCCAGGCCCAGGATGACTGGGCTTCTTGGATGTGGGTTTTCCACCAGTAGATTTTACAGTAATGGGGAAGGTCAGACAAGAACTTAACAGCTGGGGTGAAACGGGGAAAGTGCCCTGCGCTGTGAGGAGAACTGTGTTAATGAACTCTTAAGAGGTCACCAGAGATCACTTCCGGCCGGGCAGTCAGGGAGAGGTGACATTTGAGCTGGAACCCAACACAGGAGTATGGTTTTGGATTCGTCAAATATTTTTTGAGTTTGTGGTATGATGGGTGCTGGGCATATGGGGTAAACAGGAGAATTGTTCCTGAGCGTATAGGGCTCCCGTTCGAGGGTGCTTAGGGTTGGTGGGAGGCAGACAGAAACTGAAGGAATGAGGCGCGGATCACTTCAGACAGTGGTCAGGGCTGGGAAGGCGGTGAAGCAGGGATGGGGTTGATGGTGTCCGGGGTGGGTCTGGAAGGGCTGTGTGAGTTGGGGTAGCCAGGGCAGGCCTGGCAAGGAGCTGGCATTGTCACCGAGCAATGAGAAGTAGAGTTCTTGGAGAGAGTTGTTTGGGCAGAAGGAATAGTAAGTGCAAAGGTCCTGAGGTGTGAGGTGAGTGTGAGGAGCCATGAGCGAGGAGGGAGCCGGCTGGTGCCAGATCTTGCCTCGCGAGGTGAGGAGTTGGGATTTTTTCCCAGATGTGCGGGAAGCCAGCCATTGGAGGGTTGAGAGAGGGGGAGGTACATGAGCGGGTTATATTTGGAAGAGTTCTCTCTGTTGCTTCATGGATGGGGGCAGGAGGGGCAGCAGGCAGACCAGGGAGGAGGCACTGCAATAGTCCAGGTAGGAGATGATGGTGGCCCTGACCCAGGACGTGGCAGAGAAGAGACAGGTATTTAGAAGGTGGGGCCCCCCTTCTGATGGATCTACTGATGGTTGGCTGTTGGGGGGAGAGACAGGAATTGAGGGGGACTAAAGTGAGGCAAGGGAGGTGGTCTCTCTGGGGCCTGAGGGAGAGCCCTCCTTGCTGCCTCTTTCCTCTCTTGTCGCTGCCCTGAGGACACTCCAGGGTTTTGGCCTGAACATCTGAGTTGGAGACCTCAAGTTGGAGAAGAGTGTTTCCTGCTGGAGCTCAGTGAGGGAGGAGTCACAGAGCGCTTGTGGTTCCCACAGCGGCCCCAGGACCCCGCCCTTCCTCGGAGCTCTGCACAAGTGGGTCTTTGTGGGGGTTGCCTCCTCCCATGCATCTGTGGACTAATGTGGCTCTTTTTTCCCTCCTGGACAAGAGCTGTGTTACTATAACTGATCCATGTGTGAGAGAGGCTGAGTTTGGATTTAAGATGGCAGAGCTGGTCATGCATGCATTCATTCGAGGACACTTTTTGAGCACCTGCCTACCATGGTAGGTGCTATGACAGTGAACAAGAAAACAAGTAGATACATGGAGTGCCAGTTGGTGATAAATGCCTGGGAGAAAACTAAGGCAGGGACTGAGAGAGAAGGCGTGCAGGGCTGGGAGTGAGTTGCATTTTCAGGTGAACTGAGCAGGGATGGCTTCCCAGAGATAATGAGGTGTGAACAGGTCTTTAAGAAGTTCGGGACTGGTGGTGGAGCTATGCTAGCATCTGGAGAAAGCATTCTAGGCAGAGGGAACAGTAAGTGCAAAGGCCCTGGGGCTGGAGGTCGAGCCAGTAGTGGAAGCTGGTGTGGCTGGAGCAGCTGGCAAGGAGAATGGCAGGAGGTGAGGCCTGACGTAGCCTTGTGGGCTGTGGTGAGAACATTGGACTTTATTCTCAGTGGATGGAAGGAACTGAGAAGGGATAGGAGCAGATTCAAGACCCAGAGAGGCTGAGGCTGCTCGACTAGACAGCAGAGAAGTAACTCTTAAGGACCGTGTGAAAGAGCCCCGCACTTTTTGAGAGCTGGCGTGCTTGATCCAGGCATGTCTAGGAAAGGGATGATTGGGCCGTTCCTGGCAGTGTTTTGGGTGGCTGTGTGGGGGCTGGATGAAAGCTGGCCCTGCCATACACAGGCGGTGTGACCCCCGGCAATGGACTTACTCCTCTGCAGCTTGGTTTCCTGATCTGTAGCATGAGGATAATAACAATACCTGCCTCTGATGGTGTTGTGAGGATTAAATGAGATACTACATGGAAGTGCCTGGAGCCAGTCTGCTGGCTCATCCTGAGCTTGCTGTTGATATTCTCCTTCTCTCACTCTTCTCCCCCCTCCCATCCCCACTTTGTCAATGTGAAAAATGTCAAAACGTGCAGAGAATTTTTATAAGAGTTTATTAGAGCCAAACTGATGCCATGCTGGAATGCAAGATCTTAAATGCTCCCGGAGAATGACAGTTTTGCAGTTTCTTTTAGACGTTTGGACTTCAGGTGGCAAGGGGAGGAGGATGACATGAAGGGGGGAGAAAGCAAGGCGGTGATTGGATTACAGGAAAGATAAGATTATGTGTTCTCTTGAGGGTGGTTACTCTTCCTAGGGGTCTGAAAAAGACGATTACTTCTGGCATTTCAAAGTGTGTTAACCTAGATGCACAAGAACAATGGACAGGGCTTGCTTAAGGCAAAAAAACAAAAACCTTTTAGTAAAGAAGTTGTATGCCTGGGGCGTGACTACCCACCCACCAGGAATTTATGATCAGATCACCCTGTGAGGTTACTTTCCCTCACTGGATTTGTCAGATTTCTTATAGAGCCCCTTTTGTTGTCCCTTCTTCCTCTCTCCTTGCCTTGCCCCCTCCCAACCCCATCCTTCCCCAGAAAAACTCAGTGACCAGGACTAAGGTCAGGGCCTGAGGCTCAGCAGGTTGTCCTGGCAATGAAGGTAGATGGAGACATTGAGGAAGTAGATGCCATCCTCATTGTGAGGATGGTGGAAGCTGGGTGCCTGTAATTTGCCCTTATCCATGACACCTAAAGGACGTGTTCCATTCTGAATTGGTGGTTATTTGGAAGGGGTGGACATAGCTGGACTTCTAAATTCCAAGTTCAAGTCAGGTTTAATCTTGGAAGGTAGGCTTTCTATGTGAGTGAAAACTGAAACCTAACTGACTTATACAAGGGAGGAGATGAGCTTCAGGTATAGTTTGATCTAGGGGCTCAGTGTCCATCTCTTAGTTCTGCTCTTCCCATTGTCTTCATTCTTGTACCCTGTGTGCCTCAGGTGGAGAATGGATAACACCCATCAGGCAGCATTGGGACACTTTACTACAAAAAAGGGGAAATGGAAGCCGGTGGCAAAAGGCGAGATACCTGCCATCATAGTGGGGGTGCTGAGCTTATTCCAAAGAGGGGAGATTCCTGTTTGAGGTGGGGGTGTGTGGGCCTTTGGGTTTAAGCCCTGTGTTCTGCAACTGAGGCTTCTGAAGGACATTTGAGGGCTGCTTCCGTGACTCATTCTTGGATGAATTCACTTCACCAGGTTACATCATATCCCAAACATGTGCCCTCCATCCTGCAAAAGGCTCTAGGACACTGCCTGTCTTTTCCTTGGTGGTGGAGAACAGGGTTCCATGGTGGGTGCCTTCTTACCAGCAAAACACTCTCAGCTAACAGAACACTTGCCACGGGCATTTAAAATACATCAAGTGAATTACAGGTTCCGTTTGGGTTTGTACACAGCGTCTCGTGGTCCCCACTGCAGCATTAGATGTTTGGTTGCTGGGTGCCTTCGTCGCGAAGCCTCTGACAGTCCGCAAGTCAAGTTTAGTCACCACACCAGCCGTTTTCCTCATTTCTCCCCCGCCCCCCTGGGTATTTGTGACTTCCCTAATTTTTAGGTTTCTTAAAAACAAAGAAAATAAAACAAACCACAGTCGTATTTCCAGACCCCAGCATCTGGTGGCCACTTGTAATTTGGGATGTTTGAAAAAGAAAAGTGTTTTGATCATTTTTCAAAATTAGACTTTAAAAATGTTCCTTGGGTGTTTCTACATGAAAAGGTTTTTTTTTTCTTTCTTTTTTTTCTTTTTTTAAGAAAAACATTTTGCAACCAGACTTTTTTAGGGGTTTCCTTAGGTCCTTCCCTTACCCTCCAGATCTGCTTATAAAATTCCTTGCAAAAATGGGTTTTTCAATTTTTGCAAGGTGAGTTTATCTTTTTTTTTTGCCTTTATATAGATGTGTAATGGTATAAGCAGCAGAAAGAGGAAATGAGGTAGGAAATGTGCAGGCCTTTGAAACAGTCTGTTGTGGACCTTAGTTGGGTGGGGTCTCTGCGGCCAACAGTCATCCGTTGCTTCTTTAAACACTTGTTACCTGTGATGTTTAAGATTCAGCTTTTGTTTTCTAATTAAATAAAGAATCTTCTTGATGCCTTTTAAAAGAATTCATTGGCCAGTTGGAACCAACTTTCACCTGATTCTGAGATAGGTCTGTTTAGAGGCGACGTGTAGCCCGGTGGTCTGGGGAAGCAGACACACGTGTCAGGATTTCCAGAGTTAAAGGATTCTCCCACCCTTCTTCTGGGAGGGCCTAGGGCTGATGGGGGGGGGCACCCATCCTTCACCATCATGGTGGGCGAGGAGGGTGGGGAGTGGCTGGCCACCATTGAGGCCCAGGGAAGGAGTCCCCAGAGGATCATCAGCATACTGTGCTTGAAGGGGCTTCTGAGAGGTTCTCAGAGTGTGGCGTGGGCAGTGGGGGCGGGGAGGGTCATGGGTCATCTGTTAGAGATGCTCTGACCCAACCCCGTGACCTCTTGCCCTTCTCACTCCTTCCCTTCCCCCACTCACTGTCCTCCTCCTTCCCCCCTCCTCCCCCTCTTTCCACCCTCCTCTGTTTCTCCTCTCTCCCCTGCCCCTCTCTCCCTTTCCACCCTCTCCCTACCTCTCTCTGTCTTCTCCTTCTTCCGCTCTCCTCCCCTCCCCTGTCAGAATCCTTGCCTTTCACTGCTTTGTCCTCCCGCCCCCTTTGCGTGTCCCGGGTTACACACAGGTGCTGGTGCCTCTGGAGGATGAATTCAGAAGGATTGGTTTGCTTCCTCTGAGGACACTCATTTGTCCTCCAAAGGGGTCTTGCCCCTTGCCCGCCCGCCTTCAACATGGCATAAGGCCCCTTTCCCAGGGAACTTTGTACAAACCTAGATGACGGGGTCCACGAGTCAGAGTTCAATCCCCGGCCCCCCCGGCCCCCCTTCTTTTGGAGCCACACTGGCCCCTTTGTCACCAGGCATAGTCTTGCCTCATTTCTCGTCCTGCTGTGGGGCACTGTCCCCCAGGAGCCACCTAACCTGCCCCCTTGGCCTCTCTCCCCGCAAATACCCTTTTCAGAGAGGCCGTCCCTGGCCACCCCGTCTGAAAGAACTCCGCTCCGTCCCAGCTCTGTCCTGCCTGTAACACCGTCCCCTCCTGTCGTGTCTGTCTACTTGTTAATAATCTGTCTCCTTTTATTAGAAGTGAGCTCTGGGTTTCTCCTGTTCCCTGCTTGTCCATTGCTCGGCCCATGGTAGGGGTTTATAGATATTTGTGAAACAAATTTGGGGGAATGCGCTCAAAGTTTCTTCTCCTGCTGGGACATTGGGGGATCAAAACAACTCGGAGGGTTAAAGAGGGCGACAAGAAGAGGGGCCACTGGCGGGGGCCTGATTATCGGGGGGGGGGGGGGGCTAGAATCTTGAAGGTTGACCATAAGGGCCCGGGGAAGCTGGCCAGTTGGGATGAGTGAGTCCTTGCAGCTGCCAAGAGGGTGAGGGCCACTTCCGGGAGGTCAGAGGAGATGCCTCAGGGTTAGCATACCGGCCATGACTCCTGAGCTCCAAACTGGCTGGGACAGCCCTGCCACCCTGGTGCCAGCCCCCGGGAACGGGGTGTTGGGAGTGCTGGGCTGGCACAGTGGCTGGAGCCAAGCCTGAGTATGACCGAGGGAGACACTCCAAAGCCAATTTCTTGGGGGGTGGCGGGCAGAATGGACAGCACGGGGCACTTCGCGTCCTGAACGTTTTTTACGAATGAGTCTGAATGGTGCTCTCTGGCCTCTGTTGGCCCCTGTTCCTGGTGGGGGCTGGGCAGCCTGCTGCCCTCCAGCTGGCCTGTGAGCGCAGACCCCAGGCAGCTCCTCACAGGCAGGTCAACTCTTCTTAAATATATAAACTTTATAGAGATACAATCTATATATAATAAAACGTACCCATTTAAAGTCAGCACCTTTATAGGATTTCACAAGGATGAGCCCACTGGTGACAGGCTGGGGAGCTGATGACTACTTCCTGCGGGGCCAGTGGGGCGGGAAGGGGCCCTGTGAGGTCAGATGGGTTCAGGAGAAGATACCGGACACTTCCCGCTCAATGCTTCATGCCCCACAATCCACTGGATTTTCTCTTCTTGTGGGTTTGCAGTTCTGGTGGGCAAATCAGCTTGTTGGTCCCAGTGAAGAGGTTTCTCCAGGGAGGAGGGGAAGGCCTTGAGGTCCAAGAGGGCCCAGCCTCTGCGGGTCCAGGTTGGCCGCCCCATCGCCAAATGATTGGCACGGGAAAAATCCTGCTGCTGAGAATCCGTTGAAAATGGGCCCTAACATAGCAATATTGGGAGTGCCTGTGGGGAGGGCCTAGATGAGGACTTCACCTGGGAAGAGAAAACCAGAATCCTAAAAATAAGTTGGATTTCATGCTTCATTTATAAGGACATAGTATTTAGAATACAGTGGCAACTTGGCATGAATTCTTAGAATCAGCAAAGGAAGAATCAAGTGTTGATTTTTTTTTCCCACTGGGGGTTGCATAATTTGATTAACATTCAGTGATTGCATGATCTGATATCATTCATGTCAGGTTGCCCTTTAAGGTGTGATGATAAAGAGTTGGATGATAAAGCGTCATTTTTCGAAACACATTGAGCCCGTTTTGGCTCTCACGCATGCCTCTCTGTGACGGTCGGGCCACCTGCATTGGAACTTTCCTGTCTTATCTCCTTTCTTGGCCGTTCTCTCCTGTTACGTGAACTGGTCTGCATGCCAGGTCTTGGTATGTGTACAGCTTTGCCTGCCACCCAGCTGTTTCCCAACGTCACTTTCATTGATGTCATGAAATCCAGCATCTTTTACAAGGCGTGCAGTTTCACTTTGTAACTGATTTGCTTTCATTTTGCCCCAGCTGGAGTCACAGAGACATGGGTGTTTCGCAGGGCGAGGTGTTTGGGGGATGATTTTAGAAGCAGTCAGCCTAGTTGGACTGCTGATGGCTTCTCTCCCTGGGAGGACTTGGGTAACAGGTGGTGGACTGGACACAGGGGCATTTTAGGGTGCGTCTCTGTTCTGGAGAAGTTGCAGACTAGTCAGGGGGACCAGTCACACTCCTGAAACAAACGGGACGATCAAGGGGCGGTGCCAGGATGCTGTTCCTCTGTGCCCTGCTCAGTCTCCTTTGCTGATCTTTCTCCTCCTCTAGAACTCTGTTGTGGGGGCGAGGGGAGGGGGCGGGGGCAGGCTTAGCCCGGGGACCTCTTTTCTTCCCAGTGACCTCACCTCTCCTCTGGATTTTCCATCCCAGTTACTGTCAGCTCTATCCTTCCAGTTGCTCAGGCCAAAAACTTGGGAGTTCGTCTTGGTCACCCCTGGTATCCAATCCAGCGGCAAATCCCATTGGTCTATCTTTGAAACATCTAATTCTTACCACCTTCCCTGCCATCACCGTATTTAACCATTTACTGTGCTTTCTACATGCCAATATAGTGTTATCTCTTTCATGTACTTTACTGTAGCATCTCCTTTAATCTTCAAAAAACCCTATTAGATACGTATTCATTTCATCGTCGTTTTACAGATGAGGACACTGAAGTTCAGAGAGGTTAAGCCCCTTGCCCAAGGTCACACAGCCAGTAAGTGTCAGATCTGAAATCTGAACCCATACCACCTGGCTCCAGAGACCGTGCTTTAAGCAACGTGCTGGTTTAAGTCCCTCTCATCTTTTGCTTGGGCTCTTACAGTAGACCCCTTGTCACCACCTACAGTCCACTGTCTCCACAGCAACCAGAGGGATCTGGTTAAAATCCGAGGCAGATCGGGACACCTGTCTGCTCACTTGCCCAGTGATCTCCTGGGGCTCGTCATGGCTCCTCCTCACACTTGGAGTAAAAGCCAAAGCCCCTTGTTGACCTTGCTGCTCCACGGACCCTCTGAGTGTATCCTAGAGGCTTGTCTGTGCTGTTCTCTCTACCTGGAAAGCCTTTCCTCAGATAGCTCATGGCGGGTGCCCATCACTCTTTCCGTGTTCTGCTCCAGTTTTACCTCCTCGGATGACCTTCCCTGACCAGCCGTTATTTGAAGACAGACCATCCCAAACAGACCCTCCAAATCTGTTGAGAATCCTTCTCACCATTTTAATAGGATCTAGAAATGGCTACATGGCCCAAACCTTTGTGTTTGGCTGATACCTGACTGAGTGAACAAGCAGGGCATCGAGACTCTGCAGGGGAAGTGCTTACCGGTGATTGTGCGGCCAAGTTGAGGCACAGATGGGCCCAGAGCCCAGGTCTCCTGACCCTTGTCCCCTTGACCTTTGTATAGTGTGGGTTCATCACCATCTGTAATCACATAAGTCATTTAAACTCTCTGGGCCTCAGTTTGCTCATCTGTAACAATGTGGGTGATGATAGTAGCCACCAATGGAGTTCTTTGTGGAAAGCAAGTGTGTTAATAAATACATGTGAAATGCACAGACTGCGCTTTAATTATAATTCTGCTGCTTGTTGGCTGTGTGACTGTAGATAAGGAACTTCTCTGAGCCTTAGTTTCCTCATGCGTAGAAGGGGCTACAGGTAGGTCTGTCGAGAGAATTACGCGCAAGACTTTCTATGAAGCATTTAGAAAGCATCCATCATACAGTAACTACTCTATAAATATTATGTTGTCATCATCATTATTTTACGCAAGCCTGGTACGTGTGCTGGTCTGAACTTTTTAAGGCACTTTTCGATCTTTACGACTTCCCTTTGAGAACTTCAGTGTAGACGTGGTCATTCCCATTTTGTAGATGGGCAAGTCGAGTCCCTTAGAAATTCACTGACTTCTTGCAGGCAGACCACCCGTAGATTGCTCAGTCTCCCATGGGAGACTAGGAGGGCGGGCCTTCCCCTTTTGAAGCGAACAACGTCAAATTAGAAGGGTCTTGGGGGATGTGGCCTCCTGGCGAGTGGTTGAGTTTCTGGCACCAGGAGTGTGGGAAGTGGGGTAGAGGCTTCATGGACATGTGGCGGGGGTATGTGGGTGGGCTTGGCCCTGGCAAGGGAGGCAGGGTCATTCCCAGGGACCTGCCCAGGAGAGGAGGGGTCCTGTCATCACACACAGATTTACTTTCTCTCTTGTTTGAGCATTTCTTTACTGGCTGGCACCACATGATATTCCAGGCTCACATTGTATTTCCCTGTCCTAGCCCTGAATCAGTGTTGTCCAAGGAGCTCTGGTTCTTTTTATTGAAGGATGGTACTTAGAAGCCTAGATTTGGGTGCTGGTGTGCTTGTTGCTACTGTAAGTCACTGCTTCCAGGCCTTCTCAGTGGGCAGAGCTGGGAAGTGTGTGTGTGTGTATGTGTGTGTGTGTATTCATTCATGCATCATTCATGCACACACATATGTTTCTGTGCCATTTTATCTGTATCTGTATTTAAAAAAACCCTGAGTCTGTATTGATACCCAGTGCAAGATTTAACTTTAAACATTTATATACAACAAAAATGACTTTTTGGGGTGTTGAGTTTCATGAGTTTCAATGCATACATAGAGTTATGTTCCTACATTGCAATCCGGGTATAGAATGGTTCCATCACACCCGCCCCCACCTGTAACCCCTGGCAACCACTCATCTCATTTCTGTCCCTATAGTTTTGCCTTTTCCAGAACATATATAATCCACATATAATGGAATCATACAGCGTGAAACCTTTTGAGGTTGGCTTCTTTGACTCCACATAAAGCCTTTGAGATGCATCCATGTCGTCACGTGTATCCATAGTTTGTTCCTTTTCATTGCTGGGTAGTGTTCCATTGTTTGTATATACCACAGTGTATTTATCCACTTACTCGTTGAAGGACACACTGTTTCTGGTTTGGGACAATTATAAATAGAGCTGCTATAAACGGTTGTGTAACAGGCTTTTGTGTGAACATGTTTTCATTTCTCTAAACACCCAGGAATGGGGCCATATGTTAAGTGTCTCCTTAACGTTATGAGAAACTGCCAAACTGTTTTCCCAAGTTACTGTACAATTTCACATCCCACTGGCAAAATCTAAGAGATCCTGTGGTTTCCCATCCTCACATCCTCGTCAGCACTTGCTAGTGTCAGGTTTTTTTTTCCAGTCATTCCCATAGAAGTACAATGCTATCTCATTGTGGTTTTAATTTACATTTCCCTAATGGCTAATGATGTTGAATGTCTTTTCATGTACATATTTACCATCCATGTATCCCGTTTGGTGCAGTGTATGTTCAGGTCTTGTGTCCTTTCTTTTTTTCTTTTTTTTTTTTTGGTAGGTTGTTTGTTTTCTTACTGTTGAATTTGGAGTTATATTCTGGATGCAGATCCCTTGTTAGACATGTCATTTGCAAATATTTTCTCCCATTCTGTAGCTTGTCTTTTCATTCTCTTTATCAGTGTCTTTCGCATAGCAAAAATTTTAATTTATCGCGTATTTTCTCTTATGGATCTTGCTTTTAATGTCATATCTTAGAACTTTTTGCTTAACCTCAGGCCACAAAGATTTTCTCCTATGTTTTCTTCTAAAAGTTTTATGTTTAGACCGATGATGCATTTTGAATTAACTTGTGTGTAAAGTGTGTAGTTTAGGTTGAGGTTCATTAATTTGCGTAAGATGTCAGTTGTTCCAGCATCATCTCTTGAAAAGTCTATCCTTCCTCCATTGAATTGCCTTTGCACCTTTGTCACAATTCAAATGGTCATATCTGTGTGGGTCTGTCTATTTTGGGACTTTCTGTTCCATTCCTTTGATCTGTGTTGCTAGCCTTTGGCCAGTACCATACTGTTTTGATTACTGTAACTTTAGAGTAATTCTCGAAATTAGATAAGTGTGAATCTTTAACATTGTTCTATTTCAAAATCAAATTGGCTATTCTAGTTTCTTTGCTTTTCATGCACATTTCAGAATTAGCCAGCACAGGGTTTTAAAAGTTGGGAAAAAATGTCACAAAAATTAGATTTCCAGTTTCTCTTTGAAAACAGAGAGATCTGGCTATGTTTCTGCCTGGTGACAGTGATTGGAGCAGAGTCGTGGCTGCCCCTTTAAATGAGCATCTACTCTCTAGTTTGCCACAGTCCTCACCCTCTCCCTTTTGTACCACACCTGGCCAGCTTCGCTCATTCACCCTACTTACATGGCTTCTGTAGGCTTTGGTGTTTGCAGCCCCTGGAACAGACATCTTGGGTACCTCTAGCTGTGGGATCTGAAATACTGATATCCTGATGATGGTGATGGTGGACGAGGAATCCTAACAGTTGCAGTCAGAGCTATGTTTTTGGTGCTATTCTCAGCCTTTGTTCCATGATCTCTCCTCCAGTCTTTGCCATCTCAGGGCACTATTCTCATTGCGCCCATTTCACAGAGGTGGAAGCTGAGTCTCAGAGAGCTGAAGCTGCTGGCCCCAGGCCATGCAGCTTGGCTTTGCTGTGACCCCAGGGCCAGGGGTCATTGTATCAGAGTCCATTGTGTGTCGTTCTGGCTGCCTGGAGACTGAGGCAGAGACCCCATCAGCACCTCAGATTCTCCCCTCCCCACCTGGCTCTATGCTGTCAAGGTTTGTCCTCAGATTCTGTGATGTGACCTTAAAGAGCAACTTATTTCCTTGCAGGACCTGTCTGTAGATAACTCCAGGTGGTGGGTATGGGATGAAGCTTCAGCCAACCTGAGGGACTGGGATTCATAACCTTCTGCGTGGCTGCCTGGGGTTGGGATTCCAGTGAAAGCCATCACACCCTCAGGAGAATTGTGGGGTGTGGTCAGGGGGCTCTTGGGCCTCAGGCTGGAGGGTCAGAGAATTGGGGACTCAGAGGCTTTTCCATAGTCAGACCCAGATCATGGTGTTCAAACACCTACTACGTGCCTGGGGTGATGTGGAGGGTTTTGGTGTCAGAAGGCCTGCGTTTGAGTAGCAGTTTTACCACATCCAAGTGTACCTTCTTAGGCAAGTTGCTTCACCTCCCTGGGCCTCAGTTTGCTCCTCTGTAAAATGGGCTGTTTGTAGTGGCTATCTCACAGGGTTGTGAGGATTACATGAGCCAGTGCCACAGAGTGCTAGAATAGTGCCTGGCCCATAAAACATGCTCAATAAACATTAGCAACTGTACTGTTATTAATACTGTAGAAATACTTGCTGACTGGACCAGTGAGTGAGAGGAGAACCCCAAGTCCTTTCATACCAGAGACAGGATGATGGTGTGGTTAAGAGACCAGGGATGGAGGTTGGCCTCCCTGGCTCTGCCTCTCACTGTGTGTGATGCTGTACCTCTCAGTGCCTCTGTTTTCCTAACTGTGTCATGGGATTCATAAATCATACCACCTACTTCAGGAGAGTTAAGTGAGATAATGGCTCATACATAGCACAGAGCCTGGCACAGAGTCAGTGCTCCCTATAAATGCTTGCTGTTCTTATTTTGTATGTATTCATGCTGAATTCTCATGTGTCCCCATGTAGTAGGCATTGGTCTCCCTTCCTGAGAGGGCAATGGGCACCCAGAGAAGTAAAGTGAACTGCTCAGAGACCCAGTGCTGGGCGGGGGAGTGAATCCTGGGCTACCGGAGCTGTAAGTGGTTGCCTGCTGGATTTTCTGAGGGTTTGTGAGTCACACCGCTTTAGAGAGGAGCTTGGGGAACCCCCTTTTCCACCACTGACTCCCTCTCTGAAGCAGTGCCTGGCTTTCAGACCCAGCTGACGGTTGCTACGGAGTCCAGCTGCCATCCTACCCCACTGTTGCTAGTCAGGCATCTGGTTGCCAGGCACCACCTCCTGGGACACCTCGGCTCTCAGAGAGCCTATTTGGGGCTCTCTGAGGGGGGTCGGGTCCCTGGGGGCCCAGCAGACACTGGAACCTGGGAGGTTTGTTCTCAGGGGCAAAGAGGTCAGAGCAGCCCTTGGGGTCTGGGACGCCCCAGCCTCCAGTTTCAGTGTCTCTGCATGCTCCACATTGGACTCCCACAGGGGCTGGGTAGAGCTCCAGCCTCCATTTTACAGATGGGACAAACGAGGCTTAGGGGAGTGAGGGGAGGGTCCAGTGGTAGACAGGGAGGTACCCTCTGTACCGCCCTGGGGAAAATGGGGCTGCTCTCACCCTGTAACACGGAGGACTTGGATCTTTCCCCTGTTTGTCAGAGCTGCTGAGTATCCTCCTTCCTCAGGGCCATGTCCGCTGTGCTTAGAACAATCTCCTGTCTCTTTAGCCTGGGCGATCTGGCTTCTGTGTTCCTTTCTGTCTGAGTCCGTGAAGCCCCCGCCTGGGTCACCTTGCCCAGTCCTGCTCCTTACCTGTTCGCTCTGCTCCAGCCACAGTAGTCTCTTTGCTGTTCTTCAGACACACCAGGCAGGCCCCTGCCTCAGGGCCTTTGCGCTTGCTGTCCTCGCTGCCTGGCCCATGCTCTTCCCTGGTATCCCGTGGCTTGCTCCCTCATTCACCTGTGTCTCTACTGGACATCCTTTATCAGAGAGGCCACCACATTTAAAATAGCACCTATCCCCCGACTTCATCTCCCCCTTTCCTGCTTGATTTTCTTCATAACACTCTCCAGTATATTTTATGGCCTGTGCCTCACCCAGCAGCTCTGTGAGGGTGAGAGCTTCATCTCTTTTGTTCACCGTTCCATCCCCAGGACTAGAACAGTGCCTGGCCCTTAGTAGGTACTGAATCTGTTATTTACTGCGTGAGTGAACGAGTGACTCATGGCGTTATCAAGGATGCAGACGGAGTGAGTTCGGAGGATGGAAACGTGTGAGCAGGAGTGTGTGGTGACTGGCTAGTAGAGTCAGCCTGCAGGCGCCCTGCCTCCTCAAAGCTGAGGAGAAGTTGGGTTCTTGCTGCCTGCTGACCAGTACCCTCTCCTCTTTCTTAAAGGGCAGTGGCCCCTGCCGTCCTGCATAGCTGGTTAAGACTAAATTCAGTCTCACTATGGAAAAACACCCCTGCCCCATGGCTGACTGGGAGGCTGTGCATTTTCAGAGCATTCCCATTTTGAACTGATGGAAAAATCCCAGCAGGGATGGCCTGGGCAGCGGGGGCAGGAGGCTGTCCTGGAGCTGTGTTCCCGGCCTGTGGTTTTAGCCTGTTGGGTCCAGCCACTCCCTGCCCGTCCTCTTCCAGCTTCCCTGACAAAGCAGCTTTCACTGAGGCTCAGGGGAGGTGTGCCACGTTTGCGAGGGAGGTGGCAGCTCCCTCTGGGTTTCCAGAGCTTCACATCATCCCCCCCCACACAGAGTTGGTACAATCACCCCCTTTTATAGATGAGGAAACTGAGGAAAATGAGAGGGGTGAAGTCACCAGCTCGAGGCCACATAAGAAACAGGAGGGTCTGAGATTTGAACCTCGCTCTGTCTGACCCATTCTTGGGCTCTGTCCCTCTGGGTGTGAAGTGGGAAGTATAGCGATGAGGACAGTGGAGAACAAAGAGGTAGCAGCTTTCATCCACTCTCGCTCTTCTCGGATTCCTCAGCTTTCTGGCCTCAGTTTCAGTATGCCTCCTCCAGGCAGCCTTCCCTGAACTCCATTGCCTGGGTCACTTTACCCAGTCCTGCTTCCTAGCACTCGGCACGATTGCAGTTGAATCCTTATTGTGCAGTGGATTTGCTGCCGATCTGTCTCCCTTGCTAGACTGGGTTGCATGAGGGTAGAGACTTAAAATGTCCCGAATTGAACTCTTATTCCTGTCCCCCCCCCACCCCCCCAAACCACAGCCTTTCCTGTCAAAGGAAAAGTGACCTCTCTCCTGTCAGTGCCTCAGGCCAGACACCAGGGAGTTGGCCTCCACTCCTCTCTCTCTCAACCCCCATGTCCCATCCATCAGCAAGTCCCGTGGGCTCCGCCTTCAAAAGACATCTCGAATCTGCCCATTTCTCCCACTGCAGCACCAGTGCTCTGGTCGAGTCCATGGGCCTCTCCTACCCGCACTCTTGCAGGAACCTCCGCCCTGGGCTCCTTGCATCCCCAACTGCAGCCCATTCTCTGTACACAGCCAGATGGTCCTCATGGCTCACTCCCCCACGTCCTATAGGTCTCAGTCCATATGCCATCTTTTCAATAAACACTTGCTGAACGAATGGACAAAGATTCTGTCCCAAGACAGTTACTCTGCCTCTCAGTGCTTGGCAGGTTGCTGGTGATTTCTATGGTTAGTGGTGACCAGGAAAGGGGTTAGTGCGGGCACTTGGAAGCCAGCGGGTGGGGCCTCAGCCCTGCCAGAGGAGACTTTGACAGGATGGGGCGGCCAGATGCCAGCATGAGAAGCTTGAACTAATGATTGTTAGGGAGATTTATGGAGCATGTGCTATGTGCTAGGGCCTGTGCCAGTAAGTACTTTTCAGGTCTTATTTAAATTTTTGCAGTCGCCCTCGACGTAGATACTGTTTTGCCCTTTTTACAGGTGAGTAAAGCTGAGACCAGTGAAGGTAGTGACTTGCCCATGGACACACAGTCGCTGAGTTGGCTTGTTTGATTTCTCCAGACAACTTCTCCCTCTGCCCTGGCATGCTGCCACATGGCCATCCCTTGCTGGATGGTACTGGACAGATAAGCCCTAGCCCAGCCCCAGCTGCCTCTTCCTCTTTCCTCAGCAGACATGAAATGATTTGTGTTGCTGTCACCATCCCTCCCGCTTCCTTTTCAGCTCGACGTGGCGGGAAGTTCCGCAAAGAGAAAATGGGAACTGAAAGGTTTTTTTGGAGCTGACTACAGGACTCCGGGTCTGTGTCTCAAGGCTGGTGGCTAGGACAATATTTGGGGTGCTGGGGTGTCGTCTTCCTGTGGCTGGCACTACCTGGCCCACTGATGCATCTGTAGAGTCACCCCTTCATTCAGTCATTAGTTCTCTGTCGGACTGGGGCATTTCTCTAGCAGGCAGTGTCACCCAGTATCACAGGGACCAGGGCTGGTCTCGTCACCAGGAATGGCTCTGCCACAGGGTGGGGACTGATGGGACCCCTTTTGTCCTTTTTGGAGGGTGTCAGCACCCTGCCGGGCCATTCCTGTGTCACCGAGAAACTCAGCCCAACTTTCTGGAATCCCGATTTTACTCAATGATGTGGTTGGACAAGTCTTTCTTACAGGAAAATAAAATGCAGGAACTAATAATAATAATACTAATACTAGTAAGAATAATGTAACGTGCTTACTGAGCGCTCCTTCATGAGCCCCAGCTCACAGGGCGTGGTGAGGATCACGTGAGTTCATGTTGAGAAAGCACTCGGAACAGCATCCAGCGCGAAGAAAATTCTCAATGAGCAGCAGCCTTGAACGTGTCGCCCTCTGGGACTTGGGGCCTCTTCTGTGTGGCGGTGGGGTGGCCCCTCTGATAAGGCTCGAACTTGAGGCCTTTGGCATCATTTTGGGGCAGTAGATTGATGCAAACCCTTTGGAGAAACATGTAGCAGACTTAGCAGGAACCTCCCGCACGTGATGCCCCAGGGACCCCAAAATCCCATGCTGAAAACAGAGTCCAAAAAAAAAATCCTAAGTATGGGATGAGGGGACCCCACATACTTTTATGTACTGAAATGTTCATCGATGCACCGCCTGTGAGAACATCGGAAACAAGCTAAATGCCCTGAAATGGGGAAACGGTGAGGAACATGAGCCATGCTCACTTCCCCAGCCGCTGCACAGCAGGGAAAAGGTGACACGATTTATTACGTACAACCTGCTGTGCCTTCAAACTCTCCTAGGAAAAACCACTGAAGATGACACACCAAAGTATTAGCAGTGGGTGCTGTTGGCATGCATAACTTCCAGTTTTCTTACTGTGATTTTATTAATTTTCACGATGAAAGGCAACTGGACACATTCAAACCAGGCCAGACTCAGCCATTAGCACCTAAACCTCAGTGACTGCAACAGGCACTTGGAGAAGCATGTTAAAAATACAGATGCCCGGGCACCTTCCATCCCCCTGAATTGGAGCCTCTGAGTAGCAGGACCCGGGAATCAGCACATCTTGATCTTACCTGTTTGTCAGGATCCTCTGTCCTCCTCTTCTGAGCAGTCCTCCCTGACTACCTCTTTGCTCCTGACCAACTCGTACTCCTGAGCCTTTAAAAAGACACAGGCTCCCTGGCTTCCCCCAGACCTCTTAAATTGTAGAGATAACACATACTCATAATAGAGAACTGAAATGATGCCTAAAATTACAAGAAAATCAGCCCTGTGACAAGCCTTTTTTACCTCCTCGAACCTATAAGTAATTTACTGAGCATCTACTGTGTACCAGGTGCTAGCAACATAGCAGTCCACAAGACAGGCAAAAGACCTTGCCCCCATTGAGTTTATAACAAAGGCAGATAATTAAGATGTTAGCTAAGAAAAGCCTATGGTGGGTGGTAAGTGTTAGGGACAAAAGTGAAGGAAGGTAAGGCTGGTGGGGTGCTAGGAAGGTGTGGCGGTTTTAAGTGGGGTGGTCAGGGTGGGTCTTATTGAGGAGGTGATGTTTGAACAAAGGCATGAAGGAGGAGAGGGAATGAATCATGTGGATTCCTGGGACAGATATTCCAGGCAGAAGGGACAGCCAGTGCAAAGGCCCTGTGGCAGGAGCCTGCTAAGTGTGTTCCTAGAACCTTAAAGAGGCCAGTGTGGGAGGAAAAGAGGATGAGGGGAGCCAGGAGGGTAGGAAGTGAAGTCGTATAAGGCCTTGAAGGCTGTGGTAAGGAGTGTGGTTTTATCCTGGGACTCGTAACCTCTGTCTGAGGGTTTTAAACAGGGAAGCACCATGCAGTGGTGTGTGACAGCCTGAGATGTACAAGGGGTGCTCTGTGCTGGGGCTCCTGGACGTGATCCATCCACAGTTGTAGAGCCAACATTTGTGACGATCCTGTGTTTGTGGGTGGGGGACACTGCCCAGTGCCCGGATGGGATCCCCCTCCTGTTCATGGCACATCTCATTCAGTGGGGAGTCCCCTACCTCCCCCAGCCTTTTTGCTTCAGAACCTCAGAGCAGACAATCTTCCTGTTCTCGGAAGCTGGGCCGGGGCGGGGGGGGGCAGTGAGGGGGTGAGTGTGGAGGGTGACTTGTCTCTGACAGCGGGCCCCACGGCAGCCAAGGCTGTGTGGGTTGGGGGACCCGGGTCTGCCCATAGCGGTGGTGGGCGGGGGGGAATGTGTTGGCTGTCAGAGGCTGGGAGACCCATGTGTGCGGAGGTGGATGAACCAGGGTGAACGGGAACAATGCCCTTTCCATCACTTTGCTGAAAAACATTTTTTGGAATAATTTTCATCCCAGCATAATGACATACAATAAAGTGCATCGGCTGAAGTGCACACCTCCATGGGTTTTTCCCTGTGCGTCATCACCAGGCGAAGACCTAGAACATTTCCTGACCCCAGAGGGCACCTCATGCCCTTTGCCAGTCAGTACCTGGTAAGGAAAAGAAAAGACTGTTTTTTGGGGGGTTGGAAAGGTAACGATTTTTGTTAACTTCTGTCATCAAAGGTGCATTTTACCAGTTTTTTTGGCTTTTTGTAGAAGTGGAATCCCACAGGATGCACCCTTTTGTGTCTGGCTTTGTTTGCTCGCATTGTGTTTTTAGGACACATCCACGTCGTTGCGTGTGTCACAGTGTTTCTTTTGATTGCTGAGTTGTATTCCATTGTGTGAATGCACCACAGTTTGTTCAGCCATTCTCCTGTGGATGGACATTTGTGATTGTTCAAAATTGGAGTTTTTATCGTGTTCCTTTCCCTGTGCTAAGCTGTAATGATTCCTTGAATCCTCAAAAGAACCCTAAGAGATAGAGGCTCTTATTTATCAGTGTTACACGTGTAAAAACAAAGGCTCAGAGGCTTATGTAACATCCCCTCCTTTCTTCTCTTAATGGGTATTTTTTGAGCAGCTTCTGTCTACCTCACACCATTCTATGTGTTGTGGATACAGTAGTGAACCAAACATACAGAAAGTCCTGTCCTCCACAGAGAGAAGGACAACTAGTCAGTGCATAAAATAACATGTGGATTGTGATAACTACTTTACAAAGAATTAAAACAAGGTGTGGGAGAGAGTGACCAGGTGGGGGCTAGGGGAGGCTCCTTTAGCCAGGATGGTCAGGGCAGGCTCTCTGAGGAGGTGACATTTGACCTGTCCTATGCTGTAATGACCTGCAGGAAAAGTCTTCCAGGCTGAGGGATTAGCATGTGCAAAGGCCCTGAGGTGGGAATAAGCCTGGCGTGTCTTAGGAAAAGGCAGACTAGCCAGTGTGGCTAGAGTGGAGTGAAACAGTTTTGGGGAAATGTCAGGAAAATACAGTGTGGTCTGTTTTGGGGTGGGGGTTTCTTTTATTGTGATGTATTGACAGATAAAAATAATATCAATGATGGTAATGTAAGTGGTGGCCTTTCATAAGACCTTCTGGCATGACGCTGAGTTGAGGTTCGGTATTTGATCTTCTGAGGTAGGTGTTTGAATCTCCGTTTACAGAAGAGGAAACTGAGGTTCTCACTCACGTGCCTTCCCCTGCTGGTACTTGGACCAGAGCTTCCCCACTGCACCCTCCTCTCTCCTCCCTCCTCGGGGTCCCTGGGCCATAGTTGAGTCCTCCAGGGAAAGAGCTGTCGAGAGACTCACTTGCAAAATCTCTGGTGACCTATTGGTCTGTGGTGGGGCTAGTTGTTATTGGTCTGGCTGGAAGGTGGGGGATGGGGGTGGTTAGAGTATGTGGGCCTGACCCCTCAACCAGAGCTGGGGAGCCCTTGGGGATCCTCTAGTTTGTCCCACACGACTCCCATTTCACAGAAGAGGGAATAGAGGATGGAGCATGGAAGTGCTTCCCCAGGGTCACACAGTGAGTCAGTGGCAGGGCTGCATTTATGAACTGAGTCAGTGGTTCCTGAACAGTGGACACTGTGTGTCCCCATTGTGCAGAGTGGGGGGCAGGCCCAGAGAGGAGGAATGAGTCTCCCCAAGTCACCTCACTGGTGTGCTTCGCCTTGTAATGTTAGTGATCCTTGAAGGTGGCACTATTAATATTCCTATTTTACAGATGAGGAAAGGGACATTTCATTCATTCATTCATTCATTCATTCATTCACCCATCCATTCGTCAAAAATATGTTGAATGCCAGGCACCTTGGTGCTACGTAGTAGGGTTGTAACTTTGAGTAAAACAGAGTGAATAAAACAGGAATAAAACTGACTAAAGCCAGACCTCTGGAAGCTCTCAGTCTGGTGAGAAAAACAACCATTGATTGAATAATTTTGTAAATCAAGGTTAATTAATAGATATGGTGGTTCTAGGAAGGGTATCCAGAGCTCCTGGAGCCTGTGTGTGGCTTTGACCTCATTGGGAGGGCAGGGAAGGTGAATTGATGTTGACTAAGTGAGGAGAGGGAGATGAGTGTTGCAGGTGGAGGGAACAGCATGTGCAAAGGCCCCGGGGTCAGGAGCAAGTTCAGTGTATTCTTGGAACAGCCTGAAGAACCTAAAGTCTAGGCTGGTTGTAGCCGGTTTGATGGTGGTGGTGAGGTGGGGTCCTGCATGGCTTTTTTGGTTGTTATTCTCAGAGCAGTGGGGAGCCATTGATGGGTGTGGCAGGGCAATGGTAACCCATTTGCATTTTGTAACGATCCCTTTGTGACTTGCCTAGTGTCTCTCCAACCAGGGATGCCTAAATGACCGTGGCCTCCCAACTCCTGGGCGTCCCACCAGGCCACACTACTCCCCCACTCCTAACTAAATTCTCCCAACTTTGGAACCCAAGAGGCATTATAGTCCTATGGGAAAGAGTCTTGACTCTGGAGGCCCATGGGCCAGGGCTCAGTTCTGGCTCAGTTCTTCCCTCCCTGTGTGATCTTGAGCAAATAACTCCACTGCATGGAGATTCCATTTTCTTGTCTATGAAATGGGCATACAGTAGTCACCTCCTCATATACCCTTGGTGCTGGCATACAGTAAGCAGATAATAGATATTGCAGCTGGTTCTTGTATACATACTCCGTTGGAAACGCAGGCATCATATAGTTCAGATAACTTGGTGTCCTGCTGTTTCGTCATCTGAGCTTATTATAATAAATGGCTTTTTGCTTTCTAAATTCAGGAACTGAATAGAACTGGGTGGTGGAGGATAGTTTATGTTATTATAACTGTTATAATAATTATTGTTATCAGATCATCAGTCCTTAATGAATACTTGTTAACAGAGACAGGGTTAGGGAAAAGAGACATTTCACCCCTTACTAATTATAAGACTAATAAATCAGGTATAAAACATGTAGCTGTACTATTAGGTTGGTGCAGCAGTAATTGAGGTTTTTGCAATTATTTTTAACCTTTTAAACCGCAATTCCTTTTGCACCAACCTAATATATGATAATATCTATTATATATTCATAATGATAATGGAATATTAGGATTATGTTTGGCTGTGATGACTGTCGATGTGATGGAAGTTTATTTTTTCTCTCATGCACATGTCTCAAGCTAAGTTTCCTTTCGCTGCTGTGACAACTAATTGCCACAGACTTGGTGGCATAACACAAATTTATTGTCTCAGATTTCTGGAGGTCATATGTCTGAAATGGGCCTTGCAGAGCTAAAACCAAATTGTTGGCATGGCTGTGTTCCCTCTGGAGGCTCTAGGGCAGAATCCATCCACTTGCCTTTTCAGTTTCCAGAGGCGGCCTCTATTCTGGGCTCCGGGCCCCCTTCCGTCTTCAGGGCCACCAGTAGCCAGTGGAGTCTTTTTCACTGCGTCACCCTGACACTCGCCCTCTCCCCTCCCTCTTTCACTTTTAAGGACCCTGGTGATTCCCCAGGCCCACTTGGATAATCCAGGATAATCGCCCCATCTCAAGATCATTAACTTTATCACATTTGCAAAGTCCCTTTTGCCAGCTAAGGTCACATATTTACAGGTCTGGGGATTAGGACATAGACATCTTTGGGGGGCCATTATTCAGCCAACCACAGTGGGCAAGGGCATTTGGGGCCTCTGCCCCATGGCCTCCGAAGGCTCTCCCTCCCTTCACTTCCTGAGCCTGGAAGGGTGGACACTGTGCTGGATGGGGACAAAGGTGCCTGCCTTCATGGAGCTTGAGAGAGACGATGACACTGAAGGGGCCCCATCCCATGAGTGGGATGTGAGTGGGTAGTCAGGGAAGCGGAGAGTACAGCACGTCCTTCAATAATGATGTTTGGTTCTACATTGTTTCGTTATAATGTTGATGAGATGCCGAAGGAACTTAATTCTTGTTTATATCAATTAGCCCATGGTAACATCTGTTTTGCTATATGTCAGTTTGCTGCGGTTCCAAGAACCTATTGATGACGTTCAGTGTAAGACACTTACTGTATAGGATAAGGTCAGAGTGGATGGGGCAGCAGGTTGGTGTCTGGACTCCGATGGCTTAGATGTCACATCGCAGCTCTGCCCACTTAGTTGTGTGCTCTGGTTCATCCAACTGAGAACCTCGGTCTCCTTTTCTGTAAAACGGGGGCGAGATTGTCTAGGATGAGGTAGTGTGTGAGAAGCAGTGGGAACTTAGCCGACACTCCCGAAATTTAAGACCCCAAACTGTGTCTGAGCAGCAAAGGTCTGTGCTTCTGAAACTGCCACTGCTGTCAGCAGCCTCTTCATGGCTCTGAATTCCCTCCCAGGGGCCTGAGTCAGCGCTGGGAAAAATAAACCAGACGAAACCTCCACGCTGAGTCCCCCTCCCTGGCCCGTTCCCTGAATGCCACTATTTTTACATTCTCTCACTTTTGTGCATTGTTTCCCCAAACACAATCCTTCACAAGCTAAGGGGGGAGGGCTCTCCCACCAACCCCAGGAACAATTGTGTGGGGAGATGGAAAAAAAGGTTGGGCCAGGAAAAAACAAAACGTCTTGAAAGTCATTGTCTTCAGATGTCAAGTGTCAGCCCCGTGGAGAGGAGACCACATTCCACCCATTGTCCTGCCGCAGACAGGCCCAGGGACCCCAGGACGTCCAGCAGCCCCGCCCTGCATCCTGGGGCCTGAGGGACTTGGTTGGCTTTGTCTGGGACATTCCGGCGGGAAATACCACCCAAAGTGGAGCCTGTTCCCAGCCACCACTGCCTCGGTCACTTTAGGTTTTTCCTCGAAGCCCCCCGCCCCGTGTAGGCCCCAGATCAGCCTGGGTTGATGCTGATAAGACGAAGACTTTACCCGAACTCATTCAACTCGCACAGTGCCCTGTGAGGTAGGTGCCTTTTCTGTGTGAGTGCATAACAGGTAATTCAGATCTAATTCCCATACCGTACAATTTACCCACTGGAAGTGTATGATTCAGTGGTTCTTAGAATAGTCACAACGTTGTGCAACCATCACCACCTTCTCATTTAAGGATATTTTCACCACCCAAAAGAAACTCCATACTCATTAACAGTGAGGTACCATTTTTAGATCCCCATTTCATAGAGAAAGAAATAGACGCAGAGAAGCTGCTGAGGCTCATAGAGCCAGGAAGTGACTGAACCAGGATTTGTACCCAGGATACTTGGCTCTGGAAACATTTTCTTAACTATGCTGTAATGTAGTAGTTTTCAGCAGGGGGAGACTTTCCCCGCCCCTTTGGCCCCAGGGAACATTGGACAATGTTTAGAGACTTCCGGTTGTCACTACTGGGGAGTGCTACTGGCGTTTAGTGGGTAGATACCAGAGATGCTGCTAAACATCCTATAATTCACAGGCTGGCCCCCATAACAAAAAATTACTCATTCAAATACCAGTGGTACCATGGTTAGGAAGCCCTGCTATAATCTCACTCTGATGAACCCATTCTTCAGGAAAAAAAGCTGAGGGACCCACAGACGTGGCGCAGAGTGGGGTTAGAATAGGAATCATCTCAGACCACATTTGGGTAGAGGTGGCAACAGTGAGGGGTGAGAAATTCTGAACAGCACAGAAGACTCAGCAGGAAAGAGCTCTATGCTCCATTAGTGATGTCTGCCCTGGGTGAGGGGACGGGGGTGCGGGGAATGGCAGGCTTCACATTTGTCAGGCTTATGAGTAGGATGCGGTCTCACATCCAGACGCCCATAGGGTCAGGCAGGAACGTGAGTGCAACAGCAGGTTGGGTGGTGGGAAACAGAGGAGCATCCACTCTGGGTAACGATGACAGCTGCCACTCTACTGCAGCCAGCTATGTTCCTGTGGACATTTGAGACCTGTGGTCAGCTTTTTCAAAGAAGCTGGAAACTGAGATTTTAATGGGAAATCTGATATTCAAACATAGGCCTGAATTTTCTCAATGCCTACGGCAGGTCAAACTGAACATGCCTGTGGGCCACCAATTTGAGACCCATCAGAGTGAGTTATAGCTTGATAGCACGTAACAGGCACTGCATAAATCTTTGTTGAAGGATTGGTGGGTTGTTGTCAAGTTCAGGGAGACTGTAGGCTGGGCTCCTGCCCCTGGAGTAGGGTCTGTGTGGGGAAGAGTGTTGGCTTCCCTTATGTGGTCCCCCTTCCCCACTATTGCATCAGACCTGTTTACAAGAGGTTGTGGCAACTCAGTTTTTGCTTCAATTTCCTCCATGGTTGGGGGATGGGGTAGTGCTGGGTGAGAACTAGGCACTCAGTTCTCACCCAGGGTTTCGAAGCTGGATGGGGATGGGTGGTAGGAGGAGTCTTTTCCAGACGATCAATTGATTAGTCAATTAAACACGTATTTATTGAGGGTCTACTATGTGCTGGGGCCAGTCTTAGGCTCTGGGGATAACAGTGACCTACACAGACAAACATCATTGCCTTCCTGGAACTGATACTCTTGACGGGATTGACAATAGACTGATAAGTGGACACACATAATGTCCACAGTAGCAGGTGCCGTGAAGAAAACAGCGTAGGCGTAGGGACAGATAGTTTGGTTTAGGATGGTCTTGGGAGAATGACATGCCTCAGGGCCTTTGCACTGACTTTCCCTTTACCTAGAATGACCGTCCCCTCAGACACCCATACAGCTGATCCCTCACCTCAGTCCCTGAATAGCTGCTGTCAACTGATGGTCGTTGGTGCCTATTCAGCTCCGATAGGCGTCCCCAGTGTGGGGTGGGGTGTATTCAGTGCAAACACCTCAGTTGTGATACAGCATGACTGTGAGATATCTCAACAGTGTTATAGCTCAATTACGATACAGCACGGCTGTGGACTGGCATGTCTGTGAGGCAGTCCTCATTGCAGCAGGACAGCTACAGCCAGGGAAACACAGTCTTTGGTGTGTTTTCTGAGCCAGAGAGGAGCTGACTTACATAGAAAGAAGTCCTCACCCCTGGACCCAGATTAGTCTATCCTCATGCAAATGAGGACTCCAAATCCTCAAAGTTTGATTGGTCTACTCTGATTGGTCACTGAATATGCTAATGAGGATATAGCTGCACAGCTCTGATTGGAGGGGAAAAGCCTCAGTCTTCCAGGAACTCCTTTATAAGGATTATCTCAGCTGGCAGGAATACAGTGTAGGCAGACAGTTTAGTGTGGGCCTCTCCCGAAAGTGTGGCTGTCAGGCTTTATTTTAATTTGAGCCCAATTAGCCACCAGGAACCCTTCTTGGTAGTTATTTTCCTTTTTGGGGTCGATACTGCTCAAATGCCATCTCCTCAGAGAGGCTTTCCATGAACGTCTCTGTGAAATAGCTCCCCTACCTTGTCCCTCTCTGTTCCCGCGTCTCCTTTAATTTTCTTCATAGCATTCATCCTTACCTGCCATTTTATTTTAAAATCCATTTATAGTCTGTCTTGCCAGTGCTCCATGAGGCAGGGATTCCGTCTGATGTGTGTATTCACTGATGTGTTGTGGGCTCTAGATGAATGCAGGAATGAACCCCCCACCCCACCTCCGGCCTCGGCAAGGTCGTCTTGTGTGTATGTCTCAGTGCCCAGCTTGGTGCCTGGTGCACAGTAGGCCCTGGGTAATGCTTGTGGGTCTGGTTAATACTTGGTGAGGGCTTTCTCCCCTCCCCACCCAAATGTAATCATAAGCAATTTCCTGTTTCCTTTCCTAGTCCAGCCCACCTCTCTCAGCCCAGCCTCTGTATCGTTCTTCCAGGAAGTCTTTGTAGTTACAAAGTTTTTACCTACATCATCTTGCTTAAACCTCCACAACTGCCTCTTTTTTTTTCGGATGAGGAAATAGACTCAGGGAAGTTCAGTGACTCGCTGAGGTCATGCAGTTGGCAGTCAGAGGGAGTGAGGTGGAGGGGTGCCCTGACGAGGTAGCAAATGGCTTCGTGTGGTGACGATGAAACCGTGATGCAGGCTTCCCCCTTCATCTCGCTGCAGGGGACTAGGACGCAGCCGAGAATAGAACTGTTTTGAGGATGGAAAACCTAAATAACAATAAGTAAAAATAATGTAGGATAAATGTAAAGTCCCTGGCGCATAGTAGGAGGTCTATAAATGGGGTTGATCTAATTCCAGGTTTCCTTAGGAAACACAGTAGGTTTGTGTTTATCTACACCAGGGCTCGGACTCCCTGAGGATATTCTATAATCTCAAGGTAGGGCTGTGGAGTTAATATTAGCTAACGCTTTATTGAGCACTTACTATGTACCAGGCACCATTCAAAGTGCTTGTTACATGTGTTAGCTCCTGTAACCCTTGTTGTAATCCTGTGTACTCATTTTATCCCTACTCCGTAGAGGAGGAAACTGCAGCAGAGAAAGGATAAGTAATTTGTCCAAGGTCATACAGCTTGTAAGCAGCAGAGCTGGTATTTGAGTGCTTTGCATGCAGTAGTTCATTTCAGCTTCACCATAGCTTACAATGTCAGTAATTTTATGATCCCCATTTGTGTTACAGATGAGGCTCAGAGAGGTCGAGTCACTGGTCTAGGCTACACAGCAGGAGGTGGCAAAGGCAGGATCTGAACCAGGCGGTTCTAACCTCTGGGCTTCAGACGCTCTCATATGCTGCTTCCTTAAGACATGCAGGACCTTTCTAACATTTGAGAAGAGAGAGATTCTAAGAGCGGAGTAGGCTTTTGAAAGAGTTGGGCAGCCAGAGGAGAACTTGGGGTGCTTTATGGTTTCCAGAGTCAACATGGAGAAGGAGAAGTGGGTAGCTCAGAGGCCTCACTGCAGAAGGAAAGCCTTTTCACCTCGTAATGCCTGGTTCTTGCTCTCCTTTCTGCCTGTAGACACTGCCCTCTCCTCACGGGGACGTGTGTCCTCCAGGAAGAGAATGCAGACTAACCTCCTGTGGGAGGTGATAATTGGGGAAAGATGCTGAGGAGTGGTAATTGGGATGGGCAAGAGTCTGGTACACAGTCACCTCTCCTGCCCAAGAAAGAAAGAAACAAACAAACAAAAACATGTTATAAAGGGACTTTGGATTTAAAAGTAGCATGTTTATTGTAGAAATTTGGAAAAAAGAAATGAAGAAAGAAGAAAATTGAAATCACTGATAATTCCACTCTCAAAATTAGGTTCCATGGCTATAGATAAAATGCAAGTAACAGTGCTTTAAATGAGATGGGAGTTTTTTTCTTTTTCACTGAATTATAGGCAGCTCTGGGTAGATACGTCAACTCCACTGCCATTAGAGATGTAAACTCCTTCTGTATTGCTGCTCCATCATCTTCAGCACATGGCTTCTACTTCACGGTGCAAGATGGCTGCTTGACCTCCAGGCATCACATTTGCTATTTAATCAGTGGAAAGGAAGACTAGTGGAAGAGAATCCCTGCCTGTTCCTCCCCTCGTCCTGAAAGATACTTTCAAGATGTTTTAACATAGTACATCTACGTATACCCCACTAGCTCAAAGTTAGTCATGTGGCCACACCTAGCTGCAAGGGAAGCTGGGAAATACAGTCTTTATTCTAAAATTTAGGGTTCTATTTCTAAAGGAAAAGGAGAGACCAGCTATTGGGGAACAGTTAGTAATCTTGGCCATCCTCTCACACAGTTCAGGGTATTCTGTATTTTTTTCCCTATGCTTATGTAGAGATAATTTATTTAACTAAAAATTAGATTATATTTCACGTACTCTTCTGTAACTTGGGTTTTTTTGCACAGAGAGACATCAACAACTTTTTTTCTGTATCATTAAATGGATGGACTTCTGCAAACCATTTTTAGCGTGATTGTCCTTTGTTGAGATGGACAATTTGTTTAACTCAACTCCAAGTGATAGAATTATACAGTAGATACTGAAGTTAAATCTTGATACCACATGTGAGATTTATTTTTCCTCATGGGATAAATGCACAGAACTTGAATGGATAGAGTATAGGATTTGGGCTTTGAAGGAGTCAGTGGGCATTTGGAGTTTCCCCCAAACTCTGGCCTGTGTGGGGATACTTAGAGCAGGCTGTACAAGCCCCCCCTTTGCTGTTGTTATTGCTTTTTTATTATTATTAATTGGACTCAAAGCCCTTTCTACTCCATGACACTCTGCTTTCCTGGACCCCTAGCCACCCAAAGCACTTGGGATAATGGGGTTCTCAGGGCACCCCTTTCCTCTATCCTTGCTGTGGTCTGAGGCCGCCCTGCCCCCACCTCCCCTCCCTTCTAGCTGGTCCCCTGGGCCTCTCAGGTTTCGCCATATGTTTAGTGAGGTCACCCTGCCAAGGCAGGGATGTCCTTGGGGGCAGCTGGGCCCGCTCCCTTCAGCGATCAGGTTGCCAGCGTAGGTCCCAGAGAGCGACTTCGAGGCTTCTTTCTGTCCTTTTTATCTCCAGGGAGAGATTTATCCTCCTAAGTCTGTGTCCACAGGTTCCAGACAAATGGCGGTTCCCCAGGGGCACCCCACAGGGCAGCTGCTACCTGTTTTATGCTTATGTGGCGTGTTGTCTACAGTTACTCAGTGATGATGGTGTGTTGGGCACGCATCACCAGGCCAGGATGCCTGGATTTGAGGCCCAGCTCTGCTACTTCTAGCTGTGTGGCTCCGGGTAAGCCAAGAGACGTGTGTGCTGGCAGCTGAAGTGGTGCTGGCATGCTCCCCAGGGGTAAGGGATGTGGGTGGGGTCTGAACAGCAGGTGCTACCGGGTGTACATGTCCATGTGGATAAATGTGGAGGATGCCGTGATGCCTGGGGAAAGCAAGGTGCTGACAGCACATCATTTATGGAAACGTGTATCATCAAGCATGTAAAATAGTATTTATTGCTTCTTGATTCACACGCGCATCGAGGCAAAGGCACGCGTGGGAATGAGGAGCACTACCTCCAGGGAGGGCAAGATGCACAAGGGGCCCCCTCTTGTAATGATTTCATTTCTTCTTGTTTCTGCACGAGGGCTTGGGAGTCACAGGGTACGTGGGTAAAGTGAACTAACCTTACGTGCACACTGAAGAGGCTTTGCACATGCATTCACCCGTGGACCCACCGCTCAGATCAAGAAGGAGAACATTTCCAGCACCCCTGTGCCCCTTCCCAGTCGGCACCTTTCCAGACTTGACGAATTTCCTTTTGAAAATGGTTTAAAGCACATTTGGCATAATGCTAAGATTCAGCCAAGCTGGGCAATGAGGCGTCTGTGGGTGTTCGCTACATTTCTTTCTGTCTTTTTCTGGATCCTTGACGTAGTTTTCATCCCTGTCATCATAGACAGGAGAGGAGGCCTTGGGCAGACGCGGGCAGTGGCGCGGGCAGGGCTGCAGCTTGCATACGGCATGGCTGAAGCAGAGTCTCAGGCAGCCCTGGAAATCCTGAGAATGGTCTCGTCTCCAAGGGAGATTTCCAGGGGGAGAGCTGCTTTTGGCCGAGTGTGCCAAAGCTGTCAGGGCCGGTACAAGGAGTTGTCCAGAGGGTCCCTTCAACTACCCTCCTGCACAGAGGACATTGGCGCCGCCTGGAAAAGCCGGTCGTGCTTTGGGCAGCACGAGGGCTGGGCCCAGAGCCCCTGCCTGCCCATTCTTTCCGTGTCACGAGCTGCCCATTGTACCCATCACACTGGCCTGTTTGCGGTTCCTCTGTGGGTGGCCCGAGCCTCTAATTGTTCCAGCACAATAGTGGTGGCTGCGCTCGTGTGAAGAAACCAGGACAGGAAGCCCCAATCTAGGTCAGCCTCTCTGCATTCCCAGCTTCCTGCTGTCCCCGGCTGTGCTGGACGAGGCTGCCTTTGTCTCTCTCCAGTCTGGGGAGGCTGGAGGCTGGACTTTCCCGGCAGCATCACAGGCCCTGTTCAAACATCCTCTAGGAACTCCTGGCCCCTGGCCCCTCCACCCATTGTCCCCTAAAAAGAAAGACCTGCGGGCTACCAAGTGGCCCGAGTTGAGGCTCCGGCTATGTGTCAGGCATTGTGCCAGGAACGTTCTACCCCTTCCTTTGATTTCTGAGTGCTTACTGTGTGCCAGTACTAGTCTAGGCCCTGCCGTGACAGCTGGGAACAAGGAAAGACAAGGTCCGTGCACTCAGGGAGCTTCCATTCATTTATCCCATTCCCTTTATCCCAATACATTCTGAAAGGTAAGATGGTGTTACTATGCTCCCTATATCTGGGAAGACTAAACTGAGACTCAGAGAGGCTAATGTACTTTCTGGAGGTCACACAGCAGGAAGGTGGAGGACTGCAGTTGAAACCCAAACCATCAGTTTCCAAACCTGGCCTCTGTTGTTGGATTAGGGCAAAGGTTTCACCCCAGCCATGCTCTCTTCTTATCTTGGCTTCTCTTAGGAGCCGATGTAGATTGCTTCACCTCAGTCTGTCTATCTGTCAAATAGGCTCTTAATGCAAGATGGGAAGGTGGCAAGTTCATGAAGACAGGAGGACCTTGTGGAGGAGGGGGCATTTGAGCCACGGCCTGATGAATGAGAAGGAGCCGGCCCAGGGCAGAGCCGGGGGAGAATATCCTACTACCGTGTTCCCCGAAAAGAAGACCTAGCCGGACAATCAGCTCTAATGCGTCTTTTGGGGCAAAAATTAATATAAGACCCGGTTTTATTTTAACACGTTGCGTACGGCAGGGTTTAAATCCCCCGTGAAGATTCTCGTGATCCGTACGCAACGTGTTAATATAATATAAGACCAGGTCTTATAAAATATAATATAATATAGCATGATATAATATAATATAATATAATATAATATAATATAATATAATATAATGTAATATAATATAATATAGTATAATATATCTAATCTAATCTAATCTAATCTAATCTACCGGGTATAATATAATATAATATAATATAATACCGGGTCTTATATTAATTGTTGCTCCAAAAGACGCGTTAGAGCTGATGATCCAGCTAAGTCTTATTTTCGGGGAAACGCATTAGTAGGAACAGCAAGTGCAAAGGTCCTGAGGAAGGAATGTGCCTGGCAGGTAGAAGGAATAGAGAAAAAGAAGGTGTGGCTGAAGATGATTGAGGTGTGGGGGGGAATGGAGTACTGGAAGGTGAGTTCAGAGAGTTTAACTAAGACAAGGTCACAAGGACCTCAGGGGCCGTGGAAGGATTTGGACTTTTTTAAAAAAGTGTAGTGGGAAGCCATGGAGAGTTCTAAGCCGTGGATTGGCAGGAACTGGTTTAGATATTTAAAAGGATCCCTTTAGCTGTGTGTGTGGAGAAAGGACTTTGCTGGGGAGTGGGGGAGGGAGAGGAACAGGGAGGAGGTGACTGGATTGATCCACGCAGGAGAAGATGGGGGCATGGACCAGGTGCGTGGTTGAGGAGGTGGGGAGAAGTGGTTGGATTTTCAACGCTTGCTGAAGGTGAAGCTGATAGCATTTGCTGAAGGATGGAAACAGGATGTCAGAGAAAGCGGGGTCAAGGACAATTGGGAGGGCTTTTGGCTGGAGCTCCTGGAAGGCACAGGTGCCATTAATCAAACTGGGACGAACTTGATGGTGTAGGTTTGGAGGGAAGATCAGAAACTAAGTTTTGGAAGGGTTAAATTTGAGATGCCCCGTGGACATCCGATGGGGGTCTTGAGTCGGCAGAAATCCAGGTAAGAGTCTGGGGACCAGGGGAGAAGTCCAGGCTGTGGACGTAAATGTGAGCTGAGGGGGCTGCTGGAGATTACCCTGCAGTGAGCGTGGACAGAGGCAAGGCCGCCTTGCTCTGTGTCCACGACTTTCCTCCCTGTGACCCACCATGTAGAGCACCAGTGTGCCATCTCTTAGGAGACCTGAGTCTGCAGGTGGCCAGCTCCCTGTGACATCCATGGGCATCCCTCCAGGTGGTGGGAAAGGATTCAATAGCCATCTGTGGAGGGCCAGCCTGCTCTCTTCCACCTGCCCCTGCTTCCCTCCGTCCGGAGCTGTCGCCTCCATTTCTCTGCCACTCAGAGATCTCCCCAAACAAGGGTGGTTAATTCACCTGCAACTGAGCTCTGTGACAGGGACAGTGTGTATGCACCCAAGCCTTCCCGTCCCAGAGCCCCCATGCTATAATCAGCCACAGGAGGGAGGGTAACTGGTGGGCCATCATACCTCACCGTGGCCCTGTGGCTGTGACAGGACCATGAAGTAATTTTCACCAGGTCTCCATGTGGCTGTTGCCAGGTCTAACTCGGGCCAAACCCTAGGGTTCGGGCAAACCAGGCTGTTTGATATATGTAACCGGCCTTGGCCCCCCCCTCCCCGCCCATGCCATCTTCCATCTCCCACTTTCCGCCCCACATCTGTTCAGTCTCCTTAGCCTGTCCACGGGACCTTCTCAGTCGCTCTTCCTCTGTCTGTCCCCACCCCCATCAGGCTGCCATCATCTCTCAGCATGGCTCCACCCCTACACTCTGGTCCCCCACTTTCATGTTCAACCCCTAAAATCCAGTTCCTCACAAAAATAGAGGGCTCTTTTGTCAACATTTAAAAATTGGGGAGAATTTGCTTTTAAGAAGTCCTAATATCTGACTTCTCTCTTGGAAAAAAACAAAACCCAGAACATGTGATGATACTGGGCCTGCTTCCCTCCTTCCCTCCCCACACTTGGAGGGGCAAGCGGCTGTCCCCTTGGGTGTGTGCTGTTCCCCACAGGACCCGCCACTCCCCTCCTTTGTCGTCTGTAGAACCACTGAGGAGAGAAATGATTTCTCTGTTCCGAGCCCTGGAAAAATGTGGCAGGATAACTGTGGTCCATCCATACAGAGGGATCCTGGGCAGCTGTCAAAAAAAGAAGGAGGATATTCCCTGTGTAGCGATATGGAAAGATTGCTAAGCAACATGAAGTGGAAAAAGCAACTGCAGCACATCCTGTGTACACTGCTGTTTTTTTGTAAAAAGGGGGAAAAATAAAAAAATACATATATGTGTGTGTATGTATGTATATACACATATATGTGTGTATTTATTTTTCCAGCTCTATTGACATATGTTTGACGCATGACAAGCATTGTGTAAGTTTAAGGTGTGCAATGTGTTGATTTAATATACTTATATATTGCAAAATGATTGCTACCCCAGTGCAATTTTCATGTGTATAATACAGTATTATTAGCTGTAATCACTGCGCTGTACATCAGATCCCCAGGACTTGTTTGTCTTATCACTGGAAGTTTGTACTCGTTGACCAATGTGTGTGTGTATTTTCACATAAAAATATTCTGGAATGATATACTAGAAACTAGTAGTTGTGGTTCCCGTGGAGGCTGGGAAGGGACGAGATGGATGGGACCCGGGGTGTAGGAGACAGACTTTCCCTATTTTTGACTTTTTGTAGTTTTGAGGTTTAAGCCATGTGAATGTGTTATTATTTAGAAGTGACATTTTAAAAAAGAAAAAAAGGGGAAAATGAACTGTGGTCTGCGAGGGGCCATGTGAGGACACCTCCTTGAGGGTAGGGCTTTGCGTTGTTCTCTGTACCAGGCATAGTAGATGCTCAATAAACATTTGTTGAATGGCAGAGGAAGTTTATTTTACTCCCCGCCTAAGTCCCTGGACCATGGTACTTCCCAGGTCCTACTTGGCATTTGAACTTGTGACCCTTCTTTTGGGCCATCCCCGGGAGAGGAAGGCATGGGCACTCACCTCTCCCTTCTTTTCTCCTCCAGGCGTTCCTGCATCGAATCCGGCAGAACGTGGCCGACTTAGTGGAGAAGGGCCTCACGGAGGAGAACGTCAAGGTGTGGACACTTGGGCTGGCCTCTTTGCAGACTGTTCCTGCTGCTGTGTGTCTTGCTTCTCCCAGGGCGATGCTCAGAGGGTGCCCAGGGGTTGGGGGTGTACCTACCCCACTGGCAGCTGACTCCCTGCAGCCCCTAGAAGCCTCTCTGTCCTGTGAGCGAACCATGCCTGGTGTGTGAGGAGGACTCTGCCTCCGGCCCCTACTCTCCAACTTTGTCCCCTTGTTCAACATGCCCATCCTGTCTTCCAGCCTCCTCGTGCCAGGGCCCCAGGTTGGAGCCAGCGGAAAATCCCTTCCCAAGCATCCCTGGGAGCCTGGCAGCCCCAGCCCTTGCCCCGCACTGGGCATTGAGTGCTGAGGCAGGGTGGATGAGTAATTGGGTCCGGGTTTCATCTTGGCAATGGCTCTGGGGAGTTTTGGGTGGATGTCAATAGGCCCTCTGTGTGCACGGTGGAGGCCCCAGTGCTCCTAGGCCGGCTTTCTGGTATGACCTCACTCTCTGGGGAGCCCCCTTCAGTCCTTGGGGCTCCAGGGTCCTGGTCTAGGGCAGGAGGGAGTCAGAGGAGCCAGCACGTACAGCACACAAAGGGCTTGGTCAAATGGGATTCCCCCTCACCCTCACCGGCCTAGTTAACTTGGACAGTAACTATGCACGTTGATAATTCTGAGCCCATGTTTTTAGATAAGAAAGCTGAGGCTTAGAGATGTAAAGAGACCTACCCAGGGTCACTGTATGGCTGGTCCCTGGTAGCACTGGGATCGGAGCTTTTTATGCATTCATTCATTCATTCATTCAGCAAGTGTTTACTGAGCACCTATTATTTATTACATCTATTTATTACAACTTAAAAATTATCTATTATAATTTTAAATTGCAGTTTATTACAGTTTTTAAAAACTTACCTTTTTATGAGGTATAACTCACATACAGTAAAGGGTGCAATCCTCTGTGCTCCTTCCCAGGAAATGCCCCCTTCCCAAAGATAAACACTGATTAGTTAGCATTGATTGTTTTTGCCTGTTCTTGGACTTTATATAAAATGAGCCCTTTCATCATGTGTGGGTCTTTTGCTCACTGTTAGGTCTGTGAGATTTACCCATGTGGTTGTGTGCAGCCATGGTGCATTCTTTTTTATTGCTGTGTAGTATTCCATAGCATGAAAGTACCACAATTTACTCATCCATTCTTCTGTGGATAGATACTGGAGTTGTTTCCAGGTTTTGGCTATTAGGACCATTCGTGTATATGGTTTTTTTTGGTAAACATAGGCTCTCATTTCTTTTGGGTGTACACTCAGGAGACAGATATTTACTTTGAAAATTTGCAGCCATTCCTTGAAGTAAGTATAACAGTAGGATCTATCATATGTGTCTTTCACGTAAGCAGAGAATCAACCATGTGATCTGGACAAAACGAGAGAGAGAGAGAGAGAGAGAGAGAGAGAGAGAGAGAGAGAGAGAGACAGAGAGAGAGAGAGACAGAGAGAGAGAGAGACAGAGAGAGAGAGAGAACTAACCAAAAACTGTGGGTGATTCTTTCAGCCTCCTCATGGGATGGGCGTCCCCCAGGGCAAGGCTCTGGCCCCCAAGACCGTAGCAGTTGAGGAATAGTCTCCAGCCCCACGGCTTCCCTGCCCACTCTCAGGCTGTCTCCCTCTGCACTTTCTGGTGCCTTTGCAGGATCCATGGGGCTGGATTCATTCCTTCAGGTCTTGACTGAAATCAGTTCACCTCACTTCCGTATTTAAATGTACAAACTTCTCCTTCAGCCCCGTCCTGGTACTCCCTTTCTGTTTCACTGTTTTCTTATTGCTTCTTGGCACCTAGAAAACTATCGTTATTTGTTGTCTGTCCCCTTCTATTACAATGTCACCTCCATGGGGACAGGCACTTGTCTGTTCCCTGCTGTATCCCCAGGGCCTCTAACAGTGCCTGGCATACAGTGGGTGCTCAATAAGTACTCGCTGAATGAATGAATGAATGACTGTGCAAGAAACCCTAAGAGGAACCATAAACCAACAGTAACACTGGTCACGACCTGTGGGTGGGGAGTGGGGGGATGGGTGGGAGAGGAACTCCTTACTGTATTCATTTTACTAGGTTTTGATGTTTGAATCATGTGAGTGCCTTCTTCAAAATTAAAGTTAAAAATGCACCATTTTTTTTTTTTTTGGAAAAAAATGCACCTTTTAAAAAATAGAAACAGAAAAAGGATTAAAAATTATTTATTTACTTATTTAGGTGACATTGATCAGTAAAATTATATAGGTTTCCAGTGTACAATTCTGTATCACATCATCTATATACTGCATCGTGTGTTCACCACCCAGAGTCAGTTCTCCTTCCATCACCATATATTTGATCCCCTTTATCCTCTTCTACCTCCGCCCACCCCTTACTCTCTGGTAACCACTAAACCATTGTCTGTGCCTATGAGTTTTTGTTTGTCTGTTTGCCTTATTTGGTTGTTGCTTTCAGATGATATCCCACATATGAGTGAAATCATGGTTCCCAAGAAAAAGGAGTTTGCAGTTCAAAAGGATCTAAAGTACATGAAAGCCTCCCCTCGTTCTCCTTTCAGAAGCCCTTATGGTCATCAGCTTGTGTCCTCGTTGAGGTCGTCTCCGCTTCTGCCAGCATAGAGAGGAGTGACGCTTTGTGTGTGTTGTTTTACACAAATGGGCCCGTACTGGAATCCTGTGTGGCACCATGGTTTCCCCCCACCTCCCTTAACAATATAGATCAAGGATCATTCCAGAATTCCATATCCATAGCGCAGTTCTGCAGATTCTTTTTACAGGCTACGTAGTATTCCAGCATGTGGAATTTATTTAATTGTAACCAGTCCAGTTTATTTAACTGTCTGACAACTCCCCATGAATGGACATTTGGATTTTTTTCCTCTTTCAGTCTTTTGCTACTGCAAATAAGGCTGCAGTGTATGTTCTTGGCCATCCACCCAGGTCTCAGCCTCAGCATAATTAACACTTTGGGCCAGATAATTCTTTGCTGTGGGGGGTGGTCCTGTGTATTGTAGGATGTTTAACAGCATCCCTGGCCCCTGCCTATGAGATGCCAATAGCATCCGCCCTCAAATTTGTGACAACCCAAAATCTCCCTGAATATTGACAAACATCTCTTGAGAAGCAGAATTGCCCCTCATTGGAAATGACTGATTGAAAGGTCAAATTCTAAAATGTAGAATTGCTGGGTTGGAGTATATGTGCATTTCAAACTTTATATATTCATATGGAGAAATGGGCACTCATATATTGTTTGGGAGAGTTTAAAACACATATTTTGAACACCCTTTTCTGTTGCTTTTTTTCCCCTCCTACCGTATCATTTTAACGGGTGCATGGAAGTACCCTCATCATTTTAAAAATCAGTCTTGTGGTTGGATATACCAGTTGTGTCTGGCTGCGATGGAGTCGTGATGAATGTCTAATAGATACTTCTCTGCATGGACTGTGTGACCTTGGCAATGTTAATTGTTTGCTCCGAGCCTCCGTTCTTCATCTGCAAATTGGGGCTAATAATAGTTTCTACCTTATGGAGTTAGCGTGAGGCTTAGATGCCATAAATGCATATCAAGTTCTTAGCACAGGATTAGGCATTAATCCTGTTTAGTAAATATTGGCAATATTTTTGTTATTATCATTTTTTTGTATTAGTGGTAAACGGGCTCCATCCAGTGTATGAGAATGCCCGTTTCACCACACTGTCTCCTGCGCCGGGGTTACGTAGTCTTTTTATGCTTGCTTTTACTCGCCCAATGTGCCTTAGTAACACTATCCGTGGGCTTTTTCCGCACAGATCCTGTTCTCGAACATCGAAGACATCCTGGAAGTTCATAAGGATTTCTTGGCTGCCTTGGAGTATTGTTTACATCCTGAGCCTCAGTCTCAGCATGAACTTGGGAACGTTTTCTTAAAATTCGTGAGTACAGTGCCCCAGCTCCTGTCGGGACATGTAGCTTTTGGGAAGTGGGCTTCTCCCTGGTGCCCGCTCCGCCCACTCTTGGTGGGGAGATGAAGGCAGATGGGTGGTGGGCCCTGCTTCTGTCCCCGGGAACAGGTGGTTTGGGCTGACAGACTGGGGGTATTTTTAATTGGCTCTCCCACCCCTCACCGTCATGTAGAGTGTGGCCTCCTGGCTGAATGATTGTGTCCTGGGGCTCCAGTGACCTCCTGGTCTGATGGGCCCCTCTGCTGCAGAATGACAGACAGAGGCTGCCAATGGCCAAGAGGGCAGACTCGGTCAGACAGACCTGGCATTGCGTCACCGACTTGGCCACCCGCTGGCCAGTGAGGGTGTCTGACCCTTGTGCCTACTTGTGTTTTTAGTCAGGGAGGCAGACACCTGTGGTTATAGCACCTCTTTTCCTGCATGGTTTCCAAGTCTCTTGTTGTTGCGAGGGACAGATGGGGGAAGGAGAATGGGGAGCTTTGCCCACCCAAAGCATCCACTTTTCCATGCCCTCTCCTTCTGTGCTGGCGGGACCCTCCTCACAGGACAAAAGCCACACTAGCCTCACGGGCATGAGGTTGCAGCAAGCTCCTTCCCTCTCTGAGCCTCAGTTTTCCCCTCTGACTGAGAGGTAGGGATAAAAGCACCTACCTTCCCGGCTGATGGACAGACTCAAAGAGGCAAAGCCATAAAGTGTGTAGCGTAGAGCGGTGGTTCTCAACCACGGGGTGATTTTGCCACTGGGAGACATTCGGCCATGTCTGGAGACATTCTTGGTTGTCACAACTCAGGGAGGGGATCAGTGCCCCTGGCTTCTCTTGGGCGGAGGCCAGAGATGCCACCACATATCCTCTGATGCACAGGACGGCCCCCACAACAGAATGATCTGACCTCAACTGTCAGCAGTGCCGAGATTGAGAAACCCTGGCGTGCAGTAAGCACTGGCTCTTGCTTAGCTCTTCTTGTCATGATCACTAACTCCCTTCTCCCAGGGATCACATCTTGATTGTTCAGAGTCTAGGATGACACAGCCTGGTGTGGCTCTGCCCTCGGAGAGGGAGCGCTGTGCTCCCAGCCAGGTTGCTGAGCTACTCATAAGTTGTGTTCCTTTCAGCAGGTTGTTTTAACTTGTCTGTGCCTGTGTTCTCACCTGTAAAATGGGTAAAAAACTAGACCTACCCCATGAGGACTGAATGAGATAATATAAGGAGAGTGCCCAGAACAGGTTCTGTCACATAGTAAATGCTCAATAAATGTTGGATGCTGTCTTACTATTCATGTACTTACCATTTCTCAGTGCTTGAAATAGGGAAAACACGAGAGCAAGGTGGGGCACAGGTGAGATGGATACTAATGGAAAGTGTTGAGCAGAGCAGAGATGTGACCTGTTTTAGGGTTACAGGGTCCTTTGGCTGCTGTGAGGGAGAGTGGACTATGGCGGGTTGGGGGAGGCAGGGAGCCCAGCAAGAGGTGCTGGTGCCCTGGAGCAGGTGGCAGAGTGGAGGTGGTGAGAAGGAGCGAGAGGAAGTGGCAGTAGTGGTTCAGGAAACATTTCTTGAACTGGAAAAATAAAGAATGGGAGGGCCAGTCTTCCCTCTGGGTTCAGAGGAAAGAGTCAGCCCTCCTCGTTTCTCTGGAGCCAGGCTGCTTAGGTTCAAATCCTCGTTCCACTGCTGACTAACTGAGTGACCTTTGGCAAATCACTTGACCTAGCTGGGCCTCAGTCTCTAACTCTGTAAAATGGGGGTAATGATGGTACCTGCTGCATGATGCTGTCATGAGGATGAAATGAGTGAACCATGAGTGAAGCACTTAGGTCTGGCCCGGCACCAAGCCGATGCTGTGTGAGTGTCAGCCAGTGGTGTTATTTCAGCCAGGGCACCAGAGGAGGCTTTCAGGAGGAGATGGCATTATTGGGGCTGGCCATGCAGTGATGACATCTAAGAGCTGAGTAGTTCGTACTTTAGCCAAAGTGAGGGAAGGAATCCTGAAGGTGCAGTATCTACTTGCTAATGAGTCCCCCTGGGCCCCCTGATTTCCCTGCCTGAGCCACAGAGGTGTAAGACGGTTTAACTCACTGGTCAGTGAGGGTCTCTGGAGCCTGAATGCCACTTGGGCTCTCCCCACTCTCTCTACAGGATTCCTAAAATGTTCAGAACGCAGGGAAAGACTGGAGGAAAGAGGGTGAGGAGTTTGGTGCCCAGGAGGCAACCTCTTCTCCATATCCTCTCCTTCTGCACTGCCCGGGACCCTCCTTACGTAGCCTCAATCACGTTGGGCACTGATGAGGGCACTGCTTACTGTCAGAATCCTGAGGCACCAGGTGGTGGAAGTTCAGGCCTTTGTGAGAAGGCATTCAGGGCTGGGGCCTGCCTGGGGCCGTCCTGAGAACCCACACATTCTGTCTGGTCTCACGAGATCGTTTTTTAGAGCCCAGCTACCTGACTTTGTCTCCTGGCTCTGCTGTTTCCCAGCTCTGTGATGCTGGGAGAATGGTCTCACCCAGCTGTGCCTCAGTTTCCTCATCTGTAAAATGGAAGTAGGGAAACCTACTCTCTAGGGTTTTTGAGAGAATTAATAATAGTAGTAGCACCCAGCATATCAGTAAGTGCTCAGTCAGTGTTTGTCAGTGGTACTACTGTGTTTCCCTGAAAAAAGACCAGGTCTTATATTAATTTTTGCAATAAGACTGGGTCTTACATTAATTTTTGCTCCAAAAGATGCATTAAAATCATGCTAGGGCTTATTTTCCAGTTGGGTCTTATTTTCGGGCAAACACTGTATGTACATATTTGTTCTTGGGACCCAGCCCTCTCTGGCACCTCCTGGGGCTGTGTGGGGCACGTGGTGATTTATTAGACCCTGCCAGGCCCTGCCAGTTCTTGGGACCTCACTCCCACCACTGCGGCCTCACTGGCCTCCTCACTGTTCTGGAATACCGGAAGCCCATGCCCACCTCAGGCCTTTGAGTGTGCTGTTCCCTCTGCCTGGGCCATTTCCCTCAGACATCCCTGCGACTTCCTTTCTCCCTGCCTTGAAATCTTTATGGAAATGCCTCCCTCTCCATGAGCCCTTTCATCCCACCCTGTTCCAAGTTGAAATGCTCCAGGCCCTTCCTTGCCTCCTCCCCTTCTATTATTCTCAGTGGCTCCTATTACCCTCGGACATATTGGATATTTTCTTTGTTTATTGTCTGTCCACCCTAGAATATCAGCAACACGAAGGTGGGGACTTTGTCATGTTCACTGCTCTGTCCCTGCATCAAGCCCTAAGCTTACTCCACAGGCAAGCAAACTGAGTGAACGGTTAAACCCAAGGTCATGACCGTATGGGTGGAAGAACTGGGATTTGAACCCCACTAATGGTTAAACCGGACTTCATTGATTCACACAGTTTGCAATTTTGCTATATCTGGTTATCCCTTGTATTATTACTGGTTTAATCTTTTAAAAAACCGATTCACTTGAAAAAAATAACCTTAAATAAACTCATTTACAAAGGGAAATTTGCATCATCATTGGAAATGGAAAATTGAGTATCACTTGCTATAGATAGAAGGTAACGGTAAAAAAAATGCAATAAAAACCCAACTCTGTTACCACATTCTGTCTAGAAACTCTTACCCACCTGAGTTTCTGAGCCTGAGGCCTTCCCTTGGTTTGATCAAAACGAAGATTAACGGAGTTAGACTACTATTCGGTCATATCACACCTAGCTGAGAACCCTCCTTGAGGTAAATGGAACAGTTGAAAAAGGACTCAGCTGTCTGAATCAGCTGTGATTCAGTGTTTTTAATTTAAAACCTTCTTTTTAATTTAAAATTGTCCCTCCCTGCCCTCTCCTTTCTCCATGTTCACGGAGGATGGCACTGAAGACCTTTTATAAGCAGCTGCTGCTATAGATTGGGTTTGCGGAAGCTGAAATTTGCTTCCTGTTGGGAGCAGCTGAAGGAGAGGTTGCACCGTCTCCACCTGGCCTCAGGTGCTCTCACCCAGGAGGAACTATGGAGCTTGGGTGGCTCTTCAGGTCACCAGGAATTGCAGTGAGAGGACAGGCCTTGGCACCCCCACCTTGCCCTGTCTCTGGACGTGGGCTGTCCCGGGGAGTACGTGAAAGCCTCAGGCCCAGGGCAGTTCCTGGGGTGGGATTCACTGAGGGCTTTGGGTGCCTCTGTCCTGATGGGCCCTGAGGGGCTCACCACAGCACCCCACCCCAAGGGAGGGGGCTCCAGGCCAGCTTCCTGCACAGGCTTGTTCACTACCTGCTGAGGCAGCCTCGGGTGGTGAGGTGGTAGCTGGGCACAGACAGACCTCTGCCGGCAAACTCTCCAGAAGAGGAAGGGGCAGCATCAGACCCAGTGCGGGGCCCTGGCTGACAGACTGGCCCACTCGTTGGTGCCACTCCTGTTGGTGGACAGTGGGAGAATCCCTCACCCCTTACCCCACAACGCAACTACTAACTGCCGAGGCAATCACAAACTAGCACTGACTGAACACTCTCTTTGTGCCTCTTCTGAGTGCTTCCCGTATATGAATTCATTAAAACTCTTCGGCCTTTACCAGTGGGTGCTATTGTCATGCCCACTTTACGCGTGAGGAAACTGAGGCCAGAGAGGGTAAGTCATAGCGCAGGCTTACACCGTCAGTAAGTGTTGGAGCCAGGATTTGAGCTGATGTAGTTTGGCTCCAGGGTTTGTGTTTTTCACCATCTTACATGATACAGTCTCCTGAAGTACATACTAAGCACCTACTGTGTGCCAGGCACAGTACTAGGCCCTAAAGTTGCTGCCCTAAGTAAGACAGACTCACTCCCTGCCACCACGAAGCCAGAGAAACGAAGAGGAAGTATGTTAACAGAGGCAGTCATTTCAGATGGCGACGCAGCTTGTGAAAAATATCAAATGCAGATGTGAGAAGGGGTGACTCCACTGGAGGTTGGCTGGGACAGGTGGCCGGATTTAGCAAATTAAAACACCCAGGACAGCTGAGTAAATTTGAACTTCAGGTGAACAACAAATACATTTTTAGTATAAGTATGTTTCACGTCATATTTGGAATATACTTATACTAAAAAGTTATTTGTTTATCTGAAATGAGAGTTCGAATTGGTGTCTGGGAACCCTGGTCAGGACAGGCTCTGTAAGGCGGTGAGATGGGGTGATCTGGGGGGAGGGCATTCCAGACAGAGAGGAAGCAAGGGCAGAGGCCCTGGGATGAGAGCAAGCTAATGCACTGGAGGAAAGTGGGGAGCCCTGTGTCGCTGGAGCAGAATGAGCGATGGAAGGAGTCGGGGATGTCCTGGGGCCAGATCCAACAGAGATTTTATTCTGAGTTGTAGGTTTTTTGCAGGGAAGTGGTGTGGTCTGAGTTAGGTTTGAACCGCCTCTCCCTGCCTGTGTGCTCCCCGGAATTCTTCGTACCAATGTGAGCATAGGTTGAGGAAACCCTTACACAAGTGAGACCTGGATCTGCTGCTCCCCTCCCTGCCAGAGGAGATGTCCCCATGGCCATTTCCTTCCCTTTGCTGAGTCTCAGTCTTTCTCAGTATGAAGTGAGTGGCTTGGAGCAGATAGTCTGCGTGGAGCCAGTGTCACCCCCCGGGGTCTGTGGACAGCAGCTACCATCTCTGACATTCCTTGAGTCTTCCCTGGGGACTAGACCTTCTCCCCCAGCTGTCCCCAGCTGGCAGCTGGCCCCTTCTCCTCCTTTACAGCCCAGACCCACAGCCACACGTTTCCTACCCATCACATCTGTGTGTGCACAACTGTTTGTTTCTTCCTGGCAAAACAATCAAAGCCCTATGTGGGGCCCCTAGGAGGAAATTGAACACTTGGACTCTTAGCTGTCAAAAGCAGCTTTTCTAGATTTGCAGAGTTTCAGGCCTGAGACGCAGCTGGGATTGGGCTCAATGAAAGGACACGGGAGTGATGGAACTAAGCATGGTTCTGAGGAGGGAGTGTTGTCATTTGCTAAATTGAACTTCTCCAAGCCTCAAGCCTTGGTCCCCTGCCCTTCCCACAGGCTGAAGGAGAGGATGACATTGCAGAGTGTGTCAGAGAAGGCTCAGAGGCTCAGGGGATGAGGAATGACAAAGCTGTGAAGGATGGTCTTATCACTTACTGCCCTCTCCTGCATCTGTGGCAGACATCGCTAATCAATCAGAGCATTCTGCCTCGGTGCTCCCGGGGGGTCCAGAATTCTTCTCACCAGTGTTCCAGCCAGCAGTACCCATTAATTGGGGTTGACATGTGAGAATAAACAGATGTGTCTCTGCTTTCTGGCTCACCTGCTTCATGGTACAAATGGAGATGGACAGAACACCTTGTCACCTCACCAGGCTTGGGTTCATTTTTAAATGTTCTTTCGCTTTTCAGCTTGTGCATGTATTAGGATGGTCTTCACTGCAAGTGACAAAAACACCAACTCAAATAGGCTTAAACACAAAAAGACTTTATGGCTCATACAAATGAATGTTCAGGAATGTTGGCTTCAGGCATAGCTGGATCCAGGACCCCATATGATATTTTCAGGACTTGCTCTTTCTGTGTTTCTGGGCTGTGCTCTTCCTCTGTGTTGGCTTCATTCTTGTGGGGTCGGGGTTGGGGGGGCAGCTAGATGTCTAATATGGTGGCAGAGGTGGCCCTCAGTGTTTCACACTTGACACTCGACCCACTCAGCGACAACAGTTCACAGAGAGCTTCTCCTCGTAATAGTTCCTTGAGGGCTGTCACTGGTACGGCTTGGGTTACGTGGCCACTGTTGCCAGGACAGAGAACTATTCGATTGGCTTCGCCTCGGCCACATACTCCCCGGTGGCACCTGGGAGTGGAGTGGGGTGTACTGACGGTCCAGTGGGCTCACAGGGTAGAGGCGGTTTCTCAGGGGAAAAATTGGGGGCTGTGACCGGAACAAAATGGAGGCTGGGTGGATGAAACAACAACTGTTCCAATGAAGAGCTGAGGCTGTGGTTACAGTGAACCAGGGTCTTCTGGAAAGAGCTTAGGGCTGGTTTGAGGGCTGTCGGGCCCCTCTCAATTCCTCCCTCTGCTTTCTGGTTTCACTCATCAAATAGTCACGATGTCTGGTCTCTGTCAGGGACTTCCGTCCCCACTGACACCACAGCAGTGACCTCAGTAGCTGCCAACCCTGCCCCCATGGAGCTCACAGTGTGTGTGTGTGGGAGGGGAGTGGGGGGGGGAAGATGGACAGTGCACCAATGAGAAGTAAGACACACCCGGGCTTGAGGCCCATCATATTGCTCAGAATCTACCTGGTGCCTTCCCCTGGTGGCCTTCTCCAGACCTTTAAGTCAACTCAGCTCCCTGTGTCCTGACTGCCTGTCTCTCTTTGTTGACATCAAAACCTACTTATCCACGGCTCCACCTGTCATAGACTGATTCACCAATGGGATAATGAATTTGCTGAAATTATCATGGTGGTTCTAATAGCAGCAACTCGTCAATAATAATAGCTAGCATTTAATGAGCACTTACTATGCACTGTTTTAAGTACTTACTGTGAATTCACCTGACCATTCTCACAACAACGGTTATGATGAGGAGGTCATTACTGTCACAGAGGCTCTGACACTTTCCGTTCTGTGCTTTGCTCAAGGTCACAGAGCTGGTGACCTGGGGAGTTGGGCTATAAACGTGGGTGGTCTGGCTGCAAAACCTGCACTTCCAGTTCCAAGGCTGATGCAGACAGTGGTCGTGGGGGGTCTGGTGTCTTATCTCTGAGCAGTACTGATAGTAGGGTCTGTAGGCCCAGGAAAGCCCAGGCGCTTGGCTGCGGAGCAGTTCTTTTCAAGAGGTCCTTACCTATGGTTGGGTAAACATGCTGTCAATTCAGGTGCCTGCATTCAGAGCCCAGCCCTCCCTCGACAGCCCTGCAGGCCTTCTTTGCAGGGGCAGGCCTCAGGCACAGGCCAATTCCAGTCACCTACGACAATCCCATCCCTTTCTCTGCAGCCCCTCTCACCATGGTCTGCAGCTGAGACCCTGCTTCCAGATGTGTCTGGCAGCTTCCCTCACATGTTTTCTTCTGTGCCTGGGTGAACCCCTGCAGTCAGTCCACACTTCTCCTTACCGCTCTCGATTGGCCTCGATGGTCCCCTAGACTCATTAGAGACAAGCGGAAATAGAAAAAGGTCTGCTTGGGCCGTGTGGAGGGTGCTGGGGTCCCCTCTCCTCCTTCCCTGCCCTTGAGTACACGTGTGTCGGTGTCTCAAGGAGCTGCAGACAGCAGATGAGGAGATTGCAATTGGTGACTCAGCGCATGTTTCTCTGTGCGCACTGATATTGGTGGTATTGTTTGGAGCATGTAGCTTGTGTTTGTAATGCTTCAGATTGTTTGGTATGTGTCAGGGTTGTTTGTCCCCGATGTGTGTACACTTTGGATAATTGTGGCATTGTTTGTTTAGTTTTTTTGCCTGTTGATTCATTTTTGTTGATTGTGTTTGTGCTTGTAGATAATACTTTTAGAGTATTTTGAAATGTTTCATAATGTGCATTGTATACCAGCTCTGTTCTTCTATTCATTTTACATATATTATTTAACTTTCCAGCAGCCCGAGTAGTGGGAGGGTCTGCTATTATGTCCATTTCATAGATGAGGGAACATAGATAAGGAGGTGAAGTAGCTTGCCCAAAGTCACCCCCAATATGTAGGGAGGGTGGAGCTGGGTTTCCAACCCAGGTGGTCTGGTTCTAGAGTCACAGCATACTTCCTCTTTATGCTGCAATGCCCCTCGGTGCTTAGTTTGTAGATTTGTAGCTTGAGGTTTGTACCCACTGTTTTTTCCTTCCACCCCCGACCCCACCCCATGCTGTGACCTTGAACTGGACATTGGCATGGGAGTTTAAACAGATTGAATCCTGGCTCTGCCACTTCACTAGGTGTCAGATGCTGGGCTCATGACTTTTCCTTGGTTTTGCCATGTGTGAATGGGTTGAAGACAGTCATTCCCATGTCAGGTTATTGTGAGGAGCAAATGTTTGCCCTCCTTCTAGGAGAGCAGAGTGTGGCGTGTACTAAGTGCTCAGCACACTCTGTGTTGGCCATCGGCTCCGGCTGTGAGCACTTTGCTGCTCATGGCGTCTGCTCAGATGGTGCACACAGAGCCCCCAGCGTGAGCTGGGTGAGTTGGGGCGGCTGATTGATTCTGAAACTTGTTCTCCCTCCTCTTTGGTTTCCTCTTTCTTGCAGCCACCCTTCAGCAGGATGACTGGGGACTTGTTTAGAAACAAGATGAGCTGCTTATTTTGCAGGCACACCTCTTCCTTCCTTTGTTACTTGGGGTCTTCTGCCCATCATCCAGCCCAAGGATGGAGCCCTTCAGCCCTTCCTCCACAATGGCCTTACCCAGGACATCCTTGGCTGGTTGGGAGGCGGTGTTCTGTGAGCCTTTTGGAACAGAGAATGCTCAGTGGAGAACTTCCTGCTAAGAAGTCTCCTGTCCCTTCCAGTCCCGGAAATCCTGACTGGTGGTTACAGAGCTGGTGACCCACAGGTGACCTCTAGGCTAGAAAGGGGCATCTGGAGGTCAACAGACCTACCTTCCAGCCTCAGGACTACCACTGCTGTGTGGCAGCGACCAGAGATCTATTTGTTTGCTCAAATGTTGGAGCCTTATCCAGGCTCTTCTCGTTCAGATATATAGGGCATTGCACGTAGTAGGTGTGCAAAGTTCATTCATTCGGCAAGTGTTCATTGAGGGCCTACTGTGTGCCAGGGATTGTGCTGGGTTCTGGGGATACTTCAGTGAACAAGGTGGGCACATTCACTGCCTTCAGAGAGCTGATTGCCAACTGGGAAGACAGCTGATAAACAATTCAGACAATTCCAGATTGTGAGAACACTATAAAGAGAATGAAGACAGGTGGGTGGTTGGTAGAGCACCTGGGAGGCTACTTTAGCTAGGGTAGTCCAGGTGTCATTTGAGGAGGTGGCATTTGAGTTGAGACTCTAATGGTGGGAAGTAGCCAGACCTGGGGGAAGAGAGTTCCAGGTAGAGCGAATGATAAGTGCAAAGGCCCTGAGGTAGGAACAGACTTGGCAAATTCAAGGAGCAGATAGAAGGCCAGTGAGATGAGATCAGAGAAAGGCAGGGCCACATTATCTGGCCCTTGATGGTCTTAATAAAGTGTTGGATTTTATACCTAAGGTCGTGTAATAGAATATCGTTGGAGGGATTTAAGCAGAGGTATGACATAGTCTCACTTGTGTTTTAATAGTAAAGTTGGACATTTATTGAGCACTTACTGAATGCTGAACCCTCACATTTTAACTCCTTTAATCTTCATAACAACCCCATGAGTTAGGGACTATTATTAACTCTAGCTTACAGACGAGGCAACCGAAGCACAGAGAGGTCAGCTAACTCGCCCAAGTTCACAGCTGGAAATGCTGAGCCAGGGTTTAAGCCCAGACCCCTTGGCTTGCGTCTGTACACCTGACCCTGAGCCATGCTGCTTCCTGAAAGGTTACTCAGGCTGCTGGGGACAGAACTGGGGCAAAAGTGGAGGCTGAGAGGTCTGCAGCTAGTGGGAGCCATTTTACCTGAAATCCTTCCTGCTGTGTAGTCTCTCAGGGTCTGGGGCAGTCCTTTCCTCCCCAGCCTGCTGGCCTGGCCGTCAGCACATCTCAGAGCGTCTGCTTGCCTGCCTGCCATGACCGAACTCAGGCTCTGTCCTTGTCTTGCAGAAGGACAAGTTCTGCGTATACGAGGAATATTGCAGCAACCACGAGAAGGCCCTGCGGTTGCTTGTGGAGCTGAACAAGATCCCCACTGTGCGCGCCTTCCTTTTGGTAAGTTTACCTTCACCCCGCCTCTCCCTTCTGTTTGCGTCAGTCTTGCGAATCCCTAGGCTCAACAGAGCTTCCTGGTGACACTTCACGCTGACCCATGCCCCCTGAGCCTTTCCTCAGCTAGAGGGATCTCTGTCAAGCAGTGATTGCCGAACGTTTTCTGTAAAGGGCCAGGTAGTGAATACTTTTGCCTTTGTGTCATATAGTCCCTGTCACAAGGACTCAACTCTGCTGTTATAGCACAAAAACAGCCATAAGTAATATGTAAAGGAATGAGCATGGCAGTGTTCCAATAAACCTTAATTTATAAAAACCGGCTGAGGGCTGGATTTGGCACTAGGGCCAAGTTTCGCAATTCATGGTCTAAAGCAATGATCCTAATAAGAGTGGTAGCAATAGTAGTAATACCTGTATTCAAATTATTTAATTATAAGTAAAAGAAAATCCAATTAAAATTGGCTTAAGAAAAACAAAACAAAACAAAAAAAACAAACAGAAAAAAGAATTTACTTGTTTATTTTCCTGGGAAGTTTAAGACCTGAAAGGACTTCAGGCAAAGCAGAATCTGGGTGTTCAAATGACGTCGTCATCAGGAATGTGTCCCTTGGCTCTGTTTTTCTTTGCCTTGGCTCCATTTCCATTCAAGTTCTCCCTAAGTGGTGACATTGTGGCCTCCAGCAGTCCCACTCTTATGCTGCTCAGAGCTGAGCTACTCCAGGTTAAAGAGAGACCCTCTTTCCCAACAGTAAGGCAAAAATCCTGGGCCTGATGCTCATTGGCTCATGACCTTATTCCTGAACCAGTTGCTGTAGATAGAGGGATTGGTTGGGGGCTCTGATTGGTCACTTCTGGAGCTGGAGGGTGGGGTTAACTCCACCCATACCGCAGGCCCTAAGGATGGGATGGATCCTTATAGGGCAGTTGGTTTGCACTTGTGGATTGAGTTGGGAATGGTTGTTGGTCAGGCAAAACAATAGATGGTCTTCCCTACAATTACAGAGAACTTCACTTGTGTTATAAAACAGGTTCTCATTTGTGATCTTGTTGGAGCTTTACCAGCTACTGTCTGTTGTATATGAGTTAAATATCCATTGTCTGCAGACATCGCAAATAACAGTGGTTTAGACAAGGTAGGCACTTCTCTCTCTCTTTTGTTAACAATGTGGATGTAGACAGTCTGAGGCGAGTATAGGGGCTCCAGTGTCAGGGGCCAAGGCCCTAGAGTGTGTCCTCATTGATGTGGTCTAAGACACCTTTTACCACTTCCACATGCCGGGGAAGGGATGTAGGAACGGGGTGGGGAGGAGGGGTTGCCCTTCTCCTTTTAAAGGCACAACAGCAAGTTGCACACATTTCTTCTACTCACATCCCATTGGCCAGAACTTAGTCACATGCCAACACCTAGCTGCAAGGGAGGCTGGGAAATGTAGCCTTTATTCTGAGCAGCCATGTGCCCACTTGAAAATCCTGTTGCTATGGAAGAAGAATAAGTTAGGGGACACCTCATAGCCTTTGTCACCGGTGATTTTGATGACTGCAAAATACCAAGTGACTTTCTAATAAGAGTATATACTTGAAAAGTGATTGAGCTTCTCATGGGTTTGAATCCTGGTCTTTCAACTTTAAATCCCCTGCTCATTTCGTCATAGGTTGCCCCCCACCCCCACCCCAACCCCAACACCATAATACTGTTTTATTTCCCGACAGCACAGACAGAATTCACACAAAAGAACAGTTAACTGACATAGCATAAGGAGTGTTAACCATGTGCCCAGAGAGCTAAACTATATAATAAAATTCTTGATTATACTTCTCTGTAATGCATAGTCTCCAACAAAGAATTTCTAGAATTTTGATTCAAAATGCATACCGTGTTTCCCTGAAAATAAGACCTAACTGGAAAATAAGCCCTAGCATGGTTTTTCAGGATGACATTGCCTGAACATAAACCCTAATGCGTTTTTTGGAGCAAAAATTATTATAAGACCCAGTCTTATTTGCGGTGACACGCGGTAGTGCAAGACCACACATGCATCCATGCTTCTGCATTCAACTTGTTGACTTTCAACAAGGGCTCTTGTGTTTGGGCTCGCTGGCTAAGACCCCCACCCTCTGGAGGTGTCCCCTGGGGCTCAGCTGTGTCTCAGGAAGCAGGAAGGTGTTTTCAGGGGTGTGGGAAGGGAAGGGCCTCAATTTTTCTGCTTTTCCTTCCTCTCTCTCCTGCCGTCTTCCTGGTAGGCCAAATTGCCATTTTCCCAGCAGCAGCTGGGCTGGGCCAGCTTGGGCAGGGGGGAGGATGTGTGGGGTGCCAGCACAGATGCCATCTGCCTTCCTCCTTGCTGGCACCTCCCAGCTTTTGGTCACTTGCAGAAGAGCCGTTGCATATCTATCATGAGGTATTAAGGCGTTGGGAACAGACAGAACCTGGCTTTGCATGGTGTGCTGTGCACTAGCTGAAAGATGGGGTGGGAATTTCAATCTTCTGTGCTTCAGTTTTCATGTCTGTAAAATAGGGGTCATTTAGTCATTCAGCAGCAGCTTATTGAGCACTGACCGTGTGGTAAGGTCATTCTAAGTATGGGGCTACAACAGTGGCCGAGGCAAGAAAAGTCCCTGCTCTCATGGAGTGGCTATTCAAGTAGGAGAGACTTACATGGTATATCATTGGCTTTATGTTCTCTGCAGGAAATAAAGTAAGTTAAGGGTGACAGGATGTTTTGAGGGAGTTAGAGTGGTGGTTGCTAGTTTAGATTGGTCTTTGGAAAGACAGTGTCTTAGGTGACATTTAAGCAGAGACCTGGATAAAGAGAGAGGCAAGGGGTTTCTGGAGGGAAAGCATTCCAGCCAGAGGAACTGTAAGTGCAAAGGCCCTGAGGTAGGAGTGTGTTAGGAATAGCAAGAAGGACAGCGTGGCTGGAATGGAGACTATAAGAGGAAAAGGGGAAGGAAATGCGGTCAGAAAGCTTGAGAAGCCAGGTAATGAAGACGCATTTAGCCAGTAGAAAGGATCTGAGACTTTTACAAAGCTTTTATATTGCAGCCTAGCATTCATGCAGTGAATGTACTCAAGCACGATGAATATTTACATATTTATCCACCCATGGAACCACCACCAAGGTCAAAGTTTAGAACATTTCCATCACTGCAGACGTTTCCTTGTGCCTTTCCCCAGTCATGTCCTTCTGGGCATCCAGAGGTAACCTCTGTGCTGATTTCTCTCACCAAAGGTTAGTTTCGCCAGTTCTAGAATTTTTCACAAATGGAAATCATGCAGGATGCTTTTGTGTCTGGCTTCTTTTGCTCCACATAATGCCTGTGAGATCTGTCCACGTTGGAGCATGTGGCAGCACTTTTCACAGAATATTCCGTTTTAGTCTGAGTAGGACGGGAAGCACTGGGAGAGTTTTGGGCGGAGGAATGACGTGAACTGATTTGCATTTTGGAACACTTCCCTTGGCAGGCTGAGGGTAGAAGCTTCTACCCTGACAGGGAGACCGGGGTGGGGGCTGGTATAAGTGTCCTGGGGCTGCGGTAACAATGACCACAAACTGGGTGATTTAAAACAACAGAATTGATTCTCTCACCGTTCTGGAGGCCAGAAGGCTGAAAGCAAGGTGTTGGCCGGGCTCTGCTCCCTCTGAAGGCTCTAGGGGTGGATCCTGCTTTAGCTTGTGGAAGCATAACTCCAATCTCTGCCTCCGTCTTCACATGGCCTCCTTCTCTGGTCCTCTGCTCTTCTTACAAGGACATGAGTCAGGTGATATAAGGCTCACCCTAACCTAGTATAACCTCGTTGTAATTTAACTAATTATATCTGCAAGGACCCTATTTCCAACTAGGGTCATATTCTGAGATTCTGAGTGGGCCTGGCATTTTGGGGGGACGCTATTCACCCCTGACAGGGCTGCTACAACAGTCCAGGCAGGCGATGATGATGGGGAGGACGACGGGGCAGTGGTGGTGCAAGAGGTGGTTGGACTCATCGAGTTTGAGGGTGCAGCTGACACAATTTGCAGGGTGGTTGGCTTTGGGGTATAACTGAATGAGAGGATTCCAAGATGACTCCGGGGTTTCGGGCCCAAACAATTGGAAGAATGGAGTTGCAGTTTCCTGTGATGGTGAAGGTGGGGTAGGAGCAGGTATGAGAGGTAAATAAAAAACAAACAAACGCCATTTTGGATGTGTGAGGTCCAAGATGCCTGTTAGACATCCAGGTGGGGATTTGGGCATCAGAGATCTGAGTCTGGAGTTTAGGGAAGGGGGGGGGGGCGGTCTGGACATATAAATCTGCACGTTTTCAGTAGACAGGATGGTGTTAAAGGGATGGCCTAGATGAGGTCAGCCAGGGAACGAGCAAGGACGGAAAGGAGGACCCGGGGCCACACGAGCATCCTGCCATTAGGAGGCTGGGAAGGAGAGTAAGGTGACACCTCACCTGAATCAATTCTGTGAATTAGGAGGGTTTAAAGGGATCATTCTCAAAAGTCCTTCCCATAGTGCCTGGAGTATAATCTTAATAGAATAGTGAATGGTAGCTCTGTACGTATGTGTGCATGCTTCCTTTTTAAAGGCAAATAAAGTGGAACAACAGCCTAGGGTGTGTGGGAGAAGTGTAGTTGGTGGCTGTGACAGTCTTGTGAAAACTCCTTGATCCTGGACAAAGAGAGAGGCCCTTCTCCGGCCAAGTCCTGGGGGCTTCTGGAAAGCCCTCCCCCACCCCCGGGCTGCCCTCTCTCTGCCCAGAGCTGACATCACCAGGGCAGCTTGTGGGCAGTACTGACTTGGAGGACAAAGGCCTGAGTGTGAGCAGTGTGGCGCCTGGCATCTCCCAGCTGCCGCAGCCCTGAGCCCTCCTCTGTGCCAGGGGTAGATACTCGGGGTGGCAGTCATGCAGCTCCCGACACAGCAGGGCCCGGGATCCTTGGGATTCTGCTTCTCCAAGGAGAGGGCATGAAGAGCTCTGAAAAGCAGTAGCTCTGAGTCTTGGGCCAGTCTTCTGGCCGTCTGTGCCAGCTTCTCCGTCTGCGATAGGGAGATAGTTGCCCATGCTTACTCTGGGGCTGTGAGGATGAATTTACCTATTGGTGAAGCATAAGGCCCAGTGCCTTGTGCCTGGTGAGCACATGGTAAATGTTCTCTAGTCTTATTTTCACTGGAATACTAGCAGGGGAAGTATCTGCTTTGTTGAGAAGTTCCCCCAGTGCTTGGAACTATGCCCAGCACATAGTAAGCGCACAATGTGTATTTGTAGAATGAATGAATGAATGAATGAATGAATGAATGCATGAATGAATGATAGGATGGGAATCCCTTTTCCCAAGAGTCCTGTTTTCATTTCCAATCTGCTAGTGTGGTGGCGAGGAGGAAGGCTGAGGTCTGCTTGTTGCTGGATGTGCTGGCAGTTTGTTATTCATTCATCAGTTCATTTATTCATTCATTCATCCATTCATGCATACATTGGGCACATAATGAGCCCTAGGGACCCAGGACTGTGAGTGTCTCTGTGGGAACCACAGACATGTAACTCATGATTCCTGGCATCCAAAAAACGGATTCTCAGGTTGGAGGCCCTCGGCTCCAAGAAGAGCCTCTCCAAAGGTGAGGATAATACCTGCATGTGATTTTGAGCCACATGGAACAAATAACCTACTATGGAGGTGCCTGGAGGACGGAGTCTTGGGAGTTGAGAGCAGGTAGGGAAGGTTTCCAGGAGGTAGGGTGGCTGGGCTTGCGCTAAGGTAGCCTGGCATCATTGTTCCAAACCCAGGCTCTTCGTCAGCCTGCCTGGGTGTAGATCCCACCTGTGTGGCTCACTTGTTCTGGGGTCACCTTGGGGAGAAACACTAAAGCTCCCCAACCCCAGTTGCCCGAGCTGTGCAATGGGAATACTACTAGTGTTCAGTTCGTGCGAGGTTGGTGGTCAGGGTTGGAGCTCTTGGTGCCTGCGGGACACATCATAAGCTCTTAGTGGGAGCAATGGATGAGGATAATACTATTTTTATTATTATTGGGGGACGAAAAGGCATTTTAGGTAGGGGGCATAGAATGAGCACAGGAAAGGGCTGGCAGGAAGGCAGAACTGGTGTGGGTGGCTGCAGGTAGACACTGAGCTGACCGGTGTGGCCAGGGCCTTGGTGGGTGACTGTGTTTGATTCCTGGCAGAGTTGTGGTGTTTATAGGTATTCCTGTGACAGCACTCATGTCCCCACCTTCCAGGGAAAGAAAGAAAACCATTTCGGTAGTAGTTAAAGATTCCAGGTTCATTTCCCAAATCCAATAACCCTCCCTTCCCAGATGGAACTCCCACTAAAACTTGGTACGTTGTCTTTCCCATGCATGTCTTTCTATGTTACTACAGACGTGTTCTCTGTAAACAATTTTGCGTGCCTTTAAAAGCTTTAAATGGGCTCCTACCGTATATATCCTTTGTTTTTATGCTCAAGAGTATGTTTTTGAGGTTCTTCCACGGAACTCTGCATCCCTTTAGTGCTCCCATTTTCACCATCGTATAAATTACTGCGAATGTGTGTTTCCATTCTTCAGTTGATGGGTACTTCGGTTGCTTCTCCGTTTTTGCTATCCCAAACAAGGCAGTTTTGAATGTCCACATTTCTGTCTCCTGGAGCGCGTAGGGGAAAGTTTCTGTAGATCAGGGGTTGGCATGGTGGTGCCTCATGATTACTTGGAAGAAGCCACCGTCAGTATGTAAACAAATAGATGTGGCTGTGTTCCAATAAAACTTGAATTACCAAAATAAGGACTGGGCAGGACTTGGTGACCCCCGATAGAGGCCTTAGGCTGGGTTGTAGAATATGCACGCGTCCATCTTTCCTGGGTGTTGCTAAATTGCTTCCAAAGTCTGTAGCTGCATTTTGAGAGTGCTTCCCCTGGTGATTTGAGGGTGGCCCAATCTTTTTGCTGTGTCCTTGGTGCATTTTAATGAAGGTCTCCTGTTCCTTTGCAGAGCTGCATGCTTCTGGGCGGCCGGAAGACCACAGACATCCCTCTGGAGGGCTACCTGCTGTCTCCAATTCAGAGGATCTGCAAGTACCCCCTCCTCCTCAAGGTGAGACCTCCACCCAACTCCTTTCCTCATATGTGAAGTGACAGAAAACCCAGCTGCGACTGGCTTAAAATAAAACTTGTTAGTTGAAGGAGCTGAGAATTCAGGGGCAGTGTCGGGTTTGGGCCGGGCTGGATCCCATGAGGACCCTGCCTCTTTCTCCCTTGCTCAGCTCTGCTTTCCACTGTTCAGCTTTATTTTCAGCATGGTAGCAGAGGGCTGTAGTTACTTTGGCCTCACACCCTCTCAAGTTCAAGGACAGTGGGAAAGAGTGAACCTCTCTTCTAGTAGCTCTGAGAAAAGTCCTGAGAGTGACTCAGGCTCTCGCCATCTGTGGCCAGGAGAGTGTGGTGTTCTGAATGGTTTGGGCCTGCATCATGTACTTTAACTTGAACCAATGACATGAAGCCTTTGCTTGTGCCATTTCTCCTCCTCCCATACACTTGGACGTGGGCTTTCCCCCAGTCACTGTGAGCTGGGCAATGTTGGGCTCTGGTTGGCTGAGTCATGGTCCAATGACAGTGAGCAGGACAATGTTGTGTGCTGATTGGTTGAGATCGAGGTCAGGTGCTTCACACCTGAATCAGTCACTCTGAGCAAGGGATCTCTAATTGGCTTAGACTTGTGTCATGTGCTCCAACCTCCCACCAATCACTGGATCCCACAGGCCAAAAGCCTAGTGATGGGGAGAGACTGGACCCTCCTTACTAAAATCTGGGCTATGTGTGGAAGAGGGTGGATGGATGCTGGGTGGGTAAACCACAGCATCCACACACCTGTTGTCTCCCACTGTGCAGCCACCTTTGACTAGTCTTGGTCAGGCAGTTCAGGGGTAGATTTGCTACTTGTAGAGGGACCCAAGAAGTCTTGATTCTTAGCTTCAGATTTAGCTTCTAGGCAGATCCCCAGCAGGGTGGATGGCTCTGCCACCATCTGCTGCTCTCAGCCCAGGGTTCTCAGCCCTTGGAAATGGCGGCTGTTGGCCCGAGCTTGCCCTGGCTCTATCCTCAAGGTCTTGTATCTGACAGCTGTTCCTAGGGTCCCTGCTGGTGGATTAATTTGGCCGGTGGTGCCTCATTCATGCACCTGCTCCCTGGGGTGACATGCATCCTTGTGCCATGAGAAGAGATTGGGGAGGGGAAGAGTACTAGGGAATTGTTGAACTTGGTTTTCTGCTGGAGAAGGTGGGTGACACTTGAGCCTCTGAGCTGGACCAGACCCTGGGGCTATCATCTCTGCCTGTGAGCACAGGCCTGTAATGCGTGCAGGCCTGTGGGAGGCAGGACTCAGCTCTCCCTGCACCTCCTCTGGCCTGCTGCTGTTTATCCCCCCCCCAGGGAGCTCAAAAGGACCTTCTGCACTTGTTCTTGTAGCTGCTTGCATCCCTGGTCGGATGTTGGCAAGGCCATACATAGCTCAGCTCTTCACCTTGGTGCAGGAGAAGCTCCACGTGGAACTCGTAAATTGGTAGCCTGTGGGCTGAATTGGACATGCCCTGTTCTTCATTTGATCTGTTGGGTGTGTCTTCCAAATGTGAATTAGTTGCTAACATTGAAGAGGTAGTATTCTATAGTGGTTTAGGGCAGGGGCTGGCAAAACTGTGGCCCGTGGGCCAGATCTAGCCCATTGGCCTGTTTGTGTTCAACCCATGAGCTCAGAATGGTGTTTACATTTTTTAAAGGGTTGTAAAAACAAAACAAAACAAAACAAAACCAAAAGACAAACAAAAAAGAATAGGCGATAGAGACTGGATGTGGCTGCCAAAGCCTAAAATATTTACTATCTGGACTTTCATAGAAAAAGTTTGCTGACGCCTGGATGAGAGCCAAACCGTGCAGCTTGGGTTTGAATTCCAGCTCTGCCATTTATTAGCTGTGTGACCGTGAGCCAGTCACTTCTCCATGCCTCAGTTTCTCATCTGTACTACTTAGTTTACATTAATAGTCCTGATATGATTGGTATGATGATTAGACACTTATTTACTTAATTCTTAGAGCAACCCGATGAGGTAGCCACTCTGATTAGCTCCATTTCAGAGATGAGGCAACAGGTACAGAGAAAGCAAGTGGCCTGTTGAAGGCCATACATTAGGTAGGGAGGATGAACCATGATTTGAACTTGGCCAGTCGATTCTAGGGAAGTTGGAACTCCGCTTCCTAACCCAGCTTCCTAACATCAGCTTCATTGCCTATCGAGAAGCACTTTGAGGAGTTAAGCTGCCAATGGGCTGGGTGTTGGGGATGCTGACCTTCTCAGCTCCCTAAGTGGGGGTCTGGGAAGGTCGGTGGCCTCGTGTTTCTTGGCTCAGTGGCTGGTCTATTCCTTCTTTCCTGGGTTTCAAAACCTTGAGCATCTGACCTATTAGAGGAACCTGCAGTTCTGGCCCCAGAACCCAGCTGAGGTTCCCTAGGTGTTAACCCTTTTGTTTCTGGATCTTGGGATAGTCTGGAATCCCAGCGTGCACTTGGAGTGGCAGTGTCCGTAACATATTTTAATAGCCAGTGGGGCTGGACCTGTGTGTATGGCTGGACCCTAAGCTCTCACTATGAGGCCCTTGCATTTCTGAGGCCTGCTCAGCCCCAGGGCCACAGTCTGGTCTGGTGGGATTTCTGGGCTCCGGATTTCCAGAAGCGTAGAGAGAGGAACAGAGGCAGCCTGCAACCGATGGAGGAATAACTGCCCACAGGAAACGACGATGAAGCTGGTCTGTGGGTTTGCTCTCTTGACCAAATGGTGTTTACAGGCCCTGTTTCCTCGTCTCCAGCTGTGTTTATCCGGGGCTCAAAGAGCGCTGGGGGAGCAGCCAGCAGGGCCTTAGATTCCTGTGGGGACATGCCATGCCGCCCGCCTGACAGATTTGCTCAGTGTCTTGGCCTTTGGCACCCGCAGCTGGAATGTTTGCATCAGAAAACAGCTGGGACTGAGGGGAACTCTTCATACCCCTCCTGGGCTCCTCATTTCTGTCACATTTTCCAGTGGGTTTTAAAAGATGACCCCATGAGCTGGGGGGCAGTCCTGCCCCTCCGGCCCCTCCAATTCTGAGGCCCTCGCAGGTGTCCCTGTGGCTCTCTGAGCCCCCTTGTTTGAGCCAAACTCTGAATTGAGTAGGCAAACAGGATCGAGGCGCCTGGGTAGGAAGAGGGAAGAGGCGAGAATGAAAGCCTCTTTGGGAACAGCCCCAAAAAGCTGAACTTGAACATTGCCTAAGAATAGCCAGAACATTCTATTTCAGCCGTCAGCCCAAGTCGGGGATAGACAGTTGGCATTTTCAGACTTTGTTGTGTTTTCCATCGACGTTTCCAAGGAAATGATTCAGGTTTGGGGTAATACCCCTGGTACTCAAATGGCAGGTGTCCGAGGGAGACTGACTGTCACTGACCCTTTCAGTCATTTCCTGGTGATGCACAGATCTTATTGGGGCACTTACTGTGCACCAGCTGCTGACATGGCTCTGGACCTACAGTCGCAAACAAGACAGACCCAGTCTCTGCCCCTCAGGGCCTCCGGTCTTGCACTGGGCCCCATGAGGGCCTGGTGAGTAATGGAAGTGGGTGAGGCAGGTGGGGGGCCAGTTGGAGGGCACATCTGTCTAAAAGGGGCAGCTACCACTCCAGTGCCCCTTGTGCCTCCTACCTGTCTGGCCCTTCTCAGTCTCCTTTGCTGGTTCCTCAGCTTCTAGACTTGTAACCATAGATGGACTCCAGGCCTCAGTCCTTGGGCCCTGCTTCTATTTAGACTTGCTTCCGTAGTGGCCTTATTTACTCTGTGGCCTTTAAAAAAAAAGCATATTCAAAAGTTGCGCAACCATTACCATAATAATTTTAGAATATTTTCATCACTCACAAAAGAAACTACAGATCCATTAGTAGTCACTTCCCTTTTCTCTCCTCCCCCCAGCTCCTGGCAACTACTTATCTACTTCCTGGCTCTATGAATGGCCTATTCTGCACGTTTCGTATACATGGAATCATGTAATATGTAACCTTTTGTGTCTGGCTTCTTTCACTTAGCACAGTGTTTTCAAGACTCATCCACATTGTAGCAGGTATCACAGCTTAATTCCTTTTCATGACTGAATACTATTCCATTATGTGGACAGGCCACATTTTGTTTATCGATTCATCTGTTGATGGACATTTGGGTTGTTCATAGTTTCTGGAGGTTATGACTGGTGCTGCTATGAACATCCACGTACAAGTTTTTGTGCGGCTATCCCCACGGCTTTAAACTCTAATTCTGTGCTGATGACGTCCAGCCTGGACCTTTCCCTTCAACTCAGGTGGGACTTGTTCTCCTGCCCACTCAGCTTTTCCACTTGGACGTCTCACAGGCATCTCCTTCCTAAATGCCCTGCACCAAGGGCTTGCCCTCCCCGCCTCCCACCCCAACCCTTCGCCCCCATCTCCATAAATGGCCTCTCTTCTTTTGAGTTGCTCAGGCTAAACCTGGGAGTTATCTCTGACCCACCTCCACGTCCAGTCCATTAGGGAGTCCTGATGGCTCTACCTTCAGGACCTCTCCAGGGTCCAGCCCTTCTAGCTCCTCATTCCACCTCTCGCCTGGGTCACTGCCACAGCTCCCAGTGGGTCTCCCTGCCTCGACCCTTGTGCTCTGTAGTCTGTTCTCAACTCAGCAGCTAAACCTATGTCAGTTCAAATGTCTTCTTTACTCAAAACCCTCCAGCGGCTTCCCAGTCACTCAGATCAAAATCCAAATTCCTCCCCATTGTCACCTACAAGGTGCTACACATCTGTCTAATCCATATTTCCCCTCTGATCTTCTCTCCTTCTCTGCTTACCGCCTCTCACTCTGTTCCAGCCACACTTGCCTCCGTGAACACAATAGGCAGGTTCCTGCCTCAGGGCCTTTGCACTTGCTTTTTCCTCTGCTTAAGACATCATTACCCCAGATATCCTGAGGCTCACTCCCTAATCTTGTCAGGCCTCTGCTGCTCAGATGTCCCCTCCTCTGAGAAGCCTTCTCTGACTACCCCAGCTGTGGAAGTGCTGCCTCTGCCATTCTCTGTCTCCTCATCCTGCTTTTATTTTTCTTCACAGCACCTCTTGCAGACTTGCATTCTGTTTTATAACTCATGGTGTGCAGATTAATTTTCCATCTCCCTCATTAGGATATCAGGATTTGGTCAAGGATTTGGGCATTTCCTCAGGAAAATTCCCCAGTGCCCAGAATGGTGCCTGGCACACAGTAGGTGCCTTCCACTGACTCATTGAATGACTATGGAAATGCCATCCTAGTATTGCCATCAGTTTCTGAATCTAGATATTGGGACTTCTACATGAAAGCTCCTGATTTCCAAATGGCAGCTTGATTTAAAGCTTGTCAAACATCTGGGGACCAAACAGATCACATCCTACGAGCCGTCTGTTTGGGGCAGTTGCTGCAGTGGGTGTGTGTCAGGGATGCTGTTTGCAGAATGGCTGTTCAGGGTGTAGCCTGGGGTCCTGCACAGTCTCCAATGTCTCCCCCACCTCCTGTGTCCATCTGGGGGGATGCAGCTGTCACCCACGCTCAGCGTGAGCCCATTGCCATTCAACAGTTATCTCTGTCTCCTTGGTCGTCAGCGGTATGGCGCCCCTGGGGATGGATGTGGTCCATCACTAAGGAGGTATTGGCATCACTTCTTGGTGCAGGAGAATGGCTGGAAAAGTGAGGTTTCCCAGAGCGTGCGTGGGATGTGTGCCACCCACAGCTCTCCAAAGGATTTTAGGTGGCACATGAGAAAACTTGATGTGTGGTGGGTCAGTGGTGGAGGGGAGAGGACAGCATTACAACACAGGGAATTACACAGTGGGCATTAGTTAGTTAGCAAATCCCTTCTGTCTTCCTGCTTACCTCCAAGGGAGCCACAGTTGGTGCTGCAGTGTCTCGGGTCTTTGCAGCCATTCGTTTATTCCCTCATCAGCTCTTTATTGAGAACTGTTATATGTCAGGCATTGGACTGGGTGCTAGTGAGACGGAGTGAGCAAAAACCGCCCACAAAAACAAAACCCCAAACAAACAAAAGCAAAGAACCCCCCTCCCCTGTGGAACTGAGATTCTGTTGGAGGGAGACATAACGAATGACTAGGAAATGTATGTGCTTGTTTAGATGGAATGGGTGCTTTGGAAAAAAAGAGACCAGGCTGAGAGGGCTAGTGAGGGCCAGGAGTGATGGACCGAGAAGGTGATGTTTGAGCAAATTTGAAGGAGGTGAGAAGGGGGCCACATAGGTACCTAGGGGAAGAGTCTTCTGGACGGAGGGAACAGCCAGTGCTAAGGCCCCAAGGTAGGGCTGTGTCTGAGGGACAGGGAGGAGGCCAGTGTGACTGGAGAGGAGGATGTGAGGGGGGCGGTGGGGGAGTGAGGTTAGAGAGATGATGAGGCCAGCGTATGCAGAGCCTTGTGGGCTGTGGTGGGACCTGTGTCCTCTCTGAGTGAGGTGGACACCATGGGAAGGTTCTGAGCAAAGGGGGGACAGGATCTGACTTAGTTCTCATGGAATCCCTCTGGCTGTATTGTGGACAATGGACTGTAGGTGGTGAGAGTGGAGGTGGGGAGACCAGGGAGGCGCTGACCTCAGCCGCCCAGGTAGGAAACAGCTGGACTAGGGTCGTGGCAGTGGTGGTGGGGGTGGTGCATTTTATGAGCATCGCCTCTTCACATCATTTGCCCATTGTCTATTGGAGAGTTGTTTTTGTATCAGTGTGCCAGAGTTTTCTGTATTGTCCTGGATACTTTGGGTCATCTCTTTGGAGTTCTCATCAGACTCTGATGTTATGAAATGAGCAGCCCATTTGCCAGGGATCTGGCATTGTCACTGCTGTGCTGTGAAGGCACAGGAAGTCACAGGTCTCTGCACTGTGGCCTTCTCTGCCCCGGTCCCCGTCCTCACCCAACCACAGTGCCCACTCTCCATCCTGCCTCTCGGGCTGAGCATTGACACATTGCCCACAGCTTCCCCAGCACCTCAATCTGAACCAGCCCCAATTTAGGCTCTTTCCTGTGTGGTGAGTAACAACAGCTCAAGGAATGAAGCCTGTCTCCCTCAGGGTGGAGGACCTGCTTTCTTCCTTTCAAAGCCAAGCTTGGATATTTGATCTTCCAAGGAGCCTTCCAAGATTACCCTTGCATTCTGCTTTCTGCCACGCTCTGTGTGATTCTAGTTCCACCTCTTAGCTGTGTGACCAGACACAAGTTGCTTAACCTCTCTGTGCCTCCATTGCCTCATCTGCAAAATGGGCATGGTGGTTGCCTCCCAGGCTTGCTGCAAAGATTAGATGAGACAATGCATGAGAAAACTCATGCGAACACTCTGCCTAGTGTTCGCGTGTTACTAGGTAGTCATGCTTGGCACATGTTAGCTACTCCAATATTGTAATGATTTTTATTTTTATTGATTCCAGCTCCTGCACTTATTAGAGTTGGCTCTTTGAGAAGTGACTTAAACTCTCTGTCCCTCAGTTTCCTCTGTCAGATAGTGCCTTAGTCATGGGTTATTGTGAAGATTAAATGAAACAATCCTTGTAAAGTGCTTGTAAGTGCTTAATAAGTATTAGCTATTTTTGTCTCAAAGTCTGTTTTGTCCAATATTAATAAAACTATAGTGATTTTTTTTATTAGTATTTTCATGATATATCTTGTTTCCTCCTTTTACTGTCAACCAGTTTCTATCCTTAGGCTTTATGTACTTCTTTTATAAACAGCATAAAGTAAAAATTTAAATCTGATCTGTCAATCCCTATCTACTAACAGGAAATTTAGCCCACTTACCTTTATTGTGTTTATTGATACATTTGAACTTATTTCTGTGATCTTTTAAAAAAATATTTATTTGTCCCCTGTTATGCTGCTTTTCTCCTCTTTCTTGCTTTATTTTGCATAGTTTTAGTTTTTAAAAAAGATTTATTGGGGAATATTGGGGAACAGTGTGTTTCTCCAGGGCTCATCAGCTCCTGTTTCTCCAGGGCCCATCAGCTCCAAGTAACTGTCCTTCAATCTAGCTGTGGAGGGCGCAGCTCAGCTCCAAGTCCAGTCGCCATTTTCAATTTTTAGTCACAGGGGGCGCAGCCCACCATCCCATGCGGGAATTGAACCAGCAGCCTTGTTGTTGAGAGCTCGCGCTCTAACCAACTGAACCATCCATCCGCCCCTTCGGAAGCTTAGCAGCAGCTCATTGTCTTCAATCTAGTTGTGGAGGGCACAGCTCACTCGCCCATGTGGGAATCGAACCAGCAACCCTGCTATTCAGAGCTCGTGCTCTAACCAACTGAGCCATCCAGCCACCCCACAGTTTTAGTTTTTGATGTAGTTACTCTTTTTTTATTTCTTCCATTTTTTTTTTGTTTGCCTCTACTAAATTGGAATTTGTGGGTACCACCATCATCATTTCTCACAATTTTACCCTTCCTTCCAGAGAAATGTCTCTATAGATAGAACCTGGAATTGGGAGGGCAGGGTATGTAGACTTTTACAGTGAGCCATGTAAGGGCCTCCTTTGGAAGTTGGGTATAAAGCCCCTGAATGTTGGTTCCCTACCACTGAATGTCAGTAGAGACCTACCAATCCAGGGTCTCAAACACAGTGCCTGCAGGGCCTGTGCAGAAAGTGAGTAGATTGGAATAATTCGGTGGGGTGGGTACTGTGGCAGACTGCAGAGCACATGTCCCATTGAAGGGGGTGGCCACCATTCAGTCCAGTTGTTACCGTTAGGTGGAAACACAGGCCCAGGGTGCCTACAGCTTCTGCTTTGCTGAGAAAGGCTGGCAGTATAGCATTTGCCTGGTAGGGCCTGGTTTGTAAGCTGGGCTCTGATCCAGTCCCTGCATTGCTTAGCCAGGAGACCTAGACTCAGAAAAGGGAGGTGAGTTGCCTGAGGTCGCATTGTATGTCCTGGTCAAAGCCAGACCACGAACCCCCAGTGTTGAGCCCTCCTCCCACCGTTTCCCCTTACCTCTCCCAGTGGAAGGATGGAGTTTTTGAGACCTGTCAGCATTATTTCCTTTCCTCCATTAATTCCTAATCGATGGGGCGTCAATTCTCCCAGACTTGAAGCAGAGGCTGAAGTGGTTAAGATCCGAAATATATTTGCGTGAAATTTTCATGCAGTGTGCCTGTGTGGAGTGCCGTGCTGTGCAGCTTTTCACTTCTGGGTTTTCTTGGATTTCTGGATGTTTTTCGCTTCTTGTTTTCTTTAAATGGTGGTGGGTCTCATCAGTTCCTCTTCATTTATGTTCTGCTGTCACCCTAGATATGGCATGAGGGGGCCCAGTACTGCAAGTACAGGAAAATGCTTGCTAGCAATCCCAGCTTGGCCCCTGGGCTTAAATGGTGGTGCCTTGGGCAGAGGTCTGGGGACAAAGCCAACCGTTGGGGACAGGATCAGCCCCTCCTGGAGCTGGCTGAAGTGTCCTCAGAAAGTGAGAAAGTGCATGTCCTCTGTTGATCCAGCCCCCATTGGTGACACCCCACACCCCCGCGGGCTGCTGCCTTTTTCTCTTTGTGGAGAGGACAGCACCATGTCTCCACCAACCCCATGTCACAGCGAGGGATGGATGTTGTCACTTCTTCCAGTGACACATCCAGCTTTGTTTTCACACTGTGGTTTCAGGGATCTGTCTTCTTAGCGCTGGCCTGGACTTGGAGGGCCTGTGTCCCAGGCTGTCCTCTTGTGGCCTCGCTATGGGCAGGGCCCACAACTCCGGGGCATGATGGGCCTGTCCACAGCCAGCACCAGTAGCTCCCTTTTGCTAAAACCGTGGTCGGCGGGGAGGGAAGTGCCTCGCGGAAATGCCAGGTTCCTGTACTCTGACATCCTCTCTTCTAGGAAGTCCTTACCTCAAGCCCGCTTATGAAACCACATGGGGCTCATGCGGCGGATGTTGGGAAAGGTCACTAGCCTGGCTCTGGAGGGGTTTCCGCTGCCGATTGGCAGGGGGGCCCCCCGGCACACCCCTCCCTTCTCTGCCCTAAGGATTCCCCAGGGCCTGCCCCTGCTCAGACATTTTGTGTTTTAAGAGCCTAATTTTGGGGCGTGTTCCTTTTCTGCTGGTACTGCTTCTGGAGGGACCTGTCGATGTGGTTAAGTGTCTACCAGGTCCTGCTTTCTGGCTCTGTGGCCTTGGGCAAGAGGCTTCACCTCTCTGGGCCTCAGGACCAGGGGCGCAGGCTGGGGAACCATAGCGCAGTGGTGAAAAACATGGCCTCCGGAGCTCGACTGTGTGGGTTTGAATTTTGGCTCTACCATTTAGCGACCTGTGACCTCGGGCAAGTGGTCTCACCTCCAGGTGAGCCTCAGCTTCCTCATCTGTCAAGTGGGGATAATTCACTCACTGCATTTTACGATGGCCAAGCTAAATAGAGCCAACAGAAGGAAGAGCACAAATGTCACGGAGAATTTATCCCAGGTGACATCCCGAGATGGAGTCTCTTTTGTATTAAGATGTATTTTAGCTGCAGTGACAGGGACCCAAATTATAGTGACTTAATGTGTAAGCTTATTTCTGTGCTAGGCAATCCAGGGGTAACATGGTGGCTCCACGCCATCCAGGCCCAGGTTCTGCCACCCTGGGGTGTGTCCCTCACCACCAGGGTCTCAGATGCTCCCAGCATGTCGACATTCCAGCCTGGGGAAGAGGGGGAAAAGGGAAAAGAAAATGGAAGCTGCTCGCATCTCATTGGTCAGAACCGGACCAGAGAATAAATATTTTAAGTTTTGTGGGCCCCATGGTCTCTGTTGCACAGAGGCCATTCCGCCGTAGTACGAGAGCAGCATGAACAATGTGGAAATGAATGGCATGCTGTGTTCCAGTAAAGCTTTGTCTACCGGTTTGGTCTTCAGCCTGTCATCTGACCCCTGCTTTAGAAGAAGGGGGTGATGGATCTGGGTTGGGGGGTTCCCAGTAATTGGCAGCCTCTGTTCCTGTTTACTAGGAGGAAATGGAGAGCCACCCTCGCCTCTTAGGCCTTGGCTGGCCTGACAGAGGTCTGGATGCTCAAAACTGTTCATTCACAGAATGTGGGACTGGGGTGCTTTGGTGAGATGAACTGAGTTCCTCATCATATGCATAGGTGGTGATAATGGATCTGTGTACGTGCGTACAAACAGGCTGTTGCTCCCAGGAGGGCTTGTGCAGTGCCTGCAGCATCTGTGTCCCCAGCAGAGGTCAGGTACATGGGAAGCCTCACTGGATGGATGGATGGATGGATGAAGGAATGAGGCACAGAGCTTCCTGGTCCAAGCCACTATCCTCTCTTGCCTGCACACCTGCAGTAGCCACCAACTGGTCTTCCTGCTTTTACATTGGCCATATATTTCCTCCAGTACATCTTCATCTTGGCAGCCAGAGGGATGGATCCTTTAAAGCAGGGGTGTCCAAACTTTTTTCAACGTTTTCTACCAAGGGCCATATGCGGTAAAATACACAAACATCCGGGCCGCTCACTCGAGGTGAAGTACGTATTGCCTCACCTGGTTTATTTAAGTAAACTAAAGATATTTTTGGAATTTGCTGCGGGCCAATTAACAATGGATTGCGGACCGCAGTTGGCCCGCAGGCCGCAGTGTTGACACCCCTGCTTTAAAGGATGGTGTCAGGCTGCAGCTCATAACCCCCAACTCTTCCTCCCATGCTCTTGGGGTGAAACCCAAAGACCCCGCCTACCACGGCCGTACATGATCTGGTCTCAGTGTGCGTGTCAAACCTCACTGCCTGTCCATCCTTCTCTTGTTGTTCACTCTGTTGCAGCCTCCTTGCTGTTTCTCACTGTCTCGGGGCCTCGCTTATATAAAGATTGTGTGCTTACCGGGTATGTAGTTTACCATGGACGTACTTTTCCTGCAGTATCTGATTTACTCCTCACCACGACCATGAGTAGAACCAGAGACCGGGTTCACATCCAGATTCCTCCTCTTACTTCTTGGAGGCCTTGGGTGATCCTGCTGGGTCCCAGTCTCCTCATCTGTTAAATGGGGTAATTATAGAACCTACCTCACAAGTGTAGAATGAAAGTTCCGTAGGTGTTAGCTGCTGCCATCGTCATCATCCTCATCCTCATCCTCACTGGGTTTCAGATGATGAAACTGAGGCTTTGGCACAGGGGATAACTGGCCCAAGGTCACCCAGTGACTGAGTGTGACTCTGCTGGGAACCACCACGCTAGCACGTCACATCTATGGTTTTCAAAGGAGCAGAGAAATGGGGAGATGCTGGAACCTTTGGGCGTGTCTGGGTCACATGACTAAAGAAACTTACATTTGCAGGCATGGTCCTGTCCTGTCCGTTGAGTGATTTGGCTGGAAAATCCCTGATTATCTTTTGAGGCCCAGCTAATCCCTTCCTTCTCGGTTCCTCTCTCATCACACTTACTGCGTGGATGAAACCTGTTGATTAAGACTGGTCTGACCTCTAGAAAGTCCCCTCCTGTGCTTGTGAGGGGTGAGATGAGAGTGAGAAATGATGGTGGGGGAGGTTCACGGGTTAAGAATCTGCTCTGACTGCCCTCTTTACACTCCCTGCTATGTCCTGGTGAAGGCGGGTGTTTTTATAGCCATTATACAGATGAGAAAAATGGACTGGGCAGGGGAAGTCTCAGCGGCCACCTCTTTCATCTGCCAGTCTCTCTCTGTTTCTCTCTCTGTTTCTTCTTCTCTCTCGTACTCCACTCCAGCCCACTGCCTCCTCACTGTTCCCTGTTACCTACCACACAGGTTACCACCTCAGACCCTTTCCATTTGCTGCTCCTTCTATTAGGCAGACTTTTCCCAAAGTCTGGCAGGACTCCCTCCCTTGCATTATCCAGGGCTCTGTTCAAATGTCACTTCCTCTGAGGGGCCTTTCCTGACCTCCATATTTGAAAGCATACCTCCTTTCCCAAGACCCTGTGGCCCCTTATTCTGATTTGTCTCCATAGTTTTTATCATTGCCTGACATTAAATTATATACTTGATTTTTCTTTATTTTGGTTGATCTCCTTTATATGAGAGTATAGAGTATATTATCCACCAGGTAAGGAATTTTTCTCTGTTTTATTAAAAAAATGTATCCCCAGATCCTGGAACACTGCCTGCTGTGAAGGAGGTGTTCAGGGGACATTTATTGAATGAATGAATGAATGAATGAATGAATGAATGATGTTTCCCAGCCCCAGATCACACAGTTTGCACATAGCAGAACTGGGCTTTAGCTCCGGCCAGGTGACCTGTAGGCCATGTCTGGTTCCCTCTGGGTTGATGGCTCTTCTTCCTGCCCTCACGTCGACCTTAGGAGCTGGCTAAGAGGACCCCCGGCAAGCACCCAGATCACCCCGCGGTCCAGAGCGCTCTGCAGGCCATGAAGACCGTCTGCTCCAACATCAATGAGACCAAGCGGCAGATGGAGAAGCTGGAGGCCCTGGAGCAGCTGCAATCCCACATTGAAGGCTGGGAGGTACGTCTGGGGCAGGAGGGGCCCTCTGGGCTGGCGAGGGGCCCAGGGAGTGTGCAGCTGCAGGCACAGACTGTGGCCTGGGCACCAGGTTCAGCCTGCAGCCTATTTTGTTTGGCTTACATGGTGTTTATATAAAAAAAATTGTTTTAATTACTTTTCAGTTAAGTCTACATAAAAAACTAGACTTTGAGTTTCTCTTGAAAAATCAATGACACTGGACCCCCATTTTCCATGACAGTAGCTGCTGGAGCCTCCAGCTTTCCTCAGCCCCACCACTCACCATTACGCCCCAGTTATTCCCCTTTACAGGTTGTCTTATCAGCCTGGTGCCCACAGGCCTTTGAGCTTTTGACACCAAGGTCAAGGGTGGCATTCAAGGGTCCATTCCAAGACACAATTCTGGCTCTGAAACTCCCTTGCTGGGTGACTTTAGGCAAATGTCTTAACTTCTCTGAACTTCAGTTTCTTCATTGATACCTGGCACATAGTAGGTACTCAGTACCTGGGAGGTATTGATATTATGATCGTGATTATTAGGGGATGGGATTCTTGAGATCTGACTCTGTAATTTCTCTGTTTAAACCCCACATCTTCCTTAGATTAGTAGAGATTTCCTACAAATCTGCAGGAGGAAATGGGAAAGTCGGAATAAATAAAACAATCAATTATCAGGGTAAATACAGCCGGAGTGGGAGATTCAGACCAAAGATGAAAGACTCTTGGACACAGATTGTCCTCTGAATCATCTGCTTTCTACTCTTTGGATTTTGGGGCACTCACTGTGTTTGGGGTTTCCACTTCTTTTCCCTGTGTGGGGGAATCCTAAGTGTGCCTCTGTGTCACTCAGGGGTTGAGGGTTTGGCTGCAGAGAGGAGAGAGGCCCGTGTTCAGGGAAGAGGTGGAAAGTATGGATTAGTGCTTGCCATGTCCCGTACCCTTCTTCCTGGCTGACTGAGACTGGAGAACAAAGGGCTGCATTTCTCGGACCCCCATGTAGCTTGGGGTTAGGATATGATTGGCCAAGATCGGATCCAGCTGCTTGACATTTGGAAGGCGAGCGTGGGATGGATGCCACCCTGTGCTGTTGTGTAGCAAAGCACAGCCACGGTCGGTCGTGTCTGGCTTTCTGTGGTAGCATTAGTAGAGGGCGCAGGCTCCAGCTTCTTGGGTCTCAGGAGGCAGGGCACGGGGCATCCTTTTTTATAATTAATACATAAATAAGTAAATTAATTAATTTATTTCAGGTGTACAAAACAACATAGTGATCAGACATTTACATGTTTCACAAAGTGATAAACCCAACAAGTCTACTCATGGGGTGTCCTTTCTGTTCGTGGTGCGGTGTAATCCAACAGGACAGGGTGCCTTTGCAGCTGACAGTTGAGGCAACGGTGCCCGAGGGCCTGGATACAGTCAGGTCAACTTTTTTTCTGGAGCATCAGCTCAGGCAGGTGCTCTTCTGACTCTCCCTTTTCCCAGTGGGGCAGTGCCAGTGGCCCCCTGAAGGGGCCCTTCTGCAGTGCTCTTGGTTTGCTGGGAGCCCTGGCCTGGATTCTTGGTGCTTCTAGCCCCTTGATGATTGAGTAAACCCTTCATTTCTTTCTGTTTAAAATACCTGGCTTGGTTTCTGTTTCCTACAACTGAAAATTGCCCAATCCTCAGATGTGTCAGTTAGAACGTGTTTTCCAAGGACTTTTGTTTCAGCCTCATGATGTCACAGCTCTGATTGGGTCTCTTGTGATCTTGTGGCCTTCTACTCGTGGTTCCAGGATAGCAGCAGCTCCAGGCATTGTGAGTCCAAAGCAGGAGGAGACTTGGGGATCGCCAGGGCAGTGAGAGGGAACACTTCTCTCCAATGCAGGAAAACCTTTACCATAAGCCCCAGGAAAACCTCCCCCTCATTTCATTGGCCAGAGTGGGTCCCATGGCCACTTTCAGCAAAGGTGCGAACCTAAAGAGCAAATATTGTTGATGCATTTAAGCATCTGTGTGGGTTTTGAGTTTCCTGGCAACCAAGGTGAAAAGAGCAGGACATAAAAGTTACTTAACATTCATTGTCAAAAAAGGAAGAAGCAGAGCATTTCTTCTGGGAGATACGGAGTTTCCTGGAACCAGCAGGAAAAGAAATTTCTCACATGGGCCCCTGTGAAGTGGGTATTGAGCAATCAATTTGGCAGCCAAGAGCAGAAGTGATTTCCAGATGCCTTCTTCTGGGAAGGGCCCAAGGAAATAAGAACTAAGAGTCTTTGGGACCCTTTTTGACCCAGAAAAATTTACAATTTAAGAATGGCCTTTATTGTGATCACTGTTTCTGGGTGCAGTAGGAAATAAAGTGACCCAGAATAAGAGTCGCTGATAATTATTGAGTACCTGTTACATGCTTCCAACACTTGATGGGAGGTGGTGTTATTATCCCCATTTTACAGATGAGGAAACTGAGGCACAGGGAGTTGATTTTGAAGCCCATCCCTATAACTTACAGACTGTCCTGCCGCAGGCTAGTTTGTCCTGCTCTCTTGGCTTTATTTCCCCTAGTTGTCTAATTTTAGTAATAATATCTCTGAAGTTATCTCCTGGTGTCATTTGAGGATAAAGTCAACTGTGGAATTTGAGCATTCTTTGGAAAATGTGAAATGGTTTTCTGTGCAGTAGAAAGATTATTAAATACAGTTTGATCTTCAAGATGACTTGTGAAAATCGTATGTTCTAGCTAGAAAAAATAATGTTTAACAGTGAAGCTACTTGCCTTGGCTTTATGCCACAAGTAGCTACAATCTCAGGGGATAGTGTGACTTAGGGTGCCGTTCACGGTGAATGATAGTCATTGCAAATCCTGATTTCTGATACTCTTCTTGATAGTTTCTAATCTTTTTGTTTGACCTCTTGCCAATCTGATTAGATGGCTGTCATCTCTCTCAGAATAGGTTGGCAAGGAACTTGCTTTTGGAGAGGAGGAGTTTTTCCTCGGTCACTTTATCAGTGTGCTTGGGCTTGCATCATTAGTTTGATCTTTAATCCATGGGGTTTTTTTTTTGTTTTTTTGTTTTTCTTTTTGCCTGATCCTTTGTAAGACACTTGTCCTTTTCAGTTGTGAGACTGGTTTAGTTAAAACCAGATGAGTTAATCCCTAAATCCATTTTGCTAAGCACAAGGACATGGCAGTATGTTGCAATACTGCGGAAGTGAGTGAATGAGCCGGCCCCTCTGCATGGAGGGGTTCAGGGCAGTAACCCTCAGCGGTCACTTGGGGATCTGAATGGATGCATGCAAAGAACTCAGAACAGTGCTTTCTTTATGGCTCATAGTAAACGCTCAATAAAAGTCAGGAGGAGCTGTGGCAGCAAAGCAGGAGTTTTTTCTTAATTCTTTTTAGATGAACAGGCATCATGCAGCTTTGGCTAGAGCTCACTCCCAGCGTGGGCTGACCCTCCTGCTGGAGGACACGTTGGATGCAAGTCCCACGGACTTCCGTGTGAAGCTCACAATCATAAAAAGAAGTGAAAGTTCTTTGTACAAAAGGAGCAGGGAACAGTTCTCTTGCTGGCTCTGGGAGCCCTGGTTTAAGAGCCCATCAACTACGTCCGCATCCACGAGGGGACAGGAGGAAACAGGAGTGAGGAAACATAAAATCGTTTTTAAACAAGATCAGAAATAGAAACTCTCATGTGTTCTTTCTACCCAGCCTGGGCTGTCTAGGCTTCCGGGGGGCATTTGGTCTCTCCCCTTCCAAGACCTCTGCTCTTGACTAGTAGTTGCACCCCAAAACCATTCAGGTTGCCTGCTAAGGAGCAGCCCAGGGTACCAGAGGGTAGTGGATTAGGGCAGTGGGGCCACCGTCTGGGTTCAGACCCCAGCTTGCTCACTTACTAGCTGTGTGACCTTGAACAAATGACTTCACTGCTCTGTGCCTCAGTTTCCTCATTTGTAAAATGAGAGTTGTCATATGGATGAGCCGAGTTTGTGTGAGACACGTAGAATGGTAGCTGATCTGTGGAAACCCTACGCCTGCGTTGGCTTTTGGCATTGTCTCTGATGGTACCCCTTCAGTTCGGTTGAGTCTGCATTGTCTGCAGGAGGTCTCCAGCCCTGCCTGGTAGACACATTGATGCTCGGCCTCTCCCCTCTGTATCTGTCTCATCCTTAGCACCACCCCTGACCTGGGCTCAAGGATTCTGGGGAGACCAAGGGCTGGCTGGGCTTCTCATCGGGGCAGGGGTGGAAGGGGAGTCCTTGGCATTTCCCGTGCAGTGTGCTGAGTGGCCCTTGGCCCCGGCCAGAGGGGCAGCTTCCCAGGCTGGGTGCGGTTCCTCTCTGTGGTCCCCTGACATTGCAGAGAGGTCAGGTCTAGGCCTGCGTGACCTCGGAGTTCTGGACCCTGCAGCTGGGCTGGGTACCAGATTCACATACAGGCACCTAAAATCCTCCTGTGGAGCCTGGAGGAGCCAATGGGTGGGCACGAGTAAGGAGAGGGCAGGAGACGGGGAGGTACGTGGTCTTCAGGAGCTTCTGAACTGCTGTCTGCTCTGAGTTGGCCCCTGGGCCACTGATGGAGCCTCATGACCCAAGTAGTCATGCTCACCCTGTTTGCAAGGATCCGGGGGTCCGGGGGCTCTTCATCACGGGAGCCCCATGTCCTGGTGCAGCGGGCTCACTATCCCTCGCTGGGTCATTGTGTGGGAATCAGGTATCTGCCTGTGGCTCACACGTGTCCAGGCTGTGGTTTCTGCTAATGGTGCCTGCTGCTGGCCTGGGTTGCACAGCTCTTGACTATAAAGAAACTGGCGGCCCAGGACCCCGAATAGGCTCCAGAGGGGTCTCTGGGATTGTTGGGGGAATGGATTTGCTTCACCCAGCTGAGCTGTGCTCACAGAGCTCCTGCAGCTCTCACAGCAGCAGGAGAGACTGCACTGCGGTGGGTGGTCAGCAGACAAACTGATGTCTGAGTTGCCAAAACCAGTTCCCCTTTTGTGGGTCACAGAAATAATTGAGTAAGCAGATCTCACTGTGGTCCAAATTCCTTGTTGGTTCTGGGTATTGAGTGTTTGGGGAAGGAGATTCTGTGAACAGTTCTCCCTCTTTCATTTCCAAGTTCATGTCCAAGCAGAGACAATGCCATGTCTCTTTGTTTCTCCCTTCACTGAATCTGCAGTTTTGTTGCATGAATTTCCCCTAAAACGTTGCTTTTGCATAACATCCCTTGGGCCTCAATGTCAGTTACCCCACTGCCCACCTGTTGATGGAGCCTGCACCCTTCTCTTGGTATATGAGGTAAAGTATACCATACTTTGGTTGGCTGCTGAACGAAAGAGAGACAAGGGCTTCGGTGAGAGAAAGGTTTATTTCTCAGTAGCAGTGCAGGCGGGGGGTGGGGCGGCTCTGCTCCATTTGGACCCAGGTTCCTTCCACCATCTGCTACAGTGTATTCCACCACCACTATAGCCGTCTTCCTGTGGCTAGAGGGAAGGGAGGAAAAGCAGGGGGAGCAATTTTCCTTCAAGGAAATGATGTGGAAGTGAGCACACTGGCCATAATTTCGTCACATGACCACACCTGGTGCAAGGGATGCTGGGAAATGGAGTCTGTGGCTGGGCAGCCAGCTAGAGCTCCATTCTTGTGACAGAAGAGGAGCAAGGATTTGGGGGACAGCAGAGGGCTGCCTTACCTGGCATACTGTGCCCTCCTAGATCTGTTTCTAGCTTCCTCTCTCTTAGCGCTTTGGGACCTCTCTGCCCCTGAAGCCCCAGACAGACCTGTGTGGTCCCCAGCTCTGAGGCCTTCTCCCGGCAGGAACCTTCCTCCAGGCCCACCCTCAGCCTCTTTATTTTGCCTTCTTCCGAGACCCATCCCACCCCTTCCTGGTGCCTTTCCTGACCATCCGCCCTGAACCTCATGGAGTATCAGTGAACTGCACACACACTTAGTGTCTTAGCCACCCCCCTGTCAATTAGCGTGGATGACCAGGTAGAATTTGGGGACTGTACTCATCCATACTCGTATCTGCAGCTAGAGTGAGTGCTGTCAGAATCCTGCTCCTGGTGGTGTTCACGTTGTATTTGTCACCTGTTCTACAGCATTTATTAACTACGCACAATATGCCAGACAGCATTATGGGTGCTGGGAATACAGTGGCAAATGCTTGATAAATGCAAAGTTTCCTGTCCTTATGCAAGTGGAATTCTTGTGGAGGAGATGGAATAACAACTCAAGACATAAATAAATAAGGAGGGAAGGGATAGGCAAAAAACCCAAACAACAAAAAACCCCAAATTCAAAACAAGAACTGAACCGACACAAAACCAGATGCCGACCAGGGCTGTATGCGCTGGGTGAGTCCTTTCACCTCCCTGGGCCCCATGCTTAGGTAGGATGTTTAGGTAGTCCCTCTTCTGTGCGACGTCACTTCCATGTGCTCCGTCAGCATTATTCTGGCTCATGCAATAGATAGAAGCCATTGATCCTGTTGTATTGTTTTTCTCTCTGCTGACAGATTTGCCCACGGTGGTGCATTTAGATTTGGGGGTATGAAGGAGGCAGTGTAGGTTCCGTCTCAGGGAGGTAAGGGGATATTCCCAAGTGTTCTGGATGTGCCGTATCATTCACTGTACCCCCATCACTCTTCCAGGGCTCCAACCTCACGGATATCTGCACCCAGCTCCTTCTGCAAGGGACTCTGTTAAAAATCTCAGCGGGCAACATCCAGGAGAGGGCCTTCTTCCTCTTTGACAACCTCCTTGTCTATTGCAAGCGGAAATCCAGGTGAGTTGCTGGGAGCGGGGTTGCACAGATGAGCCAGGAGGCTGGAATTGGGTTGAATCCCGACAGTTTCTCGAGGTGACAACATAGACTTATCACTTTCCTCTCTGGGCCTTTTCTCTTCTTCCGTTGAGCAGTTTGTTCTAGATCAGGGCTGTCCAACAGAAATATGACGTGAGCCACATAGGTTATTTAAAAATTTCTAGTAGCTACATTAATTAAAAGGAAATAGGAGAAATGAATTTAAATAACATATTTTATTTATCTCATTATATCCCCAAGTATTATTTCAACTTAATCCGTTAAAAAATTATTAGAGCTATTTTGCATTCTTTTAAAAAATCATACACGAAATCTTCAAAACGTGTTTCACAGCACATCTCAATTTGTACTAGCCACGTTTTAAGTGTTTAATAGCCACATGTGACTTTGGCTACCATATTGGACTGTGTAGATGGAGGCAGTCATGGAAGCTTAAAAGTTTTTTGTGACACCAGCATCCTGTGATTTTAAGATCCAAAGGTAGAAGGTTTGAGGGGAGGGAGCTCTTCTATTAAGTGTTTTGAGGGAAAGGATAGTACCTTCATTATCTTTACCTCTTTCACTGGAGCTTCTTGCACTTTGCAGAGTCTAGGAGTGAATGGATGGGTGAGTGAGTGGTGGATGGATGCAGATGTACTCATGTGTATGCCTGGAAGTGTGGGAGGAGGAGTGATGGGTAGTTAGAGGTTTGGGAGATGAATGGATGGTGGATGAAGGGAGGCAGGGAGGGAGAGACTGCATGGATGGATGAATTGACTTGTAAATAGATGAGTGAGTAGGTGAATGAGTGAGCAGTTGAGAGGTTGGAGGTGTAGGAGACGGCTGGATGGAGGGATGAAACGCGAAGCTTCCTGTCCTTATGCGAGTGGCTGGGGGATGGTGTGGCTATTTAGGTAGTTGGAGAAATGGGTATGAAGACATCATGAGTTGGCAGAGGTTTGTTTAGGTGAATGGTGAGTTGGGGGCCTTAATATCTGGTTTGTTGAATGAGTGCGTAGATGGTTGGATGGGAGGGTGGGTGGTGATGGAGGTTTGGAGATTAGTGGATAGATGGTCAGTTGGATGGGTGTGTTGATGGATGGCTGGATGGATGGTTGGAAGTTGCTGGGGTGGTTGGACTCTGGTGTGGAAGGTTGGATAATTGGATGACTACTGGGTGGATGGATGATTGGAGAGAGGGAAAATTAGGTGACGGGTGGGGGCATGAGTGATGGTTTGATGGGTGGGTGGGTAGATTGGTGGACTGAGGGATTCCTGCCTTTCAGTGTTCTTGCTCAGCGCATAGAGGATGTCTCAACTGACCAACACAGCCCTTTTTGAATTCTCCTTCCTGCTGCTTTGTCTTATGGATGAAACAGTGACTTTCCAGAGGCTTCTTTATCTAGCAAAAGCTAAGGCTAAGGGGAAATCCAGACTGCATCCTACTGTTAGCATTACTTCCTACTTCCTTTCTGGTCTGGCATGTCACTCACTGCCTGAGCCTCACTCTCCTTGCCTGTGTCTGCTGGCCTTCTCCGGTTGTGGTGAAGAACCTTTCTACAGTATGAGTGATGGGCATCAATGCACGTGTGTGGGCTTTTTATAGCCTTCCTCCTCCAGCCTGACCTCTGTGAGCCTCAGTTTTCTCTTCTGTAAAATGGGGATGATAAACCCCTTCTGATGGTAGTGTTTGGTTAAGAACCAAGCTCCTTATAGTTGAAACCCTGTTCAGCTATTTCCCCAGCTCTGTGACTTTGCCTCTCTTTGCCTCAGTTCCCTTGTCTGTGAAATAGGGTAAATTATTGTATGTACCCTGTAGAGTCATGGTGAAGAATAAATGTGTTAAGTGTGCCTGGCACATAGTAAGTGAACACAGTAAGACTTAGCTGCTATTACTCTTACTGTTAACTTACGTCCACACATGCTGGGTTCCTATTTAGTGCCACCCCATGGGTGTAGCACCTGGCGCATAGTAGGTCACTTCAACCACAGGCTCCTTCCCCCTGCCCTTTCCTCCCTGTTTTGGGGCTTGGTCCTTCTCGTGAGAGGCCTTGGTCTTCCTCTTTTACCATCTCGCAGTGGGTCGGTCAGCATGTCTCCTTTTCATTTGATATTTTATTTCTGCATTTCTGCCCACTTTGTGAGGTCTGCCTGTGTCTTTCTCTTGTCTTCCTACCCCTCCATCAATGCCCCCTTCGTCTTCCTTCTCGCTTCCTGCCTGTTCTCACTGGGGCCAGCCTGAGAAACCTTCTATGGCAGTGCCAAGGCCACTGGGAGCATGCACCGCCTCCCTTCCCCTCCACCCGCCCTGGGCTGTCTGAAACAGGCACTTTTCCCAGAACACTGGGGTTTAGAAAACAGAATATCCCTTCAGGCCTCTGACCTGTCCCAGCTTTGGCCGAGATGGCTCGAGTTAGCTTCGGCTGTCACAGTGCAGGCCCACCCTTCATGGCGTGGTCGCACCTGTTGGAGCGATAGCAGCTGATTCTGATCTTTCTGGGCTCCAAGTGGGCCCTCTAGGGCTGCCCTGTGGCCGCCACGAGCTTTTCTAAGGCCATTCCCTCTTCAGTGCTGCAAGTGAGCTGGGCTGGCAGAGGGAGAGGGCACATCTGTCTCCTGAGAGAACCTGGCACGTGGCCAGCATTCCTGCCTCTGGATTCGGAGCCAGAGGCCTGGGCTCCAGGAGGTCCCTGAGGGATTGGGCAATGGTGGATGGAACAACTGGCCTGGCTCTGATGTGGTCACAGGAAATGCCTGACGCAGCTAGGTGTCTGCCGACTGTTTTGTCTTTGCAGAGCGCCGCCTGTCCGGGATGTGGGTCAGGGAAGGTCTCTGACTCAGAGAGTTTCTGATCTAATTCAAAGGTAGAGGCTCGTGGATGTCAGAATGGAAAGGAGTAGTTCAAAAGCCCACCTCCCCATTCTTCAGAAGGGGAAACTGAGACCCAGAAGAGCTAAGTCTCATATACATCAACTGCCTGCTTAGTGTCTTGGGGCTGCAGCAGCTCGCAGTTGTTAAGGACACTGAGGCCCCACTGCTTACTAGCTGTGTGACCCTCAGCACGTTATGTCAGCTCTTTGTGCCTCTGTTTGCCTTTCTGTTAAATGGGAGTAAAAGCAGTCCCCATCTTTATAGAGTTACTTTTATAGATGAAGTAAAATAAAACATGTAAAGAGGTTAGAATAGTGCCTGGCACATGGTATGTGAAGGAGAAGAAATATAAATCTCTGTCTCCGCTTGGATGTCACACACAGCTCACACTTAAAAAGTGCATCTAAAACAAGACGCGTCAGGTTTCATCGCAAGTCCTGCTCTAAGCCTTTTTCTCCTCGAGTCTTCCTCAGTCCAAATCAATGGCACCACCATCTATTTACCCAGGAGCTCAGGCCAGACTCTTAATAGCCCTGGTTTCTGACCTGCTTCATCTCCACACCCACTTTAGCAGCAATTCCTTCTCGTTCTGTCATCAAACTTTAGCCAGAACCTCAGAGTAACTCCCGTAAAAGTTCCAGGAAGGAGGTTGTATGTATAAATGATTGTAAATGTATGTATAAATGATTGTAAAATTTATAAAGAAACACAAAAATAGACAGTTTTGAAGAAGGACAAAGCTGGAGGACTTGTATTGCTGATGCTAAGCTTACTATAAAGCTGCAGTAATTCTGATGTGGTCTTGGTATAAAAAGAGGCAAATTAATCAATGGAATAGAATAGCAAGTCAGAAGTAGAATCTTATGTAAGCACTTATTTGAATTTCAACAAAAACTCCAGGGTAGATAAATAAATGACACAGGGTTAGTTTAATATCTGATGGGGAAAAAATCAACTTCAGGTGGCTCATAGATTTAAATGTGCAAAGTAAAACAATAAAGCTTCTAGAAGAAGGCATAGGAGACTATCAGCACGATCTGAGATAAGGAAAGATTTCATAAAATGGACAAAAAGTATAGTTATAAAGGAAAAAATACATTCGCTAGACTGCATTACAATTAAGAACTGTTCACCAGAAGATACCATGAGGAGAGTGAAATGGTAAGGTACAAAGTAGGAGATCTTTGTAATGCATATCACTGACAAAGGACTCATATCCAGAATATATGAAGAAGTCCTGGAAGCCAAATTTGGCCCTCTGTCAATTTTTTATAAATACAGTTCTACTGACACACTCATTCGTTTTTGTATTGTCTATGGATATTTTCATGCCATAGGGGCGGAGTTGAGTGGTTGAGACAGAGACCATATGGCCCACAAAACTGGAAATGTTTACCACCTGGCCCTTTTCAGAGAAGGTGTACCGACTCCCACTGTAAATCATTAAGAAAAAGACAGACAATCCAACAGAAAGATGGTCAGAGGACAGTCATTTCACAAAAGAAGACAGCAGCACGGCCAAAATGGTACTTAAGTACCAGTTGCGGAGAATATGGAGCAGCTGGAATGTTCCTGCTCTACTAGGGGTGGGGGAACTGGTACAACTATTTTGGAAAACAGCATGGCAGTAATCTAGCAAAGCCAACTGTGTGCATTCCTTATAACTCAGCAGTTCAACTCCTAGGTAGATAACCCCAGCAGATGTGCACGTATGTTCTTTAGAAGACGTGTGCAAGCAAGCACATTCGCAGTGGCACCATACGAGAAGCATCCCACACGTCCATCACCATCACCTTTGTGATCCCATGTTTGCGAAGTTCAAAACAGGCCAAGCCAAGACACAGGGTTATACGTCAGCACTGTGGTTACCCTTGTGGGTGTGTGTGGGGGAGCGATCACAAGGGGGCACGATGAGGGGGCTCTGGGGGGGTCTCAAATGTTTATACAGGTGTGTTCGCTTTGTAACAAAGTTCATTGAACCATATACTTCTTTGAGCCTTTTCTTCCTGTATGGATATTATGCACTTCAATTAAAAGTTCATACAAATATGTATATGCACACACACATATGCATACGTATGTACAGATAGGTGCACACAGACGCTCCCCGTGGCTTCCTCTCTGGGTCTTTCCGCTTCCCACTGGCCCTATTACAGTGGGTTTTCCACAGTCAGTCCGAGGGTGTCCTTCAAAACTTAATCCGATCATGTGATTCTTCTGGTCAAGCCCTCCATGACTCCCATCTCACACACACACCACTGCCCACAGGACCCTGCAGGACCTGGCCCGTGGGGCCACTCTGTTCCCACACTCCCCTTCGCCCAGGCAACTCCAGCCATGCCGGCTTCCTCACTGCTCCTTGCAACATGGCAGGCCGTGGCATCTGTCCCCTGCCTAGAATGCGCCTCTGCACAGAGCCTTCTAATGCAGGACTTTACTTCAGTGTCACCTCTTTAGGGAGGCCCGCGACCACCTGCTCCTCCCCCGCCCCAATTAAAGTCACACCCCCCCACCCATATTTGTGTTTTATTATTTGTTTTACAAACCTTAAGTGTTTTCATTAAAAACATAAACGTTGCGTTCATTAAAGATTCTTTTCATATAGAGCCAAGGCCTCGTCTCTGAGGTTAAGTTCACTCTCAACGCACAAGCTGCTCACCTTTCTCACGTCTTTCTGAAACATTCCACTCAATTTTCAGAGACACGACTCTCTTTCCACAGTCATATGTCCTCAGCGTATATAATATTTAGTTTACCCAGTGACAGTGACAGGTGCACATCAGGCAAACAGGTTTGGGAACGCACACAGCTGGCTTTCGGTGAGCCATCGCCCACCTGGTGGAGCAGAGGGGGCCTCCAAGCTGTGAGGGCTCCTTCTCTGCTTTGTTTTAACCACAACATTAGCACTTCTGACTTCTGACGTGTGTTAGACTTCTTTACGTAGCCTCTGTCTCTGTGCCCCCTGCCCCTCCCCGCCTCCTACTGGAAGATGAGTTCTCAATGACATTGTTTTGTTCACTGCTACAGCCCCAGCACCTAGCAGACTGCCTGGCACCCAGTAGGTGTTCTCTAAGTGCTGTTGAAGGCGGGGGTGAGCAACTCCCCTTGGTCCCAACTTAGTATTCTCCCACAGGAAGTGCTGGTCAGATGTTTGTTGAGTGACTAAATGGGCAAGTGATAGAATTCACCTGAGTGAATGAATGAGTGGTGGGTAGGTGGATGTGGATGGATGGATGGATGGATGGACTGCCTGCTCCAAACTCCTTTCCACTTTGGTCTTATTTCAGGAACTACTTGTTTGTTAGATACTTTGAGAGCTTCTACCCATTTCTAGCCAAGAAGAATGGGTTTCTGTTGCTTCGTGTTAGTTTCTCATCAGTGTCCCCGGTTAGCTGAGAAGGAACTCTGTGAGGTCAGCAAGACTACTAGCCCATTTTCCAGATGAGGAAACTGTAGCTGGGAGGGGAGAAGTCACCCAACTACCAGCCAAAACCCCATGTTCCTGACCCCGGTGCAGTGCTCTCCCATCCCTGGGCGCCCTCCCACATTACTGCCCTTTCTCCCTCTGCCCTGTTGAAGACATTTGAACCCCCATGAGGTGAGGCATAAGGAATGACTTCCCACCATCTTTCAGGGTCACCGGGGGAAAGAAATCCACCAAGAGGACCAAATCCATCAACGGCTCCCTCTACATCTTCAGGGGTCGAATCAACACTGAAGTCATGGAGGTGGAGAACGTGGAAGATGGGACAGGTAGGCCGCGCCCCTGAGCCCTGCCCGAGCCCAGCCCCACCAGCTCCATGGCATAATCGGTTTCAGTTAGTGTTTTTTTCCTCTTTTATTTGAAATGTAACCTACGTACAGAAAAGCGCCTAAAACTTACGCATGTAAAATGAATCCCTGGGTAGTCACGATTCAAGTTAATAAGTAAAACCGCCTGCGCCCAGGAAGCCCCTCCCACGCCCCAGAAGCCCCTCCCACGCCCCTCAAGCCCCTCCCACACCCCTCCCTCCCTGGTCACAGCGCCTCCTTCCCTTCAGAAGGAACCAGTGTCCAAATTTTGTGATGATCATTTTCTTGGTTTCTAAAAATATTTTAATCTCCTCAGTGTACGTTACTAAATATTTTAATCAAGATTTCTGTTTTCAAACCTTGTTCATGTGGTTATATTATTGTATATATGTTTAAATGTCTTTAAATATGATTCTACATATGTTTTAAATGGTCATAAAATAGGGTGTATTCTTTTGCCTCTTGCTTCTTTCATTCAACCCCATGTTGGTCGGGTTTGTCCATGTTTCTGCACGTAGCTCTCTCTAGCTTGTTGGTTTTCACTGCTGTATACTGTTCCGTTGCATGAATTGTCCATAGTTTACCTATTTTATGATGAGCATTTGGGTTGTTTCTGCTGTTCACTTTATCATGGACGTGATGGGCAGCATTCTTGTGTAAACCTCTTGGTATACGTGTTCTTGAGCTTCTCTAGGGCAGGGTTCTCAATTGGTTTTGAGCCACGGACGCTTTTGATGGTCTTACAAAACCTGTGGCCCCCTCCTTGGATTCCGGGTATAGGCAGGACCCCAAACCCACTTCCCTGGATAATCCCAGCGTGTCCTCAGAGGTTTGCTAATAATCCCTTCTCAGTCAGCTGTGCGTGAGGACCCCGAGCGTGGCATCATCAGGCTGGCCGTAGGGCTTCAAGTAGTCCAAGGGCCCAAATGACATGGGCAAGGAGGCAGGGACGCATTCCTAGGCTCCGGGCAAGTGTCTCCCCTTGAGTCACGTCTGTGTTTGTGCCTGGACTTGGAGGTCTTGAAGCCCCTGTCATTGAGGGCTTGGGAGGGGTCTTTGTTTATCCATCTTCCTTTCCCACCAGAGAATAGCCAGGAGAGGGAGTGAGCACTGGAAGGTTGAAAATTCAGTTCCCCAATCCTGATTCTGTCAATGCCCCTGTCTTTCCGGAGCCGGACAGGCTCTTCCCGTCACCTTCCTCACAAGTGTATAGTGGGGAATGTGCAGTGTTGTGGGGCCCAGTCCGTGCTGACCCTCCTCTGCCTCCTGCCCCCATCAGCGGATTACCACAGCAATGGCTACACCGTCACCAATGGCTGGAAGATCCATAACACGGCAAAGAACAAGTGGTTTGTCTGCATGGCCAAGACGGCCGAGGAGAAGCAGAAGTGGCTGGACGCCATCATCCGCGAGCGGGAGCAGCGTGAGAGTGAGTGGCTGGGCCCTTTCCTGGGCCTCTGAAGAGTGGTGGCTTTGGGGGACTTTCCAGGGTCCCTGGGGTGTGGATGGCTTCCTCCAAGCTGGTCACTTCTGCCGAGTTAGGGCTGTACCTAGGGAAGGGGCATCGGGTCCTTTCCAGAAAGGTCAGAGCTATGAGAAGCAGGTCTTTGAAGGGGCAGGGTGCCCTGGGACTGTGTTATAACTTGGTGGTATCTTGGATCTCCTGACGTCATCTGGTTTAGTCCACCCGGCAGATGGTGAAACTGAGGCCCAGTGGAAGGGACTTGCCCAAGGTCACGCCGATATGCTTGGTCATCCCGGGATTCTGGGCAGCCCTCACCCTTAAGGCTTGGTAGCGAGATGCTCTGTATCTGCCCTTTTCTCCTCTGTGGTTCTATTCCCTTCACCTGGGCCCCAGTGTGATAGGAGGGTCCTTGGGGGCTGCCCATTACTGTGGTCATGAATCTCTCTGGGCCCAGGCACCTCTGAGGCAGCTCGCAGAAAGAAATATGGGGCTGGGTGTGATAGTTGGGTGGAGTTGGGGTGGGCACTGGACTGTTGTGCAGAGACCAGCAGACTGGGAAGAGGGAGGCTTGGTGTGTTTGGGGCAAGTTAATTCAGCTGCCCGGACCTCAGTGATGTCATCTGATAAGTGGGGATGAACGTTCCTGCTGCAGTGTGTTGTGATACTGCTAAGTGAGGTTTGGATTTGGCCCTACTTGGCAATTTGACACATTGTCCCTAAAAATCCTCCTGACCTAGTCTGCAGAGGAGGAAACTGAGGCCCAGTTTCCTTCATACCTATATCCTGTCCACTTGAAATCACCACGAGGCTGTGCCATAGACATCTCACACTTACCGTGTCTCATCGGAACTCTTCATTGCCGTCAGATCTTCTGCCCCCAGCTTGCTCGTCCCCACGACATCCCAGGCCCACGAGTGGTGCCTTTATTCATCTATGACCTCAGATTCAAAGTCTTTGGGGTCATCCCTGATTTCCGCCTGCTCCCCAAACTCAGTAGATCAAGTCCCTTTAGTTATGCTTTCCACATGCACGCCACATCCATCCACTTCTCTCCGCTCCCTAATTCTACCCAAGCACAAATTAGCATCCTTTCTCGGGAATACGGGCCCCGCATGGCTAGATCCCTTGATTTTTTTCTTCCCCTAGAGCTAGACCTCTGGATTTTCCAGGTGCTGTTTCCTGATTTTAAGTATGGCACCAACATTTATTAAAATGCCATTTGGCCCAAATAAACTACTGAATTTGGGCCCTGATTGGGCAAGCGTGATTTCTGCAACTGATCAGGGCTGAGTGTGTGGTCAGGACTGGAGGTGGGCGTCAGGAGCTGGCTTGGCCTGGGTGTGGCCGATCAGTATCTTAGTGGTCAGAATTGAGGGCTGTGGTCAGTGCAGGGCGTATGTGATCACGAGGGGGGTGTGGCCTGAGTGGGCCTTAGTCATTAGAATTGGGGTATTGTCCAAACCCTGACCTCAGGGCTGCATTTACAGGGGTGATGCATGTTGTGGTCAAGAGCACAGATCTGGAGCCAAACTTCCTTGGTCTGAATCCTGGTTCTACCACTTCTAGTTGAGCCACCTTGGACAGAGCACTCAGTTTCTCTGGGCCTCAGTTTCTTCATCTGTAAAATGGGAGTAATGGTACTTGCCTTGTCCGTTTCCTAAGGATTGAGTAGCATATAGTAGCTGCTAATAGCATTTGCTATTATTGTTTGTCATTGCTATTACTGTCAAGAGTGGACAGGGTCCAGGTAGAAAATGTGGGGCAGTGGTCTGCGTCAGGGTCCTACGTGTATTATCTGGAGACATAGGGAGATTTACATCCCTGGCTGGAAGGAAGATCTCAACAGGCTTTCTGATAAGCTCTGAATTTGGAAACCCATCCTCATGTTGAAGGCTTGAGTAAACTTGACTGCTTATTACTGTGGAACTTAACCTCCTTGGGCCTCAGCTTTGCCGTCTGTAAAGTGGGGGAGATTCGCCACCATCCCCTACAGGGTTCTTTCGAGGAGGCACTGGCAGATGCCTAGGACAGTGACTGACATGCAATGAGTGCTATATAGATGACCGCTGGCTGTGGCAGGAGTTGGGCAGCTGGGGGGCCGCAGGCCTCCCCTCTGCTCCCAGGCACGAGTGCTGTCCCCGGTGCTGACCATGCCCCTCTGTAGGCCTGAAGCTGGGCATGGAGCGGGACGCCTACGTCATGATTGCAGAGAAGGGGGAGAAGCTTTACCACATGATGATGAACAAGAAGGTGAACCTGATCAAGGACCGCAGGAGAAAGCTGAGCACCGTCCCCAAGTGCTTCCTTGGCAAGTAAGTAGCCCCACCCTAGGTCTCGGCTGGAGGTCCGAGGTGGGCAGGCCTTCTGCTCCCACCTGGCTCTTCCCAGCTCTTCCGCTTCCTGCAGGGGCCCTTCTGGGCGGAGCCACTAAAGCACTGCTTGGAGGTCAAGCAGGATGGTGGGGCCCCATATCAGGTCTTTCAAACATTTTTGACCATAACTCACTGCAAACCATAAGTGCTATGTTGTGACACACGTCTTTGTAATACAGTGGTACCTCGGTTTTCAAATGTAATCCATAAGTTCTGAAACATTTGAAAACAGCCAACAGCTAGACCTCAGGATCTTGCACTCAGCGGAAGCCATGTGACATGTTTGACTTCTGAGTCGTGTTCGAAAACCGAAGCATTTACTTCCGGGTTTACAGTGTTCATAAACCAAAATGTTAGTCAACGGAGACGTTCGAAAACCGAGGTACCACTATATATGAATGAAGCTGAAGATGCACAAAACTCGCTGTGCTCGATGCACTCTGAAAATCTCTGTTCTATATTTTATATTTGTTTCTTTCCTGTCCTATCCTTTCTATTCTATCATTTCTTTATTCATTTCAAAAGTAATCCTGAGATAGACTCATAAAATTGATATCACAAACTACTTATGTGTTGCCCACCCTGGATAGAAAAACATCGCTCTAGCACTCAAGAAAAGAGAAGGTATTATAGATATTTTAAGCAGAGAGGTATTTAACACAGGGATTTAATTAAGAAAGGTGATGGAAAGGCTGGAAGAGCAAACATAGGTCCTTGTGTCAGTCTGCTTGGGCTGCCATGACAAAGTACCACCGATCAGGTGGCTTAAACAACAGACAGTTATTTTCTCACAGTGCTGGAGGCTGGAAGTCTGAGATCAAGTGTTGGTAGGGTTGGTGTCTGGTGAAGCCTCCTTTCCTGTGTCACATAGGAGGAGGAGTGGGGTGGGGAGGTTTCTGTAAGCTTTTCAGTACTTAGGACCTCCAATTTCTCTGTTTGGAAAATACATTGTTTTCCTAACAATAAAACGTTTTACACCCTGCCTCTTCGTTTTTAATGAAGGAGCAAAAAGGGGTTCGAGAACAGGATGACGGGATTGGATCTTAAACTCAGGTTTAAATCTCATTCACCTGGTTGAGGGGAGGTTGGAGATTGTGAGAGGCAGAAGAAATACAGTCCCCATACAGTTGTCAGGCTGTTTTCAGGCCCTACTGTGTGCTAGCTAGACGTGGTGGTCAGGGCTCTGGAGAGGGTGGAAGAACGCCAAGGGCTCCCGACCTCAGGAAGCATGTGGTCCAGCTCGGGGGAGAAGTCTGCCTGCAAGGTAGGGTGTTTGCTGAGAATTTATTAAGCTATGCCCCATCCACTTCCCAAAAGCTTTTGAAGAGGCCTCAGATAAAAACCACTGCATTGTAATAGTGCCATAAACCAGGTAAGAGGTAACAGGATTGAGGACATTCATGGTGGAGATGGGGAAGGTGGTTGCGTTCTGGATCATGCTGAAGATGACAGCATTTGCTGATGGGTGAGAAAAAAGTTAAGGATTTTGAGAGTTGAGGATTTTGAGCTCCAGGATGGTTGGAGTTGCTGCTTTCTGGGAAGGGTAAAGAGATGGAGGGAGGAGCAGGTTTCAGGGGGCAGGAGTAGAGCTCAGAGGCTCAGTTTGGACAGTTACACTGAGACTATTAGACTCCTGGATGGAGATACTGACTTGTTAGTTGGATATAAAACCTTGACTCAGGAAGAAAAGACTGCATGCAGGAGATGTGACATTTCAGTGGTCTTTAAATCCACAAGACGGATGGACTCTGCAAGGGGTTGTGCACAGAGAGGGGAAGCAGGACTGGGCTCGGGGGTCTGCCAGTGTTTGGAGGAGGGACCAGCAAAGACGTCTGAGACGGAGCGGGCGGAGAGTTGGAAGGCCCTCGGGGCGTCTGTGGTTGCCTTGGAGCCAGGTGAGGAAAAATATGGAGACAGTGTGGGGGCAGGAGCCGAGGTTTGGATGTCTTAAGGTTGAAATGCCTGGTATACTCAAGTATCCATATTGAATGGGTCATTGGAGACCATGTGCTGACTGGTCATAGCCTGAGATTTGTGGTTGGTGGGGCAGCAGGCAGGGTACTTGAGGGGTGGTTGGGCCCTGGAAGGGTGACCAGGGTGCCCTGTTGGCCTGTTGCTCAGGGGTCATCCGAGCTTCCTGGATGGAGGAGATGTGTGTCCCAGACCTATGGGCTGTGGGAAGTGGGGAAAGGACAGCCTGGCTGGTCTCTATCAGCTAATCCCTAATCCCTGGACAGAAAGGAGGTTTTTCTCTCAGGAGAGGCCTTCTTCTGGTCCCCTGGGGTTGGAGGCCCTCAGCCCACCTCTTGCCAAACCCCTCAGAGAGCACAGTCCAGCCGGAAGGGATTACCTGTCTGTGATTAGAGCTTCAGCCAGTGTTCTGTCTCTTCAGGAAGGATTAGGGAGATTTCTTTTACTGCCCATTTGAAGCAGAGCCAGGATTGGAGTTTGTTGTGTAACCAGGGCTCTAAGGACCAGACGTCCTGCAGGAGACTGTTCTGTAAAACTTTTCTCCCTGCATGGCTTTGCTCTGCACCCAGCCTGGGGCACCCTTCCCTGCCGGGACTCAGCTCCTGAGCTTTCTCTACGAGCCCCTCTAGTGTCCCTGGGTGGAAGGAGCCGGCAGCCACAGAGACAATTGTCGAGCTTTCCTTTGGTCCAGGCACTGGCATGCAGCCATGCCTTTAACCCTCACACAACCTGTGAGGTCACCTGCCGTTATCTCCACTTTAAGGGTGAGGAAACTGAGGCACAGAGAAGGTAAAGGTCCTGTACAAGGTCACACAGCCAGTGGGGGGCTGGGGTTTGAACCCAGTCCTCTCTCCCACAGCACTCTGCTGCATTTATCCATTTTTATCTCTATTCAGCACATTTTATTTTTCCTTGAGAATTACTTTTTCCAGAGCTGTCTCCACTAATAGACAGGGTACTCTGAATTTTTGAAAAAGTGTCTGATTTATCTTTATAACCTTCAAAGGTTAGGCTTTGAGTCAGACTTGGACTGAAGTCCTGGTTCTCCCATTTCTAGCAGTGTGACTTTGGGCAAGTTTCTTAACCTCTCTGGGCCTGCTAAATGATCGATTAGCAAGAGACAATAAAATGTGCCTCATGGGATTGTTGGAGGATACAGTGAGAAAACACGTGTGCTATGCTCAGCACAGCACTGGCAAGAATGATGGAAATGTGTGTTAGGCTTAAGGGCCTGTTTCTGCTGTATTCAGACACAAAGCTCAGAGGTGCCACATGAAAAAAAAACAAAGAATAAAATCTGTATGTTATTGTGGAGGCATCATGGGAGGAACGTGGCGTTTGTTCTCTAAGTTCCTCAGATTAGCTGTGGAGATAAAAATTGATTCATTCATTCTTCCATCTCCTTCATTCACTGTTTCTTTACTGTGTGCCAGCAGTGAGCAGGCCAGACAAGATCCCTGCCTTGATAGAGATAACTGGAGGGGAATCAGCAAATAGACAAATACACATACAGAGAAATAAAGAAGGGAACTTCAGAGCGTTGATGAACGCTGTACGGAAATAAGGTTGGCCTAAGGAGGAAGTGGGGTGCTAGTTCAGCCAGAGGGATCAGGAAGAGCCTTTCAGGGGAGGTGACATTTTAACCAAGAGCTGGGTAACAAGCAGCAGCCAGCCATGGAAAGATACGGGGGAGCAGCGGGTGCAAAAGCCCTAAGATGGAATGGCCCTTGAATAAGTGGTTGACGAATAACAAGGCCAGTAGGGCTGGAGGGAGTGAGTGGTAGAGGGGTGGCAGGCAAGGCACAGGGGTTGGCAGGGGCCAGACAAGGCAGGTCAGGGATGAGGGGTTCAGGCTTTGTTTTAGGTGCTCTGGGAAGCCATTGAGAGAATCTAAGCAGAAGAGTGAGATGAGGATGAACCATCATGCAGGCCCTGAATGAGGGCACGATAGGAGCTGTTAGAGCTCGGGACAAGGTACGACGGTGTGTCTATCAGGGGCAGTCAGGGAAGGCTTCCTGGAAGGAGAAGACCTGTGGTTTGACAAAGGTTAGATGTCGTTCATTGATGTCTGCCAGAATGGAAGGTCTGAGATGGAAGATACCTGCATGCACAGGTGCAGGGTATTAGCGTATAATAACTGATCAATAATGAGTTGTTAGACATTTCCACAGACATCTTCAGGAAGCGTCTCAGGCAGTGGAATGATAGGGATGAATATTAAACCCCCAGTCCTTATCTTCATGGAGCTCAAGGCCATGGAGGAGACAGGCAAGCAAAAGGGGATTCTTGGACTGGGTGGCGAGTGGTACATTGGGGCTCCGCTAGAGGACCTTCCTAGGAAGACGGCAAAGACATACCTGTCTATCCCCCGTCGCTGGTATTGGGTTTGACACATGGTCGGCTAAATACATGTTCACTGGGTGAATAATTCTGAGGGCCGGGAAGGAAGGAGGGATGAAAACTGGACCCATGCTAACTCTCAAGTCCCCCATTCCCTGAATCTCAAACTCTCCACCAAATGAGGCTGACCTTCTTTCTGTGTCCCCAAATCACCGTTCCAAGTTATATCCTTTTGGAAGACTGGATCTTGCTGCTCTTTGCAGCCCCCAGCAACCACCCGAGCGCTGGTTTCCTAACCTTAAGGCCTGTGTGTATGCTGATGCCCCTGCCTAGAACACCCTTCCCTGCACCCCAGTGGTGGCAAACGGTGCCCCACGGACCCAGCGCAGTTTGCAGATGTATTTTCCGTGGGCCACATGGTGCTTTCAGAAAAGTTTGGACTCAATGTCAACATTTAACAGTTGGGAGATTTCACAGGAAATGCGGGATTTCCGGCTTTCTCTTGAAAAGCTATAAGATGTCTTGTCTTCCCACGTGGCCACAGTCGGCCACACTGAAGAGGGGCTGCCGTCTTCGGAGATGAATTTTATCTGGTTTTGCGTGCTGGATCACGCTTAAGATTTTACGATTAGACAGTCTACCTGTTAAATCCAGAAGGCTCCTGAGTGAACCACTTGCCAGATGGACCTTGTTGAGGACCAGAGAGGGACAGCGGCTTGCCCGAATTTGCCCAGCCAGCTGTGAACCCTCCTGGGTCCTCTCAAAGGGGCAAGACTCAGCTCAGGGCAGAAACACAGGTCATAACTGCTGTCCTCTAGGCTGTTTTTTGCCCTGACAGCTGCCGTTGGGACACTTCCTGACCCCCTTCCTGCCATGGGGCTGCGGGTCAATGCCAGAGGCGGCCCCCATTGGGACAGTGGGTGGGCAGCCGGATGCTGAGTCTCCAGCTTCCGAGAGTGGGCATCCAACATCTGTTCACCCTTCTCTGCTGCTGGAAACTTCCTCCCCGACTCTGATTTTTTGGGACTTAAAGAATGGAACTGGGGGTGGGCAGGACCCCAAATAATCTTTTCCCCACCTGGAGTCCCGCTCCAGAAAATAAATCCTTTTCTTTTACGCTCCCGCTGGGCCTGTACCCGGGGATCTCTGAATGCGTTAGCAAAGACCACTACCTACACACAGGCAGGTCTCTGCTCAGCACACACTGGGAAGCTAAAAATAGCCCTGCCCCCCTCTGGCCCTGTAATCGGAGGCGGGACAGCTGGTTTCGATAAGCAGGAGAGCTCTGTGCTCTGGCCAGCTGCCATTTGCTTTCATTGAGCACAGATTGCTCGGCGGAAACACTCCGGTTCCTGACTCTGCCTTTTCCTTCTGACTTCCAGTGGGCTGAGCTCTGCATTGGGCCAGAGTGTGCCCCCAAGAGCCAGGACTTGGGGTCTGGCTGAACCTCTGCCCCACTGGGTAGTCACGTTGGATTTGCCTGCTTTCCCCTGGCCTGTGAGCACTGCTTTCTCCCTGAGACCTTCCTCCTGATCCCAGAACATTCCTTCTAGTTCGATGGTACATTCCTTCTTTTGTCCAGTAAATGATTATTGAGCCTTCCTGTGCGAATTTAGACCCTCTTCTAGGTGCTTCGAGGGAGCCATGAATATGACAGACAAAAATCCCTGTCAGCGTGGAGATTCCATTCTGGTCGATAAACACATAAGTAAATCGGCAAACAGTACAACTTTAGACAGTTATAAGTATTCAAAAGATGTGATAGGTTGTGTGTGGGGATACGGAACTACTTTTGAGGAGGTGGTCAGGGAAGGCGTCTCTGAGGAGGTGACCTTTGAGCTGAGACTTGAAGGATGAAAAAGAAGGGCAACCTGAAGAACTGGGGAAGGGTGTTTCCAGCAGAGGGAACAGCAAGTGCAAAGGCAGGAGTCTGGCATTTTTTTAAGAAGGGGAAGATGGTGGGTGTGGCTAAAGCATAATAAGTGAAAGACATAGGAGGTGAGATCATTTAGGAGGGTCAGTTCCTGGAGGGCCTCGTCCTCATGTGAGCAGAGTTTGGGTTTTATCCTGAGAACAGTGGGGAAGCCCACTGGAGGGTTTTCCATAGAAGACTGACATGGTTGGATCATTATTAACTCTCCTGACTCTACAATTATCTTTCTGGGCCCATGTTTCATCCTGCTTGTTTGTTTCTTCGTTCCTTCTGTTCATCCATCCAGCCATCCATCATCCATTCCCCCACCCTCCGCCCAGTTATCTTTCCGCTTACCAAGCAGTCCATGCATGTTCTCCCCCACCTACCTACTCACAAGTCTTTCCAGCCTCCGATCATTTGTCTGTCAAGTCATCCTTCTTTCCATTCACTTTCCATTCATTTACCTGCCCACTCATGTGTCCATCTGGCCGTCTTCCCATCCTCTCTCCCATCTATCCATCCGTCCGTGTGTCCGTCCGTCCGTCCATCTGTCGAGCCTGAGGCAGGGCCTGGGGTCTGGTCCCATTCACCTCTCTGCCATTGGTCCTGGAGAGAAGCATGAGGCCTCAGCAGAGCCCCTAGGGCTGTGGGCCCCTGAGCTTTGCTTCTCTGTGGGACGTTGTAGCTGTCATTTTGGGAGTGGGTGGGGTCAGGCCAGCTTAGTGCTGGTCCCTGGGGTCCCAGGACTGGGCAAGCCGTCTCAACTGCGTCTTCTGTTCCTGGCAGTGAGTTTGTTTCCTGGCTTCTGGAAATTGGTGAAATCAGCAAGACTGAAGAAGGAGTCAACTTGGGCCAAGCCTTGTTGGAGAATGGTATTATCCACCATGGTGAGTGGGGCGGGCCAGCTGGGCCAAGGGTAGGCACAGGCCAGACCCCAACAGTGCTGTGCTTCCACGAGCTCACAGGCTGTTTCTACACTTCTGTGCAGCCCAGGAACATGGATGCGCGTGTTAAAAACTGCTCACAGGGCTGGAAACCCCAGCCCTCAGCTGGGGCACCCGCAGAGTGGAAACCCCTCAGAAAGACAGGGGCAGGGGAGTAGAATTTTCTATCTGTTCCTTCAGAAAAGGCAAGAACCATTTGAGTTTGCTGAGTGCCTGTTATGTGCCAGGCACTGACCATGCAGGGGAGAATGGGACAGATGGAGACTTGTCCTCATAGGGCCAAACCTTCTAGTTGTGGGGAGCAGACAATCAGCCAGATAAGTAAAATAGGTGCATGTAGGTGGCGATAAGTCCTTGGGAAGGGAAAACAGGGAGTGGGGTTCAATTTTGAACAGGGGAGTTAGGAAGGCCTCACTGAGAAGGTGACAGTGAGACCGAGACCTGAGAGAGGGAGGGAGCCAGGTGGGCATTGGGGTCCCAGGCAGAGAGTACAACCAGTGCAGAGTGCCCAGGACAGCAGTATAGGTGGTTTGTTCTGGAATAACAAGGAGGCCAGTATGGCTGCCGTGGAGCCTACAGGGGGAGTGTTTAGGGGATGAGGTCCGGGACCTTATAGGGGATTGTAGGGCCCTTGGCTTTACTCTTAAGTGAGATGTGAAGCAACTGCTGAGTTCCGAGTAGAAGAAAGACCTGCCTAAACTCAGACTTGAACAGGATCCCTTTGGCCGCGGTGTGGAGGGTGGACTGTTGTGCCAACAGTGCCAGTGGGGCGTCCAGCGAGGAGGCAACTGTGATAGTCCAGGCGGGAGATGAAGGTGGTTCGGAACAGGGTGGGAGTGTACAGTTAGATTCTTAGTGTTTTGAAGGAAGAGCCTACGGGATTTCCTAATGGATGCAAAGTGGGGAGTGAAGGAAAGAAACACCAAGGGCAATTCAAGGCCGTTGTGTAGAGATGGCTTCATAAACCCACAGTGTGGTCTCAGCCCCAGCACACTCGGCCCCAACACGTGCTTTGGGGATCTAGCTCCAAGCAGGTGCCAGGCCAGATGGGTCCCCACACAGGCTGGATCAGGGGCACTTGTGGACCTCTCAGGAGACCTGCAGAAGCTCCAGCCCCAAGCTGCAGGTCTCAGGAGGGCTCTGCACATAGCAGGGGCAGGGGTTCGGTGAAACTGCACTTGGCACAGAGCCTGGCCGAGTGAAGGGTGATGATGGTGGGTGTGGGTCAGGAGGGGCCGAGGGGACAGGTCCCGCTTCACCGCCCACTTGGGTCCCTCCAGTCTCTGACAAGCACCAGTTCAAGAATGAGCAGGTGATGTACCGCTTCCGCTACGATGATGGCACCTACAAGGCCCGGAGTGAGCTGGAGGACATCATGTCCAAGGTAGGGACTCCCCGACCTTGACCCCATGACCCTGACCCCTCAGTCACTGCAGAGCAGGCCTGTGTCCCAGTGTCCTGCTCTCCTCCGCTGCCCCCACCAGTCTCCCCTCCTCTCCCCCACTCACCTGTTCAGTCCTGGGAGCCGCCTCGCCCAGCAGCCTCGATTTGGAGGCCCCTGAAGGATGTGGCCTGATCCCAGACTCCCCCTTTTTCTCTTTCAGGGTGTGAGGCTTTACTGCCGTCTTCACAGCCTCTACACCCCTGTGATCAAGTAAGTTACTCTCTCCAAGCTTCCGTTTCGCCTCTGCCCCTTCTCAGCTCTGTGGCCTTGGGCTGGGAACGTCACTTCTTTGAGCCCCAGTCTCCTTCTCCATCAGATGGGGCTAATAATCGCACCTACCTTGTAGGTTGGTTATTAGGGCTACGTGAATTGATTTTGGGGACACACTGCAGCATGCTGAAAGGTATCGGTTCTGGAGCCAGACAGGCTGGGTTTGAATCTCAGCCTGCAAGGTACCAGCTGTGTGACCGTGGGCAGTTCCTTACCCTCCTGGTGCCTCAACTGTTTTTTCTATGGAGTGGGGCCTTTGCACTTGCTGTTCCCTCTGCCTGGCAAGCTCTTCCCTTACATACCTGCGAATTGGCTTCCTTCCTTCAAATGTCTCCAAACCAGAGGGGCCTTCCCTGACCGTTTTTCTAAAGTGTCACCATCTGGTATGCACTATCCTCCTTACTACACTTTGGTTTTCTTCCTGAAACTTGTCAGTAGTTGACGTGTTATATATTTATGTTTATCTGTCTATCGTCTTTCTTTCCCACTGAATTGCAGTCTCACCAAGGGCGTGGAATTTGCTCACTGCTGTGTCCCCAGGCCCTTGAACGGCACGTAGACCAGCGCTGCCCAGTAGAACTTTCAGCCCTGGTAGAAGTGCTGTGTATCTGTGTGTCCAGTACCGTAGCTTTAGTCACACATGGCTCTCCAACCCTTGAGACTGAGGAATGTGATTTTAAGTTTGACTTAATATTAATTGATTAAACAATGGCCACATATTGGAGAGCACAGGCCTAGGGCAAAAGAGCACTCGGTGAATGTTTGATGAGTGAATGCTGAATAGTAATGGACCTCTGTGCCTGTTTCTGCATCCGGGAAATGAGCATGAGCTCACACCTCTTGGACATGACGATTCAGTCTGAATGGCACCTGACATGTAGTGAGTGCTATATACATGCCAGCGATTGGGTGTTCTCCTTACCATGAAGCTTATGGCTGTGGATGAAGGGACAGCGATGGTGACTCGATTCTCACCCAGCTGCAGAGTCCTCTGTCCCCCATCCTGACCCATCAATCACCTCTCAGAGGAGCTGAGAGGAAGGGCCTTTCCCGGCATTTACCGGTCTTGTTGGAGGTCCGGCCCTGGGAACCACGTTCCTCTCTTGCTGTGCCTCTGCCTCCTTAGTCCCTTCCCAGAAGGGCCCCTCCATCACCTGCTGGGCTCCCCAGCTCCTAAAAGCCCTGGGAAAACTCCCCAATTGGAGCTTATTGGCCTCTTATCGTGTGGGCTGGCCACATAAACTCATTTTTGTCAGCTTCAAAGGCTGAGAAATTATTGCAATTTGCCTGTAAGGGCAACGTAACCCTTAGTACCAAGACTGAGAGGCCACAGAGGTCAGAGCATTCACCTCAGAGGCAACCAGGAATATCGCAGGCCCCTGCCCCCTGCTCAGTCCTGACTCCCCGTCCCCCACCCCCAGGCGTTTCCACATTGGAATAGTTTGTTGCCTTTGAACCCATGAATGTCAACAACAAAACAAATGAAAAGGGAAAAAATGAATTGAGAGTTTTTCTCACTGCTCCACCAGTTTTCCGTAGCCACCGTGCTACTGACATTTGGAGCTGGATAATTCTTTGTTTGAGAGCCATTCTGGGCATTTGGGAATGCTCAGTGGCCTCCCTGCTCTACCTGCTAGATGCCAGTAAGTACAGCTGCCCCCCCGCCAGGTCACAGAAGCCAAAAATGTCTCCAGACACAGCCGAGTGTTCCTTGGGGGGCAGATTCGCCCCTGCTTGAGAGCTCCTGGGCTGGAGAGAGGAGTCTTAGCGCCATCTGCTCCTGCCCCCTCACTCTATGGGTGAGAAGGGGGCCCTGGATTGGGACAGACGTGCCTCAGGTCACACTGAGAGTGACGTGTGGAATCTGGGCCAGGACTCCCTGCCCAGTCCGCCCGCGCCCCAGGCCTAGAGAGCCCGGAGACCCTAGTTCCTGAGCACTTCGAGCAGGGACCTTGGGACTGCTCCCACCTCCCTGCTCTGCAGCCGGCTCACGGTATGCCTCTGGTGTGGTTTCTCTTCCTGCCGCAGAGACCGCGATTACCACCTGAAGACCTACAAGTCGGTGCTGCCTGGGAGCAAGCTGGTGGACTGGCTGCTGGCTCAGGTGAGCACTCCCTGCCAACTCACGAGACCAGCCATCTTGCTCTGGCCAGGACTGGGGGCTGCCGGGAGGTGGGCCTTTGAGGTTTCTTCGTTTGTTAATTTTTTAATTCTTTTTTACTTGTAGTAAAATACACATAGCACTTACTGTCTTGACCGTTTTCACATGTGGAGTTCAGTGGCGTTAAGTCCATTCACGTTGTTGTGCAACCATCACCACCATCCCCCTCCACAGCTCTCTCCGTCTTGCAGAACTGAAGCTCTGCACCCATTAAACACTCACTCCCCATTCCTCCCTCCCCCAGCCCCTGGCAATCACCATTCTACTTTCTCTCTGTGAATTTGACTGCTCTAGGGACCCTATCTAAGTGGAATCATCCAGCATTTGTCTTTCTGTGCCTGGCTAATTTCACTCCGCACAATGCCCTCCAGTCCAGGTTCATCTGTGTTGTAGCCTGTGTCAGAATTTCCTTCTTCTTTAAGACTGAATAATATTCCATCGTACGGCTAGACCACATGTTATTTATCAATTCTTATTCAGCGGACACGGGTTGCTGCCACCTTGGGTTGCTACCACGTTTCCATTTTAAAACGGGGACAGTCCTGGGCAAACTGGGACAAACCGGCCTCATCCTGGCAGCACACTGCAGCCTCCATGTGGAGCCTGCCGAATTACTCCTTTCACCTAAGGTCCCAGTGGTCAGAGGCTGGGCAGAGGCTTGGAAAATCTCTATGTCAGTTTTGCTGCAACGTCCCAAAGGTGTTTGTTCTATCGAGATGTCGTGGACACTCCTACCTGCCTGCTTCTTGTCCCTGATGGCTCCCATTCACAGGGTGCTCACTCTGGGCCCGGTGCCGGCTGGTTTTTGTGCATTACCTTGTTGAGTCCTCCAGCCTGTTTACAGATGGGGGAACTGGGGCCCAGAGAAGCTGAATGCCTGGTTGTTCCGGGGGACACAGCCTTGCAGTAGCAAAGCTAGGACTTGGCCGGGCCTCTTACCCACTTGTGCTTCAGTTCTGCAAACTTTTCAGGGAGCCCGCAAGAATGTTCATTTGCAGGCTGTAAAAAGAATGTATTGGCTCCAAAAAGGAGACAACTGCAAAATCAAAGTGGGTAAATGTTTAAACATTTACAGCTTTATGTCAGCTTCATTCATTGTTAAATTCAGCGTTCATCAAAACCTCATTCCACTCGAAAACCGTTTGCTGGCTGGATTTTTCTCATGTCGCACAAATTCCTGACAATTGCCTGGAAATCACAACAAATCTGTAAAATAATTGTTTCTTGGCGTCAAATAACTTCAAAAGCAAGTTTAGAAAAAATTCTTGAAAAAAAATGTTTTCAAGCCAAAAGAGCATGTTTAATGTAGGATGTGGGTACATTTTAATCTGTTTGCTATGATGTGGGACCTTAAGTCCTGGGAGGTCTTGAAACGACGCTGGATTTGAATTCAGATTTGCACATGTCTGGGATTCGCCACTTAGGGCAAAGTGCACAGACACTCTGGGAAGCACAGAGCATTAAACCACTGTGCAACACCGCCCGCTCTTTAGGAGCCCATGAAACCAGCCAAGAGCATGTGCTTTACTTACAGACCTGGGTTCAAATCCTAGCTCTGCCGTTTCCTAGCTGAGTGATCTTGGACAAGCTGCTTAACCTCTGTGCCTCAGTTTCCACACCTGTAAAATGAAGCTAAAAACAGTACCTTCCCCTTTGGATTATTTTGAGGATTCAATGAGTTAATCATTTAAAGTGCTTAGAAGGGTACCTGGTACAGCGTAATTGCTCAGTAAATGTAGCTAGTCTTATAATTCCTCATCTCCTTCTCAAGGGATTGAAGGTGGCTCAAAATTCCAGGCAATACGGAAGGCTGAAGAAATTGTGGAGGGACTTAGGGTTGTGGGAACAGTAAGACCAGGAAACAAACCGCTGGGTGTTGGGAAGGCACGGTCTGCACAGTCCTGCCTTCTGAATGTGCTGCTGAGACAGGAGGGGCACACATGGTGTTTTCTTTTGTGGTTTAGGTTTTTGAGTCAAAGCCCAGACATGCCTGGGCTCAGGACTCTGTGCAGTGGCGCTTCTCACCCCCTCCGACCTTTCCGTGCTTGGCCATGTTTCCTGAGCTCCATTGGTGCCCATGATTGCCTGTTGGCTTTAAACTTGATGTGCCTTTGTCCTAAGTGCTGAATCCCAAGCATGAGCTGGGGGTGGGGTGGGTCACCAAGATGGCAAGGAGTCGGTGGATCTGAGAACTGTTTGGAGATGCAAGGCACAGGATGCATTGCTGTGGGGTGGGAAACATGGACGAGTCCTGGGGTTTTGGGTGCGATGGGTAGCCGGAAGTACCATTTAAAGTGATGGGAAGATGGGGGAGGAAATGCTGGTGCCTTGGGTGCGGGAAGCCTCTGCCTTTGGGTGCCCACTGGACTTCCCAGTAGATGGATGGAGGAGGGGCAGGCTTTGCAGGCCTGGTGCTCAGGTGATGTCTCCACTACAGATATTGCATTCCTTGTCACTTTTTGGATGATTTTTGAAAAGAGAGGTTAGAAGAGCGTGTAGAGAAATTTGACAAAGGGCTCATCAGCTCATCCCTTTTTTCCTTCGAGCACTGACTTTGTACTAGGCACTGTTTTAGGTTCTGGGAATACAGCAGTAAACAAGACAAAGTTCCTGCCCTCATTGATCTTAAATTCTGGTGAGGGGTCAGGGAAACACTATGAACAGAAAAAAAAAGAAGTAAAGTATATAATATGTTAGCTGGCGGTGGGTGCCAGCTTGGTGGTGGGGACAGAGTGTGTGGGAGCTTTGGGCGGAATGTACCCTTCGAATGGGTATGGTGATGCAGTTTTCACAGGGGCTCCGAGGAGGCCATAGTATGCAGGGGCATTTGAACAGAGACTGGAGGGAGGAGGTGAGTGAGCTAGGGGACGTCTGGGGATGGAGCATCCTCTGAGGGGACAGAAATCAGAGGCTCAGTGTGGGGTGAGCTTGATGTGTCCAAGGACACCAAAGAGGCCAGTGGGGTTGGAGTGGTGTGAGCAAGAGGGAGGGATGATGGGAAGCTGGTGGGTGGCCAGTCACATGGGGCCTTGTGGGCCACTGGAGGGCTCCGGCCACTGCAGGCTCTGAGCACAGGGGGACGGCATCTGATCTTGGTCGGATCAGATTTGTCTGACTGTCTATGGAGCACAGTTTATGGTGGGACAAGGCTGGCAGTGGGAGGCCAGGGAGGAGGCAACCTCAGAGCTCCAGGCAGGGGTGCACGGTGCCTGAGAACTGGGTGGCTGCAGGGACGGTGGGAAAGTGTCACATTCTGGATGTTTTCGAAGGTAGACCTAACAGAGTTAGCCGATGGGTGGATGAGGTGTGGGAGATGAGAGACAGAGAGGAGTCTAGAATGAGTCTGAGGCCTTTGGCTGAGCTCGGGAGGCGCAGGGCTGTGCCTGGGAGCACTCCCGCAAGGAGAAGGAAGCAGCCACAGCAACCGCCAGAGCTGGTGTCTCTTCGCTGATTGGTGTTGGGCATGGCGGGGGCCTGCTCATGGCTAGTGCTGTCAGAGAAGCTGTGGTCCTGGCGGAAGGCCTCCTGGAGTCGCCTGAGCCATGGTCAGTTGGTCCTGAGGATACTTTCTCCCCGCCCCTGCCCACCACCCCCCAGCATCTTGTTGCAAGTGGAGGCAGGGGGAGGATGGTGGAGTGAAGGATGCAGCTGACCACGGAATGTGTCTGTCTACTTCAGCAGACCTCCCATGGCTTGGCCTAGTCTGGGGACACAGGGAAGCTAATTGGAGCTGACGCAGGAGAATGACTTCCAAGAGACTGACCGAAAGACAGCTGGCATCCGGCTCTGGGTCAGGAAAAGGGGGAGGAGGGTGTGCATGTGGGTGCCCTATGGGGAGAGGTTGGGGATATGGACGTGACCTTGAAGACTGGTTATAGCTTGTCTTCCCCACCTTGTACCTCAGCGGGAAAGGCGAGAAGAAAACAATTCTGTAGTTCAGGAGGAGTCTTTCGTTTCGACCACGTCTTCCTTTCTAACTTTTAGGCCATTCTGCTCCTTGAAACAAAATGTAGATTGAAACCCCCTGGAGCAACGAGAAATGCTTTTGGCTGCCCATGATAGGAAACGTGACGTACACAGGAAAGATATTTTTTCTCTCGTATAATAGGAAACCTAAGTTATACGACTAAGACATTTTTCTCTCCCACAACTAGGTATCCAGCGTTCATGGGCCTAGAGCTCAACAATGCCATTTACACCCAGGCTCTTTCCGTCTTTTTGTTCTGCCATCCTTTTGCCGGTTGCCTCATAGTCATAAGATGGCTGCTGTAGCTCCAGGCATCGGTCACATTGATGTAGACCTAGAGCCAAAGGCAGGCAGCAAGGGCAGTTGGAGAGAGCATTCTCATTGTTTTTACTGGGGAAGTAAACTTCCCTCAACCCCCTCCCCTCCCTAATGGTCTTCCCCTTAGGTCTCATGGGCCAAATGGGTCCCACATGCACCATTAGACCACGCCCTAGGGAAGAGGACAGGGATTGCTGAGAGTGGCTTAAAATTCCTTGGAATTCATCCTTTGAGGCTTGGGGAGGGGCTCCCTACCCACTACTTGGGTGAATCAGAGTTCTTTTATCTCTGAGGTTAAGGTGGGTATTAGCCCTTCGACAGACAGGCTATGCTCGGTATCAGCTCTGATCTCCTCTGTGTATTATCTCATTTAATCCTGAGAACAACCTGATGAAAACAGTTATTATCCCCATTTTACTGATGAGGAAACTTGAGGCTCAGGGTATGTAACTTGCCTCAGGACACACAGAAATGGGGTACTCCTATAAGAATGTGTGTTGGGGGGCTGTTATGATGCTTGGTTGTCGATAATAATAGTTACAATAACTCTCTGTATTAATGATAGCTGATACTGTGGAGTCAGCAGGGACCACCCCTCGGGTGGCAGAGGCCTTAGAAAATTAAGGGCAAATCTGGAAATGAGAAATGCAAATGTAGAAATGAAGAACCTCAGAGAAGTTAAGGAACTGCCACAGCCACAGGCCACATGGGGTTTTGAACCCGGGGAATCCCGAGTTCGCTCTCCTCACTCTCTGCTGGATGGCTTTTGATCTGTGCTGCCTGGATTACAGGACGCCTGGCTGCGGCCATCAAATGGAGGGCAGGGGGTCAGTAGGCTGGGGCGGGAGAGAGCAGGGACAGGTGGGAGCCAGGTGCAGCAGGGCACAAATCTGCCAGCTCCTGTGCTGGCTCGGCAGAAATGTGCCCAAGTGCCCACCACGCTGACCCCCACCGTCAGGCAGATGGCAGGCGCTGACAGTGGCAGGGTTTTCAGCACAGGGGGTCAGGGGCCAGGGTGGGAGCAGGCAAAAGGCCAGGCTGGCAGCTCGAGGCAGCGGCAGAGGAGACAAAGAATAAACGGGCAGGACAGGAGCCCTGGCGGCAACCTGTGCAATTGACTCCTCCTCTCGGAGTCTCAGTTTCTCTGTCTGTAACATGGGGGTGGGGGGAGGGTCTGGTTCTGAAAGGAATGCATTTTCACGATGTAATCTTGGACAAGTGCCAAGCCCGTCTGTGCCTCAGTTTCTTCATGTGTCAAATGGGGTTAGTAAAGAGGGTCTACTTCTGTGTGGACCACCAAGACTGAGGGTGTGCAGCGCCTGGCACGTGGCAGGTCAGTGAGGGGCGTCCGTGGGCATCATCACAGGGTGTCAGAGTTCACAGGCACAGGGGCCTTCTGAGGCGCTATGTAAGTAACCCCCCACTGTGCTCCCTCTCCCAACCCTGCTTGCCTCTGCCGCCTTCATTCCTAGGTGGTTCCTTCCTCATGGGAAATAACTAAGCAAGAATAACTAACATTTATCAAATGCTCCCTACATGCCAGCCATCGGGCCAAGAGTCTTGCGTGGAACATGTCCTTAATCCTCACAAGACTCTGAGGTGTGGACACGGTTTTGGCCCCCCTCCCCACCCCTCATTTTAGAGACACGGAAACCGAGGCACATAGAGTTGAGTTCAGGATCAGTTTCCAGATTGGGTTTTTCATTCATCCATTCGTCCATCAGACATTTTCTGTGCGCCACCAAGTTCTACGTACTGTGTTTCCAGGCTGAGAGGTGGATAAATGAGACAAGAACCGTCATTGCCCACTGGAGCTGACATTATAGCCGGGGACAGACCTTACACCAAATTTGTTTGGAGGAACTCAAGGGCAGGGAACAGTGGGGTAATTCTCCCCATGAGCAGTGCCCTGAAGGGATGGGTTCATTTCAGGTTGTGGCAGGTGCAGCGCAGATAATATACAAGGTGCTGAAAGAGAGTAACTGGAGGAGAGTTTGTTGAGAGGATGTGTGGTGGAAGGGGTGAGGGGCCACTTGAGGGGAGTTGGGGAAAGGTCCACTCGGAGGAGGTGACGTAGGCACTGAGATGTGAAAAGCCAGAGCAGAGCATTCTAGGGGGAGGGAAGAGCAAGTGCAAAGGCCCTGAGGTAGGGTCACGTGTCATGTGTGGAAGGAGCGGCCCGGAGGCGGGTGTGGCTGGAGCTCCTAGCGTTGGGGGCGAGTGGGCAAGTGGAAGCGATGAGGGAAGTGTGCTGGTGAGATTGCCCGGGGCTGTGTGTGCCCGTGTCTTCCTCCAGGAAGGGAGAAAGTGGTGACTTGGTGACTTGTGGTTTCCCCACAGCTGGTGGGATGTGGGGTGGGGGTTTGCTTTTCAGGTGGTGGGCGCCTCCAGGGTCGGCATATTTCCCTGTTAACCCGAGAATCCTGCTTTGTTCTAACTTTAAGAGTCTCCCTGTGGATCATCCCAGTGCCCTTTCGGGAGAAGGGGAGCAGGGACGGGCTGGAATGGGCTGGGAACCCTGCCTCAGGAAGCCAGGTCAGCTCCAGATGCCTGCCCGGCCTCCTAGGCTGTACACTGGGCCTGCCTGCCACCTGGACCCCGGCTGTGCCTCCTGGCTGGCCCCTCACAGCTGGGGGGCAGCTGCCGCTCTCATGGATGGCTGCCTACCCCGGCAGGGCTCTGAGCCCACTGGCCTTACAGCTACTGGCCTGGGGTCCCACGGGAGAGATTTGTCTTCCTCAAGTCAGCCCCGGCAGCCAGTGCAGCAAAATACCGAGGCCGGTGGCTCCCCTAGGCTCTCTGCTCCGTGTCTGAGCCCCAGTCCTGGCCGGCTGAGTCCTGCAGCTTCTGGCATTCACTGCTTGAGCTGGGAAATTCCCTCTCTGGCCCCTCGGAAGCTAGTGGAGGCCCGGAGAGTCAAGGCCTCTGGCCCGGCTGTGTCAGACGAGTGCCTTCCAGAACTTCTCATGTCGGCAGTTCTTTAAATGAGGGGTTGTCTGAACGTAGTTGAAGCTCATTGACTTGGCTACAAGCTCCTGCATGAGTTGGCCCCTGCTGACAACACATTTAGTCAATCAACAAATATTTACTGAGCACCTATTATATGCCAGGCCCTGTTCTAAGCACCTAGGATTCAGCAGGGAAAACAGCAGATCAAACTCCTGCCCTTAGGGAGCCGACCTCACTCACCCTCTCCTTGCCGGCAGTGCTGCCTTTGTGCTCCAAGCTTCATCCTGCCTGTGGACCTTTGTCCATGTCGTTTCCTCTGCCTAGCAACCCTCTGCCCACTCCCACACCCCCTTCCTCATGCACACCCACAACTCACACGCTTTGCCTGGATGTACTGAGATTATTTGGGTTGCAAGAAACAGAAACAGATGCTGGCTAATGTAGGAAATGAAAAAACGAGATGACGATACATTGGAAGTCTATGGAGCACCCAGAGTCAGGGGGAGACCCAGGAGCCAGGCCTTAGAAAGCACTGGCGTCAGGAAACTCCCAGCTTCTCAGGAGCGGGAGCTGAAGGGCACCTGCTCTCAGAATCAACACCAACTCTTCCCTGTCCCTGGGTTCCTCCACTCAGGGTCATGTTCGTGGGGCAAGGAGCATCTCATTGGCCTCACATGGATCCTGGTCTGGATGGGGGATGGCAAAGTGAGGGACTGTTCCACCAAGATGGCATCCCATGTGGCAGAATTGACCCCAGAGGCGGGCCCAGCACACTGGCCAAGCCTGTGCATTCTTCAGTTTGGGGTTGGATGTCATTTTCTTGGGGACACCCTGAGATGAGTCAGAGCCCCTTATTTAAATTGTACCAGTTAAAAGTGTTTTCAGTTGCAGGGACAGAAAACCCAACTAAACAGTGGCCTAAGCAGACAATCGTGCCACGTAACAGTGATGCCACATATCGAGAACCTTCCATCTTCTACTCTGTCATTCTCAGCAGTGTCTGCCACCTTGATCCCGACATCACCCCACACCCCCACGCAGTACTTCCTCTCATGCTACTTTTTCCTTTTATCAGGGAGGAAGGGGTTTTCTAGAATTGCCTGGTAGATTTCCCCAGAAGTCTCACTGGCTTGAGCTAGGTCAGTTAGGAACTGAACTTGATTTTAATCGGAGATCCAACTACAGAGTCTAAAAGAAATCAAGGGTTTGTTTTTCTGTATATGAGAGAATCCCAGAGGTTGGTGGTCCAGAGCTCCTAGGGTGGCCTCATGATCTTTGGGGACCACAGTTTTTCTGCTCTGCCGTCCTTAGCGTGTTTCTGTCCCCTAGGTCACATTATGATCTAGAATGACTGCTGGAGCCCTAGCCGTCACATCTTTGCTCCAGGCAGAAGAGAAGGGAAGGGCCAGGGACAAAGCGGGTAGTTCCCGACCAGTGATTTCTGCTTTATCTCATTGGCTACCTCTAGCTACAAGGGAGGCTGGGACTATGGTTGTTCGGATAGATGCATTGCCATCTACAACAGTGAGGGTTTCAGTACTAGCAGAATCGGGAAGGGTTGTTGCTAGGCAACCAACAGTGTCTGCCACTTAAAAATCTCCATTTGTCCTTTGTGACATTTATCACACAATGCACAATTTATTTATTGCAAATACAATAAAATACAATATTCTTGTTTGGGGTTTATTAATAACAATCAGAAACATGTTTTGGGGTTGGGAAGGTACTGCAGTAACCAAAACAGACACAAATCCCTGCCCTTGTGGAGCCTGCATGCTTTACACCAGCCTCACACAGCCCCCTCGGTGCCAGTCCACCTAACGCCCTCTCCTTCTTGTTCCATTTCAGGGTGATTGCCAGACGCGGGAGGAGGCAGTGGCGCTTGGCGTGGGCCTGTGTAACAACGGCTTCATGCACCACGGTAATCCACCCCTTTCCCTAGCTTCCCGGGGGTCTGTCCTGGAACAGAAGAGCTGGCAGGGACTCTGGTTCCTGGTGCATTTCACAGGGAGGGGACACTGAGGCCCTGAGAGAGCAAATGGTGGGCTGGAGGCCGCCCAACGCCCATGGGTGAGCCCAGGTTAGATGTGGAGTCTGCGAGCCTGTAGACCATGGGATTTGGGGCAGCTCATGAATTACTCTTTTCCCGTCCCCTGTTCCACACTGATTGTGAGTCATTTCTGGTGTCAAGTAGGGACCAAGATGGCCGGTAAAACTTGCGTGGAAAAAAACTGGATTTGAGATCAAATCCATGGGCTTTCTATGCTCTTCCTCCTGGATGGGACATGGCCTCCCAGGGTGGGCAGCAAGGCCCACGCCTGACCCATTGGCTTCCATGGGGAGGAGAGGAGGGAAATGTGGGAACAGAGGAAGGCAGGGCCCTTTCCAGCAAGTGCGTGCCCCTATTTCTGGCCTCAGCCCTCAGGTGAGTCTCTTCCCACAGTGGGAAGCACATGAGAGGGTGGAGAGGTGGATGGTCCTGGGGCAGGAAGCTGGGGAGAAAGAGGGAGAAAATGGTTCCACTGATACCACTTTAAATTGAAACAGAAGTTAATACTCTGTGTGCCTGGACTCTTCCTAAGCACTCTCCATGTGTTAATTAGTTTAATCCTTGTAAAAATCCTTTGATGTTGGTATTAATATCATCCCCATTTATAACGAGTAGATCGAAGCCCAGACAGTTAAGAAACTTGCTCAAGGTCATATGGCAAGTAGCAGCTGGGATTTGAACCCAGGCAGGCTTTCTTCACAGGCCACACACTCAGCCACTGAGCTCCGGGGCCTTCCCTCACTGGCCCTGAGGGAGCCCCAAGTCTCCTACCCTTTCATCCCTTTAACCCCATCAAGGATCCTTTCTCCTATGTGTGGAACACTCCTCAGGGACTTGTCAGCGGCCTGGCCCTCGTCTGGGGTGCCCTTCCCTCCCCACCTGCATCAACCCCTCACTTAGTGTTTCTGCTCAGTTCATGCCTCCCAAAGAGGCCTCCCTGACCACCTCAGCTGAAATAGCTCCGGTTCTTCATCACTCTTTTTAGTGGCTCAGACGTGCTTTACTTCAAGGAGCAGTCCCCTCCCCCTTAGGCTGATTCCACGCTTCCCTTCTGTCTTTGTTCCTGAGCTGAGTGGGTACTGTCTGCGTGCAGGCACCGTGCTCAGCTCTGGGGACAGAGCAGTGAACAAGACAGATAAAAGTCCCCCTCGGGAGCTCACAGCCTTGTGTGTGCTTGTGTGTGCGTGCATGCGTGTGCATACGTGCTGTGTGTGTGTGTGTGTGTGTGTGTGAAACAACAATGAAGGAAGTACATCTTCTGGAATATTACGGGCACGTGAGGAGAACTTTGGCTGTCACTCTGCTGAGATGGGAGTCCCAGGAGGGTTCCGAGCAGAGGAGGACGTGCCCTCTGGCTGCCTGTGGAGAATGTCTGTGACGGTGAAGGTGGATGTAGGGAGGCCAGTGAGGAGGTGACTGCCATCGCCCAGGGGAGGGACGATGTGGCTTGGGCCCAGGTGGTGGCAGAAAACTGATGAGACTCTGCAGGGTCTTCCGGCCGTTCCTCCTGCCAGCGTCTGCTTGGTGCTCTAACTCAGGTCAGCAAACTCTCTCTGCAAAGGGCCAGGTAGTCAATATTGTAGGCTTTTCAGACCACATTCTCTCTGCCACAGCTCAACTCTGCCATTGCAGCAGCAAAGAAGCTACAGGCAATACATAAACAAATGGGCATGGTTGTGTGCCAATAAAACTTTATTTAGAAAAACAGGTTGTGGGCCATAGTTTCCCACTCCTGGTCTAACTGCTGGATTTGTTGTCTCGTCAGCAGGGTGAGAGGTACGCCAGTCACACGAAAGGTCGTCAGGTCTGTCCCCTGCCTTGTAGCCAGCAGGCCTGGTTCTAGGCCTGACCCAGCTGACCCTTTATAAGCCCATGCCCCTGGGTGGGCCTCAGTTTCACCATCTTCCTGCTGGAGGTCTTGCTCAGCATGCCCAGAGCTCTGGGGCTAGGATTCCCTCCCCAGCTGCCCAGCTGAGATGGGCAGGTCAGGCCCAGCCAGGGAAACCTCGGTCATTCCCGTCCATTGGCCCCATCTCACCAAAGTCCCTCATTCCCACAAGCTGCCCTGTTCCCCGTGGGGCCCTCTGACAGCTTCGTCCCTTCCGCCAATCAGCTGGGCAGAACCTCTCATTTGTGGATGAGAGTAATTAGGGGTCCACCCCAGCTGCTATTCCGGGAAGGCTGCTGGCTGAGGACATTCGCGGGGGGTGACTCCCAGGCAGTACCAATGCTCTCCAGGCCCTTCAGGGAGAGAAATTGCAGGGCGCGGCCCCTGCTCCCCTATCCCCTGCCACAAACTCAAAAATAGGCTAAAATAGGAAAGTCCTAGGGTTGTGGCTGCTACAAAATGCACGTTAGGGTGCAGAGTGGAGGGTGGGGTGGGGCCTACGTGGTACCTTCCTACGCATCTGACCTGGAGCTTGAGGGCCCTGAGGTGTCCTGGGAGGGATCTGAGAGGCTGGTGGTCCAGCCCTCTGACTTGAGGCACACACCGGGAAACCGAGGCTCGACATTTAATCCTCGCAGGCACCCTGGGAAGTTGGTGCCGTTATTATCCCTATAGAAGAGGAAACCCAGACTCCGAGAGGATCCAAGGGCATGAAGTTGGGGAGGGGCTGAGCGGGGACCACAGATCCAAGGTGGATCTGTGCCCGTCTCTCAAAGCCTGGCCTGCGGCCTCGACTGAAAGATGCGAGTGGTGGGACCTCACCTGGCTGAGCTCCTGGACTCGGATTCCAACTGTTTCTCCAAACATTCCCTAAGCAGAGACACAATATCATGCTTCTTCCCACTTTTAGCCTCATGTTTACAGTGGAGGTAAAGCCAGCCGGCCCCCTGGGGCTTGGCTCCCCAGCTCTGGGGAAAGCAGCAATTTGTGTGTCTGGTCTCTCAAGAGGCAAGAGAGATGGCCTGAGACAGACGCTTGCAAACAGCTAGGTGTCCTGGGAAAGGAAGGAGAAAGAAAGGAACGTCACCTGCTGTTTGTCTTTAGTAACCAAATCTGCAGACAGCCTTTGTCTTCAGGGATGGTGGGAACATTGTGAAGCTAAGGCAACTGGTTTTCCTTCTCTCCGGGGCCCACTGACTTCAGACAGCTGCTGTTACCGACCTGAGCCTTGATTCCCCGCTTATGCCATTTGTCCCTGCCTCCATCTAACAGACCAGGCTGGGCAGCATGGTGAAAAGGAGGAGGCTTCCCACTCTGTAACCTTGGGGAGTTAATTTAGCTTCTCTGGGCCTTAGTCTTCCTATCTGTCAAAGGGGTGCAGCAAATCCTTGTCTGAGGAATAAAAATGAACCTAAGCCAGTATCCACAGTACGCCTGGCACTAGTAGGTGCTCAGTTAAATTGTAATCCACAGGGACCAGATCACATACTGGTTGTTATTAGTTATTTTTATTCGTTTTCCTGGCTTATTGTAGCACAGAGGTCAGAAAACTGTTCTGTAAAGGTCCGGATGGTAAATATATTAGGCTTTGTGTGCCATACAGTCTCTTGCAATGATTCAACTCTGTCATTGTGGCACAAAAGCAGCCCCAGACAATACGTAAATAAATAGGGATGGCTATGTTCCAATAAGACTTTATTTATAAAAAGGGGTAGTGGGCTGGATTTTGCCCACAGGGCCTGAGTTAGCCAATCCCTGGTCTAAAGGGTCTCCTTGTGGCCTCTTTCTGATTATTAGTGAGGTTGAGGTCCTTTTCACATACTTGCTGCCCATTTGGGTTTCCTCATCTGTTAATTGCCCATTCACTTCCTTTGCCCATTTACCTGTGAATTTCCCAGCTTTCTCTGGTTGATTTGTTGGAGTTTCTTGCATATTCAAGATATCTATTCCTTGTTGGTTTTAGACATTAGAGTTCTTTTTGAATCTGCTGTCTGCTATGGCCTTGTTATTGAATGGAAGTCTTTTAAGTTTATTATAGGACAAGGCCCCTTTGGGGGGTTCTTGTACATGAGCTTGTTTTCTAGGACAAAGATACTCTGCATTTTGTTTGGTGAGCTTTAGTTTTCTTGTTCACTGTTAGGTCTCTAATCCGCCAGGAGTTCATTGTTGTATATGGTTTGAGGTAGGGATTCAGTTTTATTCTTTTTTCCACCAAGTGGGTCAGTTTTCCCTGCACCATCTGTGGAATATGCCACGTGATCATTTATCATCCGTCATACACTAACTTCCCAGAAACACACAGTCCTCTTGTGTGATTTTAGTTCTCTTCCACTGCTTATTTCTCTTTCTGCTGTGGTTCCACACTGTTTTTGTTACTATGGCTTTGCAGTATGCCTATATGGCTGGTGGGGCAAGTGCAGATTTTTTTCAAGAGAAGTCAGAAAGCCAGACTTTTATGTGAAATATCCTAATATGTTAGTGTTGGCACATGATTCCATTTAATAAAACACTGTGCCCGCCAAACCAAACTTGTCCAGGGGCTGGTTCTGCCCCATGCCTGCCAGTTGGCAGCTGTTGCGAAAACCTTCCCCTGTGAGCTTGACCATGTGCTTGTGTGTCTGTGGGTTTGCAGTGCTGGAGAAGAGCGAGTTCAAGGATGAGTCCCAGTACTTCCGTTTCCACGCAGACGAGGAGATGGAGGGAACCAGCAGCAAGAACAAACAGCTTCGCAACGACTTTAAGCTGGTGGAGAACATTCTGGCCAAGCGCCTGCTGGTAGGAGCCGAGCTGAGCTGCTGCATCTTTCTTCCCAGACCCACCTGTAGGTCTGGGAGCTGGGTGACCTTCAGCTATGGCTAGAGAAGTTGGCCTCAGCTCGGAGCCTCCAAGAGTATGGGGGGTTCTCGGTGATGGCTGACAACACTGCCAAGAGAACTGGTCACTTCGTTGGCCAAGACTTTCCTCTTCACCAAAGAGACTGGGCTTGCTGGGCTGCCTTTCTTTTCCTTTCTATCTCCCCTGGTCCATCCCATGTCCCAGCCTAACGTGTAGAAACAATGGTGTCCTGAGATGACTCATCCTATAGACCAAAGCCTTAGGTCTTCTAGGCTGGCGCCCTGTCCATGTTCAGTTGCTATAAATATCCTTGCAGTTAAGGTAGAACATTTACCAGCCTGTTCAGATATCTTACCAGCCTAGCCCACCAAATCCTAGTCCTCTGCTTACTGTTGACCAGCAGCCTCCATCTTACTGCCTGGCTCCCAGTGGGCAATCAGGCGAGATGCTCTGAAAGGTTAAGTCTCTTGCCAGAGCCAGAGTTGGGCCAAAGACTGAATATTATGAAGACAGTTCTATTAACTGCTCTCCTGAGGTACTTATGGGGGCTGCTGTTCTTCCCATTTCTCCCACTAGAAAGCCCACCAGTGTCCCCATCACACTGAGGCTCTTATGGTCTGCAAGACTCTTCCTGCCTCTCCAGCTTCTTCTCCGGTGTTCTCCCCTTCCTCCCTCCACCCCAGCCATTCTGACGTGCTTTCTTATTCTCCAGGGCCTTGGGGCCTGACTCAGGGCCTTTGAACATGCTGTGCCCTCTGTCTGGAGCGCTTTCTCCACTCTTTGTAAAGTTCTGTTTCTCACATCGTTCAAATCTAGGCTCAGATCTCACCTCCTCTGCCTCCCCCACACCATGTTCTGTCCCTTTAAGTGCTTTATTTTAATTCAAACGTCATACACGCCCTGTGTCACAATCTACATTTCTTTGTCATCTGTCTCTCCCCCACTAGATAGCTACATAAGGGCAGGAACCGTCTGTCTCGTTCAATACTATTTCCAGTGCCCACTAAAGTACCTGGCCCACATAATAGACAGCAGCTCAGAAAATGTTTGTTGAATGAATAAATGCATTTCCCTATATCCCCACCATCACTGAACCCCCAAACCTCCCAACCTGCCTGCCGTCCTACAGTGGGGAGGGACTACTCGTCCCTAAACTCCCTTCCTGTCCCCAAGTTCTTGGTGGCTGGACACCTTTGGATCTTTTATTCATGAAGCCAGGAATTTTTTATTGAGCACCTACAGTGTGCCAGCAGATGGAGAGACGGGGATGCATAATTGAGAGACTGTCCTCTGGCTGGGAGGAGAACGGGGAGACAGGCAGTGAAGAAAAACAACTAGGTTGTGTGTCTTCACTTGACAAGTAGGTTTTGAGCACCTACTGTGTACTGGGCACTGTTTGTATTTTATTCTGCCCTGCCCCCTCCCCACACCCCTCCCCCCTGCAGATCTGGGGCATGAGGAACCAGCAGGATTGCAGTCCCACGGGGGCCCAGGTGGGACTGGCTGCAGCCTTTCCTTCCCCCCTCCACACTGCCTCACCGGGTCTCTCCTGTGTTGGGCCCACAGATCCTGCCCCAGGAGGAAGACTACGGTTTTGACATCGAGGAGAAGAACAAGGCCGTATTAGTGAAGTCGGTCCAGAGGGGCTCGCTGGCCGAGGTGAGGCCTCTGGGAGGGGCCACCCTGGCAGAGGCTGTGTGTGGGTAGGAGAGTGGGGCATCTCTCTCCACATTCCTCAAGGTTGGCCAGCTCAGCAAATCCTGGAATGTGCCTCCTTGCTAATTACCCGTGTGGGGCTGCCTTGACTACCTTCTCTGAGCTAGGTGGGACAGAGCCCCTCTGCTCAGTGATGCCCCCCACCACCAGTGCGTAGACTACCAGCTCCCTCTGCTGGCGCTATAGGGAAGTGCAGGAAAAAAGCAGGTTTCTGAATAAGCTGTGATAATAGAAAATAGTAATCTTTAGTGACCTGAATAAGACAAGTATGTTGCTCTGTCATGGACACAAGGTCTGGAGGAGGAAGGAGAGCGAGTCTGTGGCAGGCCAAGGATTCAGCCCCAGGTCCTCTCAGCTGCTCTAAGGGGTGTAGAGGTGGGTGGGAGAGAGGCACCTGCCACCTTGTCCTTTGCTCACGCTTGCCTCCCTGTAGCAGTTAGGAATGCTTTGGGCTGTAGGTAGCCAGGCGCTCGCCTCACCGTGGCTGGAGCCATGGGCTTCATTTTTCTAATGACATAAGTGGTTAGAAGTCTTGGTTCAAGTTCAACATCTCCAGCTTACCTGGCTAAGCCCTTGTGGTCACAAGGTGGGTGCCCCAGTTCGATGCCTCGTGTCCTTGAATGGCAGGGCAGGACGCAGGGGCCAGGCCACGGCAGCTTCTCCTCAAGGAAAAACATTTTTCCCATTAGCGCCTCCAGCAGGCTTTCCCTGATAGCTCATTGGCCAGCACCGGGTCTTGCTTGACGGCTTACCACAGAGGGGCCCCGTGGTAGCCTTGCGGGGGGGTCCCTCTGGTTGCACTTGGTCCCTGGCACCAGCTCTGTGCTGCCTGAACACATTCAAGACTCCTTAGTGAGAGGCTAGTAACCTGGTGTGCATGTCTCCTCTGCCAAGATGGCTGGCCTGCAGGTGGGGAGGAAGATCTACTCCATCAACGAAGACCTGGTGTTCCTGCGGCCTTTCACAGAGGTCGAGTCCATCCTCAACCAGTCTTTCTGCTCCCGCCGCCCACTGCGCCTCCTGGTGGCCACCAAGGCCAAAGAGTGAGTGTCCGCAAGGCAGGGTGTCTGGCCAACCTTCCCCTGGTGTTGAGGAGTTGCCTGATTGCTAGGGGTGCTGGTGCGGGGTAGGGGTGGAGCAAGCTGTCTTGGTCCCCGTGAGTGGGGCTCGTTCTGCAGGCACACGACACAAGGCTGCTATCTTTAGTCATTCAACAGATGTTTATTGAGCACCCACCGTGTGCCAAGTGGCGTTTCAGGCTCCGGGGATCCTGCCATATCTGGATGGATACATTTCTACCCTTCATAGATCTCAGTCTGCTTGGAGAGTAGAGCAAGCGACAGACACTAAAACAAATAAAATAGAGAAGTAAGAGACATACTGAACCAGATGGCAGTAAGCCTGGACCAGTATATAAAGCTGGGAGAGGAGACAGGCTGTACGGATGATAGTGTTCAGGGAGACGCCACTGAGAACTGAGGCGAAGGGAGGGACTTCTGGAGCAGGAGGTTCCAGGCAGAGAACACGGCAGTGCAAAGGCCCCGGGGTAGAACCATGGCTGGTGTGTTTGGGGAACTGTGAGGAAGCTGATGGGGCTGGAGCAGAGTGGGTGAGAGGGAGGGCTGTGTGCTGAGCTCAGCCAGACAATGGAGGACAGGCCCTGTAGGGCCTAGTGCCCACGGTAAGTGCTGGGGAGCTACTGGAAGTTTCTGAGCAGAAGCGAGGCATGATCTGACGGAGGCTCTGGCAGAATCCCTCTGGCTGCAGGTGGAGACTGGATTGTGGGAAGGTGCAAAGGTGGCAGCAGGGGCGTGGTGAGGAGGTTCTGGAACAGCCTGCAGAGGGGTGGTGAGAAGTGGTTGGATACTAGACATAGGTACAGGGAGAACCGTTGGCTATTTTTAAAATTGTGCATTTGGTTTCCACTTCTCCTTTCTATTTAAGGCAAATGCTCCCGGTTTTCTGTTGACAGGAGTAATGGAAAGTTTTAAATATGATTATTTCAGTAAAAAGGCAAGCTAGCTTAGGGAAAATGATTGATTGGTTGGTATGTGGAAGTGGCAGAAATCACGAAGGCGGAACATGCCTGCTTAAAGTTCTGGGAACACCTGGGGTTTGAGAACAGGCTCCCAAGACGGCTTTTTCTGGCAGGTGGGGATGGGAGGCACGATCCTGAGGGCCAGTGGGGGGGACATACCCTCCATGGAGAAGCAGGGGGCTGCATTGAAGCCCCTGATTTATCGATACCCACTGACCCTGGGCTGCTCTGGCGTTCCACCCACAGAATGGCCAAGACCTGGGCTTTCAAACTGTGTTCTCCAGGGGATGGGTGTGGGCGTTTTTCTAGAGTAGGCACCGAGATGTGTGGGGTCACTTCTCACCCTTCCATCTGTGATAGTTGAATGAAATATTTACTGGCTGAGGTGCTGCTCCGGACACCAAAAGGCCTCCTCTCACCAGGAAAGGGATGGAGAATTTCTGGGCATGGACTGAGGTTCCGAGGCAGACGGGTTGTTCTGATTAACCAGAGATCCTGGTGGCATGGGCTTTGGTTAAGTGGGGTTTCTCTGTATATTTGGGAGCTGGAAAGTCTGGCACTGCTACTATTTTGGGCTGGATTTCCCAAAAGTCCGGGAGGCAGGGGCTCCCCAGGGTGGCCCCCTGGGCTATTGGGAGTGCTGCTGCTCTTCCTTACGGCTGCCTCTGCCTGGTGCAGGATCATCAAAGTCCCCGACCACCCAGAGGCTCTGTGCTTCCAAATCCGTGGAGCTGCTCCGCCTTATGTCTACGCTGTGGGGAGAGGTGAGTGGGAGCCTAATGGACAGAGAGTGGAGCTTTGGAAACTGGGTCTGTGTGTGTGTTAGGAGTTTAGAGCCACCCAAACCATTACCCTCAGGCCTGTGCTTGCACCATTAACACTTACTTTCTTTGCTTGAAGCCACAACTTGCAAATGCAAACGCCTGTGGGGGTCGGGTAGTTCAAATGAGAAACTGAGAGGAACACAATAGGGAGTGGTGAGGACTGTGGCCAGGTGCAAACAATCCCTGCTCCCTCTACAAAGGGCAGTTTGTCTTCAGCCCAAGCTCATTACCAGGCAGGAAGGTGGGCCTTCTCTTCCTGATTTTATTTTTTTAAAAAAGGAACTAGAAATGGGAATTTTGGCCACAGTTCTATGGCCAAGCCAGCCCATGGGCCCACAGTTGGAGACCCTGCTTTCTGTGCTGCCTCTTGCAGGCTGCTGAACGGGTTACTCTGTTTCAGAGATGAAACCAAATAGGTCTGAGATGCTGGGCCCCCAATCTTTTTGCGTCTAAGGGCCCCACTTCTCAAGTTTAAACATTAATTGTCCACTTTGGTGGTCATACTTGTACTTTTCATGTGTGTTAAGAAAATGCATGTCATGACAGAAAGGTATTGGGAATGGGTTCATATTTTCAAGTGGGCTTTTATTTTAACCTTAAAGCAGTGTCTTTCAGCCGGGGGCACTTTCTCCTTCCAGAGGACATCTGGCAGTGTCTGGAGACATCTTTGGTTGTTACAACTGGGGGTGGGGTGCTACTGGCATCTCACGGGTAGGGAGCAGGGATGTTGCTAAACATCCTACAATGCACAGGACAGCCTCACATGACAAAGAATCATCCAGCCCCAAATATGAGTAGTGCTGACGTTAGAAACCCTGCCTTAGAGCATCTGTAGAGAAGAATAGGTGTTTCCAGGTGAGCCAGGTAAAAGTAGTAAAACAGCTCATATTTCTTGAACACTTACTACGAGCCAGACCTGGGACAAAATGCTTTAACTCACTGAATCTCTTAAGTGCCCTATGACTAGATATCATTAGCATCCTCGTTTTACCGGTGAGGAAACCAGAGAGGCACAGAGAGGTGAAGAAACTTGCTGAAGGTCACACAGATGGTTAGTGGCAGAGCCAGAGTTTGAACCCAAGCCCCTGGGGTCCAGGCCTGTACTTGTCACCATCACACTGGACAGGTCTTATATTCTCCCATGTACAGAAAAAGCTTGGCATTCATCTTCATATTAACCACACAAAACCATGGGGTCCAAGACTTATAGTTTGGGAATCATGGTATAGCTGAGAAAATAAGCAGTTGGAGTCCAGTTATCCTGAGTTGAATCCTGGCTTCTCTTAGCTGCATGACCTCGAGAGAGTCACCTTGTCTCTCTGATCCTCTGTTTTCCTGTCTGCAAAATGGGGCTGCTCCTGGTCCCAGTATCACAGGTTGTTGTAGGGCTCTAAAGAAGAGAAAGCTCTAGAGTAAAATATACCTGGGTTCAAGTCTAGCCTTCCTTGCTGTGTGACCTTGAACTAGCTGCTACTTCTCTGAGCCTCAGTTTCTTCTTCTGCAAAATGGAATGCCAGTCCCTGCTTGGCCCACTGGAGTGGGTTGGAGAGTGGCTCCAGGGTGGGAGGGACTGAGGTGAAGAGTTTGTGTGTGTTTGGGGTGTTGAGTGGGGGACAGGGTTAATTAGATTCTTGTTCTTGCCTGTCGCTGCCCCAGGCCCTTTTGGCCTGACCTTTGGCTTCAAACACTCCCCTCCCCCTTAGGCTCAGAGGCTGCGGCTGCAGGGCTCTGTGCTGGCCAGTGTATCCTGAAGGTCAGCGGCAGCAATGTGATGAATGACGGTGCCCCAGAAGTCCTGGAGCACTTTCAGGCATTCCGGAACCGCCGAGAAGAAGCCCTGGTGAGTTGCCTAGCAGCCAAGGGGATCAGGGAAACCCTGCTCAATGGGGTGAAGGGCTAAGGGCCACCCTCCTTTCTCTGTGGAGAAGCCTGAAGACGTCACAGTGTTTGAGTGGGGTGGGGCTGCCTTCCTGGTGGGACTAAACTTAAACCCTATGCCACCTCTGCCTACCTGAACAGGAGGAGCTGAGCTGTGATACCTCATGGCCTCAGTGTTCACAGCTGTGAAATGGGTATGATAAGGCCCTCTTTTCTTACACACAGACATATTGGGCAAATAGTCATATTGATGGTAAAAATTAATGCTGTACTTAGGATGGGGGTTGGGGTTCTGTGGAGGGTGATACTTGTTCATTCAGTAAGTGTTTATTGAACACCTACTATGTGCCGGACACATTTTAGTCCCTGGGGCCACAGGAGAGATATGTTTTCTGCTCCCAGGGATCTTACATTTTCAAAGGCATTTCCCGCCATCCCTCATCCCCTCGCCTTGGTTTCTGTGGGACTGAGAGGTACCTCAGGAAGGTTCCAGAGTGAAGTCTTAGAGGCCTCTCCAAAGGTGGTGTCACTGACAGGCTAAAAACCTGAGATTTGGAGTCAGACAACAGTTTGCACTGTGGCCCCATCCCTTCCTCCCTGGGCTCCCCATGTCGTGGCCGCTTCTCTTACTCTGCTCCCCTCACAGGGTCTGTACCAGTGGATCTACCACACCCATGAGGCTGCCCAGGAGGCCCGAGCCAGCCAGGAGGCCCCCGGCGAGGACCCCAGTGGTGAGGGGGCCCAGGCGGAAGACCAGCCTGACTCAGGTAATGGGACAGGTGGGCATTGTGACAGAGACTCCAGAGGGCACTGGGTCCTCTTCTGTGTCTGCACGCCTCCCTGGGCCCATCCAGTCTATCTGGATGCCATTAGTTCTGTAGTAGTTTCTGATTGCTGATGTAACACAGCACCACAAACCCGGTGACTTAAAACAACACACATTTATTATCTTACAGTTCTGGAGGCCAGAAGTCCAAAATGAGGCTCACTGGGCTAGAATCAAGGTGTCAGCAGGGCTGCATTCCTTTCTGGGGCTCTAGGGGAGAACCCATTTACTTGCCTGTTTCAGCATCTAGAAGGTGCCTGCATTCCTTGACTTGTGGCCCCCTTTCTCTGTCTGCAGCGCCAGCAATGTCAGCCTAAGTCCTTCTCATCCTGTCATCTAATTCTGACTCTTATGCTTCCATCTTCCTCATTTAAGGATGCTTGTGATTACATGGGGCTCACCTGGGTAATCCATTATACTCTCATTGTAAAGTCATCTGATTAGAACCTTAATTCCATCTGCCCACAGTGATTTCCCCTGGCCATGGAACATAGCGTACTTACAGTGTCCGGGGGTGAGGATGTGGGCGTCTTTCAGGGACCATCATTCTGCCCATCATGAGCTCCCACCTTTATCTCTCCAGCACAGCCTCAGCCCTGCACACCAGAATTGTCTTTCTACCTGCCACCCCTTAGATGTCTAACAGGCATCGCAGACCTCGCATGGCCAAAATTGAACTTCCCCTGAAATCTGCTTTTCCCCTCAGTGTCCCGTCTCCATCCTTCCAGATTCTCGAGCCCCAGACCTTGGAGTCTTCCATGACTGTTCCCCTTCTCCTGTATCCCTCCACCTTAATTCTAGCATCACAACTTGTTGCCTCTGCCTTCTTCATGCATCTGGAATCTGATCACTTCCCACCACTTCCATTGCTGTCTGGTCCAAGCCACCATCATTTCTCACCAGGACTATTGCAGTAGCCTACCCACTGTTGTCCCTGACCCGCCTTACCTCTCCTCCTATGGGTAGTCTCAAAAAATAGAAGAGAACCTTCCAGGGTCTCCTGCCCTACTCAGGGCATATACCAAGTCCTCATCACGGTCTTCCAGCCCAGCCTGGCTCTCCGACCTCGCCTCTCATCACTTTCCCACTGGCCCTCTCTGCTCCATCCATTTCAGCCTCTTGTTCTTAAATGTCAAATGCCCCAGTGCCTTTGCACTTGCAGTCCCCTCTGCCTGGAATGCTCTCCTCCAGAGTACTTCTTACCTCACGCTCCTCACCTCGCTCAGCTCTCTGCTCAAATATCACCTCCTCAGAAAGTCCACCCTCAGTGCCATGATTAAATAAGTCCTCTGTTTCAGTGTCTCTTTATCCTATTTTATGTTTCTTCACTGGATGTATTAGTTAACACATATCTTGCAGTGCCTGCTTCATTTCCTAAATATATCACTTCCTAGCTCTGTGGCCTCTGAGGAGTCACTTCGCCTCTCTGGGCCTGTGTTAATTAGGATGGACACTGGGCTATGTAAAAACATTGACTCAGGAAACTAAAAAGTCTGAGCTTGCATGCAAGCTCCAAGTCTGGTTTGATCCAGTGTTTCATATCGTCTCATGAGGTGTCTCTTTCTCGCCAATGCTGAGCTCTGCTCCTTCTGTCTTGGTTTCTCTATTACACGATATTTTCTCCACACAGTGGCTCCGACATTTTGGAATCCGGTTGAAAAAGAGAATGTCTCCTTCTCTTTGTAGATCCAACAGAAGTCCCAGACTTGACTCATTGGCCAAGCTTGGGTCCCATGCTTGTTCGTGAACCAATCACTGAGTAGGGGAAGGGTGCATGTGGGGGATCCCCTTTTCTGAGCCACATAGACTGGGAATGGGGCACAAGGGTTGATTTCTAGAGGGAAAATCTAGGACAAGGGGTGAACAATAGTGAGCTGGCAAAATGAACAGAGCTGCAGCCAGGCTTCAGTTTCCCCATCTGTCTAACAGGAGCTGTCCATGGTGCTGGGTCAGGGGTTCAGCTGGCTAAGAGATGGAGCCCCCTCCTCAGGGTTGCCTGTCCTTTTGATTTTCAGCCTTCCCCCTGCTGTCCCTGGGTGCCCAGATGTGCCTGCATGAGGACAGCCCTGTGGTCAGCCTGACCGTGGACAACGTGCACCTGGAGCATGGCGTGGTGTATGAGTACGTGAGCACAGCAGGTGTCAAGTGTCATGTGTTGGAGAAGATCGTGGAGCCCCGCGGCTGCTTCGGCCTCACTGCCAAGGTCTTGCTGGGTGCTACTGTGCCCTGGGGTTGGGGGTGGGGTAGAGCAGCCTGATTCTCATTTCCTCAGAGTTAGCCTGGAGCCCTGGATTCTAGTCCCTGCCCCACCACTTGATAGTCATGGAACTCAGGAGAGTGATCGACCTCTTTAGCCTCAGTTTACTCATCTGCAAAATGGGCCAGCAATAGACCCTGCCTAACGTGGGTATTACAAAGAGTTACTGTAGATCAACAACATAAGACCCTCCCTGGCACATAACGAGTGCTGAGGGGCTGTGAATGTTTCTGCAGATCCTCGAGGCCTTTGCTGCCGATGACAGTGTCTTCGTGCAGAACTGTGGGCGGCTCATGGCCCTGAGCAACAACATCAAGACCATGTCCCATTACGAGTTTCGTAACATCTGCGACACCAAGCTGGAGTGTATCGGCCAGAGGATCGCCTGCTACCAGCAGGTACCTGTACCCTACAGAGGCTCCACCTGGGGTGTTTTGGTTGTCAGTGTCAAAACCCACCCCCAACTTAGCTTAAACAAATAGGAGAATGTGTTGGGTTATAGTACTGAAGAGTTCCAAGGTGGACTTCAGGCCTGGTTGTATCCGGATATCACTGTCACAAGGACGGGGCCTCTCTCCTCCTCTTGACTTTGTTTTCCTGTGTTAGCTGTGCTGTCAGGCAGGTCCTCCTCATGTGGTAACAACGTGCCCCCTCGTAGCTCTAACCTTAGCAACCCCAGAAGAAAAGGAACTCGATGAGAGCTTTTATTGGCTTGGTGTGGGTCCTTTGCCTAGCTCTGTACCAGTCACTACAGGAATGGGGAGGTAGCCTTACCTGAACCTCTTGGACTGTGGGCCGGGGGGAGACGGTTCCTTAAGGACAGCTCACGTGTGCAGCTGAAATGGAGACATGAATGTAGGTTGGTACTCAGAGGCCTCAGGTCTCTCTAGACCCTTCCCTGAAATTTGAATCCAGTGAAAGGCAGTGCAGGAGAATCCACTTTTCCATTTGGAGCTATTGGTATTTTGTCTGATTTGGAATGTCTGGCTTAGGCCAGGTTAAAGTGGGCACTGGGGGTGGGCCAGAATTCCCAGACCCCTGAGTCACAACCCCATGTCCCCCACCTTTCTCAGTTTGCAGCCCAGCTGAAGAACAGGGTCAGCCCACCCTTCAAACAAGCACCCTTGGAACCCCATCCACTGTGTGGCCTGGATTTCTGCCCCACCAATTGCCACGTCAACCTTATGGAAGTGTCCTACCCCAAGACCACGCCTTCGGTTGGCAGGTCGTTCAGCATTCGCTTTGGTCGCAAACCCTCCCTCATCGGCCTTGACCCTGAGCAAGGTAATTAAGTCTGTTAGAAATTGTGTTTGGATCTCACACTGTACATACTTAAACGGAACATGTCTGGAGGCCAGCAGTCCAGGGCTGTAATGGCGGCTCCACAGTCATCAGGGTTCTAGGCCTTTCTATCTTTGTATACCATCCTCTCTAGAGGTAGCTTTCATCCTGAAGGATGTCTCATGGTATAGAATTGCTGCCAGAGTACCAGTCATCACGTCTGCATTCCAGGCCGGAAAAAGATCACAGTAGTTGAAAAGCATATGAGCACCAAACTGAAACTTTCTTCTTGAAGTAATCTAGTGGATTATAATAATATTTAAAAGGGAAACTTTTCTCATTCATTGGGGTTCTAGAAATGGGTTTATACACTTCTGTCTAAGAGGGTTGTGGATGTCTGCGCGCTCTTTCCAAGTGAGCTCTCCCTCTCTCCATACAGGTCACCTGAACCCTATGTCCTACACCCAGCACTGCATCACCACCATGGCTGCCCCATCCTGGAAGTGCCTACTTGCTTTTGATGGGGACCCCCAACACCAGGGTCTCCATGACAGCAGCTTTGGGCCAGCCAATGGGGCCCTGGGCATGGAAGACCGGGGCCTAAGCTTCCTCCTTAAGCAGGAAGACCGTGAAATCCAGGATGCCTACCTACAGCTGTTTACCAAACTGGACGTGGCCCTGAAGGAGATGAAGCAATATGTCACCCAGATCAACAGGTGAGCCCCAGCCTCGCTGACACTCTGGCTGGGGAGAGGGAGTGTTAGAATAAGGATTCTTTGCATCGGGGGGGCTGTCCTGTACATTATAGGCTATTTACTGGTGTCCCTGGTCTCACTAAATGCCAGTAGCAGCCCTGATTCCCAGTTGTGACAACCAAAAATGTCTTCAGACCTTGCCAAATGACTCCTTGAGGGTGGGGGACAAAATCACCCCTGATTGAGAACCACTACGCTACTGAAATGATGGACGTAGGCAGCAGTCATCAGTGGAGGCTAAAACTATTTGGTGAAAGGCTTTGGGGAACTTTATAATTTTAACACTGCAGACAGACAGCTGGACACGCTGTCCCTTTCGGTGGAATGCAACAGGACACACACCTGTAGGCACCACCTACAGCATGATCTTGCTAACAGAAATCGCACCATTCTCTAACGGAAGCTCCAGGTCTCCCTGCTTGGCTGTAGGATGGAGGGGTTAAAGGATGGTGACATGGCACCGTGGGGATGCAGTTGGCCAAATCCAGAGGGTGGGCGATTCTAGATGACAAATGATCTGGTTTCTTTAAGAAATAAATGATGGGTGGTAGGGTGGGGAGCAGGTCCAGGGAAGAGGAGAATCTGTTCGAGAAGAGACCGAGTGCAGCATCTGGACCTGGTGAGGGTTCTGTTTCTAACACACCATCTGTGAGAAGACCCTTTCGAGACCATGAGCGACACTTGAACATGGGCTGGGTACTCGGTGGTATTAAGGAATTATTCATTTTGTTAGCTGTGGTAACAGCAGCCTGCTTATGTTTAGAACAGTTTCTCAGCCTTGACGCCATTGACATGTGGGCTGGATAATTCTTTGTTGTGGGGCTGTGCCGCACCGTTTAAGATATTTCTCAGCATCCCTGTTCGCTACTCATTGGATGCCACTAGTTTCCCCCACCCCCGCCCGCTTGTTATGACAACTGAAAATATCTCTGGAAGCTGGTCAGTGTTTGCCCCTCAGGAAACATGCTAAATTGCTCCATTTTTCCTGCAGCAGGGGGCAAAATCACCCCCAGTTGAGAACCAGTGCATTAAAAGAAAGTCCTTGTGTGCTAGAGACACATATGGAAGTGTTTTACAGGGGAAGTTTATGATATCTTAGATATGTTTTAAATACTCCAGGAAAATAAAAAGCAAGAGGAGAGATTGAAGAAACAAAGGTGGACCCTGGGTTGCCATTGTTGAAGATGGATACTGGGTACCTGGGGTTGTTCCTACTGTTCCCTCTACTTTTTGTGTATGGTGGAAATGGTCCATGATAAAAGAAAACATAATGTAGGGTCTGGAGCTAGAAAGCCTGGGTTTGAATCCTGGGCCTGCTACGTACGACGTAACTGGGCAAGTCACTTCTCTGAGCCTCAGTTTCCGCATCAGTAAAATGGGGCCGATCACAATGCTGACCTCATTGAGATGTAGTCGGATTACATCACCCAGGGTTTACTGAGCACTTACTAGGCACCAGACACTCTTCTAAGCATACGTATTTTAAGCGGACATATTTTAACTCCCTTAATCTTTATACCTGCCTAGATATTAATGTTACTCAGTTTTACACATGAGAAAACAGTCTCAGAGAGGTTACATAATGAGCTGTAGGTCTTTAAGCTAGGAAATGGCAGCAGTGGAATTTGAATCTGGGGTCTGTCTGTCTTAAAAACCTGTGCGCTTGACCATCATACTCCGTGCCGTGGGTTGACAAACTGTGACCTATGTACCAAGTCTCCAGGCCACAACCTGTCGTGTTTTTTTTTTAAATAAAGTTTTATTGAAACACAGCCATGACCATTCATTTACATAGTCCATGGTGCGTTCACACCAGTGTGGCAAAGTTGAATAGTTGTAACTGAGGCCATATGGACTACAAAGCTTAAAAGATGTGCTGTCCTGGTCCTGTTCTATGCCCTTGAACCTCCTGCAGCTTGGCCATGAAATAAAGAACCTCTGTGTTTCACGCCCCCTACAGGAGGAGCGGTGTATGCAAACTGCATTGTTGCTGGTGGGATTTTCAGGGAAGGGATACAAAGCATTTGATGGTTCCCTCTGCTGAGGGTCAGTGGTGAGGCTGGAGGTCAGGGCCTTGTCTGAGTTCTCCATGGAGGCCGTTGAAGCCACGAGTATGTGCCCTAAGTTCAGTCTTTGATCCCACAGGCTGCTGTCCACCATCACCGAGCCCACCTCGGGCGGGTCCTGTGATCCACCTTTGGCTGAGGAGGCCTCGTCCTCCCCACTGGTCAGCGAGGAGAGCGAGATGGACAGGACAGACCACGGAGGCATCAAGAAAGTGTGCTTCAAGGTGTCTGAGGAAGATCAGGAAGACTCGGGTCACGACACCATGAGCTACCGCGACTCCTACAGGTGGGGCAGCCCTGGCGTCACGTGCGGCTGGACGGGGAAGGCCAGTGGGACAGTTGAGGCCACTGACCCCTGGGAAAGTCAGAATTAGGGGGACATTTCCCAGGAAGCTGTGGGTAGGGGCACTGTTGCTAAACCATGTGGTTCTGGGGGGAGGGGGTATCTAAGCCCCCAGAGCACATCCCAGGTGCACCCTCTCTCGGTTCCCCTGCCCCAAGGCTAATGTTTCAGGGTCTGTCCTGTTGTGGGGACACGTCAAAGTGTGGTGTGTGCAGGGGTGTCCAGGGACAAGGCTGTCCCACGAGGGGAGTGACAGAAGTTGACACCCAAATGAAAACAATTCATTGTCCTGCAATTTCTGTGTTTCCGTGCTGGGGCCTAAAAATGTTTCTCCACCGTCAGACACAGAAAACCAACCAGGACAACATTCCCTGTTCCTGGCACTGGCCGTCGGCTTTGAGTGCCCTCTCTGGGCCAGTTGTTCACCCGTGGAGCCAGGGGTTTTGTCTACACTCCAGAAAGTGGGTTCTGGGTACCAGGCCCAGAGGGTGTGATGACTCCTCTCTTCCTCTCTGCTCCTTTGCAGCGAGTGTAACAGTAATCGGGACTCCGTGCTGTCCTACACCAGCGTGCGAAGTAACAGCTCCTACCTGGGCAGTGACGAGATGGGGTCTGGTGAGTGCAGGGGCTTGTGCTTGAGGAGAGGGGTCTCTCCGTTGAGATTTCGTTTTGTTTGTTGTTACTTTATTATACTTAATGTTACATTATTTTGTATTATCTCGAATAGTGTGGTAGTATCTTTCCTTTCATTCGCTCGTTCAGCATCTTTTATTGAGCACCTATTTTGTGCTGACACTATAGCAGTGAATGAAACAAAAGATCCTGGTCCTTACAGAGCTGATGTTCTCCATGAAATGTCATGGGCATGGAACAGATGAAAACATACGTGATACAGTTATAGATCGTGATGAGTGCTCTGACATCACTAAAATAGGGTGACCTCATGGTTCCCATAAAAGTGACACATACTCAGACTAAAACTTCAAATGACACAGAAAACTTCAAAAGAAGTACGTGGAAATAAGAACCTCAACCTCTTCCCCAAAAATGACCATCAGTTACATTTGGACACCATTGGTGAGCACATAATTCTGCACAGATGGACATGTGGGTGGATGCTGAATGGATAGACAGATATAAATAATATTCTATAAATTAGATTATACTCACTTGCAACTTTTTCTGAAAGATTGAAATTTGTTTTTACTTTAGTGTCATTGATTTCAGCCTTTAAAAAAAATTCCACTTTGTGAATAGATCAGACATCCACATGTTTCATAATTCAAATGGCAGGTGGTGACAAGCCTCCCTCCCACCCTTATAACCCAGCCTCCCAGTTCCCAAGCTCCCACTGTCACTATTGCCTGTGTGATCTTCCAGAGGGAGTCTGTGCATAAAAATTTAATTTTAATTATACTTCAATTTAACAGAAGAAAAAGAAGCTCAAGCAAAAGTGAAGATATTGCTGAACTTTAAGTAAATATTTCATCACATAAGATATTCAGCCACAAAAAAACTGTCCCTGGGGAGATTTTAGGAAGGAGCTTACATGTGACAGCTGATTTAACTGAAATAGCTGGGTGATGGATCAGGAGACTTGGGGTCCAGTTCCTTTTCTCTGGTTCTCAGTTTCCTCATTTGCAGAATGGAAATAATAACAATGACTTAAGTTGTGTGATGCTTTATTGCATTTTGCCCACTTTGAAGATGAAGAAACTGAGACTCAGGGAGGTCAAGAGATTTGCCCAGCGTCACACTGCCAGGATCTGGGTCTGTCAGACTCCAAGTCGCTGTGGGTTTTGGAACTCTGTAGCTATTACGTTGCCTTCTTGGAAAAAAAATTGGAAAGGTGTGAGATGGGGCAGGAATAATTGATGGCTGTTTCTTCTTTCTTCTGCCAGGGGACGAACTGCCCTGTGACATGCGAATCCCATCAGACAAGCAGGACAAGCTTCACGGCTGCCTTGAACATCTCTTTAACCAGGTAGGACCTTTGTTCCCAACCCTGGCCTGACCTTGGGTTCCTCTTATCACCCCTGATGAGAACCCACAAGCCAGGAGCCGGGGCAGGGGCTGTGGGTCATGGGGTCCTCACAACCTGGAAGGCCACAGGGACCCCACTAACCCAGAGCTTCCTGCCACCCAGGTGGACTCCATCCACGCACTTCTCAAGGGGCCAGTCATGAGCAGGGCTTTTGAAGAGACCAAGCATTTCCCCATGGACCACAGCTTGCAAGGTGAGCAGAGAGGAGTCCCTCGACAGGACTAGGAATGACATCCCGCATCCAACAAGGAGACAGACAGCCTGCAATGGGGCATGAGTGCTGGACTGGAGGCAGGACAACCAGGTCACACACTCAGCTTAGCCCCGCTCCTGCCCAATGACTATGGGCTAGTCCAGGGGCCGTCAAGTTCAGCCCATGGGCCAAATCCAAGCCATGGCTCAGTTTTGTACAGACTGAGCTGAGAATGCTTTTTTCATTTATAAAGGGTTGTAAAAACAAAACAAAGAATATGTGACAGAGACCGTATGCCCTGCAAAAGCCTAAAACAGTTCCTATTTGGCTCTTTCCATTAAAAGTTTGCGGACCCCTGGGCTGGTCCCTGAGGCACTTTGGGCCTCCATCTGACCGTTTGTAACAGGAAAGGAAGGACGAGCACAATTTGCCAAACCTCAGACACCCACATCCCCCCTTTCACCATTTTGGCCAGAGTCACAGAATCTACCTACAGCTTTACATTTTTGAAAACCATATTCATTTGCTGCGCGTATAATTATTGTCCTAACTATTTTGAAAAAGTATCTCCCTCTTAAATATTTAATTTTGAAAGGAACTCATTAAACTTCCTATGTATGTAAAACCAGTATAACATGCCATAAAATAATGATGACCATGATAAATCCAATGGAAACAGCCACAAAAATGTCATCCTACTATAGAGTCAGATACTGCTGCCTGCTCAGAGCACGTTACTCGTGAGCGGGATCAGTGAGAAGTGTTAAGGACTTACCAGCACCAAATTGAGACTGTCTTGAAATGATTGAGAGGAAAAGAATTGACGTGTATATTCTCTCACCTATCTTTCCTCCCACCTACCCATCCACCCACCACCATCCGCCCTCTCATCCATTCATCCAGTAAGTAATTCGCAGGACAAGCTGTGCCAGCCCTTGTGCTGGGCTTGGGGGACCCTGAGATGTATGTGACACTGTCCCTGACCTCAAGGGGCTCCCAGTTGGATGCAGCAGTTACACCGAAATAAGGGTAGGAAGTGGTGAGGAGTTGGGGTGTCCTAGCTCAGCTGCCCCTCCTGCTGTCTCTGGATCATCTCTCCCAGGGATGGACCTCAGAAAGCAGAAACATCAAACTCAGAGGAAACCAAACCATAAATATCTCAGAAACCTGGGACCCCATAGCAGGAAAGAGGCCAAAGGAACAGGGGCCTGGGTCTGCTTGGCCTTTGAACGGTGATGCTGGGGCCAGGTTCAAGTCCCAACACTGTCACGACCCAGCTGTGTGACTTTAGGCAGGATACCTTCCCTCTCTGTGTCTGGGCTTCCTTCTGTGTATAGGGAAAAGGTTACACTAGGTTATAACTCATGTGCCAGCTCAATTGGTGTGGCTGTGAGGAAGTAGTACCTAAGAATCCTGTGACTATGTCCAGGCTCTGGAGAAAAGAATGCAGTGATTGATTTTTGATGCCTGCCCTGGATTGGTTTCAGCTGTGTGGAGTCACGCCTCAGACTAGCAGGAGTGCTGAGATCGATGAGTGATGAGTGATGTCTGCCATGGGTGTGGTACTGTGAATCAGTAGCACACTTACCATGTATTTGCTCTCCATGGAACAGATAATACCCAAGAGTCCTGCCAGCATCCTCGAATGAGGATTCTGAGCTTTGGAATCTGGTAATGGCACACAGGCCTTTGTGCCACCTTTCTCCAAAGCTGTCTCTGTCCCTTTCCTGCCCTCATGTCATTTTCCTGCCCCAGAGTTCAAACAGAAAGAAGAGTGTACAATCCGTGGCCGGAGCCTGATCCAGATCAGCATTCAGGAGGACCCCTGGAACCTCCCCAACTCCATCAAGACCCTGGTGGACAATATTCAGAGATACGTGGAAGGTCAGTCGGGCAGCGTGGCGGGTTTGTGGCCTTTGGCTCTTAATGTGGAAGGAGGAGGAATGCCCCATATGTCCCCATGCCCGGGGGGAGAATGACATGAGCAGGTGTCCTCCTTTCTCAGCTGAGTGTCCTGTCCTAGACAGGGCCTTGGGACTTACACATTTGATCAAGGAGCTGCTGATTTTGCGTGCCTGGGGTTTCCTTGCAGGGTTGGGAAGCTGAGAAGCCTGAGTTGTTCCTTCTTAACTTCTGAAATTGTGCTTTTAATTCAATTCTTTGTATTTACTATCAGGGTCACAAGCTGGGAGCCCCCTGATCAGACTTGGGCCCACAGATAGGCTTTGATACTATAGCATAAAAAAATGTGAATCAGCTGCCAGTGTTTATAATCCGCAATCACACATAACAATCTACATTTCTGGCTGCTCTAGAATAGTCACAAGATGCAGCATTAACAGGCCTACAGTCCACAGTCCCACTTGCCTGGAAATGAAGGTAGCTCCTTTTAGATGGGGCAGTGATACCTTCCAGTTCACCACAGTCCCCACCATGCCCTGCTTCCTGGTGTCTGCCTCACACATCTTACGTTATCTGCCTGGGTCTTGGCAGCATTTGAGTCTGGGACTTCTGGGTTAGAAGGACCCCAGACTAGAGAGGCATTGGACCAGGATAGCAGGAGGTGCAAAGTATCAGAGCTGTTCCCCCAGGAGCAGCAGCCCCTGGGTTAGAAGCCTGTGTCGGCCCTGAGCTGTCCTGTTTTCCAAAACTGTAATTGGTTAAGAACGTGGACTCTGAGCCCGATTGCCAGTGCTCGAACCCCAGCTCTCCTGCTTACTGGCTGTGTGATCTTGGCAAATTTCTTCAGTCCTCTGTGCCTCAGTTTCCTTGTGTGTGAAATGGGTTCATACTCCCCTCACGTGTTGTTGTGAGGACTATGTCAATACAGATAGGGCAGTTAGTACAGTGCCTGGGACACGGGAAGTCCTTAGTAAGTATATGTCGTTGTGGCCGCCATTCTCATTACCACAGCCAGCCCGGTGCCTTAGTGCCTCTCCAGGACAAAAAGTATCTCAAAGAGGCCAAATCCAAAGGCTTTTCAGCTTTTTCTTTTAAGCCCCTTTGGGCCTAAGAGCCTGTTTTTGATGGAAAGAAACCAGGATGTTAGGCCTGTGCCCGGAAGGTCTGAAGTTTGTCTACATGTGTGCAGGGCTGTGGCTGTGGAGGTGTGCATACGTGCCTGAGTACACCTGTGAGTGTATGTGGGTCTGAGTGTGCACCTGTGTGTATGTACACATGTAAATGTGTGCCCACATGCATGTAGAAGGTGTGGGCTGGGAGCTCTGGCCCAGGAGTTGGAGGGGCTGGTTTTAGTCTCTGTTTGGTGGGTACAGCTGTACCCATGTAACAGCTGGCATGCAACGAACAGTTGGCATTGCATCCCCTGGAAGTCAGGAGGGTTCTGGAATCCACCCAACATTCAATCATAGCTTCTTTAGCAGAACTATACGTTCCCAGAGCTCCAGTACAGAAGGTTCAGAGCTTGGGCTGCAGGGAGGGCCCAGCTCCGTTCGAACCTTCTGCTAACTCCTCCCGGCCCATTTTCCTTTCTCTACCCCTTCTCCTTCCAGATGGGAAGAACCAGCTGCTCCTGGCCTTGCTGAAATGCACAGGTGAGGGCTTTGAAGCAGCAACCGTCTGTGATTTGCACACACCCAGGTGTATCCAGGAGAGGCCATCCTGGCAGTGGGTGCCCGGGGAAGGCCTCTTCTGCCAGCTGAGGTTGACTTTCCCCTGGTCGTGAGGCCCTGCACAGGAAGGAAGTCACATTATGCTTCTCACACCGCTGATAACTAGCTAGACCTCGCTCGCCTCCTCCTCTTGCCAGGGGACAAGTCTCAGGGCCCTGGAGCCAGGAGCCTGTGTCTTGCCACCTCCCAGGCCTGAGTGGATCTTGACAATGACACAGGATAGATAGAGGACCAACGACTAGGGAGACTCTTTGTCAGCCGAGTCCCCAGCCCCAACTGGGACTTCCTATCCGGCAGACCGTGGGGAGGAGAAGGGGCTGATGGTGGCTCGGGGAAGCTGGAGGATATTCTCTGTCCCCCTTCTTTTCCGGAAATCATCAGTCACGGGGCAGCTGAAATAGGATGTGGGTTGGAATTGGTCACTGAAAACCAATTGGCCAGAGCCAATCATGGAAACTAATCCCTTGTAGAAGACTGGGGCCCTGAATGAGTGATCGCCCCAAATCGGCCAGTTCTGCAAACCACGTCAAGAGCAGGGGCAAGGAAGGCGGGGCAGGGGGCAGGAAGAAGGCGTCCTTCTCAAAACTAGAGAAAATGGTAAACTGCAGGTCTTAAAACGTGGAGATTGGCAGAAAGGCTTGGTGTCATTGGCCTTCAACCAGCCAAGTCTGAGAAACCCCCTACCATACGGAGAAACAGCTGAGGGTTGGGGTTCAGGGGAAGCCTTAGAAACATCACAAGGCCGATGGGTCACTGAGAGAATCGAGGTTTTCAGCAAATGGGCTTTTTGGAGAATGGATTTTTGTGGCGTTGGCCTTTGGTGGCTGGGGTTGACTTGTGGCAAGTTGGCCCAGAGGCTAGACCGATGGGGAGGGGGGTTGGTTCTGCTGGGAGTGGGGGGCTTTGGGGCTTGGGCCTGCTGGTGACCCAGGAGCACCAGCCCAGCGAGGCCCCTCCCCGCCCTCCAGACACCGAGCTGCAGCTGCGGAGGGACGCCATCTTCTGCCAGGCCCTGGTGGCCGCCGTGTGCACCTTCTCCGAGCAACTCCTCGCGGCCCTCAGCTACCGCTACAACAACAACGGCGAGTACGAGGAAAGCAGCCGGGATGCCAGCCGCAAGTGGCTGGAGCAGGTGGCGGCCACCGGCGTTCTCCTGCACTGCCAGTCCCTGCTCTCGCCGGCCGCGGTGGTGAGTGGGGGAAAGAGGGAGCAGGTGCCCCTGGGAGCCTGAGCAGGAGGCTCTTGCTTCCTCCCTCAGGCGCTCGCTCAGCCCCTAGTTCATTCAGCAGCTGTTTGTTGAGCACCTACTGTGTGCCACTGTTAGAGGCACTGGCGTACGTAGTGAACAAAGCACAGAGCTGTACTCAGGGATCTTACATCCTAGTCAGAGGAGACACATAAACAAAATCAGGAAAATAAGTGGCGTAGACCAGTGGTTCTCAGCCAGAGCAGTTGTAACCCTCTGGGGACACTTGGTCATGTCTGGAGACATTTTAGGGGAGAGGAGGGACTACTGGTGTGTATGGAGGCCAGGGATGCTGCTGCTAAACATCCTACAATGTATAGGATGTCCCCCTGTCCCCAAGAATTACCGTGTTTCCCCGAAAAGAAGACCTAGCCGGACCATCAGCTCTAATGCGTCTTTTGGAGCAAAAATAAATATAAGACCCAGTCTTATTTTAATATAATATAAGACCGGGTATAATATAATGTAATATAATATAATATAAAACATAATATAATGTATAATATAATACCGGGTCTTATATTAATTTTTGCTCCAAAAGACGCATTAGAGCTGATTGGCTAGGTCGTATTTTCGGGGAAACACGGTATCTGCCCCTAAATGTCAGTAGTGTCACACTTGAGAAAAGCTGGTATATAGTGATAAGGGTAAGGAGAAAAATTGATCAGGGAATGGGACAGGAAGGTGTGGGGTGGCAACAGTTGAAAGTTTTGATAAGGTGGCCAGTGAAGGCCTCACTAAGAAGGTGACATCCAACCTAGGAACTGGAGGGAAAGAGTGAGCCATGAGGATACTGGGGAGTAGCCTTCCAGGCAGAGAGAACAGCAGGTGCAAAGGCCCTGAGGCATGAGCTTGCATGCAGTGTTTGAGACACAAGGTGCGGGTTTGACTGGAGCAAAGACGGGGGGAGGTGAGTCTTGGGAATTAACTGGGGTCAGACGGTACGGGGTCTTGCAGTCTGTTGTGGGACTTTGGCTGTTACTCTGAGTGGGTGTGAGCAGAGCAGGGACAGGATCTGACTTGGACCCTTACAGAATCACCCCTGCTGGATGGGGAAGACTGAGGGCTAGGGCAGAAGCTGAGAGGCCAGTAAGGAAGCTTTTGTAATAATCCAGGTGAACTTCCTTGGTCCAAACAGCATTTCATTCAATCCTCTTGGTCGCCCCAAGGCAGGTCCTCTACACCTACATTTTAAGGAGAACACTAAGACCCAGGCAGCCAGGTTTGAACTCTGGGTGTCTGACTCTAGGTCCAGTAACCCCTAGGCTGTCCTGCTTTCTCTTTGTCCCTGATCCCCCTGTCCTTCCACTCTCAGGGCTCAGAATCAGGTGGGTCCCTCTGCTGGCCCCGGGGGAGGCAGAGCCAATGACTCATCATTTTGGGGTGCCAAAGCCTCAGAGACGACGTCCCCCAGATGTGCAGCCTGCAGCAGCACTTGTTCCGTGCTGTTGGCTCCTGCACCCCGAGTACCCAGGCTGCAGCTCCCCCCACCTCTGCCTCCCTCAGCCTCCTAGACATTTTCCCAGGCGAGGCTGAAGGCCACAGCTGTTGAGAAAGCATGGCTTGGTCGCGCCCTCTGCTGGTCAATTTTGCACACAGGCACTGCCACTGGTTCCTGGAAAGCGCCACGGAGCCTGGAGAGGCAGCCGGGAACACCCAGCCTTCACCCTCCTCTTCTCAGATAAGGAGCCCAGGACCCAGTGCGTTAATTCACCAGTCACCACAATGTGCCAGGCTCTGTGTGCCGGGGATCTGAAGCTCACTTTCTAGTTGGGGGGAGTCAATTGGGAAGGAAGGAACAGGCAGGAGAGATGGAAAGAAGGGGAGTTATGCAGAAGGCTTAGAAGGTGATTGAATTTCTTTGGATTTAAATGTTCAGAGATGGCCTCTCTGAGGTGACAGAGATGATGGTTGAGCTGAGAACCGAGTACCAAGCCAGCCAACTAGGTAAATAGTCTGAGGACGAGTGTGCTAGGCATGTGCAAAGGTCTTGAACAGAGGCCATTGTGGCTGGACAGGAGTCTGCCAAGGGAGTTGGGGGATGGGGTCAGCGAGGCCATATCTGCAGAGCCTGGGTCTTTATTCTGGGAGCCGAGGGAGGGTTTGGAGGCTTGGAGCAGGTGAGTAATATATGTTTTTCAAAGATAACTTGTAGTCACAGGGGAACCCCGGGAGT